>NC_080539.1:146186735-146786735 GCF_028640845.1 Ahaetulla prasina | reverse complement strand
CTGCTTTCATTTGAATAAGCAGACATCCAGCTGCAACCCTGTATCTCACAACCTACCAGAACAATATATATTCCTCCCTCTATTTCATACAATTGCTCTAGTTTTGACATCTGTGTTGAATGTGAGTCAGAAGCAAAGATTCAGCTGTGTGCTCAAATTGCATGAGATAATACTCCATTTACCTTTGAAGGAGGAAGCACATGTTCAAGTACAAACAGTTGTCAGGAATGCATAGGGAATGCCAAGTGTTAAAAATTTGTTTAAACCACTACTATAGGTCATTCCAAATTTCCCTTATGGGTCTATCTTCCTCTAATTGTCTTGATATTGTGTGGCATAAACACAAAGAGATTGATATTACAACAAGCTATACATCAACGGTGGGTTTCCAATATTCTTACCCCCCGTTCGCCCTGCATGCCTTCCGTACATGCACCCAGTCTTCCGTGCATGTGCTTTGCTCTCATGCACACATTCCGCACATGTGCCTGGCCTCGAAAATTTGGCTAAGTAGGACGGCATTACACTGGGGGCAGCAGGAGAACGAGCCCACCTGCAGTTGCCACTACCGGTTTACCCGAACTGGGCATTTATCATTTATTGATTTGATAGCATTATTGCTCTAAGTTACACAGTTTTTCCTGTTTTTTTAAGAAAAATAAGATATTAATTCTTCAAAATAAACTAAATATAAATAAAAATCCACACAAATACAAAAAACACATGGCAATCATAAAAAAAATACTTTTGGGGGGTGAGGAGAGATGCTCTGTCTTATAATAATACAGGCAGACTTCCAAAGTCTATATAATTTTGGCTTCTTTGTGGTACCAGTAAGATGCTTGTAACAATCCCATTGAGGGATTAGACAACACACATTCTATTAATTCTGAAGCAATTACAGCCAGGTGCCAAGTCTTAAAAAGGAAATCAGTAGAACAACTTGTGCCAATCCTAATTAAAATCCTGTTCCTTTTTTGGATGTCCAATTAAACACTCATCCTAAGGTTACCAGATTTCAGCTGCAAAATTCCACTTGATTGTCATCTGGCAGCAAGGAAGGACAGGACTACTGTATCAAAATCAAATTCTATCTTAGATGTTGCAGACATTTGGAGACTTTTTTCTGGTGGTTAGAATATGAGCTTTATTAAAATGTCATTTGATTAAGCTAAATTTTAGCTTGATTTGGTGGGTGGTTCCATTTTCTGAGCAATATCTATGAAAAATGAAAGGCATGCTTTTTTCCTTTATTTTTTAAAGGTATTGTTTTGCTGCTTCTTTCTATTCTTCTCCTTAGCTTTTCACCCCTCAGTCCAAAAAAATCAGAAAAAGGTGCAGATTTACAATAGGAAACAAAGAGCTATAAAAACTTTCAACTCCTAAAGGGTGAAGTATTTCAATAATTGGATGGAAGCAGTAAACCTAAGGCAGTCCAAAGAACAACGCAAATGAAAGTTTCACAAGCCATACTCTGATTCGTCAATGGTGATGCGAAATACTTAAGCTTCGAAGATAATATTCGCCCAAAACAGAGGTTCTCAGTCTCGGTTATTTCAGAGACAGTGCAAGGAAGTTGGAAAAGAGTGACGCCAGCAAAATGCAGCCTGTTCCAGAGGGTATGAATTATGAGAGCATTTACAACAGTAACAGTCATTCCCAGTGACTAATAAATATCAGCCTTTCAGTGCTTTTCTAACCTCAATAGAACACAACTTCAACACAGCTTCAGATAATTTGCAGGGTCATGTTCTTTGTCCTGAGAGAGAATGCACCATGCATATAAATCATAGAATTTATCAAAAGGGAGATTATTATGCCCCTATTATATATTCTACCAAATCGTTCCCATTTTAGGTTAAACTATCTGATTAAATAAATCTTCCATTCAAGTAAATGCAATATTTGGCCTTTTGGACAGCCAAGAAATAAATGCACTGGCCATTTGCTCTATGCACTACTGGTGAAAAATGATTTGTCCTGAACTCAGTGGAGCTTTCTATGGAAATGACAAGGCCCTGGAATAGAGTGGCCTCTAGACGAGACGGGCAGCACACAAATCAATCAATCAATCAATCAATCAATCAATCTCCTGTACTAGAACGCCAATAAATGTGCAAACTTTGTGCCCATCTAAATATATCTCTGGGAGATATCAACATGTTCAGTTAATTGTTTCAAACCTCCCAAGCATGGAGCAGCAAGCCTTGTACTTTGCATTAAATTTTTGATGCCTTGCCAAGGATTTTAGAGTTATGTAAGCTAAATAACGTAAGTTAAAAGGAAGAGGGTGTTTCAAGCATTTCTAGCTCGAATTAGACCAGAAGTAAAACACAAAGACCTTTCCATTAAATTAAATTATTTATTTAACCAATTTATACGGCCATCTATCTTACTGAATGTGACTCTAGGTTAGTGGTGGATTTCAAATTTTTTTACTACCGATTCTGTTGGTGTGGCTTGGTGGGCGTGGCATGGCTTAGTGGATGTTGCTTGGTGGGCACGGCAGAGAAAGGATACTGTAAAATCTCCATTCCCACCCCACTCCAGAGGAAGGATACTGTAAAATCTCCATTCCCACCCCACTCCAGGGGAAGGATACTGTAAAATCTCCATTCCCTCCCCAACCCACCTTGGCAGCTTGAAGATGTGTGGACTTCAACTCCCAGGATGGCTGGCTGGGGAATCCTGGGAGCTGAAGTCCACACATCTTGCAAGATGCCAAGGTTGAAAAACAGTGTTAGAACATTTAGATCTGGGCCTAACTCTGGGCTGATTTTGAGGATACAAGTTATGCTTCCATCTCTGTACGTCCCTTGCCAAATATAGAATCGGAATAATTTTAAAGCTATAATCATAAACAATTCTGTTAATCAGTATCCTTAGCTCCTTTAATTATTCACCTTTCATGCTGCAGTCAAAATATCAGACCTATTTTGTAATTAGAAACTTTCTCCCAAAGGATTAGAACTTTAACTAAGTGAAACAAATGCACATTCGCACAAGTTAACCTGCTGTGTGATGAAATATTGCCTCTGAGGCTTGGAAGCAGATGAAGTGCAGGATCTGCTTCACCTACAGAAAATGTGTCTCTCTTCTAAATAAGAAATGACATTTCATGACTTTTTCAATCTTCACTTTTGCACCGCTAAAATGTATGCTAAATAAGCCCCAACGCAAGGTAAGATCTGATCATCCTAATGCCAGGATCCAGGAGACAAAGTAAGGAATTCAAATTATAGTAGTTATATAAGTTACAAAAGAAGACAGATCTTGCTTGAATTTTAGCAAAAATTTCCTTAAAAAATTCCATAGTGGAGCCAATGACCCAGAGAAATTATGGATTTCAATGGAGGTGTTCAAATGGAAATCAAAAAACTATTTGTCGGAAATGCTTGCATTTGGATTCCAGCACTAAGTAGGGGCTGGACATTGGCCTAGATGACCTCTGAAATTCTGAATCCAATCCAAAAACAGAGTACATTTGTTTAAGAAATAATAACAATCTGTCTCATATAATAAGATGCATTATTTTCCATGGTAAAGCATTCCTATATTGCCAGAAGATTCATTTAAAGCTTGCTAATGTCCCTAAGAATGAAGAATGAATAAAGGATTATTTGGCAAAGAATTAAACATGCTAAACTGTGGGCTTGGGTGGCGAATTAAATTTAACGCATTAGATAATTTTCTTGGGACGAATCTCTTAAAAACCAATTTTCTAATTTCTCTAACTCCTCACACTTGTTCTCAGACATGGCGGGAAAAAAATATAGCAGGGTGTAATGTCAAATCTGTTTATGATTTATAATAATGCATTAGGCAATCCTGTTTTTTTTAAAAGAAAGAAAGATGTGTACAATGCCCCACAGTGGTTGAACATAAATACTGTTTACAAAGGAAATGATTTGTACCATTAACAAAGAAAGTGCAATGATGAGTACAAAAAAACAATCATGCTTTTAAAAAAGAAATCTTACCATGAATCTTTGCACAGGATATCTGGTTGCTATCCTGCTTTGTTTCATATTATAGTAAATGGGATGCATAGAAAGAGCTACTCAGTTTCTCATTGATACAAGATTCAAGTCTCATTGACCATAACATAACCGAAGGTATGTTATGACCATAACATTGATTGAAGGTTGGGTCTGCAGATTACTTCAAAGGGATAATTATCCATCTAATATGTTGCTCTCCTTTTTCTAAAGTGGTAATCTGAAACGAAATCATCATACAATTTTCAGTTACAGTTAAGTTCAGTCTCATCTTCCACATATCTGTTTGTGTCCAAGGAAGACCGTTTTAGTAGGGTAACAGGCTGAATGGTCACCTGCTAGAGATACACTCATGGATCCTGAAGACGTGATGGGCTGTGAGAATAACCTTGGGGGACAGGAGGAAGAGCCACAGCCTAGACAGCAATCTGATAAGAGAAATCTCAGTCCAAAGGAGGAATGGGCATGAAGAAAATATCTCAGAAGGGACTCTCCCTAGTTCTCTAGAAAGTAAAGGCAGGGGAGGGAGAAGTACTTTCAGACTTGCAAGATTTACAATAGACTTACAATAAAAATGGTACTGCTATTACAAAACCAATTATTTTGATTTCCTGTCTGTATTAGTTCAAAGGGTAACAGAAGGGGATAGACTAGATCAGGGGTCCTCAAACCCAGGTCCACGGACCTGCACCAGTCCGCGGCATGCCAGAAACTGGGCCATGCAAACAAGCGAAGCCCCATCCACCACATGCAGGCAACACATGAAATCACGCCCCCTCCGATCCACAGGAAAAAACTCTCTCCACGGAACCAGTTGCTGGACTAGATGTCTTCTAAGGCTTGGTCAATCCTATGATTTCATAGGACTGGACTTTGTGTCTGAGAACTATTATCTATAGGACTACCAAACAGAGAGGTTGTCAGAAGCAATAAGCACTAACTTATATCCCTGCCATATATGCCCATCAAAGCACAGAACCAACCATCCATTTGCATAGAACTGCCTGTTAATATATGGCTTATCTTTTGCGTAGAGTGTTAAACACACATCCATCCATTTCACTTCCCTCTGGCATCTGAGGTCCAGGCATTCAGCTGAGATGGTGGTGCCAAATCATGGCAATCAGTTTGTGTGCGAAGGGGAAGGGGAAAGGCATCCTTATTTGTCTTCAGACTTTTAGTTGCTCCCCTTTTGTCCCATTAATCTTTCTGCCCAAAATGATTTGGTAGGATAATAACAGAGCAGTTGGCAATCTACTTGGCAATCTGTCTGTCTGCTCTAGCTCAGATTTTAACTGATCTGTGTGTATACAGATATCTTTCTGCGTGTATTAAGCTTAGCAAAAAGAAATCCATCGCTTGTCCTGGGGAATCCATCTTGTCATAAAATGCAATGCCTCCCTCCCTCCTTCTTCTAGCTCTTCTTCTTTTGTTAGTTTGTTTTCTGGAGGGGGGGAAATAATTGAGGTTCTTCTTCCACCTTTCAAGAAATATTGTGGAATACAAATTGAGAGGATTCGTATTCACAGCAGGGGATGACACTCTCGGCACACTTTTCAGCCAGAGGAGTTATCTCTGAAAGTGACAGTGAAAATCAATGGCTGCTCCTCAGGCTTAACTCTTTGGCTTGAGATCCAAAATCTGATTAAAAATCCACAGGTTTCCTCTTCTTCTGAGCCAGCTGCATTAAGCTGTAGGTAGAGATGCTGGTCCCAAATAAACCCAAGAACAGGGCCGCCTGATGTATCAGCGTATCCATGGGGTTGATGATTAACTTCCCAGCTGCTTGGGTCTGCAAGAAGGCAAAGCAAATTCCCCATTAAAGCATTCAGATGGGAGAAGATGAAGCTAACAGATTAGTACCTGGAATACCCAAAGAGCCTTTGTGTGAAAATAATCCAGCTGCCTAGCCTTGGTGTTCTCTGAGCTTAGTTGTTTTCTTGTAGACATTTCACTACCACTGATGATGTTACCTAGTTTGGGTAATGAAACATCTACAAAAAAACAACCAAGCTCAGAGAGCACAAAGGACCCCTCATTTCCATCCTGAGCTATAAATATTCTCCTTTATTGGAGTCGCCTAACCATCTGCATGGGAATTCCTGCCACAGAATTCCTGCCAATATCCACTTTTCCCCTTTGGTTTTCCATTTTATCTTTTCTAATTAAGATGCCGTATTCTCTGGCTACTGAGCATGCTCAGTCCTACCTCAGTTCCCAGTGGAGAGGCTTTGCTTCAGCTGTTTTCCCAAACCCCATATTCCCAAATTGTTCCCTTTTAGTTTTCAGAGGTCCTGGTCTATTTACTACATAATCCTTCGCTTTGGGATCTGATTATTTCTACATATACCGCATCCGATCAGTCTTCAGTGGTTGGAGTGGAATGGCTGCCTTGCCTCTTGCGTCTAATTTAAAGTGTGGCCTTAGAGCACTGAACAAGAGTGCCCTGCCACAGATTAGGGTCAGCACTGTTTTTTAAAAGAAAAAAAGAAAATTCCAATCCCATATGTGGTAGTCATGTAAATATTATGGAATATGGGCTTTATTCTGATTTTCAAAATGAGAAGCTGGAACGAATTGCCAGTGTCACCAAGAGTTATTGCTGTATTTACTTATTAGCTTTTTATACTCCTTTTATTACTTTATAAGTAACTCAAGGTGACAAACATATCTAATACTACTTCCTCCTCTATTTTCCCCACAATAATAACCCTGTGAGGGGAATGGACTGAGAGAGAATGATTGGCCCAAAGACCCCCAGCCAGCTTTCACAGGATTAGAACTCCCAGTCTCCTAGTCTCTAAGCCAGCACCTTCACCACTGGACCAAACTAGAAAATGGCCCCCATTGCTGATGGGCACTGGGAAAGGTTTTTTATAAAGAGTTTTTACTCCATTTCATTCTGACTATTGTGAGTAAGCATAAGGGAGGGGAGTTTATGGCTGTAGCCTTGGTGAATGTCACTGATGCTTTAATGTATTATGAACAGAAATTCATGCAGACATGCAGAGCAGAAACTACAATGTGAGAATTCCATTTAATAAGAGGCGGAAGCGTGCAAGGTGACCAGAAAGTCATTCTATATTAAATTGCCATAGAAACCAGCGCTTTGCCATTTTGAGCATACAATCCCCTCTCCCACTGGCACCTCTGGGACTTCCTGATTAAGAAGATGGTAGGTGCTCTAAAGGCCATGAAATGTGATGAATCACAGTAAAAGCTGCTTCATTCAAATTGTCCCTGCATCTATTATATTCTTCTGTATTGTTGTAGAATCCTATCTGTGGGAAAGCTAGCAAAATCAAAGGTTTTCTACGAATCTGTGATTTTTGCACAGATGTTTTAAATATTCAAATCATGCTCCATTAAGACAGGAATATTTTACTATTCAACTGTGTTAATGTTTTAGGAACTTCACCATAATTAGCATTATTTACATTTCCTTCACATTCTAATAGTGCGGCGTTATGTTCCAGGATGTCTGTGAATAGATAATTGTATACGTTCTTGTACTCAGAAGTAATTCCTGTTAAATATAATGGGGGTTTATTTGGGGCTAAGTAGGTATTGGATTCAGCATAAATAAAGGTTTGTAATTAAAAACCTAGAAGAAAGAAGAAAATTCTGAAAACACAATAACAAAATACACACTTTTTGCTCTGGGCAATGTAGAATGACGCCAGTTATCCGGATTGATAACCAAGGCATCCCCCTAGAAATTTAATTAGATTCCCGTTGATGGCTGGAAAATCGGCTGGACCAAATTTAATATTCTTTTGCTATGTGACCCAAAACAGTAGCCCTGCAGAAGTGTAAGTAAAAAGGGATGGTAGGGAGAGAAAGAAAAAATATCTTACCTGCAACAATCTTATATAACCCGGTGTGATTTTCCGCAGGTAGATAACCATTTTTCAGAGACTTTCAATTTCCAATTTCCTTTTTTAAAAAGATGAGCTGGTAGACAGCCACGTCTTAATGAAAATAAAAACTTGCCATAGAGGCTTATTTGAACTCACTTTGCCTAGACTATTCTATAAAAGTACAGTCCTGGGCCAGTGTGAAATTTGTTCAGATTGGAGCATGTTGTTCCGATTAAGATATTTACATGCCACTGTCCTACAGATACAGTATATAAAGCCCAAGCCTATTATATAAGCTGCCATGTGTGATTTATCGGCAAAGCTTAAGTGTTGGCAGAAGTCCCTAACTCTTCAGCCGAGAGCAAGTTATGTCTCCAATATCCGAAAACTCTTTTGGTATGTTCGAATCTTATTAAGAAAGCAAATCAAAAGCAGCTTGCTTTACAACAAAGCGATCTAAATCTTGGCTACTCTGGACACAGAAAAAAAACACCACATGGAATCTACTGAAAAAATACAGACCATTCAATGAGGCCATTCCCTGTCCCATTGAAGAATGGGACAGGGAAATCAGATTCTTGGGAGGCTGGGATCACTATTTACTTCCATAAAATAAAATCACAACCTGTTTTATTGATTTCATGTGAGGACATTTTAAGAGAAGAAGCTAAGATGAGTATGGACACGGATGGCTCGGTCTAGAAAGTTAAATGTTTGGGTTTTTTTGTTGGCTACACATATAGAAGATGTCAATTCTCCTGAAGTGTTAATATCCTCTTGTAGGCATATTTGTGTTATCATTTCATCATCTCTTTTTCCGAAAAGGGAAGAAGAGTAATAGCAATAGCACTTAAGACTTCTATACTGGTCCATAGTGCTTTATAGCACACTCTGAGTGATTTACAATGTCAGCGCATTAGTGACGCCGTCTCCCTTGAATAACGGCAGGATTAATAATAAATACACAAAATAAAGAAATAAATTGAAAGTCATAATAATAAAGGCGGGATTAAATAAATAAATAAAATAAATAAATAAATTGAGAAGTGGGCTTCAGCAAGAGTCCAAAAGCTTGGAAGAATAAACCTGTGGTCCTGATGAACTGACTCAGATTGGACCTTCAAATATTCTTGTATCTAGAATAGAATAGAATTCTTTATTGGCCAAGTGTGATTGGACACACAAGGAATTTGTCTTGGTGCATATGCTCTCAGTGTACATAAAAGAAAATATATCTCATGGACAACTCAGGGAGATATAGGATTCTGGTAGGAACAGAGCCAATAGTATTGTTCTTTTGATGCTTCAGTAACATTTTCTGAAAGATATAAACCTAAAATTAAGTTTGGCTTCCAGAAGGGAGAATAAAGTTCATCAGAATGGACATAACAAGAGCCAGCCTCACCAAGGATCAATAGGGGAAGTCATGTTTGCATGTACAGACAGGCTTGAGAACAAACGCTGTACAAAAAGTAACAGGATTTATTTTTGATGGACCAATGATCTGAATTTCTTCCTATACTGAACTCCTGCATTGTGATAAAATCCCTTCTCTTGGGCTACAAGAGAATTTGTGACTGTACTGGAAAATGAGCGGTGACTTTCAATTACCAACTCTTGTTCAGCAAGCTGAGGTTTGTTTTGTTTTTTGAATAAATGCAATCCCTATGATTCAGACTTCAGGTTATTAGATTTTATTCCTATGTATGTATGTACATATATAAATTCAAGGTGGTGTTTCCCCTTATTTTCTTCATAATAACTACCCTGTGAGGTAAATTGGATTGTGAATGGCTGGCCCAAGGCTAATCCAGTTAAATTGTTTTATCTCCAGCATCTTAACCACTTTACCAAACTAGCCCTCCCTCATAAAACATATATGCTAAATTGAGCCATGCTGGTTAGTTTCATTTTACTAAAAAAATTTTTTTTAAAAATCTGTCAAGCTAAATTTTGAATGCTGACTTAGTCAGAGACCATCACAACAATGACCCGTGTATGGAAGACATTTTTATTGGAACCTTACAGAAATAAAATAGACTTAATTCTAAGTGATGAGCTTTTCTAAGACGGTGTTCATTTTTTACTCATTCATTCTGTTTTTAAACCTGCCCCTTCAAAAAAAAAAAAAAAAGACACTGTCATACTTAAATGCTAACTATGCAAACTACAAATAATTTCTACATAAGGAAATGATGCACAAAAACAAAAACAATAATAGCTGGATGACACTGCCTATTCTGACAGGGATAGGCAGCATATTAATTTGTTTACGCATACATATGTAGAAATATTTATATGTCACCACTGCCCTTTCTCTTACAAGGACTCTGGGCGGCATATATGAAATGCACATTTATTTTGGAAGCAAGCGCCCCAGATTTTAATGGGAATGATTCCAAGATATTATTTCATCATCCAAGGGGAGACTACATTATTTCCCTTCAAGGTAGATGACAGCAAGGCTTTCATTTTTGAATTCCAAAGGTAATATAATAGTCAAGTTCTCTGAATTAACTATTAATTTAGCAGTGCTGTGCCTGTGGCAGGCAGAACACAAAGCTGTGATGCATGGCTGTTTATCATCAGAGGGTAGAGTGGCACAACACACAGCCAGCATAATTCAGCACCATCCGGTAAAAACAGGAGGACTTAGAAATACTGTATTTACAGATTATGCCTTTGTTACAGAAATCTTTTTTCCCCCTTTCCTTTTCAAAAGATGGTAGAAAGAACATTTTGTTCTCTTAGCTTCAGGGCAACAACTTCACTTTCTTTGCTTTTTTTTTTCTGAGACAACTTTCCTGATGCATTTTTAAAGATTTACAGCACAAAAAGGTAGCCTAGGTGATTCATTTTCCTTAAATGTTCAGTGATATAATGGCTAGCTGGCTGAAGTCCAAATATGATCCCAGGTAGGGACACCAGTGTAATGTAGGTCATTTGTTAAGTGCCTTCTGGAACCTGTGTTTAAAGACATCATGTGAATAGCAATCAAAATTACCGGCGACTGTGGTGGGATGGCTAAAAATTAATAAATTGATCAATTTTCTTTTGGCTGCCTTACCCAAGCCATTCTGAAGACCACGATGAAACAGGCATGGGGCCTATGATGACAGTATTGGGTCTATATTTTAAAGTGCCTTGCCAACTTCAGGACATCATCCAGCAAAGAGAGAACATTTTTAAAAATAATATTGATTTGGAAGAAACATGTTTTTCAATTTATGCGACCAAAATTAATTGGACTGTAAGGCACTTAACTTTGGCTGGATAAGTGCCCAGAGCGAGGACCCTGAAGTATGAATTATGCTTTGGGGGATAGATCCACATCTTTTTCTGATGCTAAGATAAACACCCAAATACATTAATAATTCGAGATTAGATATTTGAGTGCTTAGCCACCAGCATCTGTTTTTATTGAAAAATATGTCATCCCCTCTAAAGGACTCTTAACCTTACCAAGAATGTGTGGACATCTACATGTACATTGAGAGTTTCTGCACCGGATACAAATTTCTTGTGTGTTTAATTACACTTGGCCAAATAAAGTATTCTATCTTGATATCATCATCATCATCATCATCATCCAAGTTATTTTCTTGGCAACACTAGAGCAACAGCTTGCCATTGCCTTCTACTTGGATTCTCCCCTCCCCCCCCAAATCTCAGTCTAGCCTACATGTAATGGAATATGTGGATGATCTTAGGGGACAAGAGGAAGAGATGCTGCCTAGGAAACAATCGGAGAAGAGAGGTAGGAGCCACCAGTGGCTTAATGGTCAAAGATAGAAACTTAGGAAACACCCACCGTAATGGACCAAGCACTAAAAAGTGGCCATAGGAAGCTTGTGCCTTCATGTTAGTGTAACCATACAGTAAAGTAGAGTTAGATCAACTAGTCATCTATAGAGATTCTCAGTCATCCAGGTCATGGTAATCCCAAAGGTGCTTTTCCAGGAGGCAACTGGACTTTCTTGTTTTTTCTTTTGCAGATGTTTCGCTTCTCTGGTAGACTTTAGGAGAAACCCTTCCATACTTCCACCTCTCACAATACTAGACAACACAGTATCAACAGTAGAAACCTTTAAATTTCTAGGTTCTATCATATCGTAAGATCTAAAATGGACAGCTAACATCAAAAACATCATCAAAAAAGGACAACAAAGACTGTTCTTTCTGCACCAACTCAGAAAGCTCAAACTGCCCAAGAAGCTGCTGAT
Source organism: Ahaetulla prasina (assembly GCF_028640845.1). Classification (NCBI taxonomy): domain Eukaryota; kingdom Metazoa; phylum Chordata; class Lepidosauria; order Squamata; family Colubridae; genus Ahaetulla; species Ahaetulla prasina. Next base: position 146,774,654 of record NC_080539.1, on the reverse strand, counting down.
TCAGTTCTACAGAGGAATTATTGAGTCTGTCATTTGCACCTCCATAACTCTGGTTCGGTTCTGCAGCCCAACAAGAAAGACACAGACTTCAGAGGATAATTAGAACTGCAGAAAAAATAATTGCTACCAACCTGCCTTCCATTGAGGACCTGTATACTGCACGAATCAAGAAGAGGGCCGTGAAAATATTTACAGACCCCTCACATCCTGGATATAAACTGTTTCAACTCCTACCCTCAAAACAACACTATAGAGCACTGCACACTAGAACAACTAGACACAAGAACAGTTTTTTCCCGAAGGCCATCACTCTGCTAAACAAATAATTCCATCAACACTGTCAAACTATTTACTGAATCTGCACTACTATTAATCTTCTCATAGTTCCCATCACCAATCTCTTTCCACTTATGACTGTATGACTGTAACTTGTTGCTGGCAATCCTTATGATTTATATTGATATATTGACCATCAATTGTGTTGTAAATGTTGTACCTTGATGAACGTATCTTTTCTTTTATGTACACTGAAAGCATATGCACCAAGACAAATTCCTTGTGTGTCCAATCACACTTGGCCAATAAAAATTCTATTCTAAAATAAAAAAAAAATTCTATTCTATTCTCCTCCAAGAAGCTTCTTCAACTCTGTCAGGATAGTGGGGAATGGAAGGATTTATACTGCTTGCTACCCCTCTAAAAGGATGCAAATGACCAGCTGTCTGCAAGGAATATAAATCCTTCTATTCCCCAGTATCCTGTCGGAGCTGAAGAAGCTTCTTGGATGAGAAGCGAAATGTCTTCAAAGAAAAAAAAAAGAAAGTCTAGTTGCCTCCTGGAAAAGCACCTTTGGGACATCAATAGTCGTGTTTCCTGTCTGGTTTACCCAGGAGGGCTATCATGACAGTTCTGTGATTTCTTGTCTCTCATCTAGACAGCCTCCAAACTACTCAGCTTTTCAGTATCAGCCAAGATCAGTTTGCCACACACACACACCCGGGATAGGGTTGAACAAGGTAACAAGCAATGCAGACAACTAGAAATAAAAAGAATACTTGTCTTATTATTATTATTTTTTAAAAAATGAGCCTACAGTATATCCTGCCTAAAGGCCAATTGATGATAATGGGGAAAGAAAAGTCAAGTGAGAATGATCTTGTCTGCCTTTTCCTATTTTGAACTTTTCCAGGATCTCTTTCATAAAACAATTAGTAGTAATGTCTGGAAGGTTGGGAAGGTGGTGGAGGTGAGGAAATAATATCCATTTTATTTCTGTTTAGTTTTATAGCTTTATCCATGAACATGTTTCATGATATTCATCTTGGAGATGACAGGCCACATATCCTTGCCGATTCTCAGTTGAGAATCATTCTGTTTCAAAGGAATGATTGTTCTAAGCGTCTTACCTCACGCAAGTGCCTTTTGTGTGTGTGTGTGTCGCTGTGAAAGTGATAGCTTTGCAAGATGCAGTTGGTGCTTAATGAGTACATGAAAAAAAAAAAGAATCTGAGGCAAAGTCCATTGACTGTAAAGCATTTTGCAGCTGCAGGAGAAATAAGGAGTTGCTAGAAGGCTCTAATTGCAGCTGGATTTATTTTAGTCAGCTTTCTGACTAAAGCATGTTTAGCAGAGATTGTAGCATAGATTGCATTGTAGATGGTTTTTGTACAATTGTTCCTTTCTCATCTACCAGGTTCTTTGGGGAAGCAGAGTTTATAAGTGACCCTTCATGTCATCATCCTTTGGTACTTGATCTATTCTTGTGTCAATTTCAGAATTTATACAGTATTATATATTTTATATAGAACATTTTATTACAGAGTCAACTCTCGTTTGTCAGGATTTTTCATTCTTCTGGATCCATGATGGCGAACCTATGGCATGCGTGCCAGAGGTGGCACACAGAACCCTCTCTGTGGGCATATGTGCCATTGCCAGCTGCTCTTCTGGTTTCCGGCGCGTGAATGTGCGCTGGTTAGCTGGTCTCCAGGCACGCCGGAGTGCTGGAAACCCGAAGACCAGCTGGCTGGCATGAGCGCACCAGCCAGCTGGTCTTTGGGTTTCCTGCACTCTGGCACATGTGGTGCATGCACGTTCCGGTTTGGGCACTCGGTGCCGAAAAAGTTTGCCATCACTGTTATAGACGAAACTTGTATTTTCCCTGAATAGCATCCCTGGGTGAAATTTATAGAACTGTACCTTGCATTAAATCGAGGATTAAAACCATGGCTGTCAAAAATATTATTCTAAATGCATTTGGGAAAAAAGAATTAGACAACCCCCTGCCCCATTGGGGCATCATTTCAAGATATTTCCTTACTTAAACAGAGAAACAGAATGGCCACAGGGCTGCAAAAAAGCAGTGGGAGTAGGTGTGACTTTTTGCTGGCTTCCCATTGAGATTGCCTGTGGCAAGGGCCGGGAAGGGTGTGCGGGGGTTCCTCCCACCTTTCCTTTCCTTCCTTCCTTCCCTCCCTCCCTCCCTCCCTCCCTCCCTTTCCCCTTCCCTTCTCTTTCCAGCAGGCAGGTTACTGACTGCTTCTGGGGCAGGGAGGAAGAAAGGGATTGTGAGAGAGACTGGGAAACTGTCACAGAACATTGAAAAGGAAGATCTCATGAGTGTAGCAGCAAACAGAAGCATAAAATTTCCAAATCTCATTCCCTTGGGAGTAACGGATCTTGGATTTTGGACACATTCTGTAACTTAGTACATTTGAGGAACCTTGGATTCAGAATTGTTGCCCTATTATGTACCGTCTCATCCAGTTAAAGATTGTGAAAAGAGAGTTTCAGTAGTATACAGATAGCATCAGGAAAACAGGTTGGAGCATGTGTCATATATTCTGTGACTTAGGTGAATTCACAATAAGAAGATATTGCTGTGAGAATGTAATGCTTGAAAATGGAATATTATGTATGAACTTTTCAACATGCATCCAAGATTAAAAATACTTTGAACAGCTAGAAATGACTGTCATTAGATTTTTTTTTTCAAAGAACGTCAGTATTCTGTATTCAAGGTGCGCTACCGCTGAGTCGTTAGATGAGGGGCAAGATCCTGCAAAGTTGCTGACCAGTTCATGGGCCAGCCGATGCCGCTTGCCACATTTCTGACAGTCAAAAACCAGCCTCTCATTTCTGCTGCACAGTAAGGAAAAGAATACTGTATTTCTGTAGTTCTCTTTCTTCCAATGCCTCCCAACTGCCATTGTTTAGCTCCTATTTATCATACAACAGGAAAGCAGTGAGGGGTGGGCAGCTCTTAAATGATACAACAGTTGTGCTGAGGTACAATTAGGCTGTCATGCTATTTGGCCATCTTCTCCCTGAATGCTACTAATGCTGTGAATCCCAAGTTTCTGATTTTTTAAAAAAATATTTTATTTTTCTTAATCTCTCTCTCTATCTGTGCGTCTGTGTCTGTGTATTTACAATTAAAAACAACAACATTTAAACTTTGAAAACAACTTAGAACAATGAGAAAAGAGATAATTCCAAACTAATTAAAAATACAAGCTAATAATGAAACGAAAATGAGAATGGGGGGGGGGGAATCAACCTGATAGTTTATACTTATGAACCTAAGTCTCTTGATGGGGCAACCATCAACAATCCCATCTTCACTGATTTATTTTTGGAAGCATCCAAAGGTGCTCATTTCTAAACCATGTTGAAGCAAATTCCAGAAGTTACATATGAGCAGAATTAAGGGCTGGCCTCTTTTAGAGGATTTTCTTCCATTCTCGCCCTGCAAGAACCTTACAACATCATTATTTTTTTGCTTACTTGCTGGCAGGTCGTCCTTGATTTCCAACAGTTCGTTTAGTGACTGTTCAAAGTTACATCACTGAAAAAAGTGACTTATGACCATTTTTCACGTTTATGACTGTTGCAGGTCATGTGATCAAAATTGAGTTGCTTGGGCAACTGACTCATGACGGTTGCAGTGTTCTGAGGAATCATGTGATCTACTTTTACAACCTTCTGACAAGCAAAGTCAATGGGGAATCCAGATTCACTTAATCACCATGTTACTAACTTAACAAATGCAACTATTCACTTAACAACGGTGGCAAGAAAAGTTGTAGAATGGGGCAAACTCACTTAACAAATGTTTCGCTTAGAAATATAAATTTTGGGCTTGATTGTGGTCGTACCTCAAGAACTGCATGTACTTACGTATATTTTTTACATTTTTGAACCATTCATCTCCTTCAAAGAGAGAATCTGGGCTGTGTACAGTAAAATGTTAAAATACAAAAATAGTATATATAAAAGTTAAACATTTAGAAAGAGGCAAGGATGATTTAAACACTATTAAAATCAGTTCAAGAGTGAAGAGAGGGCTCTCAGGGCACTAGCCAACCCCAGTGCTTCTCGGGGCTCCCCTTGCGAGGCTGCAGAGCCAAGTTGTCACACCTTTCCAGAAGGCCAGGAGGGTAGGGGCTGCCTCATCTCAGGGGAGGGGGGCAGAATATTCCTCAGAGTGGGAGCAATTGCAGAGCAGGATCTCTCCCTGGTATCCTGTCTTTAACTGACGGGATGTGCAACATGCCTCCCTTGCCTGATTGAATAGGACAGGCTGATGTAATGGAATTTATGTACAGTATAGTGCCATGACAGCAAACCTATTGCACGCTTGCCACAGGTGGCAGGCAGAGCCCTCTCTGCAGGCACGCCAGCCGTCACCCCAAGCCAGCTCCACTGCGCAAGCACGCACACCTCCCACCTGCCAGCTGGTTTTCGGGTCTCTGCCGCGCATGCATGGGGGTTGGGCACACATGCATGCATATGCACAGGGGGGAGTGAGGTGATGCACGGAGGGGATGCAGGTTGGTGCAGGAGGCTTTCCAGGCCCAAACTAGGGCATGGGGGGGCCTCACACTGTGCCCCCGCACCCCATTTTGGCTTCCAGGTTGGTGCAGGACCTGGTGCAGGTTCCAGGCCCAAAACAGAGTGCAGGGGTGCTAAGGCGCATGCACGGGGGTGCTCACATTCCATTTTGGGGGTTTGGGCACACGTGCGTGTATTTGCGTACGCATGTGCACGCTTTGGGCACTTGGCACCAAAAACGTTAACCATTACTGGTATAGTGTAATATGGTGCTGAGCAAAAGGCCCTGCCTAGTTATTACATAATATTTCTATTTTTTAAACAGCCAGGGGCTTTCAAATGAGAACACCCCCACCTCTGTTCCCCGAGCTAAAGGCAACTATCTGCTCAAAACCCTACCCAAGAAAGATTTCCCATATGGAGCAAAGGGCAGGCATTTCCAAGGCTGCAGCATTCAGAGTAAGATCTTCTGCTTTCAAAAGCTTTGGAAGTCCAACTTGAATCTGTAGGCTAAGGCTGGAAAGGATGGGAGGCTGATAGTCATCCTTTGTTAACTTGGCCGGAACCTGACTTGCCAGAGAATGCTTTACAACCCTTTTTTTGTTCTTTAGTCCTTTCAGGAGATTTGTGTAGTTATTATCTATTTATTTCTAACAGCAAAGGCCCTTCCTGTACAGATTCTACTTCCAATTTGCTGAGCAGAGGGCAAAGCAATTTACAACTGCACTTATCTAAACATTTAAGAGTTTGCTTTGCCGTGCTGCAGAATGAAACACTGCAGCCTGGAAAACAGCAATTAATCGGAAAGATGTTTTTCTGCATTTGCCGGTTTAAAAAAAAAACCATACACACACACACACACACACACACACACACACACACACAAAAAGTAACGCTAAACAAGCATAGCTGTGGGCAATACAGTAGGTTCTTTTCTTACTATGTGTTACCTAGTTGTTAGAAAGAGAAACAGGCCAGAGAAGAGAATCCAAATGCTGTTAAGAGCATCCAGGACGATGGATATGCCGTAAGAAGATGTTACAATGCCAGAACTGTTTTATGGAACAGAGTTGAAATAAAGAAAGTAAGTGACAGCTTGTGTTTTTGTTTGCTGGTTTAACCATCCCATAGTTCTGATAAACTAACATGAAGAGCCTTCTGAAAAGCTCATAAGGATAGCCTGGCTGGACCAGACCAAGGCCAAAACTGTACTTAGCGTTTAAGCAACAACTGACCCTAAACTGAGTTGGGAGAATCCTGATTGGGAAAACTGTTTGCAAGTAATTCAGTCCAAGCGACTGAGCCGTGAAGGCGCAGTGGTTAAAGTGCAGTATTGCAGGCTAATTCTGCCGACTGCCAGCGGTTTGATCCTGGCCGACTCAAGGTTGACTCAGTCTTCCATCCTTCCGAGGTCAGTAAAATGAGGACTCAGATTGTTGGGGTCAATATGCTGACTCTGTAAATTGCTTAGAGAGGGCTGTAAAGCACACTGAAGCGGTACATAAATCTAAGTCCTAGTGCTAGTGCTACCTATCATTGGATGGTTCCTACTGGCTTTTAAACTCTTGTTTTCACAAAAATACTGTATATCTGGGCTCTCTTTTGTGGTATTTCCTTGATTCTTCGGCAACTTATTATATGCCTCTTAAATATACTTTGGGAAATGGTTGTTTTTGAGCAAGATTAAGGACATGCATTAGGAAAAGTTAGCTCATAATAGTGGTTGGAAGTCTTGAAGTAGCATTGATTTAGTTCGACCTGCAAAAAATTTTCCCCTGTCCTTCTCATCAGAAAGGAATGAGCAGATATGGCAAATAGTTTAATCTTCATCTGAATATTTGATGGGATTCCTAGTGTTGAGAGCGAGTGCTGGGTCATCCAACTAGTTTGTGACTATTAGACATCTAAAGGATAATACTTATGTGCTTAATTTATTAATATTCAATGAGTCTTTAGTGATTTAAAGCAAATGTATTCTGTTGTTTTGCATTATTGAATGTTTGGGCTATTTCATTCATGTAAATGGAAGAGGCTTTTTAAAAATCTGAATAATATTTTGAAATATTTTCATGCCTCTACCCTCTAAAATTAAAAGTTCTGGATATAGGCATGTGACTCAAAAATACATAATTTCTACTGACCTGTGTTTTTATTTGAAAAATAGTAAAAAAAATATTATTTGAAGCCAACCTCAACCTCTAGTGAATTTATTTTGATGTAGCTTTCTTGGTAGTAATAGAAAAATGGTTCCTCTTTCGGTTTCTCTGAAAATTCTTCCATTGTTTAGTCTAACTAACTAGATTTCCTGGTGTTATCCCATCCAAATACTAAGGAGGCCCTAATTGGCTCAACTTCTTGATATCAGTCAGAATCAGCTAGCTCACGGGTTTTCAAATTCAGCAACTTTTAAGATGCATTCAACTTCAGCGCTCAGAACTGCTGGTTGGGGAATTCTGGGAGTTGATGTCCACATTAGTTCATGGTGCCAATATTTAGAAACTGAGTTTGATGATGACATGTAGCTCCAAGGAAGAATTGGTGCTTTTAGTTGGTTAGTTTAATTTAGGTAGTCAAATATTACAATTGTTGTTATGAATATAACTTTATGTCTTTTCTTAGCAAAATATGAAAGGACTAAGCAGCAAAACAAATGAAAACTCTTGCAACATGCTTAGCTTAATACATTTGAAAATAATAATAATATATAGCTGTCAATTTGCAATCTTGCATTTAATTGAATAGCATCTCAAGTTTTTAAAAGCTATTTACTAGTAAAATGGAATAATGGTTTTCATAATCTGTAGGATTCAGATATGAACCTGGTTTCAGTTTTCTACCATATATTAAAATAAAACAACCACAATCTGTATGTCTGTCAACCAACCTTGTGTGGCTTTTGTCTTATTATTTAGTAAGCTATCGAAGTATTTTTATAGAATTTATCTAGGTTTCAGTATTCGCACTCATATCAATGCTATTTTTGTATTTTACTATGAATATCAGTAAATATATTTATCGATCTGTAATCTAAAGCATATTTACAATTTAATCCATATCACTGGATCTATAAAAAAACTTGCTGAGGTTTTAAAATTTAAAAGGAAAACACAAAAGACACACCAAGAGAGAGACCTGAATATTTTTCTCCTATTGACTTTACAAAAGAGGATTATTAAGGTCCTGAAGAACTTTATGCAATGGGTTGAAGAAAAAAATGATCAGAAATCAAATCCTACAACAATATTTGAATGAAGTAAAAATTAAGACTGTTAGAAGTAAAAGGAAGTAAAGTTGATTTATTTGATCAAAGTTAAAACAGGAGGGTGGTGTTATTTCTGACAACCCTTCATGGAATTTCTGCTGACACAAGGACTAAAAAGATGCTTTCTTATGGATTTGATTATAGATAAGAGACAGTATATGAAATGAAGAGATAAATGTTGGTAACCTTAGAAAGAGTGAAGAGTCACTAAATTTGCTTAGACTTGTGATGAAAGTTGGAAGTCTCTCAAACACACACATCCCACACACCTCTTCTTTTTTCTTGCATTTCTTTCTCTTCTCTTTTTCTTGGTTAGTATTAGATTTTACTACTATAATCACAATTCTTTTCTACACACCCACATACACATCTTTCTGCATGTCTCCTTGATGTACACTCTTCTTTCTCCTTCATGTACTGCAGCCCAACATTGTTCCTATACTCAGTTAACTCTGCATTTCTTTCATTTTCATCCTTTCAAAAACTGCCCTATTTTTAAAGCCAACCACAAACCAGTTGGCATTTTTATTCCACAGAGTGTTTTCATTTCTTTTTGTCTAGAGGCGCCCAACTTTGATTGGTGAACAAGTTTATTTCATGTTACAGGTAATTTATAAAGTTATCAGGCAACACTGACCTCAACTGGCTTCTCTTTTTCATATTTTCCAATATGTTGGTTGATTAAAAGTCTGTGATAAACAAAATTCAAATACTGAAACGAGCCAACTGCACAGTCATGTTTTTTTCATAGTGTTGTGTTTTTTTTTTGCTAGGAATGCTGCAAAGATTTATTTTGTTTATTTTTCAAATTAACCTATTTCACTTCTCTGACAACCTTGTGGAATGGAGTAATATCTTCTGGATAACACACTTCTTAAATTTAGTAAAGAAGTTCTCAGTTAAAAGAAATACATAAAAACAGCTCATTTTAAAGGAATGTTTAGGAAAATATCTTTTGAGGTAAATGCATATAACATAAAGGTATGTTTAAAAATAATACAAAACAGAATGATTTAATCTGCCCATCCCTAATTTTATTATGTGATATAAAAAAACAGATCAGAGAAAAGAGTCCAGCTTTTCCCACATCAAGAATCCTGTTTATGGAAGATCCTTCTGTTGCCAGGTACGGAGGGATAACCAATAGCAATAGCAGTTTAAGTTTATATACCATCCCATAGTATTTTGCAACACTCTCAGGGTAATTTACAATGCAGAAGCATTATTTGCCTATTGCCCCCAACAATCTGGGTCCTCATTTTACCAAACCTGGAAGCTTGGAAGGCTGAGTAAACCTTGAGCGCCATCAGGAATGAACTCCAGGCGGTGGGCAGAGTTAGACTTGCAAAACTGAACTTTAACCGCTGCACCACCAAAGATAAACGGCTCCTTTAAGATGTGAGTTCTCATGAGCGCTTATGGCCAGGAGCAAGATTTCAGGTGAAAATCAAGAAGAATTTCCCAATGGTCAGAGCTGTCAACAGTGGAATAGGCTGACTTGGGAAGTGTTTAAACCAAGAGGCTTGGATGCTTTAGCAGTCTAGTCCAGGGGTCTTCAACCTTGACAACTTTAAGACTTGTGGACTTCAACTCCCGGAATTCCTCAGCCAGCAAAGCTGGCTGAGGAATTCTGGGAGTTGAAGTCCACAAGTCTTAAAGTTGTCAAGGTTGAAGACCCCTGGTCTAGTCCTATGCTGGGGAAGAAGTTGGAATAATCCATCTCTAAGTTTCACTTCAAACCTTAATTCCTATGATAACTTTATTCATAATTTTTTAAAACCGTGCCTTTATTATTGTTATAAATAACTCAAGGCGGCAAACATCCTCCTATTTACCCCACAATAACAATAACCTTGGAGTTGGCTGGTGAGTGCCTCAAGGTGATCCAGCTGGCTTGCATACCTAAAACAGGACCAGAATTCACGGTCTTCCAGTTTCTAGCCTGCTGCTTTACCACCAGATCAAACTAGTTTTTTTTATAGCTCAGCTAAACACTGGAAGTATAAAATAGTACAGAAGTCTATAACAATAGAGTATTGATTGCATTATAGGACAGGATAGAATAGTTCCTGTTCAGTTTTACAAACCAACCCCTTTATATCTGCGTGAGGACTAGACTTCCTGGGGATGACTCTGACTGAATAATCAGCAAATGAGATGGAGCAATTGGATTAAGCATATTTGCAAGTCTGTTGAAGTAGATCACCTAGTTTAACCTGCGGCTCAATATTTATTTATTAAATTTATTTATGGGTGGTGTATTAAATTTATATACCACCCATCTCATCTCATGTATATAAATTCATATACCGCCCATCTTACATCAGAGTAAAAATAGCAAAATAAAGCTTTAAAATGTTACAATCATAAATATAAAAATGAATGAAGATGGCAAAGAAGGGAGCAAAATACAAGCAGTCCATTATCCACCTCCAGAATCATATGCCCCCCTAGGGGCCCCCAGGCCAATTGGCAGACCAGGTTTTGAGGCTCTTATGAAGGTCAAGAGGGTGGGAACGGATCTTATCTTGAGGGGCACCACGTTCCAGAGGACGGGTGCATAAATAAGAGTGACTTTTTCTTTTCTTTTCCATCCCATTACGATTCTTTTATGACATGAAAATGAGCAAAGGTACTGGAGTGAATGACATAATTGTGCATGGTTCGTGGGAGTAACATCCATTGCATCTGCAAATTCAGCTGAAGGTACATTATGCAAGGAGACTGGTTAGCAAGCCTAAATTCCTTTCATAAATATAATCTGGGTAATGTTCGTTTGATGGAGGTCTTAAGCTGGCTATACTACAGAAGTGGCTTTTCTCACTTTTGCTTGCTGACCGAAGTGCATGCAGTAGTGGCTTATTTTAGGCAGGGAGAATCCTCATTGTTCTTTATCTAATACATGGCTGTCAAACTCGCCACGTTGCATTGATGCCCCATGGTATATCAAGACGTCTTTTGCCTTCGCAGAGCTCGGGTGGGCGTGGCCTGCATGTGATGCATCTGGCCTGTGGGCCCGCCCGTTTGACCCCCCCCTGATCCAATACATATCTTGCGGTCTTGACAATGATCAAGGCCAAATCCTGTCACTTTTCCTCTATGACCTCCTTTCCTCTGTAGCGCAATATGTTTCCATTCTGACAGTCACTAATACTAAACTAAACTAAATACTCCCAATCCACATTCTGCATTCCTGATTCCTCTGGTTTCAGAAAAACTTCTGAAATGCTATAATGCTGTAATCAGGGACAAAATGGCCTTACTTACCAGGAATCTCAAATCTTGATTTCTTTTAAATAAGGTTATTCTTTATTAAATGACATTCGTTGCTAATGCCAATGATGCAAAATGAAGGTGTTATGATCCTTCCTAAAAAGAAAAAAAGGAAAACCTATCCTCAAAAGCATGAAAGAGTTTCCTGTTTTTTTGTTTTGTTTTGTTTTTTTTGTTTACATTTATATCCCGCCCTTCTCCGAAGACTCAGGGCGGCTTACAGTGTATAAGGCAATAGTCTCATTCTATTTGTATATTTTTACAAAGTCAACTTATTGCCCCCCCCCAACAATCTGGGTCCTCATTTTACCTACCTTATAAAGGGTGGAAGCCTGAGTCAACCTTGGGCCGGGCTCGAACCTGCAGTAATTGCAGGCTCTGTGTTCTTAATAACAGGCTTTACCAGCCTGAGCTAAACCGGCCTAAACCGTTTTCTAATGGTTGTCTTATTTTGAAATTTTAGCACAATGAAATAGAGCTGATAACCATCTCTACTTATGAATATAATCATCTCAGAATCTTTTGCGTTAGGTATTATGGAACATGAAAGACATGCCATGTACACAGTCTGTTTTTCTTTTTCACCATCAACTCATTTTCAAAGCTTGTTGAATTGAAATATAATATCCTGACTGCCATTATCTGTTACCTGAATCTTTGAATGTGTCAATGTCTGAACAAGACAACTGCAAAATTTCAGTTGCTAAGAGAGTCACTTACTGAGTTTTGCCCTACTTTACAACCTTTGTTGCCACAGTTGTTAAATGAGTCCCTTCGGTTGTTCAGCTAGTAACAAGGTTGTTAAGTGAATCTGGCTCCCCCATTGACTTTGCTTGTCAGAAGAGCGCAAAAGATGATCACATGACTCTGGGACACTGCAACCATCATAAATATGAGTCAGTTGGTCAAATGTCTGACATTCGATCATGGGACCACGTGGATCCTACAACAGCTGTTAAGTGTGAAAAATGGTCATAAACCCCTTTTTTTCCAGTTTCATTGTAATGTTGAATAGTCACTAAATGACTGGTTGTAAGTGAAGGATTAACTGTATTAACAAAACAGTTTCAGATAATGAACTAAACTCTTAAAAAAAGAAGAGGAGCTGATCATAGCAAGCTAGGTTATACTGAAGATGCAGAAGGGAAAGGACAAATAGCATACACCTTGCAGGCTTAATGTGAATGCAAAATAAAAACATACAACTTACAGAAGCCACTGTATTTACAGTATTAAGGAGAGAGGTGGGTATTTCTGAGAATAGTAGAATTAAATAGTATACAGCAGTCGTGAAATGTAAAATTTGTTACTACCGGTTCTGTGGGCATGACTTGGTGGGGGGTAATGTGACTGGGTAGGTGTGGCCAACTTTTTTTTTTTAAACTTTTAAAAGTATTTTTTCTACAACCTCTTCGGCCGAAGAGGTTGTAAAAAAATGCTTTTAAAAGGCTCTGACGGTCCCAGCTGAGTTGCCTGATCATCAGAGTTTTTTGTTTTAAATTTAAAGAGCATTTTTTCAGCCAAAGAAAAATGCTTTTAAAAACTCTGACGATCAGGCAACTCAGCTGGGATCGTCAGAGCCTTTTAAAAGCATTTTTTTACAACCTCTTCGGCTGAAGAGGTTGTAGAAAAAATGCTTTTAAAAGGCTCTGATGATACCAGTTGAGCTGCACGATTATCAGAGGCTTTTGTTTTAAATTTAAAGAGCATTTTTTTCAGCCAAAGAAAAAATGCTTTTAAAAGTTGAAAAAAACACACCTCTGATGATCGCGCGGCTCATCTGGGGAGGGGGGGGCAGGGATTTTTGCTACTGGTTCTCTGAACCATCCGCCGCCATCACTACCGGATAGGGCGATCCGGTCTGAAATGGGAGCATTTCACCCTTGGTATACAGTCAGATACGCAGTATCAAAGATCGAGTTCCTCTGCAGTTCTTCAGAAACAATTGAAATAAGCATTATCTATGCTTCTTAGAGGGCCGAGACTCAGCAACTTTAGGAGAACATTCTCCATTTTTGCCGTGCAGGCAAGCCAAATAGAAGACAGGCATGCTAGTATCGGATTTACCATATGTTAAAAATACATATTTTGGTCAAAAATTAATGCACTCATACTGCACTCAGGAGCAGATTTTCTTCTGTACAGACTGCAGAGGCAGAAACCCAAGGAAGCTGGGTTTGGAGTCCTGCTTACAAATGGAGTTTAAGAAATAATATTTATTCTGCATAGTTTCTCTGCATAATTTATTTTGATGTCCCTTAGGGATCCTGTTCTCTCTAGTATCTTTAAAATTTATATAAAGGGCACATTTTGGCAGGAGAAGCTGCTCTTGTGCAGGTACTAGAAAAGCTGTTCCCGCTAGATTTCTCTCTTGGAAACAATAATAAACACTTTGAGTCAATAATTTGAGTTGTTCGGTGAAGGCTGCAGTTCTAAGAGGAACTAATGGAGATACCATCTAGAATACCCCAATTATTTCCATGACATTAAAAAAAAAAGCCTGCCAAAAGTCTGCCAAAAACTCAAAATGAAGCCTATACATTTTATCATCCCATGTCAAATCAACTCAAATAAAGAATACAAGAAAAAAAGATTCACCTTTTATTCTGCTCCTACAGTGAGTATTTATAAAAAAAAACCAAAAAAACCCCCAGAGATATGAGGGGGAAAGCCAATCTTCTCCAGTTTTCATATCTTTGTGCACCATTCAGTATGTTTCTCTCTGCTGCCTGTAAATTGGTCTCCAAAGTTTCTCAGCTTGCCCATGGACTGATCAATCAAAAGCGTCTCTGAGCTTTGTTCAAAGTGAATTAAGCTGAGAAAAAGAACATCAGACTTCTCCAGTCCAAGTCACAGCTCTTGCAGTCCATGTTGTTAGCCAACATATTAAATCAATGCTGGAACTTGCTGGCTTGTAAGGTGGCCCACTCTAAATTTCTTGGAAGAGAAACAAAGTGAGATGGGCTTCACTGAGGCCATTGTCTGAGATCTCTGGGTGGACTAAACATGAAAGGCCCTTGCAGATTCAGCCAGTCACAAAAAAACAAAAGAAACAAAATCCAAGCCAAACAACAACAACAACATTAATAGTATCTCTGTGAACCTGTATTCTGTTCAAGGACATATTTCTCCCCCAATTGTTCTCAGATTTAATTCAGAATTTTAGATCTGAGGTCTGTACAGATGGAGATTCTCATTCGGCTCATTTCCTGTCCTCCTTTCCAGGAAGGATATCTGTAATCCAGTAGTGAAACAAAGAAGAGATTGCCGTGACTTGATCTGCAAAAGAGAAAACAAATTCTTCATGAAACGTCCCACAGTTTTTAGCAAACCTGCATCTTACGATACAATGAAAAGTCTTTGCAAGTCCTTGAATGAAGCATTTCAAGAAACTTGATAACTGTTCTTACAAATGTTCTTATATATATAAATTATAAATGCCTGTTCCTCCTCCTCCTTTTTTTTGCACTGAATTACATAGTTTAAAACAAAAACACAAGCTTGATCACACAAAGAAGTCCTGCTTGCTCCTAGTCCTCATGAGAAGCTAGGTTTTGAAAAAGCAGATCTCTTGCTAACTTCCTGCTTTTCAGTCAGTTGCGATGGCCCCGTTCCTTCCTAGATACCACCCACATTTTGGAAAGGGTGAGAAGAAAGCCACGAAAAGAAACACTGTGAAGAACTCGTAAAATCAGGAGAAGTGGTACCCATTTTAAACCCAACCCAGGTCAATTTTGTGCCTGCCAAATATTTGCAGCAATTGCTACCAGCTGCAGGTTGCATGGCCAAAGGCAGAGGATGGCAGGCATTCTAACTCCAAACAGTTACAGCGGCAGGCAGGAATTCAACCAGCAAAGCACAAATACAGCGAAGGGGGCATCCGTCCCAGGGCTTTAAAGGCTTCTGTTTTAAGGTCTCAATAAAGATTGCAAATATAGGAAAAAAGAAAAAAAGAAACTTGATCAGTGGTGAAATCCAAATTTTTTTACTACCGGTTCTGTGGGTGTGACTTGGTGGGCGTGGCTTGATGACTGTGGCAGGGGAAGGATATCTGTAATCCAGTAGTGAAACAAAGAAGAGATTGCCGTGACTTGATCTGCAAAAGAGAAAACAAATTCTTCACGAAACGTCCCACAGTTTTTAGCAAACCTGCATCTTACGATACAATGAAAAGTCTTTGCAAGTCCTTGAATGAAGCATTTCAAGAAACTTGATAACTGTTCTTACAAATGTTCTTATATATATAAATTATAAATGCCTGTTCCTCCTCCTCCTTTTTTGCACTGAATTACATAGTTTAAAACAAAAACACAAGCTTGATCACACAAAGAAGTCCTGCTTGCTCCTAGTCCTCATGAGAAGCTAGGTTTTGAAAAAGCAGATCTCTTGCTAACTTCCTGCTTTTCAGTCAGTTGCGATGGCCCCGTTCCTTCCTAGATACCACCCACATTTTGGAAAGGGTGGGAAGAAAGCCACGAAAAGAAACACTGTGAAGAACTCGTAAAATCAGGAGAAGTGGTACCCATTTTAAACCCAACCCAGGTCAATTTTGTGCCTGCCAAATATTTGCAGCAATTGCTACCAGCTGCAGGTTGCATGGCCAAAGGCAGAGGATGGCAGGCATTCTAACTCCAAACAGTTACAGCGGCAGGCAGGAATTCAACCAGCAAAGCACAAACACAGCGAAGGGGGCATCCGTCCCAGGGCTTTAAAGGCTTCTGTTTTAAGGTCTCAATAAAGATTGCAAAAAAGAAAAAAAAACTTGATCAGTGGTGAAATCCAAATTTTTTTACTACCGGTTCTGTGGGTGTGACTTGGTGGGCGTGGCTTGATGACTGTGGCAGGGGAAGGATATTGCAAAATCTCCATTCCCACCCCACTCTGGGGCCAGCCAGAGGTGGCACTTGCCAGTTTTCCGAACTACTCAAAATTTCCACTACCGGTTCTCCAGAACCTGTCGGAGCCTGCTGGATTTCACTCCTGAACTTGATGACTGTTTTACAAAAAAATTCAATTGGCTGATCTCCAATACAAATTGCTTCCAGCAAAGAGCTTTCCAAATTTATACCATGAAGTCCTGGACTTTTCCTTATTACCACTTTGATCTAGTAGTTACGGTACTGGAACCTCAGAGGAGAACCTGGATTCTCATCCTGTCTTAAGCACAGAAAGCAACTGGGTGATTTGTGGCCGCTTATTTTCTTTCAGTCCTTATTTTCTTTCAGTTAGCAATCCTCCTCCAAAAATGCTTCTTAGATGGATAGATAAAAATAAAACTCCCACACCATTCTTTCCAATGCACTGCTTTCCATTTTCAATATACTTGTCTTTCCCCTATGCTACTAATTGTACTGGTTTACCAGTACCATTTCCTTCCTTTTCTGTTCAGTCTTCAGTTTGAATGCCAGCCCTGCCCCCCTTCTCCTTTTGGGGTGGGGGAGCTCCTAAATATTTCCTCTGTACATTTCCCCACCTTTGTCTGCCAGTATACTTTATTTTGTATTCTCTTTTCTTTCTGCCTCTGCTTCTTCATTTCTCCCTGAAGATTTTCTCCTTCTTTACACCTTGGAGGCAGGCAGCCCTTGCTCTGATTTCAAAAGCTTTCTGGAAGACCTGACCCTTGCCAGTTTTAGCTGCGCTCTTGCTGCCAGCAGGAAGGTCCTTAAAGCATTATTGCGGAGAGACTGAGGTCTTTGAAAAGACGCCACCAATAACAACCCCATCCCTCCTTTAAACTTTGCTTAAATTGTTCTTCGAGTTAGGACTCCTAGTTCCTTAACACTTATCCAGCTTCAGTGCTTTGATTTGGGTTTCTTACTCTCTCTTAGTATGTTTTTCCTGTTCCCGCTCATTTTCTACATCTCTTTGAATCTTTAGCTCAAAATTCCCTCTGTTTCTGCATTTCATTAGGTTCTCCCCCCCACACCCATTCCTGCCTTTCCCATCTATTCCTTTATTCTTTAAAATAGGAATCAGTACATAGGCAAAGTCTTGTTTGGTTTTAAACTTTAGAGCGGTTAGTAATTTACACATTTTATCAATGAAATATGATTAGGCACAACTGTGATCTGCCCCAAGTTTGTTTACTTAAAGTCATGTTGTTTCCAGGTATGCAAATATTTTACTTTTTGCTAACATACAGCACAAGAATAAATGAAGGACATTAGTATTTTTAAAGCAAAAACCCAATTCCTGTCAAAAATGTAATTTTCCACCTGTAAATGTTGCTAGCAATTTTTAGTGGATTGGTCCACTTGTTACTTTAAGTACACTGATGTCATTTCCCAAATCTACAGTGCTTGTGGCCCGTCTGATACTACACATATTCACATGGAATTTAATTGGAATATTACCACTGCAGGCGCAAAGGAAGGGTTACAATAAGGTATAATATTGATAGCTAACACCCATCTCTGGCAACCATGCAATTGGTGCAATTTAAATTCTTAAGACAAGTGGCTGTAGCTGGCAAATCTTGGGTTTATTCAGACTAGTTAGTACCTGTCTGAATACAGGAAGAGTACGACAAAAGTGAGAAAAAATGCACAATATCCTGGAAGAGGATAAAACCAAACTACTTCCATATGTATCAGGTGCAAGAAGTCAGGGATCAGAATATTCAAAAATACAGCACTACAAGTTTATTTCATGCTACCTATTCAGAAGAATCTGAATGGTCAAGGCAACTTGGTGCCATCTAAGAGTCAACGGACTTAAAAGGGGCTGGACTTATATTTCTTATGGAGGCGTAGAGACTCCAAACTGATTATGCACTTGACCCCACCCTCAAATTCAGCCTGGCCGCCTCTTACATACACAGGCATAAAGAAAAATGATGTGGACGTGTCTACAAGGTCACCAGGAATCAAATTTGATCTAAGGTCACCTTTACTTTTGAAGACTAGAATCTAACTTTAATAAAGGCAGCCCTTGTTAGCCGTAGTCTCGTGATACCTAGTTTTGCATATACAGATTTGGTACCTGCATAAACATTTTGCCTATTCATAGTTTGGGGGTGGGATTTTTGTTATGCTTTGTGCCAAATTTGCATTTTCATATGCAAATTTATTTATTTATTCCTAAGGATTAAGACTAGGTTACTTACACCCGTATTTGTTCCTCATTTTCTCTTGATCAAGACAGATTATGCCAGCTAGTTATCAGCTAAGTAGTCTGTAGGCAGCAGAAGCATCCTAAAGAATAATCAAGAGCCTCCTTCAAGATCATGAAAAAATCATGTGGAGCCGAGAAGCCCAATGAGCCAATCAAGATGAAGAAGGCCAGTAGCTACAACAAAGTCACGCAGAGCCCCAGTGAGGTCCATTGTAAGCATAAAGGAGATGATACCTTGCATACAGTGCTGGGCTGCTGCCGGTATGGACCGGTTCGAGTGAACCGGTAGTTATGACCTGCAGGTGGGATGGGCCTGCCTCCCTGCCCTGGTGCTATGCCGTCCTATATAGCCACATTTTTTAAGCCATGCACATGCGTGCAAGCTGTATGCATGAACAAAGCATGGCCGCACTCACATTTTTGGTGCTAGATCAATCGGTTAATTCATGTGCCACCCACCTCTGCTTGCAGGTAACAGCTACAAGAAGACCTAAACTCCCAAATCCAAAAAGACACAAAATCTTATTATAGGCCTCAACTTAGCAAAGCTACTGGAGTGGGCAATTACAGGTAGTCCTCAACATGACTACAATTGAATCCAAAATTTCTGTTGCTAAGCAAGACAGCTGCTAAGTGACTTTTGCCCCATTTTACGATCTTTCTTGCCACAGTTGTTAAGTGAATCACTGCAGTTGTTGAGTTAATAACATGGCTGTTAACTGAATCTGGCTTCCCCCTTGATTTTGCTTGTCAGAAGGTCGCAAAAAGTGATCACGTGATCCCGGGACACTGCAACCATCATAAATATGAGTCAGCTGCCAATGATCCGAATTTGGATCCCGTCACCATGGAGATGCTGCAACGGTCATAAGTGCGAAAAAGGGTCATAAGTCATTTTTTTTCAGTTCTGTTGTAACTTCGAATGGTCACTAAATGAACTGCTATAAATCAAGGACTACCTGTAGTCAAAGTTTTGTTATTTATAGCAGTGGCTCCTAATCTTTCCAGTTTGGTAGCCAACCCGGTATGGGGGAGTGAGTGGCAGATGCATGCATATATGCCCAGCTCCATTTGTGTGAATGGCATATGTTTGCGCGTCCTCCACTTGCCCAAATATACCTTCGTGCATGAGAGGATGCTTCCGCTCACCCGCAAAGCTCCCCTCGTGCGAGCGGCAGGCACTTGCACATGAAGTTTCACTCACATGAGTGGGGGCGCTTGAGTGGACAGTGCTTCTGTGTGAAGCTCTACGCGTGCAAGCTTAGGGCACTCATGTGCAAAAAGCTCCATTCAAATGAATGGAACTTCACACACTTGTGCAAGTGCTCTCCGCTCATGCAAGCGCTCTCTGCTGACGGGAGTGCACGCTTGCCTGCCACTCACAAGTGGGGAGATTCACGTGCGCACACTTGCCCATCTCTCCCGCAGTCTTGTTTCAAACAGGCCCCGGGCTGGTAATGGGCCCCAGCCCGGGGGTTGGGAACCCCTGATCTATAATGTTATGCTAGATTGGATAAGAAAATAACTGGAGCCATCTATCTTGTGCAATGTTTATTAAATGCTAAACATCATCTGCATGATTCAATTTTTAAGGTAGCACCCATTTGATTTCTTTCCATGGATAGGACTTCTACTACATGGAAGGCAACAAAAAGTCCAAATTGTTCACGGGAGATAGGATATAAACATCTATTACTAGTGCAGAGAATTCACAGAATTATTAGAAGACAGTTCCATAGTTTCTTTTTGCTAAGTGCTTAGAAGACGTTTTAAGCTCTTTAGTGGGTGATAATTTCCAAGGCAACACGAGAGACGGCTATTTTTGATTTGATGCTTGCTGACAAAAAAGAAAGAAAGCGTTAACAGTCTGGCTTAAATGAAGAGGGGATCTTAAGGCCACAGAAATGGTTCAGTCATCTGAGTGAAAGGAGGAGAACTTCTTAATATACTCCTTGAGATCATGATATTCCAAACTTAAAAAGATCTTTAGCTATGCCTCTCCAGGATTTGGCTAAGCATATCTCAAATTTACAAGTGAAACGCTGCTCTTGGCAGCAGCCTCGTATTTCCTGGTTTCCAGCTGCGCAATATCCATGAAGGGCCCGCCAGAAGGTGCTCCTTTGCATTTAGCTCATTACGCTCCTATTCCATGCAATCTGCTTTATTTGGTCAAGAGTATGATTGGAAGCAGCTGGCTGAACAAAGAATTTATACAACAACAAAACCTTTATCGCTGAGAAGAAAGAATTTCACATTTATACCTGGGAAGCAATATCTTTTCCATATGTTTATTTATTACAAAAGGGGCTGATCGGTGATTCAGACCCTTTTGTCTTGCCTTAATAACCAGAGGGTGGGTGCTTCCCACTCGCACAGCACCTAAGATCTTCAGATGGATTCAGATTAAGTGCTTCCTGCTACCGGTACTAAAATAAATTTAGTAAACAAACCATAAACAAACATTTAAAGATCTCTCTCACTCACCTCCTGAGGTGGCTGAGAGCTAGAAACAAATACTTATTCCAACTGTACCGACAACCCTACCATACTTCTGTTGGAAGAAATGTCCATCTGGGTTCAATTCCAAGTGGGGAGAAAGACACTGGAAACATGGAGACTGCTTGAAAAGATGGTTTAATGGTGGGCAGGACCACATGGTTTGAGGTCATGGGTAAAGAGAGGACATGGGTGAGAGAGGGAGAAAGATTTATACCATCTCTTGGGCCCTGACTTGGAGCTTTCTGTTCCTGTGTAATAAATGTTTTCTGATTGGTTGTCAGAACCATGGGGCCATGCAGGGGTAACTTTGTAGTGTCAAGTCCCAAGCTTGGTTGACTATTGCTGGGTGATGTAATATCCCCAGGTGCCATATGGTTGAGTTCTGTTGCTAGACGTTCCTATCATGTCCCGAGGGCCATGTCTTTTGTGTTGTAGATAAGCTGGCTCAGCCTTTCTGGGACTATTAGCAAAGGTGGGGGCTGCTTTCCAAGAGCACGTTTCTCCTTTTCTCATCCAGGGAGGTATAATATTCTGCCTTTTTAATATTTCCTAGAATATTTCATTTTTCTAGGAGAGGGTGGGTGCTAACTTCCTACACTTCCAAGGCCAACGTGCTGAAAATTTCACGAGGAACAATCTCCTAACATTAGACACAGATAGACTGCAATTGGATCAATAGTATGGAGGTTGCCAAAATCCTCAGGATAGATCCAAATAAAGTGAGCAAGTAGAACCCCAACAGAAACCTTGCCTAGAAAACAATCAACCATTATACACACAACCCCTTTATTTTTTAATCTCCAAGGAACCTGACAGTCCATAAGGTGTAGGTCACCAATCATGAACATGGGTGCCACGTACAGCAGAGGGAATTAAAGTTTGTGGACTGTGTAGGCAATAGAAAATGAATCTTGTGACTCAGGACCATGCCTGCACTTTCAAATGTGTCAAGCAGCAGTCTGGTCTTTGTCTCAGGGGACCAAAAGTCATAAAGAAACAGGGAAAAGATGCATGACACATTGATGTGCACTTGTTTTACAGGGAAAACAGCACCCATGCTATCCTCATCTAATTTATATCGTAGCGCTTTAGGAATGCCGATTTACGCCTTGGTTTTGTTTTACAGCGTTCGAGATAGCTTGATGTATTTTTTTAACAGCTTGTTTCATAAAGTTAAAAAAGGAACAGTGTTCCTGTGGCTTTATGTTCAATAAAACAAAGGCACAAAATAAAGGCAGGACAATTACATTCATCATCCAAATAGGACATGTGGTTAAGATCACTGTAGAAAATACATTCCAAGCAGTCATTCCATATGGAACAGCTGGAGATTCAGTAGCAGTAAACTTGGAGAACAGTAACGTTGTACAAAAGGCTGCAACTTTAGCAACTCTTTGTTGTCGGATAAGATTTGGACTGCTTAGAAAGATTCAGAATAAAAAATCCTATACAAGTAGTCCTCGAGTTACGGATGTAATGGAGTCTGCCAATTACATTCATAACCTGAGGTGGTGTTAGAGTGAAGCATGTAAAATGAATGTGGAAAACTCACTGCTTTTGCCCATGCATTCGCTAATCGAATGTGCACATGAGGTATCTCAGGGTGGGGAAGGCCATCGGGGGGTGGGGTGAGGGAGCTAATAATGGAACAGGCTACTTGCTTAAGACCATTCAAGGCCTCCCTGACCCACTGAGATATCTCATGCTCCCCACAATCGCTTGCCCTCCCCATCCTGCCGTAAAGGGTCACTTATCTTGCGAAGATTTAGCAAGCTGTCTCCTCTCCAGCCTCTCTGCTGTGCAAGTTCATGCAAAATGTTTGCATGCTGATGGGAGGCTTTGGGGCAGTGAAATTGTGCTGCCTCAAACCGTCTCACTGGCTTGCAAACACTTTGGCAAGTCTTTGCAACAAGACTTTGCCAGCAAGAACGGAGCCCAGGAGGGACACACCAGCCCCTCCTGGGCTCCATTCTTGCTGGCAAAGGTTTTTTGCAAAGATGACCACAGCCTACAAGGATGCAATGTCCCTTTAGGCTTTGACAAGGAAACAACAAATGGAGGGTAGACTTGAAGCACTGAAGCCTTCCTTCTGTTTGCAAAGCATTTTGCCCAGAGGTGAAGAGGTTACAAAAAATGCTTTTAAAAGCCTGTGATGATCAGGCAACTCAGCTGGGATCACCAGAGGGAAAAAAAGCTTTTAAAGGATTCTGACGATCCCACCTGAGTTGCCTGATTGCCAGAACCTTTTTAAAGCATTTTTTTAACAACCTCTTCAACCGAAGAGATTGTAAAAAAATGCTTTTAAAAGTAAAAAAAAAAACCTCTGATGATTGCGTGGCTCAGCTGGCGGGCCCCCAGGAATTTTTCCTACCAGTTCTCCGAACCATCCAGCGCCATCGCTACTGGATCGGGCAATCCGGTCCAAACTGGGAGCATTTCACCCCTGATTTTGCCGCAGATCTCATAATGATAGATCAGTACCACAAAATCTCACGCTACTGATATCACGTGATCTCGCACTACTTTAGGCCTCTGTTCCCAGCGAATGTATCAAAGGCCTGAAGCAATGAAGCAAGCAAAGAAACCACAGCAGAGAGGAGACAGCTCACTAGATCTTCGCAATGTGAGTCTCTACAGGCCCAGTGCTTATGGAGATCGGGGGCGGGCAGTGGTGGAGGGGGAGAGAATAGGCAGGGTGACTGTTGCAGTGCCTTTGCTGTCATTTATAAGAGCGAAAGACTGCCACGGTGCTGCAACCTCAGGACTGTGTCGTAAGTACTATGTTGCAACTTTGAACAGTCACTAAGTGAACTGTCATACCTCGAGGATTACCTATACACCAAAAAAAAAAAAGGGGTGGAATAACAAGCTCATTCCACAAGCAATTTCTTAGACTGCACGTCTATACTCCCTTTTTGGTAAGGCTACCATACCTGAGCTACAAAACTCCAGGTGATCATTAGATACCAGCAAATAATACAGAAAACTCCCTCTGTTGCCATCTTCTGGTCATGTAGATTTCTGCAGCCTACATGTAGTTATTAATGAGTAAGATGCCCTCTGATTTTACTCAAGTACAAGTCCAGTGGTATTTTCTCTCTCACCATACCAGTGTTTCTATTCTAGCTTAGTAAGTAAGACAGGTTTATATGGTCAAGTCCATTCATGTGATTTACAAGAAAGAGAAGACTCGAATATGAAGGAAAAATAAATACCGTAGAATACCAGTGACACTTGGTTCTGAATAAATATGTTTAGATTCACCAAATAAAACATTGGCATACGTTTTACTTTTTTTAAAGCACACACAACTTTAATTACAAGCTTATAGGTGAGGCCTTTTTAAAAAAAATATATTTTGGCCTTTCTCCAATGAACTTAGTGCTGTATCTCTCAGTGAAATCCTACCAGTGATTAAACTAATAGACTTGGGCAGGGCAAGACAAATTCTTTGTGTGTCCAATCACACTTGGCCAATAAAAAAAATCTATTCTATTCTACTATCAGCCCTTCAAGTTAAACCAAACTTGGAAACCAAAGACATGAAAGCTAATGCTACTTTTATTATCAGGTTATGGTAAGATAATTTTGCAAGTCTGAATCCTTTTATCATCCTAAGAATTATGGAGGATCATGTCTGAGATGCTTTCCCTAATTATGTTTGTTCTCTGGACCCAGATTTCTTTTATCTGACTGGGTCTTGGCTATGGCTCTTCTTCCTGTTCTCAAGATTAATCCTTTGGCCCATTACATACAGATAGTCCTCAACTTAAAATCGCAGTTCAGCCTAAATTTTCTATTGCTAAGCAAGGTTACGCAACCTTCTACCCCAGTTATTAAGCAAACTACTGCGGTTGTTAAGTGAATCATGCAGTCATTAAGCAAATCTGGATTCCCCCATTGTCTTTGCTTGTTGGAAGCTGGCTGAGAAGGTTACAAATAGTGATCAAATGACCCTGGGATGGTGCAACGGCCATAAACATATGTCAGTTGCCAAGCACTTGAATTTTGATCACGTGACCAAGGGGATACTGCAATGGTTGTTAAGTGTGAAAAATGGTTATAAGCCACTTTTTTAAAGGGTGGTTGTAATTTGAATGGTCACTAAATGAATGGTTATAAGTCAAGCACTACTTGTTTACTCTGCACTCCTAAATACTTGCCTTCTTCATTCCTGGCCTCTTGGAACAGATTGGTCTGAATTAAAGCTAGTATGATTATACTACAACCAATATAGTTACTGGGACAGATGGGCCAATTGTCTTACGGCAGGGTTTTGTTTCTAAATATGTATGTTTTAATTCCTTAAGTACATAAGAATAACCCTGCTGGATCTGGCTTCAGTTAATCTTAGTTAGTTCAGCATTTTCTTTCTCAGATTCCTTTAATTGCAACTTTCTGAACCAAAGTATGAAATATTTTGATACATGAAAAGTATATAAAATAAAAGCCACAAAATAAACTTTTACATTAATTTTTTTTTGGAAATCTTTCCTTTTATCATTGAAAAACTGAATGCCTTTTATCTGGCTCTTTCTTTCAGTCCACTTCTAAGAGGAAGGTATGTGAGATTTGAAATAATTACAATATCATTGATTAAATGCTTTAAAATGCAGGAATGGTACATTTTTTTGCAGGCAGTTAAGTCTATCCATATGATCTGTTTTGCATATTTTCTCTGATATGCCTGGTCATAAAGAAAGCTTGCATCTGGCAGTGCTTTTAGATGACAGAACCTTTGAAAGAATTGTTTAATTATGAAATATCTACAACTTATAGAAAGACCTTCCAGTTATTTTGGTCTTTTTTGTAAATCTGTGTCAGAAGGATTCTTACAATCTCTTTTTTTAAATAATATTTATTGAATTTTCCAGCATTTAAAACACAAAACACAAATCTACACTTATAACAGCTTTTCCATGTCGGTATCTATAGCTTTCATTAACAGTCATATTTGCATAAATCCTACTTCTATATATCACTATCCTAAGTTATATCTTTATTTAAGTTATAGTTATATCTTCTCACAAATCAGTATCATATATTTCTTATAAATTTTACAATTTATATGTTATACTTTTACATCTTATACCTTAAGTTTTACGTTTACTCTCAAGCCAGGAATACCATCTATTCCAGATTTGATAGTACTCTGTTTTTTCCCTCTCCTTCATTTCCATAGACAGCCTATCCATCTCTGCACATTCATAAATTTTCCTTATTATAATTTGGTCTGGAGGTGTATCTGTTTGTTTCCAATTCTGTGCTAGAACAATTCTAGTTGCAGTTAAGATATGTGATGTTAAATATTGTAATTCTTTCCCCATTTTCCCATCAAAAATACCCAGGAGAAACAAGTTCTGGCCTCAACTTTACCCTCTGTTTGGTTATCTGTTCCAGCCACCTTACACCAGTATTTTTTAATCTTGGGGCAGGTCCACCACATGTGATAGAACGTTCCCTGCTTATAGCCACATCTCCAGCATTCCGGCGATTGGTTTGAGAACATCTTGGCCAATCTGGCTGGTGGTAAATGCTGATAAAACATTTTATAGAGGTTCTCCTTATAAGCAAATGACATCGTTAGTTTGTAGTTTCTCTCCCATAATTTATCCCATTAATCTAATTGAATAGTATGTCCAAAATTTCTCGCTCAACTGATCATTGTCTCTTTCCATTTTCTTCTTCCATTTTAAATCTTAATAAAAAATTATACATTTTGGTAATCATTTTCTCCCCTGTTCCTAATAGTATTTTGTCAAGTTCTAATTGTTCTCCATTAATGCCGTATTGTTCCCGATCATTTTTATATTTTGTTTTAATTTGCAGGTAAGGCAACCAATCAATTTTTATACCTTGATTTTTTTAGATCTTGCTCCGATTTTAGATTCCCTTGTTAATCTAATAATTCTGAATACTTTACCGCTTTATTTATGTCTGATATATTTGGATAAATTATTGCCTCCGTTGTTGAAATCCAAATTGGAACTTTCATATAGTGATTTCTTTTAATTTTGTCCCAAATATTTATCAACGCATTTCGCACTAGATGTCTCTGAAAGTATGTATGCATTTTATTTTTTCCTTTCCAAAGAAACCTGTGCCATCCCAATTGAAAAATTGTGGCCCTCTAGAGTTAATACCCTCGTTATTTAATTGGACCCAGTCTTTAAGTCATGTTGCTGCCGCCGTTTGATTGTATAATTCCCAATCCAGGAAGCCAAAGTCTCCTTTGGTTCTAGAGTCCTGTAAAAGTTTAAGTTTTATTCGGGCTTTTTTCCCCTGCCAAATGAATTTACCTATTATTTTATTTAATTGTTCAAAGAATGTTTTCCCCAATCTTACTGGTATTGTTTGGAAGAGATATAACAATTTGGGTAATACATTCATTTTTATGGTGGCAATTCTACCAATTAAAGATATTTTTAATTTTGCCCAATTGTTTAAATCCTTTTGTATCTGTTGTACCAATTAATCATAATTGTCCTCTTTTACTGTCGAGCATTTAGCCGTTAACCGAATTCCCAGATGCTTCACTTTTTTAACAATTTGAATCCTCATTTTCTCTTCCAATTCCTCATTTTGCATTTTTGTAAGGTTCTTAGTCAGAATTTTAGTTTTTTCTTTATTTATTTTGAGCCTGGCCACTTTACCAAATTTTTCAATTTCATGCACCAGGATGAAATCCTGTCTCCAAAGGGTCTTCCATAACAAAAGCCAGATCATCTGCGAAGGCTTGAACCTTATATTCTTCCTGATTGATTTTTAATCCTTTTATTGTTGAAAAACTGAATGCCTTTTATCTGGCTCTTTCTTTCAGTCCACTTGTAAGAGGAAGGTATGTGAGATTTGAAATAATTACAATATCATTGATTAAATGCTTTAAAATGCAGGAATGGTACATTTTTTGCAGGTAGTTAAGTCTATCCATATGATCTGTTTTGCATATTTTCTCTGATATGCCTGGTCATAAAGAAAGCTTGCATCTGGTGGTGCTTTTAGATGACAGAACCTTTGAAAGAATTGTTTAATTATGAAATATCTACAACGTATAGAAAGACCTTCCAGTTATTTTGGTCTTTTTTGGAAATCTGTGTCAGAAGGATTCTTACAATCTTATAGGTTGTCAAGTGCAATGGAATCTGAGACTCAAAATGGTATTTTATCAAAAAAGAGAAAATATTTTGCAATATAACATATGTCTCATCAGAATACTCTGGATAAGTAATACTATATAATCTTTGCTTGAGATGTTATGTATACCTGAGCATACTTCCTTTTGGTGCCTTTTAAGCGCTTTTCTCTTTGGTATGAACGCATGTTATAGATGCTTTGAATTAAAATAACCAATTCAATAGGAAGCTGCCACAATGGAAGACAAAACTGACCTTTGTTTCTCCAAATGTCTCTGGATCTCACATGGATCACACAAGTAACCAAATATACTTCTCTATCAAATTTTGTCAGGTTACACTGGTACCTATGTTGTCCTAATACATAAGCAAGACTTTCACATAGGCATCACAAGAAAAGTTTAAAGGGACTTCTAAAATGTTTGAATTAGACAATATATTTCCACAAGATTAATGGATGGGTTGGAGCAGGGGTGTCAAACTTTTTTTTTTTTTTTGCATTTATATCCCGCCCTTCTCCGAAGACTCAGGGCGGCTTACACTATGTCAAGCAATAGTCTTCATCCATTTGTATACTATATACAAAGTCAACTTATTGCCCCCCAACAATCTGGGTCCTCATTTTACCTATTATTTTATTTAATTGTTCAAAGAATGTTTTCCCCAATCTTATTTGTATTGTTTGGAAGAGATATAACAATTTGGGCAATACATTCATTTTTATTGTGGCAATTCTACCAATTAAGGATATTTGTAATTTTGCCCAATTGTTTAAATCTTTTTGTATCTGCTGTACCGATTAAAGATATTTGCAATTTTGCCCAATTGTCTAAGTCTTTTTGTATCTGCTGTACCAATTTATCATAATTGTCTTCTTTTACTGTTGAGGATTTAGCCGCTAACCAGATTCCCAGATATTTTACTTTTTAACAATTTGAATCCCCAGTTTCTCTTCCAATTCCTCATTTTGCATTTTTGAAAAGTTCTTGGTCAGGATTTTAATTTTTTTCTTTATTTATTTTGAGCCCAGTCACTTTACCAAATTCTTCAATTTCCTGCACCAGGCCGACTCCCGTTTCCAAAGGGTCTTCTATTATAAAAGCCAGATCATTTGCGAAAGCGTGAACCTTATATTCTTCCTGTTTGATTTTCAATCCTTCTATTGTTGAAAAACTGAATGCCTTTTCAGTCCACTTGTAAGAGGAAGGTATGTGAGATTTGAAATAATTACAATATCATTGATTAAATGCTTTAAAATGCAGGAATGGTACATTTTTTGCAGGTAGTTAAGTCTATCCATATGATCTGTTTTGCATATTTTCTCTGATATGCCTGGTCATAAAGAAAGCTTGCATCTGGTGGTGCTTTTAGATGACAGAACCTTTGAAAGAATTGTTTAATTATGAAATATCTACAACTTATAGAAAGACCTTCCAGTTATTTTGGTCTTTTTTGGAAATCTGTGTCAGAAGGATTCTTACAATCTTATAGGTTGTCAAGTGCAATGGAATCTGAGACTCAAAATGGTATTTTATCAAAAAAGAGAAAATATTTTGCAATATAACATATGTCTCATCAGAATACTCTGGATAAGTAATACTATATAATCTTTGCTTGAGATGTTATGTATACCTGAGCATACTTCCTTTTGGTGCTTTTTAAGCGCTTTTCTCTTTGGTATGAACCCATGTTTTAGATGCTTTGAATTAAAATAACCAATTCAATAGGAAGCTGCCACAATGGAAGACAAAACAGTAGCATTCAGCCTGATCTTTGTTTCTCCAAATGTCTCTGGATCTCACATGGATCACACAAGTAACCAAATATACTTCTCTATCAAATTTTGTCAGGTTACACTGGTACCTATGTTGTTCTAATACATAAGCAAGACTTTCACATAGGCATCACAAGAAAAGTTTAAAGAGACTTCTAAAATGTTTGAATTAGAAAATATATTTCCACAAGATTAATGGATGGTTTGGAGCAGGGGTGTCAAACTTAAGGCCCGGGGGCCAGATCTGGCCCACGGGATGCTTAGATCTGGTTCATGGGCCCACCCTGGAAACAGTGAAGGACTGGCCTGCAGTACCTCTGCCAGCAAAATTGGGGCTCCTCCTGAGCTCCGTTTTCACTGGCAGAGGTTTGCAGGAGACCATCCTAGCCGAAAATGGAGGTCGTGAGGCAGCCTCCCCAAGCTCCGTTTTTGTTAGCAGAAGGTTTCCAGGAGGCTGTCCCAGCCAAAAACAAAGAGGCCCGTTTTCGCTGGGAGAGCACTTGGGCCGCCATAGGTAACATGAGTGACATCATGCTAGCCATGCCCACCCTGGCCATGTCCCCCCTGCCACCCTGAGGTCAAACATAACTCTGATGTGGCCCTCAATGAAATTGAGTTTGACACCCCTAGGTTGGAGTATAAAATTCAATACAAATTCAATACAAAATACAAAATCATAACATGCAGATGAAATAAAAGGAAGGCATGTATCATCCCTCTGATCAGATCCAAACACAAGGATTTACTTTGCCAGGATGATGAAACAAACATGGCAAAATCGTGCCTTTATGTGCATGTGATATCACACTGCACATACAAAAGTGTGGAGCTTACATTGTAATGTTCATACTGTCACTTTCCTCCTTCTTATTCCCATGGATGACAAGGACTCCAAAGTATAATCCCCCCCCCCCGCCCTGTGGATGTAATAATCCATACTCTAGCTATTTTGAGGTGAAGGCTATGTTTGACTTCTACATTTCCAAAGTTGCCATACTAAGCACAAAAGAAAGTTATGAATTCCTAATCCACTGGCAACAGCTATCACCATCAAAGATAAAAGGACAAAGCCGTATTTAGAGAAAGTAATATACTTCCTATAATCCCTGAAGTAAACTGTAAAACTATTGATCACACATCTTTGCTCATAGGAACAAATAGCCAAATATGGAATAAAGTCCCTTGTGCACTGAAAGATCTCTTTCAGTATCCATTGTATTTCAGATGGCAATAAATGTTAAATAAACAGAATTGAAATTTGTTTGCAGTTTAAACTATGGGACTGATCCACAGGTAACCTCTTCCCCAAATGTTTGTTAATCTCAGAGATAACCGCATATTTTATTGCTAACATCACTGGAAACATTGGGTCAATGTATTTCTAGCTGGCTGAATAGCCGGCTCAGAAGTACAATGGATCTCCTAGATCATTCTTTCTTACAAATTAAGAAAGAACTTTTGTTTTTGCTGAACTGAACCCATGAGAGCTTCACTGTATCTAAAATGGCTTTTAACTTATTATCATCAAGGGAAGTTCTATCAAGAAATAAATCTCTGAATTTAATGCCTTTCTGCTACTATTAATTGCATGAATTTATCTCAGTGGTACTGTAAAAGCTGGCATAAAAGAGGACAACTAGTGGATAACTCAGTGTCAGAAATTGCCCCCATTTTTTCTAAGTAAGCAAATTATTCTAATAAAATTGATTCAAAATAGATTCAGTAACTTGGCAACAGACTGAAAGGATAGTGCTTCTTCCAAAAAAAGGAAAAGAAACAACACCAGTTTCAATTGTTGGCTTAGAAATTGTTAGCTCTTACCGGAGAAAAAGTTTTAAGTATACAGGCAATCCTCTAGTTAAGAACATAATAAACGTAAAGGTAAAGGTTCCCCTCACACATACGTGCTCATCGTTCCCGACTCTAGGGGACGGTGCTCATCTCCGTTTCAAAGCCGAAGAGCCAGCGCTATCCGAAGACATCTCCATGATCATGTGGCCGGCATGACTCTACACCAAAGGCGCACGGAACGCTGTTACCTTCCCACCAAAGGTGGTCCCTATTTTTTCTACTTGCATTTTTATGTGCTTTTGAAACTGCTAGGTTGGCAGAAGCTGGGACAAGTAACAGGAGCTCACCTCGTTACATGGCAGCACTAGGGATTCAAACCGCTGAGCTGCCGACCTTTCGATTGACAAGCTGAACATCCTAGCCCTTTGAGCCACCGTGTCCCCAGGAACATAATGGAGCATGCCAATTACATTTGTAACCTGAGGATTCGTTAATTGGATCACATTAAATGAATTTGATCCCTCCCTGCTTTACTCAATGCATTCGCTAATCGAATGTGCAGGTCATTAAGTGCACATGAAGTATCTTAGGGTGGGGAAGATCTTGGGGGGCCTAGTGCTTCTGACAGCCCAAGGCTTCTCCTGATCTATTGAGATATCTCATGCTTCCCCCCCTCCCCCCCTCACTTTTGTCCCACTGGGTCTCCACAGGCATTGCAAAAGCTTTTGGTGCAGAGGATAGAGGCCTGAACCAGCGCGAGATCACTCCCCTGAAGCCTTCCACCCCTTTGCAAAAGTTTTTGGAGTGGAGCAAAGAAGCCTTTGGAGGGGGTGTGTACGATCTCGCACTTCTCCAGGCCCCTGTCAAAAGCTTTTGCAAAGGGACAGAGGTCTTTGGGGGCGCAATCTCATGCTCCTTCAGACTCACCAAGGCTGTCCAGCACTGCAAAAGCGGATCTGGTATCCTGCGCAGGCAGCTTCAGTGAGTCAGCCAAGCTGAGCAGGGCACACTCGTCCCTCTCTGCCTCTGTTCTCACAGCTCTGCTTTTGGAGTGCTCGGAGCAGGCAAAGAAAGCACGCCGCCCCGCAGTCCCGCAACGAAAAGTCTAGGAGAGGAGATCGCTTGCTTGAGGAGAGAGAAGCGGCCAGCTTGTTCTGGAACTCTGGATCTTTGAAAGGTAAATGAGCAATTGGTAACAGGGTGGGGAAGAGGTGGTGGGCTAGTATAGCAGGGCCAGTGCCTGTTAGGTCCCTGGGGGAGGGAATAAGCAGGGGGAAGGCTGCAGTGTCTCTGCAGTTGGTTGTAAGAGTGAATGACTGCTGTGATGCTGCAACATTTGTAACTTAGGGACTGTGTCATAAGTACTCTTGGGGGGGAGTATCATAACTCTGAACCATCACTAAGTGAACTGTCGTAATTGGAGAACTATTCGTAACTATATATTGGGAAATGATCCTTCCTTCCACATATAAACATTTTCTGCATTTTTAAAAATTTAGTGGAGAAACATAAAAAAAGAGTTTAACAATACATCCTGTTTGCAAAGCTAATTTTCATAACAAAGCAAAAAAGCAATTATTGTGATTTTTGTAATGTTTTTAGTTGTTTTAATTATTGCATTGTAATTTTAAGCAGGAACTGGCTTATGCCTTTAGTCATTTGTATTCCCAAGCACAAACTCGTGAAATTATTTACAGATGTAACTGAAATAACTGGAAATATATGCCAACAAAAGAGTTCCAACTTTTTTTACGTTTTATTATTAAATTCAGATAAACTTGAAATAAAAAAGCAACTAACATGCATGTACCTTAAATAAGGTCTTGCTCTTAACTTTCAACAGATTAGATTAAAACAATACATATATCATATACAAACATTAATAACAAGAAATATATCATTATTTATTTATTTGTGTCCCAACTTTATTATTTTTACAAATAACTCAAGGCAGTAAACATATCCAACACAGCTTTCTCTTCCTATTTTCCCTAGAACAACAACCCCGTGAGGTGGGTTGAACTGAGAGACAGTAACTGGCCCAAGATCAGCCGGCTAGCTTTCATGGCTAAGGTGGAATTTGAACTCACTGTTTCCTGCTTTCTAGCCTGATCCTTAACCACTACACCAAACTAATATTCCCTTAAGGAAATGGAAATTGTAGCAAACAAAGAGAAGTAAATTCATAACTATCAGATAAAAATCAAAACAATTAACCTTTCAAAGACCTTCATTCCATCTAGATAAATGACTAATAAACAGCTAATACAGTAATATATTATATTAGATACCCAAATTATGGAATGTTATGTTCCAATGAAGCTCACTAGATCAGTTCAAATAACATAGTCTATGTATCTTTTGATCAATTTTTCTATTATAGAAGCTAGGATACTCTTATTTCAATTTAACAATGCAATTTTTATTGTACTTTATTTTCCTGCCTTCAAGTCAGTCTAGGCTCCTGGTGAAAAATTCAGACAGTTTTTCTTAGCAACATTTTGGAAGTGGTTTGTCCATGCCTTGTAGCTAGGGCTGAGAGAGGAGGGATCAGGCCTAAAGGGGAACTAGAACTCACCATCTCCTAGTTTTTAAATGCTTAAAAAAAAAACCAGGCTCTCCTAATTCTATTGATCAGTTTTGCAATTATAGAGGTAGGATATTTTTATTCTTGATTTAGCACAGAAATTAAGAATACATGAATTTACTGAAAGAAGGATCTGATATGCTTCTCATTTCTTCATCATGTGTAGTTGCTTACTGGATGCAATGAATGAATTGTCCCAAAAAATGAAAGTATGAATATATGAACTAGAGCCAAAGGTGCAGACATACCTCTAATGTTTAACTATGACAGTTACGGTTCTTTGTGATCATATAGTAGATTATTTCCTTCCTCTCTGCTATGGGGGGGTAGTACCTATTTGATATGCATGTTCTCAACTTCTAAGGCAAATGTACTAAGAAACTAACTACAATGCCTTCCTTTTCCTTTTCTTCTCTTTAAGCTTTAATCTCTTATTGTCATTGTATAAAACAAAGCTTTTTCATTCCTGTTGGGATTTTCTTTTTTTTTCAAGGCTAAGAATCAAGCTCCATGAACTGGAACTTGATATTTGCCAGCCAAAGGAATTCTGGCAATGATGCTCTTCCATATAGGGGAGACATTATATAAAGGTAAAGATAAAGGTTCCCCTCGCACACACGTGCTAGTCGTTCCCAACTCTAGTGGGCGGTGCTCATCTCTGTTTCAAAGTTGAAGAGCCAGCGCTGTCAGAAGATGTCTCCGTGGTCATGTGGCTGGCATGACTCAACGCCAAAGGCACACAGAACGCTGTTACCTTCCCACCAAAGGTGGTCCCTATTTTTCTACTTGCATTTTTTACATACTTTTGAACTGCTAGTTGGCAGAAGCTGGGACAAGTAACGGGAGCTCACCCCATTACGCAGCACTAGGAATTCGAACCGCTGAACTGCCGACCTTTCAATCAACAAGCTCAGCGTCTTACCTGCTAAGCCACCTATAGACGTTATATAGTAATAAGCAAAACCTTGCCCATCCATATGTTTAAGACCCATGTGCACATTTTATTTCTGGGCTAAGGGCTTTTTCATAAAGTAAGGGGGAGGGCTAGGATTAAATTTGATTTCATTTAATTAAACTCCATTAAATATACTTAAGATGATTATTCTCCTGTGGTATATTTAATAAATATCTCCCATCTGTCAGAATATAAATTACATTTGAGAACCATTTTTAGGGGTATCTAGCAGCTGCACAGACACTGTGCAAAAAGATCATGGAAAGCCACGACTGACCAGAAAGCAATTTCAAGATTTAAATTTTCCTTTCCCATACAAAGAACTTATTTGAAGTTGGGGGGGAGGGAGATCATTTATATTTTGTCCTGCAAAGACACACTGAATAAAAACCCTTTATATGTAAATGAAAATTAATTATTTTTTTTTAAAAAAAGAAATTAAAAAGCTTGAGAAGAATAGTTTTATGGGAAATCTGCATGCTAGAAGGAATCTCATAACAAACTTGGATGCATTCAACCTACCATGAGGCATCTCTGAATGTGTGCTGAGGTCTTTCAGGGCAATATTTAGTTCCTCCACATTCTGCAGAAGGACGAATGATTTCATTTGACGAAGACGTGCAATATCTGATGATGACAACATGCCAGATTCAAGACTCTTTAAAACCTCATGGATGCTTCCGGAGCTCTCAGCTGACTCTGCAGAGTTTGATAGCTCTTAAGGGAAAGAAAAAGTAGCGGTTAGTGTACAAATATTCCTTGACTTACAACAATTAGTTTAACGATGGTTCGAAGTTACGGCAATGAAAAAAAGTGACTTATGATCGTTTTTTACACTTGATGACCGTTGCAGAATCCCTGGGATCAGGTGATCAAAATTTGGACACTTGCAAACTGGTATATATTTCTGACGATTGCAGTGTCCTGGCTTCACGTGACCACTTTTTGCAAAGTTAATGGGAAAGCCAGATTCACTTAACAACCATATTACTAAATTAATCCCTTGCAGTGATTCGTTTACCAACTGTGGCAAGAACGGTCGAAAAAAAAAAAATCAGGCAGAACTCAACTGTCTCTTTTAGCAACAGAAATTTTGGGCTCAATTGTGCTGCTAAGTTGAGAGCTATCTGTATGTAAAAAAGCATCATATTTGCCTTTTACTTATTTATTTTATTTGTCAACAAATACAAGAAAACAAGTAACAGAGTAGACACAGACATGGACACATGAAAAAATTTTGGCACAAAAGAAGAAGGATATAAATAGGCAAAACATAGCCGTAAACACATAGAATGATTACATATAATTGGGAACAGTAGGACAGGGACGGTAGGCACGCTGGTGCGCTTATGCACGTCCCCTTAGGGACCTCTTAAGAAACATGACAGGTCCGCGGTAGACAGTTTACAGTAAAAGGTATGAGGATTAGAGAGACTAACAACAGGATCAGGCAGATTGTTCCAGACATTTACTACTCTATTGCAAAAGTCATATTTCCTACAATTAAGATTAGAGTGAATTACATTGAATTTAAATCTATTGATGGCCCTTGTATTATTATGGTTGAAATTAAAGTACTCATTTACAGGTAGAACATTTTGGTAAATAATCTTATGAACTAAGCATAGGTCAAAACGTAGAAGACGTAGTTCGAGGCTTTCTAGAGCTAAGATTTCAATCCTGGTGGTATACGGAATTTTATTTCCAGCAGATGATTTGAGAACTCTCCTAGTAAAATATCTCTGGACCCTCTCTAATGTAGTGATGTCTGAAATACAGTGAAGGTTCCAAGCAGGTGAACAGTAATCAAGTATAGGTCTAGCAAAGGTTTTATATGCCCTAGTTTAGAGTACAGTGTTACCAGAGAGAAAACGTCATAAAATAAGATTTACAACTCTTAAAGCCTTTTTTGCAATGATGTTACAGTGAGCTCTGGGACTTAGATCTTTAAAAATGAGTACTCCTAGGAACTTGACAGAGTGTGGGTCAACTTTTAGATCATTACCAGCCAGCAAATATTTGAAGTTCTTATTTCTACTGCCAATCTGCAGGACTGAACATTTGTTAGCAGAGATTTGGAGTTGCCAATTATTAGATACATAGTCAAGGTCATTTTGAAGGGTAGCAAAGTTGTCTGTGGTGTTGAATAGTTTAACATCATTGGGAAAGAGGACACAGCTGCTTATAATTTGATCACAAAGGTTGTTGATATAAAGCAGAAAGAGTGTTGGACCTAGAACACTGCCTTGGGGAACACCGCTGTTGACAGGTGCAGGATTTGATAGGGCGTTGCCTATTTTGATCACTTGTTGCCTGTTTGACAGGAACACAGCTATCCAATTATGTAGGAGTCCAGAAATGCCATAAGATTTAAGTTTCAGAAGTAGTTTGTCGTGCACAACTGAATCAAAGGCTTTACAGAAGTCAATGTAAATTGCATCTATTGCTTTGCCCTGGTCAAATTGAGAGGTCCAGATGTTTTTGCAGTATATGAGTTGCAGATTACATGACAAATTTTTCCTGAACCCAAATTGTTTATCAGAGAGTAGGTTATTTGTCGCTAAGTGGAGGGTGATGGATTGGTTTATGATGGATTCCATGACTTTACATGTGACACAACAAAGAGAGATTGGTGCCGCTGCGCCGCGTTCGCTGGTGTGGAGCTGTGGTTGCTGGTCCTTGTCTGTGGCCGGTGCCGCGCTTTTTTTTAAAAAAAGAAAAAAACCCTTACATTTCGTTCACGCGGTGCGTTTCCCCCAGCTATGCCTAACCCTCTCGTGTTTTTCGATGTTGCCGCCGACGGACAGCACCTTGGGCGCATCACCTTCGAGCTGTTTGCAGACACAGTTCCAAAGACAGCAGAAAATTTCCGTGTGTTGAGCACTGGGGAGAAAGGTTTCGGTTACAAGGGATCATGCTTTCACAGAGTCATTCCTGGATTCATGTGTCAGGGTGGTGACTTTACCCGCCATAATGGAACAGGCGGTAAATCTATTTATGGTGAGAAGTTTGCCGATGAGAACTTCATACTCAAGCACACAGGCTGTGGCATTTTATCTATGGCAAATGCTGGTCCCAATACAAATGGGTCTCAGTTCTTCATCTGCACTGAGAAAACTGAATGGTTGGATGGGAAACACGTGGTCTTTGGCCAAGTCAGAGAGGGAATGGACGTTGTGAGGAAAATAGAGAGCTTTGGCTCAAAGAATGGCAAACCAAGCAAGAAGATCATCATCTCTGATTGTGGAGATTTGAAATAACATTCTTGTTGTCTTAACAAATCGACCATTCCTTCTGTAGCTGGGGTTAGTCCCATCTGAATCTTTATGTTCCTGACTTACTGCTGCGTTTCTATTGGGTTTCAATTTCTGCTCCCTCACAAGTCCAGCTGGACTGAAGACAAATTTGTTTTCAAAATGAAATAAAACAAGTTAAACCATAAAAAAAAAAGAGAGAGAGATTGGTCTATAATTCTCAGCAAGGCCGGGGTCACCTTTTTTGAAGATAGGTATGACTGTTGCTAATGACCATATGTCAGGCAAGGAGCCCATTCTAAAAGATACTTCATAGATGATGCTTAGAGGTTCAGTAATGGCAGAGGAAAGCTTTTTAAGAAAGAAGGTACATATTCCATCGGGAGCAATAGATAGAGATGGCTTTAGTTTGTGTAGTGCCCTTATGATGGTATCTTCAGTAAAATCAATGTGAATTAGATCATTACAATTGGATGAGGTACGACTAGGAAATGAGGAGGAGATGCCATTGCTGTTGACAGAGACTGAACTGAAAAAAGTATTGAAGAGATTAGCTTTAACGGCATCATCGTTACAATCTTCACCATTTGGCCCTTTTTTGAGGTGGAATGGTTTTAGAGTCTTTAAGTTTGGTGTTTATGAAATTATAGAAAGTACAATTGGAATTTGTGCGTAACAACTTTTCCTCTTGCTTGCAGTGGTAATTGATACATTCTGTTTTTATGTGGCGCAAATGGATTTGTATCAGTTATGAAGTTAGCTACATAGCCAGTTTTATTTTTCCACCAAAGGTTTTTTTTAAAAAATTGGAGCTTCCTTACTGATATAGGTAATTTGTTCTTTTTAGCTTTGGATGTTACTAATGGTACATATAGATTAATGACTCTTTGTACTTCAAGTAGAAAAGTGTTATAATAGTCTTCAGCAGTGTTGCAGTCATTGAATAGGATTTGTCAATCTAGAGATGAAAGGTTGGCAGCTATGAGATCATAATTTGCTTTTTTAAAGTTGTATTTAGGAGTCCTATTATGAGATTCCTATTATGAGATGTAAATTTAGACAAAAGTCAATCATGCAGTGATCACTGTTGGAGAAAGGTTCTTTGATGTGAAGGTTATAAATTGTGTTTAAACTGTTGCAGAAGATTTATTTATTTATTTATTTATTTATTTTATTTTATTCAATTTTTATACCGCCCTTCTCCCGAAGGACTCAGGGCGGTGTACAGCCAAGTAAAAAATCACAATATCAATATTAAAAGAAATTAAAACAAACATATTACAAAGTGGCCAGATTTAAAACGAATTAAAATATTAAAATATAGATAACCCAATAAAATCTTAACCCAATAAAATTTTAGGCCAGTCCCGCTTGAATAAATAAGTGCGTTTTCAGCTCACGGCGAAAGGTCCGAAGATCAGGCACTTGACGTAAACCAGGGGGAAGCTCATTCCAGAGCGTGGGAGCTCCCACAGAGAAGGCCCTGCCCCTGGGGGCCGCCAGCCAACATTGTTTGGCGGACGGCACCCTGAGAAGGCCCTCTCTGTGAGAGCGTACGGGTCGGTGGGAGGCAAACGGTAACAGCAGGCGGTCCCGTAAGTACCCGGGTCCTAAGCCATGGAGCGCTTTAAAGGTGGTGACCAAAATCTTAAAGCGCACCCGGAAGACCACAGGAAGCCAGTGCAGACTGCGCAGGAGAGGTGTTACATGGGAGCAACGAGTTGCTCCCACTATTACCCGCGCAGCTACATTCTGGACTGCACTTCAAGGGCAGCCCCATGTAGAGAGCATTGAAATAATCCAGGCGGGAAGTTACGAGGGCATGAGTGACCGTGCATAAGGCATCCCGGTCAAGGAAGGGGCGCAACTGGCGCACCAAGCGTACTTGGTGGAAGGCCCTCTTGGAGACGGCCGCCAAATGATCGTCAAACGACAGCCGCCCATCCAAGAGGACACCCAAGTTGCGCACCCTCTCCGTTGGGGCCAATAACTGCTTCACAGCCAGCTGCGGCTGCAGCTGGCTGAACCAGGGTGCCGGCATCCACAGCCACTCCGTCTTGGAGGGATTGAGCTTGAGTCTGTTTCTCCCCATCCAGACCCGTACGACTTCCAGACACCGGGACAGCACTTCGACAGCTTCGTTGGGGTGGTCCGGGGTGGAAAAGTACAGCTGTGTATCGTCAGCGTACAGATGATAACTCACCCCAAAACCACTGATGACCTCGCCCAGCGGCTTCATGTAGATGTTGAACAGGAGGGGCGATAGAATCGACCCCTGAGGCACCCCACAAGTGAGGCGCCTCGCGGTCGACCTCTGCCCCCGTCAACACCGTCTGCGACCGGTCGGAGAGATAGGAGGAGAACCACCGATAAACGGTGCCTCCCACTCCCACTCCCACAGAAGATTAAATTGAGGCAGTTATTGAATCTAGTGTTGCTAGATAGCAACTGATCAAGTCCTAAAGAAATGACAGCATTATACAGTCATACAGTAGAGCACTCATTTAGGGTCCAATTAATAAGAGGTAAATTGAGGTCACCAAGAAAAATAATTGGATATGGGTATGAGGCTGCCCATGTTAGTAAAGTAGTTAGTTTACTCGCATGATCAAGGTCATAATCAGGGGCTCTGTAACATAATAGGAAGCGAATTGTGGTACTTAGTGAAGATCACAGATAATGGTCCCATGAAGAACTAGCTCATGTGATACTTGAACATTTTTCAGATCTAGGGACTTTTTATAGAATATGGCAACACCATCTCCTCTTCTGATTTCGCGGTCAGACCGATGGACATGGTAGTCACTTGTAGTGGTAACAGAGTCTGAAAAGGATTTGTTAAACCACGTTTCACAGACAAATATGTCAAATTAAGCCGCATTTAGAAGAAGAAGAAATTCCAGCAATTTTTTTGCGAGGCTTCTTGCATTGAATAGTTTGCATTTAAGATCAGTAGCAGTGAAGCTGGATGATCCTGGGGGCGTGCATACCTAGTTTTGGATGTTAGGGTGTTGAGATTGTTGATTGCTGGATGTTGGGATGTTTGATTGATGGGATTGTCGATAGGTGGTTATTGGGTTGTTGTGGTTGTAGGGACGTGAGCTGTTGCTTTTGTGTTTGATACACTCAGCGCTTTTCACTCTATGGTTTTGCTTTTGACAGACTTATTTTTAAAAAATGTTATAGAGAAACACTTACTAAATTTGAAATGAAAAAAAGACCACGAGAGACTCATAGAACCATGTTTCTGAATCTGGGCCTCTTAAATTTGTCAGGTCCATCCTGCACTGATGGGTCTGTATAAAAATGTACATACTTCTTAAGTTGTTGTGCCTCGTCCGCTTTCCCCGCAGCCGGGCCCATCTTATCTGCTTCCGAACACTGAGGAATGTCCTAGCATGCCTCCCGGCCCCAGCCCTGGCTCCATGCCCAGACAGGCCGAGGAAGATGTGCCTCCAGCCCCCAGCCCTGGCTCCATGCCCAGGCAAACGGAGCAACTAGACCCCTCCCCCTCCCCCACAACATGTGAGCCTGAGGAAGGTCAATTACCAACAGCTGCAGACTGGAGTGACCCTCGCTTCAGGAGAATTGATAGGCGGCGTCAACAGAAGGAAGGGAGGGGCAGGCCTGGATAAGTGCTGACTCATGGAGCCACACCCCATGGCCTATATAAAGGATCTGCTTTCTGGCATTCTCTGAGTCAGGCAAAGTCTACCTTATCTTGCTGAAGACACTTCCTGGTCTCCTGCCTGCCTTGAGAACTTTGCTAAGACTTTGGCAGAGCTGTAGAGACACACCTGATTCGGATTTCCCTGACCCGGCCGTCAGTGGAGGAGTGGGACACGACATAAGTCCAGTCTGATGAACATCAAGTGAGTTTATGCTGCGAAGATACAGGCATTACACAGAGAATATGACTTCGACCTGATAATATTGATATGAAGAGAGCTTCATATAAATATCCATTTTTAAAGGCTGAGGTCAATGCATAATCAATAACCAGACCCAAAACTATGAACTCCTTCCATTTAAAAGGATTATGGGATGAGATGTCAACTGTGCCTCATGGATCTTCCATATATGCCAATGATCAAAAGAGCAACATATATTTGAAAAACAACTCATCCTCAGTACAGCTCAGTACTACTATTCCCTAATCTTTGATTTAAAATAAAATCATTACAATAACATCTAGGATACATAGAAAGAGGCTGACCGGGTGAGAGAAATCATCCAACTGTTTATCAGACACTATGGAAGGAAAGTGAATAAAAAGCATTAAGATGCTAGTTACGCTAATATTTTAGTAGTGCAAATAGACTATTCCCAGTGACAATGTAAATCAAAGCAGACGAAAATTTTTCACAAACATAGCTAATAATCATATTCTTGTCCTAGATAGATAGACAGACAGACAGATAGATAGATAGATAGATAGATAGATAGATAGATAGATAGATAGATAGATAGATAGATAGATAGGATTTTTCCCCATATTTTCCAAATATGAAAATAAACTTTTTTCACTGTATGTCCTTTGACATCCCACCCCTTTCTTTCTGCCCAATTATCATCTCTGGTGGTAAAGCTTCAAGTTTATATTCCAACAAGGGTTTGCAGATGTGTTTGAAATTCAATCTGAACAAAATAAAGGAATCTGTATTCAGTACAGCAACTTCCTAAATCTGAAAAATGCAGGATCATTTTCTTTGAAATCTTAGCCTGTGGGTGTATGATGCCTGCTCATGAATAATTTACTGGACCTTTGTGCCACTGCATCTTCTGGAAAGTATAGCATGAAATCATACTATACACCACTGGCCCCCGTACTTCAGGAATTAAATGGAGACACAGAAAACAGGTTCTGTAGATTACGTGAAAAAGGGAAGTTTCAGTACATGTGCTTAGAAATGCATCTTATTAGAATAAGCGATGATTATTCATATATTCAAGTACATCTAAAAGCATAGTTCCTTACATTTGCTGTCGTATCAGAGCTATCCTGGAAATAGGCATCAAACAGAAAACAAGAACAGACAGGAAGCTTGAATCAATAGAAGTAGTCTCCGACTTACGACCACCACTGAGCCCAAAATTTCGGTTGCTAAGCGAGACAGGTGTTAAGTGCCCCATTTTACAACCCTTCTTGTTATGGTTAGTAAGTGGATCACTGAAGCTGTTAAGTTAGTAGCACAGTTCAGTGAATCTGGCTTCCCCATTAACTTTGTCAGAAGACGGCAAAAGGTGGATCAGGTGACCCTGGGACACTGCAGTCCTGATAAATCTGAACCAGTTGTCAAGTGTGAATTTTGATCATCTGACTGTGAGGATGCTGCAACAGTGATAAAGTGTGAAAACGGTCATAATCCCCTTTTTTCAGTGTTGTTTGAACAGTCACTAAATAAATGGTTGTAAGTTGAGGACTACCTGCCCTGTCCACAGCCAGACACACTTCTTACTATCCGAATCAGCTACAGTTTGCAATATAGAACACATTGCAATAGTCCATATATGAGGTGGCTGAGGGTTGGGTGATTTTATTTCCTCCACTTTCCATCTTCATTCTTTTCTGATTTTTATGATGTGTTAGGGTTTTTTTCATCTTTATCATTGTAAACTTTAATCAAAACTATTATTTATATATATATAAAAAAAGAACAGCCCCATCTGCATCCAATGGGCCTTAATAATACATGCGACGTTGGCCATACCTTCAGAATAAGTTCATAGATGAGAGAAGCTCTATAATAGACCAATTGTGGTATTCAGAAGCAACAGCGAGAGGTCAAAGCTTCTGAGGATAGAGATTTGGCACTGGAGCTGAAAAGTGGAAGTGATTTTAAGAACTGATTGCTTTCCCATGAATGGCCCACTTCCAGATTCCATCTTCTGCTGCATGAGTGGCACAGGTTGGGTGGCACAGATTGAGTGGCTACTGCTGCACGAGTGGCAGTATGAAGTCCTTCATGGCTTAACGCCTGGCTATCTTCATGGCCTGAAGCCTGGCTATCCAAGTATCCTTGTTTCTCCACCTTTCTCATCCAAAAAGATATGACACAATCCTGGTCCCAAGTTTAAGTGTCATCCAATAGGATGTAGAACTATACTTTCCCTGTCACAACACACATTCTCTATAGAGAACAGTGTTCTTCAACCCTGGCCAGTTTAAGATATCTGGACTTCAACTACCAGAATTAAAAGTTTGCCAAGGCTG
Organism: Ahaetulla prasina; assembly: GCF_028640845.1. NCBI lineage: Eukaryota > Metazoa > Chordata > Lepidosauria > Squamata > Colubridae > Ahaetulla > Ahaetulla prasina. Next base: position 146,729,966 of record NC_080539.1, on the reverse strand, counting down.
AGAAGCACTTCTCTAGAAGGATAACATCCTGGAAGTTTGAGTGATCCTATCCTCACTGGGACAAGCCTTGACAGACAAGATCTTTTCTTAGACAGCCAGTTAAGGAAGTAAGTGCCTTCTGAAGGAATTGCATGAATATGTTAGCTGTGTTGGTTCCCAGTTGACTATCTTCTTTTTCTCTTTTATTATATTGGGCATGTGTTTAGCTGACATGCTGCCCAGAATCATTATAAACTGGGTGATCTTATAAATTTGAGAAATACATGAAGACCGTATTAACCAAGGGCAGTGGAAAAGTCTTCTTGGTTCCCGAGTATAGGAACTAGGGCTGGTCATATCGTCAAAAGAGGGGGAAGGTTTAGCTTCAGAATAGTTTTGAGCAAACATCCTTTCCAAGCAGTTTCCTGAAGCAATGCAGCCAGTGGTAGGTTCGCGCCGGATTGGGCAAACCGGTAGCAGTGGCGGCAGGAGGCTCCGCCCATCCGCCCAGACGCTTCTGCACATGAGCAGAAGTGTTGCGTCCGTGCATGAGCGAGCGTGTGCGCACAAGCGAACCGGAAGCAAATTATTTATTTATTTATTTGATTTTTATACCGCCCTTCTCCCGAAGGACTCAGGGCGGTGTACAGGCAAGATAAAACAATACAATATACAGATTAAAATACCATTTAAAAAACTTATTTAAATTAGCCTAACATTAAAAAAATTAAATTGAAACCCACTACTGAATGCAGCCCCTTCCTTTCTAAGAGGAAAGCACTGTGGAAGGAGACTGAAGGGGAAAGTCTTCTCCTGCAGTCCTGGCTGACATGGTTCCAGGTTGGGTGGCTTTGCCAAACAGGGCAGAAATTAAGACTGGTATGATGCATCCAAGAGTCTTCAGTTGGCACTTGAGAAAGAAGGCTGACAGGACTCTCCTCCAACAGCTCTGGACCCAATCAGTTCAAGGTGACCTTTTCAGGCTTTGTTTTGTTAAGGCCTTCTCTTCAGAGGAGAGTACAGGTAGTCCTCGACTTACAACCGTTTGTTTCGGGACCGTTCAAAGTTACAACGGCACAAAAAAACCGTGATTTATGACTGTTTTTCACACTTATGACCGTCGCAGCATCCCTCGTGGTCCTGTGACCAAGATTCAGACGCTTGGCAACTGGCTCATATTTATGACAGTTACAGTGTCCCAGGGTCATGTGATCCCCTTTTGCGACCTCCTGACAAGCAAGATCAATGGGGAAGCCAGATTCACTTAACAACGGTGGCAAGAAAGTAAATGGGGGCAAAACTCACTCAACAAATGTCCCACTGAGTAACAGAAATGTTGGGCTCAATTGTGGTCACAAGTCAAGGACTACCTGTATCCTGTTGCCTTAACCTGCAAGGTGAATCTAAAACAGTCTGCATAGGCCCAATAGGAGTTGTGTATGTATATATATATTTTCTTTCTCAAATTGAGAGCACAAAGCCATCATCAGTCTTTCTCCCTCCCTATATCTGACAGTGGAAAAATAATGTGTTTCCCCTCCTTCAAGTCACTGTCATGCGTAATGAAATATACCTACTGTCAGAAAAATAGATTTCCTGTGTTGCTTGCAAAAAATCCAGTATGTCATCTACTTTATCTGCAACTTCAATCTCTCTTTCTCTCTTTTCTTCAGGCATATATGTGAAATCGGTAGCAACGGGCTTTCCTAGTAATCCAGCTGCTCTCATTTTTTCTTTCCGCCGCTTCTTTTTCATTTTCCTCTTTTGGTTTTGAGTCAAGTTTGGACCGTCCCTGTGTTGCGGCTGCAATGTATCTCCAATTGGGTTTTCATGCACTCCACATTTTGCTGGACTTCCATGTCCGTCAGCAGGAGTCTGACACACGTTCTTCCGTTTTTTCCTCCGCCGCTTTCTTGGAAGTTGTTCTTTATCATTCTCCTCTGTGCATGGAAAGAAAAAACACAACGGACTGTAAATATAATAGGGGGGTATGGAGCAATTTGGCTATCTGAATAAAAACATCCCTTTTCTCTAAGACAGTGATGCTTAATAATCTCAGATGGGGGAGAGAGAGAGAGAGAGGCAGTTCATTTTATTTACAAGTACAGGTAGTCCTCGACTTACAACAGTTCATTTAGTGACCGTTCAAAGTTACAACAGACTGAAAAAAGTGAGTTATGGTTGTTTTTCACACTTAGGACTGTTGCAGCATCTCCAAAGTCACATGATAAAAAATTCATATGCTTGGCAACTGACTAATATTTATGATGGTTGCCATCTCCTGGGATTATGGGATCACCTTTTGTGACCTTCTGACAGGCAAAGTCAATGGAGTCAATAGAGAGGCCAGATTCCCTTAACACCTGCAGCAACTCAACTAACAAATGTGGCAAGAAACATCATCAAATAGAGCAAAATTCACTTAACAAATGTCTCACTTAGCAACAGAAATTTTGGGCTCAGTTGTGATGATAAGTCAAGGACTACCTGTATTTTTATTCTTCATTTACCATAAGTATATTCCTCATTAATGAGTGGCATGAACTCACTCTCTCTCTCTCTCTCTCTCTCTCTCTCTCTCTCTCTCTCTCACACACACACACACACACACACACACACACACACAAAGACAAATTGGTATTACAGTATAAGGAGTCTTAAGTTTTGATGAGTGGGGGCTGGCCAACACAATGGAGAGAATGAAGTGAGAGGAGCACAAATGCTGGGTATTACTATTTGATTTGAATAGGAATGAGGGCCTCTTCATTTGTGTCAGAAGAGCCTACAAATTATAAACATATAAAATTCACTGAGCGAATAAAATAGACATAAAATAGGTCATAGAAATTTAGCGCGTGTAAAAATATGTAAATATTTAACAAATAAATATTTAAAATTAAGTGTCGTTTGGTTTTAATCCTATTAAATTATTAGAATTGAAACTAAATGACATTCACTCAGGATTGGACTACGTGGACAGTGTTTTCTCTTGCCAGCATGAGGTCTTCCTCCATACATGTTGAAGGACATTGTAGCGTGTGAGAGATGGAATCTTCTTCTCCCCACATACTCTCCACACAGAGTGTCTTCTATAGGGAGCCCTCATGTGAGGACAAGAGCTAAAGGGCTCAGACGCAACTTTACGGAATGGGAAAAATGGGAAGGAACGACTGCAGTAACACCAATTTTATTTATGTCCCTCTTAATTAAGCAAATTACAGCACAGAAGAATGTATGCAAGCAGCTTCAAGGTCAACTTAAATAATTTCCAATTAAATAGTGGGTAACGTGGGAGATCCCTCCCTCAGATGATTGTTTATAAGGTGGCAAGCTATGTTCTCAAATAAAAATATGTCAGGAATTATACTTATACCCCATGTTCTCTGACATACCCATATCTCTGCAGATACATGACAAGGTTCTGATTTCAGCTAATGCCAACAAGAATGACAATACTGTTTTAAATACTCATCTAATTTTACTGCTGAGTTGTTTATTAATATTATCAGCTGGCACTAGCTTTGTTTCAACTTTATTATATATTATCTTCGCTAGTGTACCATGTTTCACATTTTTAATTCATCTCTGCAGTGCCCAGAAGATGTCCTTCACTGAGAGGTCTACAAGCAGAATTAATATGCACATACACCTGAGAAGCCAGTGATAAAAAACATACGAGAAAATCTATGTTTTGGGTTTCTAAATGCTTTATGTTTGCTAGTTTGGCTTCTGGCATCCAATATTCATCCAGTGCCTCAGCTATAATTCGTCCCCAGCCTTTATACTAATAAATTTGCTCTAAAGATGAGAACTGCAATTTCATTTCTGTAACCTCTCCGTTCTTGGGCTTTGTTATCTCTGAAACACTTCCTCTCTCTTTTCATAATATCAGCTCCAGAGTTGCAAGTTCTTTAACTGACAGATGAGTGACTCACTGCAGAGCAGTTCTGATCCCTTCAAAGGAGGAGGAATAAAAAAACCCATTTGCAATTCAACACTGCAGCACAAAAAAGACTGAAATAATTTGCACCACAAACCTACACCGAACAGTGTTTTACCTGTATGACAATTGAAACAAACATCTCCCGGGAGAATACAGACAGATGAGAGGAAGAACAAATGACAAATACATTTCAGCCCTGCATAAACTGGTACAGATGTTAAGATATCATTGCTTAAGCTCCCTTTTTAAAGACAAAAAAAAAAATATAAAGAGCTCTGAGACTTGAACAAAGAGGAGTTATACATTTTTTCTATGCTGATAGAAAACCATAATCCTACACACACTTATCCGGGAGGAAGTCCAAGAGAAACTCATCCATTAGTTAAAGAAACATTGCGACCTTTGTTCAAAAACCAAAAGCAACATTTGTGGGCGACCATGAAAAATATATGAATCGTTTTGAGTTGGTTGTATAAAGCACCTCATGGAAGTTCTCTTCCTTAGTAGTCTAGCAATCTCAATAACAATAATATAAATATTTTATGAACAGGAATACATGAAGGGTTTCTGTAGGAAACATACCCAACCTCTTATTTATTTATAGCTATTTCTTTCTATTATACAATTTTTAGTAATGCACTGTAAGAAGAATTCGCCAGTATTTTCTCATCCAACTTAGGGGGGTCAAACTAGGCATTCATTTTAGCAAACGGTTATAACCATGTGTCCTCTGTCTAGGTCCTGCATAGGAGTAAAGTAACAGCAACTAAGATGATTAGGGGACTGGAGGCTAAAACATATGAAGAACGATTGCAGGAACTGGGTATGTCTAGTTTAATGAAAAGAAGGACTAGGGGAGACATGATAGCAGTGTTCCAATATCTCAGGGGTTGCCACAAAGAAGAGGGAGTCAAACTATTCTCCAAAGCACCTGAGGGTAGAACAAGAAGCAATGGGTGGAAACTGATCAAGGAAAGAAGCAACTTAGAACTAAGGAGAAATTTCCTGACAGTTAGAACAATTAGTAAGTGGAACAACTTGCCTGCAGAAGTTGTGAATGCCCCAACACTGGAAATTTTTAAGAAAATGTTGGATAACCATCTGACTGAGATGGTGTAGGGTTTCCTGCCTGGGCAGGGGGTTGGACTAGAAGGCCTCCAAGGTCCCTTCCAACTCTGTTGTTATATTATATTATATTAACTTGCAGCTATTCTATTCTCTGGTTTGTTCATCTTCGTGGGTACATAGCCGTGATGGCGAACCTATGGCACGTGTGCCACAGGTGACACGCGGAACCATATCTGTGGGCACGTGAGCATTGCCCTAGCTTAGCTCCAGCGTGCATGTGTGCGCCAGCCAGCTGATTTTTGAGCCTTCCGGGCCCACCGGAAGTCAGGAAACAGGCCATTTCCAGCCTCCGTAGGGCCTTTGGGGGGTGGGGAAGATCGTTTTCACCCTCCCCAGGCTCTTAGAAAGCCTCTGAAGCCTGGGGAGGGCAAAAAATCGGCCTACCGGGCCCACCATGCCATCACATGCCAAAAGCGGGGGTTGCGGGGGGGGGTTGCATGTGCATACGCGGGGGAGGCGCATTGAATTATGGGTGTTGGCACGTACACGTGCAACCTTCTGCGCTCCTCCCGTTTTTGGCACCCGATGGCAAAAAAGTTAGCCATCACTGGTATATAGCTTGCAAGAACCCAGAGCAGAAGTTTAATCTTGAAGGAAACAGTATACTATTGATAAGTCAGCTCTAACACCAAGATAGAGGAATTTCAGCTGTAACCTAATATTAGAGCTCTAACAGTATACCAGAGCTCTAGCTCTAGCTGTTTACCAACATTAGATATTCTGTATCTTTAATATATGGTTGCAAAGGAGTGGATTGCTAAAAAGAGACAGTTCTTAGACTAAACAAAAGTTCTTTATGAACAACTGTGGTGTTATGAATTATCACTATGCAATTAGGCTTGCTCATAGGTCTTCAGCTACTGGAAATAATTAGTCCAGTGTTCATATCTGTGTGATGGAAAACTTACAGCAATGAGACAATTATTTCCAAGTAACCAGGAACACAGAAGGTGGCTGCTTAAAGACCATTAGCTGCGATTCTTCTCACCAAGCTGCCATCCTGGGACAAGAAATTTTTTTTTAATTTACATTTATATCCCGCCCTTCTCCGAAGACTCAGGGCGGCTTACAGTGTATAAGGCAATAGTCTCATTCTATGTGTATATTTACAAAGTCAACTTATTGCCCCCCCCAACAATCTGGGTCCTCATGCCATCACATGAGAATGGCTGACTGGATTCACTTTGCACATTTTGGAGGGATGAAGGAAGGTGGTAGTTGTGCTGAAATATAGCAATAATGACAATTCTTTTACTGGGATCATTAGCATTGCAACTGATTTTCAGGAAGCTATTGATAAGTCTGCTCTAACACCAAGATGAAGGAATTTCATCTGTGACCCAAGCCAGAGGAATTTCAGCTGTAGCCTAATATTAGGGAAGCTGGGAAAAAAGCATCCTCATATGTATACTTGTTATTAGCATTACATTTCTGAATCACCTGTTACTTAAATATATCATTAGCAACATTCCCCAACAAATAAAACAACTTAAAATAAGAAGAAAAAAGCTTTCAATAAATTAAATAATTTTAAAAATCTACCAAAACCAATATTAACTAAAAGCCTGACTACTGACATCTACTTTTAAAGCTTCTTCCAAGCAACCCAAAGATTCAACAATTATTCTAAATCTAAGGGGTCATTACAGACAGGGGCTAACCTTAAATTTCTGCTAGAGGAATCAGCAGCTGTTGCAAGATTTCTTCGAGAGACTATGCTTGAAGTATCCAGGGCTTTAAATAACCATCGGCAATTATTTTGTAAGTGCTTATTTCCTGTATTTTGCCAGGAAACTAACTGGCAACCTTTGAATCAATCAGGCTGCCATTTTTTTTCTTCTATAACCTGTCTAGTCAAATTCAAGCACAACAGGTTGAGTCTGCCAGTAGCAATAGCAATAGCATTGAGACTTATATACCACTTCATAGTGCTTTACAGTCCTCTCTAAGCAGTTTACAGAGTCAGCACACTGCCCCCAACAAGCCAGGTTCTCATTTTACCAAGCTTGGAAGGATGGAAAAAGTTGAGTCAACCTTGAGCTGGTCAGGACTGAACTGCTTGGCAGTCATAGAATTAGCCTGCAATACTGCATTCTAACCACTGCGCCACCATGGCTTTAACCTTCAAGTTACTGGCAGATGTACCAGTGTTCTAAAATAATTTTCTTTCTTAATAATTTTAAATTATTAAAATAATTTAATTTTGTAGGCTAAACCTGGTTTAAAATAAAGGTTCCTGCTGTTGCCTCAGAGAAGAACTGGATCCAGAATGTGTACCAGAAGGCTAGACGTCTTTCTGAAGATGTATATAACCCTATCAATTGTAAGTGCTAACATGGTGCTCCAATCTTGTTTGGAGCCAGCTTCCTTTTTTTCTCTCTTTAAGCCAACCCATGGCCACCAGAAGCTGGTAATCTCAGAAAACTGTACCGCTCTTTGAAAAAACCATTGTGGCACATTGCATTTCATCAGATGAAGAGTCCTGGAGGACTCCCTCAACAATTTCATGCAGATGTAAAAAGTGATGAAGGCAGAAGAGCCCTAGTATTGAAAGCAAACTCTACCCAGAGCCTGGAGTTCAATCCTGACAGGCTCAAGATTGATTCAGCCTTTCATCCTTCCGAGGTTGGTAACACGAGGACCCAGATTTTGGAAGGCAATATGCTGACATTTTAAACCACCCAGTGAGTGATGTAAAAGCACTATGAGCACTATGTAAGTGCTATTGCTACTGCTAGAAGGGAGACACAGGATCTTTATATAAATTATCCAAAATAATTGTGTAGTCTAAGAGATCAGAATGGAACAGCTAAAAAGCAAATGCAGATCCATTCCTTTCCCTCCCACCGAGATAATAAAGAATAATATGGGAGATGGCTGATAAAAACAATTGTCACGTTCCCTCTGTGTGGCAAAAATTCATCAAGCCATCTAAGGCAATTTTAATGCCACAGCCCACTTCCTAAAAATACGCTGTGAAATATGCCATGTGGCATAATACCATCGTACTGAGTTTTCCCATTACCTTTTCTTATTGCTGGCAGTAGTGGTTGCTGCCAGAACACACAGCAGGGAGGCAGATTTTGGCAGCCACCCATGTTTTCGTTAACTTCTATTTTCACCCTCATTCTGCAGAACTGAAACACAATGTTCAAGATGTCTTGTTTCAAAGATCACATTGGAATGTATTTTACATCTTTTCCAGCTTATTCAAGCTGGTGCTCTGAACATGCCCAACAATTCAACCTTCCATAGATATGAATCCAGATCTCTGCACAACTGAAATTTCCCTCCAATGTAAGAAGGAAAATCCTGTTAAGGACAAAATGTTGACGGTAACTTGTACCATATATATCTGCTCATAATCTTGGCACCAGGTTGCCTCCATTTTCCATTTCAGATATATTGGAAGGAACCAGCACTGTGTCTCACCTAGCAAGCAACAAGATGAATTCAAGGAGCTCACAAACATGGAAATAAACCATCTCTCATTGTTGCCCCTTACAGCTGCTAATTAAGGTAGTTATTTATAGCCCAATTCTCCATGACACTGTCTTGGTCCTTTTCAAAATTGTCAATTAGTATCCAGCATTCCATTTTATGATAGTAAATCCCAAGTTTAACTATCTCCAATTTGCTCCCTCATCATTTCTGGCTCAGATAATAGCCTGCGGATCGTTGCCAATCAAGCTTGATGAAACATACAAAGCATTTCCCTGTATGTTCTGCAGCAGAACCAGGACTGTAAGATTAGAAACCTTGTTCTTAGTCCTTGAGAAGAACATTTCAGGAGCTACATAATTTATTTTATTTTTTTATTTTTTATTCAAAAAGTTTTACAAAATTTTTCCCCCCCTTTCCCCCCCCTCCCCCCTCCCTTCACAACCCCCCCCCCGACTTCCCGGAACGAGCACAAGGTATAGTTAAAAATAAAACAAACATATGCTAAAAAATTTTCGTCCCAACTTAATTATACCCCTACAATCATCAATTCCTAACTTCCCCCAAAAGCAATCAAAAATAATACATCATAATCATTCAAAAACAGTCTGATAACTCTTAGTCTGATATCTACGTTGAATATAGTCAATCCATTTTCCATTCCTTTAAGTATCTTTCTTGCGTATTGTCTTTCAAAAGGCTGATATCTTCGCCATCTCAGCCAAATTGGCAACTTTCAATATCCATTCTTCTATTGTTGGTACTTCTTTTTCTTCCAATATTGTCCTATTAGTAATCTTGCTGCAGTTATTAGATTTAAAATCAATTTAGTCTCAATTACTGTACAATCCGTAATAATTCCCAACAAGAAAAATTGCGGCAGGAACTTTATCTTCTTTTCAGAACATTTTGTAAAATCCACCAAATTTTTATCCAAAAGGCCTTTATGTCCTTACAAGTCCACCAAATGTGAAAATATGTAGCGTCATCACAATTACATCTCCAACATTTTGCTTGCATTTCTGGATACATACGATAATTTTTAGGATCTAGATGCCATCTATAAAACATTTTATAAAAATTTTCCTCAGATTCTGTGCCTCGTGAATTTAACATTTCTAACCCAAATTTTTCCCACGTTTCCAATAATATTGGCTCCTGAAAATTTTGTGCCCACTTTATCATACAGTCCTTTACCAAGTCCCTTTCAGAATCTATTTCAAGTAACACATTATACAATCTCTTTATATGCTCCTGAGACTGATTTCTAATTTGGTTTACCAAATTTCCCTCGTTCTGCTCTATACCAATTTTCTGATCTCCTTCCATCTAGCACGTAGTTGCTCATATTGAAACCAAGTATAATTTTTCCTTCCTCTTAATACTTGCAGAGATTTTAACTCCAAATTACCTCTTTCAGTATACAAAAGATCTTTATATATAATCATTTCCTGATTCTGTTCTATGTTTATATTTTCTACTGTATGTCTAGGACTTGCCCATATAGGAACCTTATAATTTAGTTTATAAGAGTATTTTTCCAAACACGCAGAAGGGCATTTCTTAGCACATGATTTTTAAAGGCCTTATCCACTTTTTGTCATAAATTAAATATGCATGCCATCCATATAGCAAATCATAACCTTCTATATTCAAAATTCTGTCCTCTGTTAAATTAAACCAATCACTTATTGCAGAGAGACAGCTGCTTCATAATATAATTTAAAATTAGGCATTTTAAACCTCCCTTTCCGAGAATCTTGAATTATTTTCATTTTAACCCTAGCTTTTTACCTTCCCATATAAATTTGTTAATTCCTTCTGCCATTCCTCAAGATTCTTATCTTTCTTAATTATTGGTATCATCTGAAAGAGGAATAAAAATCTAGGTAAAACATTCATTTTAATAGCAGCAATTCTCCCAGCAAAGATAATTGCAATTTTTCCAAACAATCAACTCCTTCTGAACTTTTGCCATAAAACCTCATAGTTATTCTTATACAATTTCACATTTGATGACGTAATATAAACCCCTAAGTACTTAACCTTCTTTACAATTTCAAATCCTGTTACTTCCTCTAGTTTTTCTTTCTGTTGTCTGGCCATATTTTTATTATCACTTTTGTCTTTTCTGATTTACCTTAAACCCTGAGACATTCCCATATTGATCAATTATTTCCAACAAAGATTTACTAGAATTTATAGGGTTTGTTAAAGTAATCACCAAATCATCTGCAAAAGCTCTTAACTTATATTCATACTGTCTAACTCTAATTCCTCTATCTCCTTTACTTCTCGTATTTTATCCAATAATGGTTCTAGAGTTAAAATAAACAATAATGGTGATAAAGGACATCCCTGTCTTGTTCCTTTCGCAATCTTAAAAGGTTCTGTTAAGCTACCATTGATTATAATCTGTGCTGTTTGCTCTCCATAAATTGCCCTAATTATTCTTAAAAAACCATCTCCAAATTGCATCTTTTCTATTAATTTAAATAAAAAATCCCAATGCAATCGATCAAAAGCTTTCTCTGCATCGAGAAAAATAAATGCTGCTGGAATAAAATTTTTCTTTTCTAAGTACTCCAGTAAATTAACAATCTGCCTAACATTATTCCTCATCTGTCTCCCTTTTATAAATCCAGATTGATCATTATGAATTCTTCGCTGCAGAATCAACATTAATCTATTAGCTATTATTTTAACAAAAATCTTATAATCATTATTTAAAAGTGAGATTGGCCTATAGTTCCCAGGTTTAGAACAATCCTGTTCCTCTTTTGGTATCAATGAAATAAAAGAGGTTCTCCATGAGGGGGGAATTCCCCCTCCTAGTTGTATCTGATTAAATAATTCCTTAAGTGGACCTAACATCTCATCCTGTAAATTCCTATAATAACTAACTGTGAGCCCATCTGTACCAGGAGTTTTCCCCATTTTAATTTTTTAATTACCAAAATAATTTCTTCCGAGGTTATAGTTCATCCGTTTGTTCTAAAGTTAAATTTTTAACCTTATATTCCTTCAAATAATTATCAATATCCCTATTCAATATATTATCTTTAAGATATAAATTTGTATAATATTCTAAAAAAGCTTTTTTAATTTTACCCTGTTGATATCTCTCTTTACCTTTGTATTCTATTTTTCTATAGTACGTTGTTTTGTCTTTTCCTTAAAGTGTATGCTAACCACCTACCAGGTCTATTTGCATTACAAAAGTATTATGTTTGGCATATTGTATATTTGTTGCCACCTGATCAGCCATTATCATATTAAATTGATTCTGTAGTAACTTTATTGCATCTTTAAGTTTTTGATCATGTGGATTATGTATTAATAATTGTTGTTTCTTATAAATTTCCTCTTCTAAATACCTACGCTGTCTTTGTTGCTTATTTCTCTGTCTATTATTAAGATATATTAATACACCTCTCATAAAAGCTTTACTGAGTCCCAAACCATTTCTATCGATGTTTCATTATTCAAATTATAATCAAAAAATTCTTTCATCTGCTTTTTACATTGATTTACATTATCCTGATATCTAAACAAATTTTCATTTAATCTCCAAGTTCTTCTACCCTCTTTTCCATATTGCAATTCCATCCAAACAGGACTATGATCAGACAAACATCTTGGAAATATCTTAGTTTTCTTCACCCTAAAAAGCAAATCATTAGAAATTAAAATAAAATCAATACGTAAGAAGGATTGATGCCTATCAGAGAAAAAGTATAGTCTCTTTCCTCCAAATTCCAGTCTCCATACATCTCTTAACTCAAAATCTTCTATCATATCAAAAAAGGATTTAGGCAGCTTTGCATGTGCAGGCATCTTCTTGGAAGAAATTCTCTTGTCCTTTCGTGTATCTATTACTCCATTCCAATCTCCCAATATAATACACGATTTATTATCCCATAGATCAACTTATCATATAACATTCTATAAAATTTTTCTTGTTGCTGATTGGGTGCATATATACCAAGCAAGAGAGTCCTTTTGTTTCTATTGTAAGTTCAATAGCAATATATCTTCCATGAATATCTGCCTCTATTAACTTGGCTGGTATATCTTTTCTCAAATAAACCACTATGCCATGTTTTTTCTCCAAAGCTGAAGCAACAAAATGTTTACCTAACTTTGAGTTTATTAGGTACTTTTGATCTGATAATTTAATATGCGTTTCTTGTAAGCAAATAACATCATTTTAAATTGTTTCAAATAATGAAATATTTTCTTCTCTTCTGAGCTGAGTTCAAACCATTGACATTCCAAGTCAAGATTTTATTTGCCATTACTGGGCTGCTGAAGCCTTTGAGCAATCAACTGAAGATCGTCCTCCCGTATCTTCGGCCGTGCTCCTCCCACCGCTTCTGTAGCAGAATCCTGAACTTTACTTTGAGTTTGTTGCTCCTTTTCTTTACGCTTAAGGGCTCCCCTCGTCAGTCTTTGTTCTTGTGGTTGTTCCTCTGATGGTAACATCACTGGAATCACCTCAGCTTCCACACCCATTTGAGTCTCTTGAATTCTTTTTTCTATTATTTCTATTTCAAATTTCAGCACTGTAGAAAGAAAATCTTTGGCCTTAAGCACTGTGTCAATCGATATCTCCTTCCTGATAATACACTGTCAAGCCAACTGGAACCTCCCATCTAAATTGAATCTGGTATTTCTTAAGTTCTTGTGTAAAAATGTAAAGTCCTTTCTATCCCTTAACATCTTGGGAGGATCTCTTTCAAAACCTTCAACTCCTGTTCCCTATTTTCAAGTTTTTCTGAAAAGCAACTTGCAAAATTTGATTCCTCACTGTTCTTTTCAAAAAATAAACCACAATGTCTCTAGGAAGTTTCTTTTGCCTAGCAATCCAAGAATTAACTCTATAAATTTTGTCAATTTGATAAGCAACCTCTTGTGGATCAAGTTCAATAAATTCAGCCAGAGCTTCTGATAAATTTTTTTTTAAATCTTCCCCTTTGTCCTCATTCAAACCTCTAATTCTCAGAGCTCCTTCCATCATTCTATACTGCATCACCACCACTTGATCTTCATTTTTATCCAATTTGATTTGCATTCCCCCCATTCTATTTTCTATTTGTTGATTTGACTGAACAATTTCTTGCACCTCCTCCTCCACCACCTCCAGTCTTTTTGCCAAACCTTGAAAAGCCATCAGGATATCTTCTCTTATTTTTTATTATTCTCTTTATTTCTTCTCTTATTTTCTCATTATTATCCATAATCTCCTTAAACCTTTCCTCAGACACTTTCCTTGCTCTTTAATCAGATCTTCTAAAGCTGGTTCAGAACCCTTCTGCCCCCAGTCTTAGGTGGTTTAGTAGCCATTTCAGTTTTAAAATTCACAAAATATAAGTCTAGAAACTTCTCTTTCCCCCTTTAAGTATAGGAGAGCTCAGTTCACTTCATTAAAATCCACACATAACATTTCTTATCTTCTTAGTTGGACAGACTGTTTAAAATTCCATTCGTCACTTCACTCCCGTTCAGGCGCCATCTTTAAGAGTCAATTAGAACAAAGGAAAAAAAAAATTTCTCTTTTTTAGAAGGTAGAAGTCAGGAAGTCAAAAATACTTGCAATCCAATAATTGTCCGCTGGCACTCATTCCGTCTGCTTAAAGAGATCCATAAAGATAAGACAATTAGCAGAGATGGACACTTTCTTCTTTTCCTGCTTTTGCAGGCACGCACTGAAGTCGGAGGGCAGGAATATTTATGGGACCCGTCGACCCTTCGAGGCTCTGCTTAATTAAAACAAAGCCTCTGGGGAGGTCTACCAACATTTCCTGCTGCTCTTATCTTTCCTCTTTCATCCAGAGAAAAAGATTAAAGCCGGCTTTTCCTGGCTTTTACGATGTTCAGTGCGGAGCCCCTTTAATTAGGGCTCAGCGAAGAGGTGGAGCCACCCGGAAGTCTAGGAGCTACATAATTTATACTTCAAAGAACTGGTCTGAGATGTAATAATGATTCTGAGAAATATGGGACCATGTTAGAAAACCCTAAGCCCTTACCAATTTATCTCCCCCATTATTATTATTATTATTATTATTATTATTATTATTATTATTATTATTATTATTATTATTATTATTATTATTTTGCAATTTTGTTTTTCTTAATCTGACATGCCAAAATTTGGTTTATGAATGAGACATTCAAAGCGCCTCAAACATTTTCCCCCCATTTTTTTTTAATGCAGTGCATTCGGCTTGATGGAGCAACTGTATTTATATACAGTTAGAGCCGTGGCGGAACAGTGATTAGACTGCAGTATTGCAGGCTAACTCACCTCTCATTGCCAGCAGTTCGATCCCAACCGGCTCGAGATTGACTCAACCTTCCATCCTTCTGAGGTTGGTAAAATGAGGAGCCAGATAGTTGGGGGCAATAGGCTGACTCTGTAAACTACTTAGAGAGGGCTGTAAAGTAGTATATAAGTCTACGTGCTATTGCTATATGAATGTAACTAGGTCTTCTACCTCTTTAACTGCATTGTTAAAAGTGGGGGGTGTTTCTCTCCAAATTTAACCATTCTGTTATTTTATCCAATGGATTGCTGTGGAATAGACTCCAGGAGCTGTTTTTTTAGAGATAAAAGCCATTCTGCTGTGTATTCATAAACTTAGTGACCTGTCTCTTAAAGTTATAATACCGATACCTATTATTAATACAATTTATTAGATTTGTTTCCCACCGTTCACCCATGATCTTAAGAAAACTGACACAGTGCTCCTTTATTATTCTCTAATGGGAAGCTACTACTATATTGACTTTGCCTGCTGTGAACCTGGCTCCAATCATAGCAGACTTTTTGCAAAGGCAGAAGAAAAACTGCAATGCTAGAATTCCCCCCCACTCCCTTGTAGCAGAATGTTTCCTTTAATGCATCATTTCACACACGGATAGTCTGCGAATGGGAGTGCTCTGAAACCTGAGATGCAACTTGACAAAGAGCACCTTGGGTCAAATCGGATCTTGCTGTCCTGTGCTATTCAATATGGGCTTTGTGAAAAATTTAACATTGGTTAAAGAATAAATAAGAGGGTTTGTGAAGGGAGGAAAGGAAGAAAAAAGTACCACGTTTCTGATTTGTTTTTACTTTACTTCAGGAGAGGGCTTAAAAGGAAAAAAATGGAAGGGACAGCTTTGAATATGTGTAATTGAATGACGACTATCTTGATGCATTAAGACAGCAGAGTAGAGTGTTTTTTCAAGCAATTATATCCATCAGTCCTTTCAGATTACAGTGGTGGATTGGAAAGTCACTGGCCAGCTACATGATTGCCAAAGTCCATTATTTTGAAGAAATAAAGCTTTTGCTTTCGGTATCTAATGGGGACACCAAGGGTATTTCCAATACAAAGGAAGACAAAGTCACATAGTGTTTTCAGAAATATTCACTAATCTAAGCCCACATTATCCCTTCTCCATATATTCATTTAAATATTCCATATATTTTCTTTTACCCAGAAGACTAATACTGGTGAAAGTATTTTATCACTGCTTTATAACAGAGTAGTGAGGTTTTTTTTAAAAAAATATTTTCAACAATCTTACTGGTATTTAAAGGCTTCTGAAACCACCTTAATTTGACATCCTCAAATTTATTTAGTTAATAGAATTCAGTGTTTAGGCAGCAGCTTTGGGCATAGATGTTTCATACCAGTCAGATAGCAACATAAGCATTCTGATGTCACCTTATTAAAAACCTTGCACCTCATTAAAGAATTCTTATTACAATTTCTCTGGCAATTGATCTAATAATTATCATTATTAAAAACTATCATAAATAGTGACAGCATTTATTTAATCTTAAAGACCTCATTAATTTAATTCTCCCCAAATGCTGATATCTAATTGCCCCAATTTTCTATTTCACATGCAAACACACAGATACAGCATTTTCTCTCTCTTCTTTTTTTAATTACGAACCAGATTTAAATTTGTATATTTGGTTACATCCATTTCACATCCATTAAAATATAATGGATGTTAGTGACACTATGGAAACAAATCTATGCTTTAGGAAACCAAAGACATTTCCATTTTGCCCAATGAATCTAAAATCCTTACATCTTATAAGACTGTACTGTTATTTAGCATTACAGAGTTTTAATTACTTTGAAAATGGTTGCAAGACTGACTTCTTCCCAGCTATCCAACACTATTAATACAAAAATCAGGATAAATTCTCCTACTCAGGAGAAGGCGTCAGAAACTTTTCAAATCCAAAAAATCGATTTTGTAGGGGAAACGATGAAAAAGCAAAATCAAAAGAGGAAGAAATTCTCCCTGTCCCTTCTTTCCCAGGTGTTCTATAAAATTCTATAAATCTGACATTCGGTTTAGTATTTTGTGATAACTCAGTTAGGGCGACTATCAATAATCAAACAGGTTGATTATTGGGATGCTGTCCTTCAGCAAACTCTAAACACAGTAGTTCAAAATTCTAGGCCCCTTCTTTGATAGAAAGTCCCTGACATTTAATGTCTAAATTGTATCTACTTTTTAATCCTTTTTGCACTTCTTTTAAAGTAACAGACGAACGCGCCTACAAGACTGCCGCTTCAGCAATGGAGAAGAAGAAAGGAGGAGAAAATGAGCTTTTCTTTTCATTTCTTTACAACAGCATCTCTACCCTCCAGGGAAAGTATGTCACTGGAAAGAAATGTCAAGGTTTCATTACATTTTGTGCAAAGCATCTCTCTAACTTAATTTTCAGTGAAGCTATCCATGTTCTGAATGGGGGTAGATTGATAAATTGCATTAACTGATGTATTATACTATTGTGGATGAGGGTCGCACTATTAATCCGAAAGCCTTCAAAGATTTGCAAGTTACTTCATTCTGTTGGGTCTTAGCCTCACCTTTGTAATAGCTCCCATGGAAGTGACACCTGGGTTTTGGGGTCATGTTCATTCAAATGGCCCTTAAGAGAAGCCTTTATCAACAGAGATTTAAATTTTACACTGAGAACTTTAAACAACCAGCCGATAAGTAATCAAAATATTTACACAAAGATTTGGCTTGGAGAATGATATTCTAAAACTCTTCCTTCGTTTGTTTAATTGTAACTGAACACATTGCCTAATGATAATTTGCCTGTTTATATTGATTGCCCATATTTCTCAATATTGCATCAAAGTGAGCTTCAAGAATTACCGTATTTTTCAGAGTATAAGATGCACCTTTCCCCCCACAAAAAAAGAGTGAAAATCTGGGTGCGTGTTATACTCCAAATGTAGCCCCACCCAGTTTCTCAAATGGAGGTTTCAGAGGCTGAAAAAAGTATCAGAAACGAAGCTTCAGAAAAGAAGCCCCCAAACAGAGCTTCAGAGGCTTTTTTTCTGAAGCTCTGTTTCGCAGGCTTTCAGAGGCAGAAAAAAAAAGAAAAAAAAAGCAAAAAGAAAAGAAAAGCAAGGGACAGATCTCACAACCAAGGATCCTGTTGCTAAAATTCACCTCTGGGAACAGCTGACTGGGGGTATTCCAGGAGGCCAATCCACCTGTCAATCAGCTTTTTTCTTATTTTCCTCCCTAAAAACTAAGGTTTTTCAAGCGAGGGAGAGGAGGCACGTCTTGTCGAGTCTGTTTGGGATGAGTTTGACCCTGTGGCTCCCGAGGACGTGGACAGGTTGTTGGGGAGGCTTCACACCACGACATGTTTACTGGACCCGTGTCCTTCCTGGCTGGTACTGGCCACTCAAGAGGTGACACGAGGCTGGCTCCAGAGGATTATCAACGCTTCTCTGTTGGAAGGGGTTTTCCCTGCCGCCTTGAAAGAGGCGGTGGTGAGACCCCTCCTCAAGAAGCCCTCCCTGGACCCAGCTATTTTGGGCAATTATCGTCCAGTCTCCAACCTTCGCTTTGTTGCGAAGGTTGTAGAGAGTGCTGTGGCGCGACAGCTACCCCAATACCTGGATGAAGCCGTCTATCTAGACCCGTTCCAGTCCGGCTTCCGACCCGGATACAGCACGGAGACAGCTTTGGTCGCATTGGTGGATGATCTCTGGAGGGCCAGGGACAGGGGTTACTCCTCTGCCCTGGTCCTATTAGACCTCTCAGCGGCTTTTGATACCATCGACCATGGTATCTTGCTGCGCCGGTTGGGGGGATTGGGAGTGGGAGGCACCGTGTATCGGTGGTTCTCCTCCTATCTCTCCGACCGGTCGCAGACGGTGTTGACAGGGGGGCAGAGGTCGACCGCGAGGTGCCTCACTTGTGGGGTGCCGCAGGGGTCGATTCTCTCGCCCCTTCTGTTCAACATCTATATGAAGCCGTTGGGTGAGATCATCAGTGGCTTCGGGGTGAGATACCAGCTGTACGCTGATGACACCCAGCTGTACTTCTCCACCCCGGGCCACCCCAATGAAGTTGTTGAAGTGCTGTCCCGGTGTTTGGAAGCCGTACGGGTCTGGATGGGGAGAAACAGGCTCAAGCTTAATCCCTCCAAGACGGAGTGGCTGTGGATGCCGGCATCCCGATTCAGTCAGCTGCAGGTGTCCTCCTGGATGAACGGCTGTCGTTTGAGGATCATTTGACGACCGTCTCCAGGAGGGCCTTCCACCAGGTTCGCCTGGTTCGGCATTTGCGCCCCTTCCTTGATAAGGATGCCTTGTGCACAGTCACTCATGCGCTCGTTACCTCTCGCTTGGATTATTGTAATGCTCTCCACATGGGGCTCCCCTTGAGGTGCACTCGGAGGCTTCAGTTAGTCCAGAATGCAGCTGCGCGGGTGATAGAGGGAGCTACACGTAGCTCCCACATAACACCGCTCCTGCGCAGACTGCACTGGCTACCTGTGGCCTTTCGAGTGCACTTTAAGGTTTTGGTTACGACCTTTAAAGCGCTCCATGGCTTAGGGCCTGGGTACTTACGGGACCGCCTGCTGTTACCGCATGTCTCCCACCGACCCGTACGCTCTCACAGAGAGAGACTTCTCAGGGTGCCGTCCGCCAAGCAATGTCGGCTGGCGGCCCCCAGGGGAAGGTCCTTCTCTGTGGGGGCTCCCACACTCTGGAACGAGCTTCCCCCGGGTTTACGCCAAATACCTGACCTTCGGACCTTCCGTCGCGAACTGAAGACACATCTTTTCATTCGCGCGGGTCTGGCTTAAATTTTATCGATTTTAAATTTTTATTAATAATTTTAAATGGGGTTTTAGTTTATTATATATTTTAAACTTTTTAGGCTAATTATAAAATAAGTTTTTTAATTTGCATTTTAAATTGTACATTGTATTGCTTGTTTTATTTTTGCCTGTACACCGCCCTGAGTCCTTCGGGAGAAGGGCAGTATAAAAATCAAAATAATAAATAAATAAAAATAATAAGGTGCATCTTATACTCCAGTGCGTCTTATACTCTGAAAAATACAGTATGTAGAGCGGCCACATCAGTCGGTTTCACATTAATTTTAAGTAGCAGGGACAACTGTGGCAGTCCAATGAAATGTCCATGGAAAATGCCTTTCTGGAGCATTCAGAGAGCTTGAAATTCACGACTGAGTTCTTGCGCGTATTTGTGTAGCCTGCTCCTGCTTCGATAAGGATGCATTATAAATATCACCAATCATAACTATCCCCAAGATTTTAGGATAACATTTATTTAATAAAAGGAACCCAATGCAAACATTACATTATCTAATCTGGGTCAGTCAGTGGGACCAGAGGTTTTGCCTTCCAAGCTTTCGGATTTATGCTGGAGCCTCTCTTCAGGGAACTTGAAAGGGTTCCAGCACGAGTCCGAAAGCTCGGAAGGCAAAACCTCTGGTCCCGCTGACTGACCCAGATTGCAATGTTATCCTGGGACACCTATTCATTTGCAAACATAACAGTCTGCAATAGACCCTAAAACACCCAAACAGTATTTTGATCATCGATTCTTTGGTGGAAAGGTAAATGAGTACTGCGTTCAAATAGGACCTCCTTAAAATAGAATAGAATAGAATTTTTTATTGGCTAATTGTGATTGGACACACAAGGAATTTGTCTTGGTGCATACGCTCTCGGTGTACGTAAAAGAAAAGATACCTTCATCAAGATTCATAAGGTACAACACTTAATGATAGTCATAGGGTACAAATAAGCAATCAGGAAACAATCAATATCAATATAAATCGTAAGGATACCAGCAACAAAGTTACAAAAAGTATACACAAACTTAGTTTCACATATTCAACAGGACTAAAGGGCCAATTTGGCTTTGTTGGTATCAAAGTTTGCAAATTTGAAATGATCCCCAGAAACCAGTAATGGCCATGGAATGCTTATGGGCCAGCTGATAAAACCTTTGATAATAGAAACAGCATGATACTGAATAAAGGTAGCAAGCAGTTAAATTTATCTAAAGTTCTCCTTCTCAATTTGAATTCAGTGAGCAGCTGCATTTGATAGGTTCAGTCTATTGTCATTCTAACCTGATGGGCTTCATGGCCCCAAAGACAGCAATTCCAGCAATATTTTGTACCAGCCCTTTTGTGCTGTATCAGAATGACACTTGGATGCAAGCACTTGGATTTATGATCTCCTTGGTGGAGGAACCTTAATGTAATTCACTTGTTTTTTAAAACAAAATAGCCAATATTAGACAAGCGTGGTATCCAGTGTTATCAATTCAATTTGGATCTGGTTAGGCAAAAATTCAGATGCACAGAAATGAGGAATCTGAACAAACAAGGATAACAGATTTGAGCTATTAAGTTTTGAGTTTAAGGAAAGAATACCTGATGAATTCAGATGAAATTGTTTAGATGAACAGTGTTTAGAATTAGAGTTTTACCTTATATGTAATAAGGAAGGAGCAAGAGTTTAATGCAAGACGTAAAACTGGTTGAAACTGTACAATATTCATTAATTTCTATCAGACATTTGTTTTAATTGAGTTGAAATATTTTCATGGCGGTACAATATATATAAAAACAGTTTGAGAGAAAAAGCAGTTGCATAAGATAACCCAGATACGATATGGACTAATGTGTAAATGTCAACTGGTATAGTTTTGAATATTTCCTGATCATCAAAATATTATAGATTATATAGACACAGATACTACTTTAACACTTGAATCAAACGTATCCTTTAAAAAAATATATCAAAATTTCAGAATTGCTAAAGCTTTTGCTTAAAATTCCTGAAAATTGCACTATATTGCATTTTGATGTTAGACAGCATTACCATCTACAATTGGAAGAAACTTCCCTACCGGCTTCAAAGGAGTTTTCGTTTTGTATTACTAGGTCACACAGACAATTGGCTTGTGCAAAGCTGTCAGCCTAAATCAGTGCATTCCGTTGACCGCCAATCTGATCCATGTCACCCTTGAGAAAATAATCCATTCATAACACAAGGCAGGTTACTATCAGAGTTAAGTATGTGACCGTTACATGCAAGGAATCAACAAGGCAGTCAGAGATTGCCCTTGCTTCACCCTGCCCTCTGCTAGGAACAACACTGAGGATGTGCGCCACCTTGCGGCTGTGGAAAAGAGCTACACTTAAAATCCCTCCATTTTTTTTTAATACATTAGGAAGAAAGGGGAGTTATTCATATTCCGTGCTTGCTGCAGAAAGGGCCATTTGTGGCATTGTGTAGATGACTTGCATTCTCTTTCACTTATGTGCTCAGAAAGAAATAGAAATAAATATGGTTTTTTTTGTCTTGGCACAAAGCAAAATCAAAATAAGAGAATTAAACAATGACTTATTCAAGCCATATGACTGAGACCTTAAATTTCCGTATATAGAAATGTTATTATAGCAATATATGAAAAGAAAACATATTTTTGGGGAAAACCTATTTGGGTAAAATCACGAACCAGCTCAGAAGTGGGCCATTTTTTGGTCACTGAAGACCCCTCTTCTGCTGTTTGGGGATGGGACTGGACTGCAATGGAATGGACCATGGATGGAGATAATTAATTTTTTAGGGTTAATTTTAGAAGGAGCATGTTAGGATTAGTTTACATTTCACATTACAATTTTTATGTTTCCAAGTTTAAATGGTGATAAATCCTCCTTTCTGTTTTTGTTTTCCACTTGGGCTTGGAGACAATCTGAGGATTAAAAATAATGGGATTGTTTAGGTACCAGGGAGATAGACTACTCCTGGAAGAAAATTAATATAAAGGGCATTTTCATCACAGTTTAGATTGCACAGGTTGATATGAAAATTTAAAACCAACAATTTCAAATAATTTTTGAGCAACAGCTCTGCCTAAACTGTATTCTTCTAGAGTTGCTACCGTAAAATATAACTGCTTAGACGTTTGCTGTACAAATGTCCCAGCAACATTAAAAAGCATCCAAATTGGAAGGAATTAAAGAATTCCTATTCCTTAAAATATGCAAAACGGGGGGGGGGGGGGAATCGAGACAGCTTTTTTGGTCTTTTTTTTTTCCTGACAGCTTTTTCCACTAGATTATAGGGTGTTTTTTTTCCATTAGCAGATGAACAAAAACATATTTATAACTTGCTTCTCCTTGATTTATTGAGTAATGTTTGACCATCCAAAGCCAAATTGTGAAAATGGAGTGAAATGGTTAATGTTGAAATTGTTAGCCCATGATAAGATGGTATCAACTTATTACAAAAAAGAGGCATTATCCATCATATCATAGGTCATATAACACATACACATCCATGTACTCTTCATGAAATGGGGACAGAAGTTTATAACCCTCTTCCTGGCCAGTAATCTAAACTGGGATAATTGTCTTCTCCATATTTGACATTATATAGAATGAAGAAGGAAAATGGTGCTTATTTGATTAAACCCAGTCTATTTTACCTGGAATACCATCCATTTTCTCCATACATTTTCACATGGCTCTCTGAAAATGCAGAGTAGAGAATGAGCAGGATGCTTGCTGGCCTTTTCTTCCTTTGGCTATTAAGCAGAAACTACAGATCGCCAAGACCAACAATTCCTCCCGCTGCTAATTTGCTTAGCAATCTAAAATGGTTCTTCATCAATTATGTTTTAAAACTGGTTGCTCGTTTTTATAAAGATTGTTTTCAAAACACAAGCACGCAAGCAGAACATAATGTGTGAAACACAAGGGCAGAGAGATACAAAGATTTTAAATGGATAAATGAAAATCTGTGTGGTGTAGCAGTTAAAACGCCGAGTCTGAGGAGACCAAGATCCAAGTTCCCGCTGAGCTATGGAAGCTTCTTGGATGACTTAGAGCTGGTCACCCACCCTCTTTCAGATGAAACCACTTCACAGAATTATTGTTGTTGTGGAGATAAATGGAAGATTCACAAAGAAAGCTGCCTTGAACTTCAGGGGGGAAAAACAGCATGCAAAAGCTAACAAGCAAATTTGCAGCTCTGGATAAAGAGCTGTGCTCTACTCATTGAAGAATAAATGTCAGATCAGGTCAATATATATGCTCCGGAATAACAAACTACCTGGAGTAATCGAAGCTTCCCTACATGTTAAATAATACTGATAAATGTTGCATACAATATTGCTAACAGATAAATTATATTAAGCTTTTAGATGGGCATTTTTAGAACTTTTAGCATAAACACATATACAAAATATAAAAAGGTACTAAAAATATAAATATAAAAAGGTACTAAAAAAAATCACACTTTTTAAATGCATCCTGGTGATTTTAATTAATACAACAATGTGGTTATCTCTTGTTTTATAAAGCCTTGGAGAGGCAAGTTGCTGCGCTTCAGTTTTTGGATTAAAATTCTCATAATGTTCAGCCACCAGAGTGGTAGCTAAGACTAACACACCAGGAAGACACCAGATTGTCTGTTCCCAACACACTTTTAAATGTGCTCTAAAAGTTAGATTAATACATTAATGCATTCTCAACCAATCTTGATTTAAATACATGATTTTGCCCAAATAGATTTGTAGAGTCAATGAGGAGAAAAACACTTGAATCTTTGATTTTATGGATTCTGTGATAATCATAATGTAGTACTTGAAAATAGACCATATTGATTTCTGAAGTGAACAATTTCTTGGAGGGTTTGTCACTCTTCTACCCCAATACTAATGATTCTTAAGATCTCATTTCACAAGTCATTTTCACAGCGTAAACAAATGAATTCCTCTGACACCAATGCACTGCAAATAGAAGCAAATAAATTACTGTTAAGCAGTATGCAATTTCAGCTGTCTTTGGCACATTTGATAAAAATGAATAGTGTCATCTTGTTCAGTCCACTGGGTAGTGGGGCTGTTAATCAAATTGTTTACCAGCTAGAAATGGAAGAAAAAAATACACATATTCATTTTTATTTGTAATTATGCTTTGGTGAAACTTAAGAGTGTCATTAAGTTTGTTTGGGCAAAAATATACCATTATACAAATTAGTAGTATCCAAATTAAGATACTGCAAAAGCACATGTATAAATCCTAGCTGCATGAAAAAACAATTGAAACACAACAAGTGAAAAGGTCAGAGCATAATAACACTGTATTTTTAAATATAACCCATGGGTGTCACACTCAAGGCCCAGGGGCCGGATCCGGCCGGTGGGATGCTTAGATCTGACCCACAGGGCCGCCCTGGAAACAGTGAAGGACTGGCCCAATGTGTTCGGCTCTCCCAAGCTCCATTTTCTCTGGCAGAGCACTGCAGGAGGCCATTGCAGCTGAAGACTGAGCTTGTGAGGGCCACGGGTGGTACTCCCAAGCTCCGTTTTCCCTGGCAGAGGGCTGCAGGAGCTGTTGCAACCGAAAACAGAGCTTGGGAGCCCGTTTTCATTGACAGAGCACTCGGGTCGCCACAGGCACCCCAGACATGAGTGACATTGAGTTGGCCATGCCCACCCTGGCCATGCCCAGTCTGGCCCCTCGAGGTCAAACACAACCTTGATGCGGCCCTCAATGAAATAGAGTTTGACACCCCTGATATAACCGGTACAGTACAGTAACATAAAAAAGAGATAAAGTGGACTGAATCATTTCAAACAACATATGAAATGTACATTACTAAAAAAAAAAAATATCCGGCATTTACTTTTGGGTTTTGGCAAATTTGCACCCATAACAAACCACTGATTCACTTAACAGCCACTGCTGCAAAAAAAGGTTGTAAAATCAGGTTGGCCATATGACCAATCCGTTTTATGACTGTCATGACATTTGACCCTATGACCAATCCGTTTGACGACTGCTTTATCAGATTGAAATCAATAACTAAAATCTGTCATCCAGTCAGTTATGCTTTAAGATGCAAAATGCTTGCAAAATTGGAATAGTCAATCTTCTATTTGAGCAGTATTTTGGTTATAACCTTCCCCTCTGAATTGTAAAAATGTAGAAGTTAAGAATTTAAGGTATAACATGTACTCAGTAATTTTGCTAAGTATCTCTAGCAGCCTGATGGATTTGTGGCTTTCCTGTCAAGATTCTTGTATCATCAGTCATTGTGTTACTTGAAATAAGCTGATCTTTGAGTTTTCTAATTTGTAAGTTCTAAATTTATGTTATGCATGTAAGTGTTAAATTTATGAACAGGGCAGCTGAAAGTAGTACAAAAGTTCAAGCAGGATCTTGAAAAAAGAAATGGAGCTGTAAAAACTTCACACAGAAATAGGAATAATTTAAAGCAAAAACCCCTGGCAATTCTAGGTGTTTAGTTTCCACACATCAGTGGTGGGTTGCCCCCGGTTCGGACCGGTTCTATAGAACCGGTAGTAAATCCAGCGGGAGGCTCCGTCCACTAATCTGAACATCATCAAAAGTGATCTGCACATGCGCGGGCACGATGTGAACCGGTAGTAAAGGTAAGTAGAACCCACCCTTGCCACACATGTTGATATTTATTTCATATTACAGGTAGTCCTTGTTGAATGACCATTCATTTAGCAACTGTTCAGAGTTACAACAGTGCTGAATGAAGAGAACTTAAGGTTGTACCTCATAATTGCGACCGTCACAGCATCCCTGCAGTCATGTGATCATGATCTGGATGCTTGGTGAAGGGCTTATAATTATGATAGTTGCAGTGTCACACAGACATATATGTGATCCTCACTTCCAACCTTATTGCCAGCTTCTGACAAGCAAAATCAATGGGGAAGCTGGCAGGAAGTTGCAAATGGTGATCACATGATCGTGGCATGTTGACCATGGGGGGAGTGGCCTAATGACACCAATTGGAATGGGTGTAAGTCATAAGTTGGCAGGATCATGTGATATCACGCTTTATGATTCCATCACTTCGCGACAGAGTTGCTGGTCCCAATTACAATAAGACTGCCTGAACTAAAATTTTGATAAATTCATGTATCTATCAGATCTATCAAAATATCAAAAACTGTTGAGGAAAGGTCAAAAAGATCATTCTACAAAAATGAGGCAAATATACACTTACTGTACATACTCATGTATAAGCTGGGAATTTTAGGTGCCAAAATATACCCCCCCCCAAATTAGTTTATCTGTAGATGAGCTTATATATACAAATAAAACTTTTTAAAAGGTACCCATATACCCTGTACGAAAAGCCCATTCATGGACACAAGACCCTCAAATTTTTAATCCTAATACCATGAAAAATCTGGCCACAAGTGCCAAACTTTTCATGGAATTTCAGTAAAAACAAAAATGTAAACATCAGCCTATCCATGGATAGGCTTATACATACAAAAGTACAGATAGTTCTCAACATACCTACAGTTTGTTCAGTGACCATTCAAAGTTACAAAGGCTGAAAAAAGGGACTTGTGACTTTTTTTTCACATTTACAACTGATGCACCAACCGCTGCAAGTGATTCTGGCCACGTGATCAGAATTCAGCTGCTTGGCAATTGATTTATATTTATGACGGTTGCAATGTCCCAGGATCATGTGATCACCTTTTGCGACCTTCAGACTAGTAAAGTCAATGGGGAAGCCAAAGTGGGCCTCTGGTGGTGCAACAGGCTAATGCAGCCTATTATTAACACAGCTGCTTGCAATTACTGCAGGTTCAAGTCCCACCAGGCCCAAGGTTGACTCAGCCTTCCATCCTTTATAAGGTAGGTAAAATGAGGACCCAGATTGTTGGGGGGCAATAAGTTGACTTTGTATATAGTATACAAATGGATGAAGACTATTGCTTGACATAGTGTAAGCCGCCCTGAGTCTTCGGAGAAGGGCGGGATAGAAATGCAAAAAAAAAAAAAAAAAGTCACTTAACAACCGACTTAGTGACTTAACAACTTTAGTGATTCACTTACCAACTGCGGCAAGAAAGGTCATAAAAGGGAGCAAAACTCACTTAGCAACAGAAATTTTGGGCTCAATTGTGGTTGTATGTCAAGGACTGCCTCTATATATACAGTAGTTTGTAGCAATGAATTATTTTTATAATGTTTGCTATTTTAATTAGTCATTTTCAGAAAGATGGTAAAAACAACTTTTGATCAATTTAGTTAACTTTTTAAAAAAGTTCTTTTGTTTATGATACAGTTTTCCAGGCATTTTCTTCCTTTAATTTTGCTGTCATATTGCAATGTTAACCAAGTTATATGTATGCTTTTTTCCTGTTATTTTGCTATAATTTGAAAAAAAAACCTCAACTGTACAGACAGCCATTGTTTGGGGAGCATTTAATGAAGAAAGGTCAGAAATGCTCCAACACTGGAAATTTTAAGAACTTATAGAATATGATTATTTAGCAAACCAACTGCTGGATGTGATGCAAATTAAGACACTAAAATGTAAGCGCTGTTGTTTTATTTATGTATTTATGAATAACACTTATATAGCTTCACATTTCACAGAAAG
The DNA here is from genome assembly GCF_028640845.1 of Ahaetulla prasina. Lineage (NCBI taxonomy): Eukaryota > Metazoa > Chordata > Lepidosauria > Squamata > Colubridae > Ahaetulla > Ahaetulla prasina. The sequence goes on along the minus strand of NC_080539.1, from coordinate 146,701,710 downwards.
TAACCCTGCCTGATATACAATAATTTAATGTCTGTATATTCTATATTTTTGCAAATGCTAAATTGAAATTACTTTTGCTTCATCTTGCTTAGTCTCAGTCAATTTTGAATCAACAAATTCATCAGAATCCAGAGAACCACTGTAACTCTAGAGCAGAGATATCTGACCCGGGCAACTTTAAGACTTGCGGACTTCAATCCCCAGAATCCCCAGCCAGCATGGGGAATAGTCACACCGGTCTCAAATCCCTCCTCAACCACATTGGGATCCTGAATTACTCACATCCATTGGCAATCTACTTCACATGGGTCACTAGGAGTTAACGAAGGTAGCAACATGCTTTCTTTCTTCAGTTCCTTCCAAGGAAGACAAGATACAGATAGCAGTAGCACTTAGACCCATATATATATATATATATATATATATATATATATATATATATATATATATATATATATATATATATATATATATATATATATATATATATTGTTTAACTTATTGCCCCGCCAACAATCTGGGTCCTCATTTTACCTACCTTATAAAGGATGGAAGGCTGAGTCAACCTTGGGCCGGGCTTGAACCTGCAGTAATTGCAGGCTTTGTGTTCTTAATAACAGGCCTTACCAGCCTGAGCTATTGTTTCGTATTGTTTTACAGCACCCTCTAAGCCAGGGGTGTCAAACTGACGGCCTGCGGGCCAGATGCGTCACATGCAGGCCACACCCATCCCGGCTCCACAAAGGCAAAAAATGTCGCGATATGTCACGTGACACGATACCCGTGCTCTAAGCAGTTTTCAGAGACAGCATATTGCTCCCAACTATCTGGGTCCTCATTTTACTGACCTTGGAAGGATGGAAGTCAGAGATCAAACTCCTAGCTGTTGGGCAGAGTCAGCATGCAATACTGCATTCTAACCACTGCACCACCATGGCACCTGTTGTAATCAATGTGGAACAAAAGATCATTACTTCAGTTTTGGAAGAGGGAAGGAAAACCAAATGGTTGTACCCAGTGGTGGGTTTTGAAATCTTTTACTACCGATCCTGTGGGTGTGGCTTGGCGGGCATGGCATGGCTTAGTGGGCGTGGCAGGGGAAGGATACTGTAAAATCTCCATTACCTCCCAATCAGTTGGGACTTGGGAGGCAGAGAATAAATGTGGGGTCGGGCCAGTCAGAATTTTTACTAACGGTTCTCCAAACTACTCAAAATTTCCACTACCGGTTCTCCAGAACTAGTCAGAACCTACTGAAACCCACGTCTGGTTGTACAGTACTGGCCCATGGCCATTCTAGAGAACTAAGAAATATTGCTTTTGTTTTTGTAGGAACAATCCTTAGTTCAGATTTGCTCAAGGAACTGAAAAATACCATATCTGACATAAATAGAATTTATAAGAATGTTAATCATGATTTGTCAAACTAGTCAATGGACATGGAGATAGGGGGGAAGTGACACTTCATGCTATATCAAATGTCTTAGCATGATGACTAACCAGACATAACAGGCCCAAAAAATATTTATGGATTAACCAAGTGGCAAAGCTTTCCTAAATGCCTAGGAATGGGGGCTCGGGGGAATCCTAAATTGCCAAGATTCAAGATGCCACAGCAGGATCCAAGATTGTGGACTAGATGGAGAAGAGAGTACTGAGATTAGACAATACCTACTCTAGTGATGTCTTTTAGCAAAGAAACCAATTATCTCCAACTTTATTAGCCACTTCTTTTTACTATTCAACTAATGCTTTCCTTCCCCATGCTATCAAACAGTCTCAAAATTAACCCACATTCTTTATCTCTGAAAAAGGTGAAGATTCCTAGAAACAAACAACCTACTCTCTAATAAACAATTTGGTTTCAGAAAAAAATTATCATGTGACTTACAACTTCTCCACTGCAAAAACATATGGACTACTAATCTTGATCAAGGTAAAACAATAGATGCAATTTACATAGACTTCTGTAAAGCTTTTGACTCAGTAGTACATGATAAACTTCTCCTAAAACTAAAATCCCACGGTATCTCAGGACCCCTCCACAATTGGATAACAGCTTTCCTGTCAAACAGACAACAATTGGTTAAAATTGGCAATGCTCTATCAAATCCTGTTCCTGTTAAAAGTGGCATTCTCCAAGGCAGTGTTCTTGGACCAACACTTCATATTATACATTAATGATCTCTGTGACCATATTATAAGTAATTGTGTTCTCTTTGCTGACGATGTCGAACTATTTAACACCACCAACAATACAGCTACCCTTCAAAAAGACCTTGACTTTGTATCTGAATGGTTTAAAATTTGGCAACTCAAAATCTCAACCAGCAAATGCTTAATCTTACATATTGGAAAAAAGAACCTAAACACTAAGTACAAGCTTGATGGACATTACCTTATAGATGACCTCTGTTAAAGACCTTGGAGTTTTCATATCAAATGATCTAAGTGCCAAAGCCCACTGCAACTACATCGCAAAAAAGGCTTTAAGAGTTGTAAACCTAATCTTGCATAGCTTCTTCTCCAAAAACATTACACTACTAACCAGAGCATATAAAACATTTGCTAGACCAATTCTTGAATATAGCTTGACTGTCTGGAACCCATACCACATTTCTGACATCAATACAATTGAACGTGTCCAGAAATATTTTACAAAAAGAGTTCTCCACTCCTCTGAATACAACAAAATACCTTATGTCACCAGACTTGAAATCCTGGGTTTAGAAAATTTAGAACTATGCCGCCTACGACATGACCTGAGTTTAACTCATAGAATCATCTATTACAATGTCCTTCCTGTCGAAGACTACTTCAGCTTCAATTGCAACAATACACGAGCACACAATAGATTTAAGCTTAATGTTAACCGCTCCAATCTTGATTGCAGAAAATATGACTTCAGTAACAGAGTTGTTAATACTTGGAATATACTACCTGACTCTGTGGTCTCTTCCCAAAATCCCCAAAGCTTCAACCAAAAAGTGTCTACTATTGACCTCACCCCATTCCTAAGAGGGGCTTGCATAAGAGCACAAACGTGCCTACCATTCCTGTCCTATTGTTTCCTTTTGTTATATCCAATTAATATAGTTATTACATACTCATCCTTAGATATACTGTATGCTCATATATTGTATAGTTATTTCATGCTTATGCTTATATATACTGTGTGACAAAATAAATAAATAAAATAAGGCATCTGCCCAAAGGTATAAACTAAGTGATGCTTATCTAAATATAAGAAGCAATGGGTGGAAAATAATTAAAGAGAGAGCTTACTCAGAACTAAAGGAGAAATGTCCTGATAGTGAGAAAAAATTAAGCTTGTCTCAGGAAGTTACTGGAGGTTTTCAAATGCACAACCATTTGTCTGGAAGAGTGTCTCCCGCTTAAGCAGGGGGTTGGACTAGAAGACCTTCAAGATCCCTTCCAGCCCAGTTTTATCTGATGGAGTCAAAATGTTCAATATAAAAAGCATCCAATCAACATGAGGGATCAGGCTGTGGATAAGGCACAATGTGAGTAAAAGAACATGTGCATCTTCACAGCCTGTTAGGAGGTCCTTTGGAAAACTAACAAGATTGCACCTGCAACCCCTCATTTCTCCTTTTTTTGCAAATGGTCTGCTGTTGCGTTGCTACGACAACAGGAAGCTTACAGCATATCTGAAGGGGATACAAGGCATAAGAGACAGAAAAAAAGAGGGTGGTGGAGACTGTTGGATAAGAAGGGCAGGGAGAAGAAAAAAATGAGACAAGAATTGAAAGAATGCACATACTGCATTTCTTGCAGTATCACAAGAAACTAAGTGAGACAATGGTTGCATAAATACAAGCAAGTTTTAAACACTGATAACAGAATGAAAGGCTGGCTCTATCCTCATCGAAAGGGAAGGGAAAATTTAGTCAGGCCTTTAACTCTGTTTATTTTTTTAATTAAATGTATATAGCCGCTCATCGCATGAGGAATGACTATAACATATAGATATACATAATTATACTCAGATTAAACTATTATGGTCATTATTAATAAAGTTCTACTCAAACTTGTGGATTCTGTTTTCGAGTCTAACCGAAACAAAGCCATTATTGAATATAATTGTAGGTACAAATATACCACTATGCAGCATTAAGCAACTCTTGTTTATCAAGAGGAAAATAAATCTTCTCAAAATCTCTCTGGTTATGAAAAAGAACATTCAAGATATTGTAAGTTTCAGTTTTTAAACAGTACATAAAAAGCTTCCCTCCACTGTGAAACTCAAAGCAACACCTTCTGAGAGGCTATGGTGTGCTGTGGTTCTGTTTCCACATCCAGGTCTAAAATGGCTACATTATGGACTCTTGCACTATATCCCATGGCTAAGTTATGAACTGCAGTGGATAGGACACCATAAAGTCAACATGGGGAGAAAAAGATTTAAAAAAACAAGGAAGCTTTTATTATTGGCTTATATAACACAGCAATCACTCAATTATTAGTCTAAAAACTGAATACTATTTTGATTATAATTAATCACCTGGATTAGCAGACTAACACATTATACAAAATAAGCAATCCTTTGACTGTAACTGTACAACACACAAACGTGATTAATGCCAATTCTTTTGTCATTTTTTTTACTTATTTCATAAACCAGAGAGTATACCTTTACGCTATAAAAAATCTGCTTAAATGAACAGATCACCAAAATATACTGGAACAGCAGAATCAAGAATTAAACAGCTTGAAGTGATTAAGTTATTGATTTAACTATATTCATTAGATCAGGGGTCTCCAACCTTGGTCCCTTTAAGACTTATGGATTTCAACTCCCAGAGTCGCTCAGCCAGCAAAGCTGGCTGAGGAACTCTGGGAGTTGAAGTCCACAAGTCTTAAAGGGACCAAGGTTGGAGACCCCTGCATTAGATTGCTGATTCATTAAATCTTGCCCTGATACTGAATCCCAGAGGGAAAAAAAGCATTAGCAGACTCACTAAATTGTCAAATTAAGCAAGTCATTCTAACGTTTCATGCAACCCTTGTATTATTTCTTTTGCTATAGCTTAAAGCAGCCTTTGCAATATGGTGCCCTTCATATCTGCTGCACTATAGCAACACAGCAATAAAATACAAATTATATGTCACGGCAAACAAGACTTGATACCAAAGTTAAAGAAATAAACCATCTCCTCATAATTATGTTAATTATAATCTTCTCTCCTAACACTATCATAAAACTGGGGAGGAAAGGGAAAATCCTAAGAAAGTGTGCAGCCAGATAATAGTCTATATTGAAATTAATTCCTCTTGATGTTTCTTGCCTTCTTAGCTTCCACTTAGGCAATCTGACATCCGTCAAACCTTTCATTCTGTCGGAACGATTAAAAACCTGTCTATTTAAACTGGTAACCAAAAGGGTGCAGAGATGTGAGACATCTAGATTTGCCACATTTTCCTACAGTATTTTTTTTTTCTTTCTCAGCCTAATTAAGGAACTATCAAGAGAAAACAACACTCCCACAAACACTGACAGGGCAAGCCAGTGTATAAAAACAGAGTAACCCCACCCCCTTCTAACACTGATGATGTTACCTAGTTGGGTAACAAAACATCTGCAAGCAAACAGCCAAGCTCAGAGAATACCAAGGACTCCACAGTATTAGCTATATACTGTATGCCACGAAGTCGGCCCCTATTTACTTAAGTATTTGGTGTTTTCCCATAAGATCACCTACTCAGAGGCAGTCATAGTGTGATGGGGTGTCTACTTATTACAAGAAGTCTCCTCCCTACAGGGTCAGGTGGTACACAAATGGACATTTCTGAACTGAACCCCAGGTAGTCACTATTCAAAAGGACAGTTTTCTTCCACAAACCAATTGCTTCCTTCGTACAAAAAATCTATGGGAAGAGATTTATTTGCCCAGAAGCAGTCCTTAAATGGGGAAAGGTAACTGCTACATATGCTTAAATGTATTCAATTTCTACTAGAATTGACAGGTGTTTACATGTCAATTGGTCTGAAACTGCTCTTAAATGAATATTTGACCTTTTGATAAGGTTTATACGTATCTTTCTATACAGATAAGGCTGTTAACAATGGGAAAAACATATTTTTCTGCTGTTTAATCAGTCTCCTCTTAATAGAAATAGGACATATATCACATTAAGTTGTGCTATGAAATGTAAAGAAATGTCACATCTATTTGAAATTTTACGTACAGAATTAAATTACATACCAAATCCAAATTATTTAACATCCACTCTTTCCATTTTTATGTGAAAAATTCTTTAGTTAAGGATATCACTTGATGTATTTGAAATGCTCGCAGCAAGTAGATTCATCCTTTGTTAACATTTACAGTAGCATGAAGAACAAAGTGAGTAGTGCCTTCATTTGCCGGCCACGCCAAATCAAAATTCAACTAAATGTAAGCCCAGTAAATTCTTAATGAAGCTGATCATAGCACCCAAAGAATGCTGAAAATAAAGTAAACTTAAATTAACAGCATTTTAAATATATTTTCTGTACTGAACTAACCCTGAAAAAAGTAATTTACTATGTTCCAAGAATAAAATTCATTTGGACATTCAGAAATATGACCCAAGCATATACAAAATATCTGACAATCTTGAAATTCAAGAAACACACAAGAAACTTCTACAATTGCAGTTTCTAACACAGTCTCCCAAACAGAACTGCTTAATTTGTACTGTGGTACTCACTACTTGTCACTTATTAAATATGAAGTATGAAATAAATATGAGCCAGCAGTGTGCGGCGGCAGCTAAAAAAGTGAATACAATCCTTGACTGTATAAACAGAAGCACAGAATCAAAATCACGTGAAGTATTAGTACCGCTTTATAAAACCTTAATAAAACCACACCTGGAATATTGCATCCAGTTTTGATCACCACATTACAAAAAATATATTAAGAGTGGTGGAAAAAGTGCAGAGAAGAGCAACTAGGATGATTAAAGACTAAAACATATGAAGAACGATTGCAGGAACTGGGTATGGCTAGTCTAGAGAAAAGATGGACTAGGTGTGACATGATAGCAGTATTCCAGTATGGGTGGTGGGGGGATGCCCAAAGAAGAGAAGGGTCAACTTATTTTCCAAAACATCAGAAGGCAATGGATGGAAACTAATCAAGGAGAGAAGTAACCTGGAATTAAGGCAGTGGTTCTCAACCTTTATAGTGCTGCGACCTCTTTAATACAATTCCCCACGATGTGGCGACCCCTTTAATACAATTCCCCACGATGTGGCGACCCCAACCGTAAAATTATTTTCGTTTTGAATTTATCGCGCCTGAAGCCGTATTGGCTAGCGATCTGAACTGCTTGCGATTGCCTTGAGGACGGAGGCATTAAAGCGGAGACTCCTCCCCTATTAAATTTATCACGCCTGAAGCCAGATTAGGCTAGCGATTGGGAGTGATTGCAGCTGGCTTGAGAGGGAGACATCAGAGCAAAGATTCCTCTTTTTTTTTAATTCATCGCGCCTGAAGCCGAATTCGGCTAGCGATTTGAAGAGCCTGCAGCTGGCTGGTGGAGTCAACCATTGGAGCGCGATTCCTCGACTCGCAAGTATACTTTCCAAATTTCCGATGGTCTTAGGCGACCCCTGGCAAATCGTCATTCGACCCCCAACGGGGTCCCGACCCACAGGTTGAGAACCGCTGAATTAAGGAGAAACATCAGTGAGATCAATTAACCAGTGGAACAGCTTGTCTTCAGAAGTTGTAGGTGCTTCATTTTTAAGAAGAGACTGGACGGCCACTTGTCTGGAATGATAGAAGGTCTCTTTGAGCAGGGGGTTGAACTAGAAGACCTCCAAGATCCCTTCCAGCTCTATTCTGATTACTGTTAAAGCACTGCAACAGAATTCCTGCCTGTACAAAGTTAGCATAACATGAAAGGCATTTTACCACTGAAAACAATTACTCAGGGAGCTGAGCATCTGTCTGGGATGTTTCAATCTGGATCCTGTAACTGGTTTTAGGATGATTTTCTCTTTATACAATTGTACATCCTAGAAGACACACTTTACTTCATACATGGTTGTACATGCCCGTAAACTGATGCAACTTTCCATTTATCTGCAGCGTATACATTTAAGCACTAGCTACTTTAGAGCAAGACTAAGCATTTTCTCTTACCTGGAGCATCAGTATTACTGTCCTCAGCACCACTTCCAGAGGATCTTTTACTGTTTTCATTAGTAGCAACTGGTACATAACCTTCAGGAGGCAGAGTCACAGTGTATATTTTTCTTGAAGGTAGAATCACACTTGTCTTGTCTAGAAGAGAATAAATAGGGAAATGAGGTACAAAAGACTTGCCACAGCTTCTATTATGCCTATGCAGTGAACTGGATTCTAAAAACAAAGTGCAAGTAGCCACACTTATTATGTTACTCAACAACTTTCTCCATCCATGTCTGCTCCTTGTAATTAGCCTAGTCTGCCAGGAAATTGACTCCAGAAGGACTACTGGACCTCCTTATTATTGCAGAGTATAACAACAGAATCATAAAAGCCTGACATTCTTGCTTTCCCCTCTTATGCCAAATAGAATCAAGGGAAGGCAATCTTGAGTTTCTTACTCAACCTCTCGTCTTCGTTGGGCCTAATTGATTTTTTGATGCAACCAATCCTGCATTCTTCCTTCAAGTTTATTATGTCTGTTCTCCTCATGTGGCTGCCACTGTACCCTAACAGAAAAAGATCTCTTTGATGTAAAGAGAAGCTAGCAGGTCACACATATATATGCCATACATGTTCTAAATCTCCTTCTCCTCTTTGGATCTAAACTGCACTCTATATGCAACTCCCACATAGCCTTACCATGCATGCCCATCCATGCAGAGATAGCTGTGGATAACTTACAGTATGAATCAGCTTCACGAGTCTGGAAGTATATGTGGCTGTTTTAATGCTTCAAACAATAGCACTTTGTATGCACTGTTGAACATTAGGAGACACCTGTAAGGATTTGTAGACACAGCCCTACAAATACAGTCATTATAGCTGTTTTAGTGTGTCTGTATATGCCTACGTATGCATGTACATATATGCCTGCATACAGACATATATATGTGTTGAGTATGCATATGTGTATGTATATGTGTATGTATATACATACATACATACATGTATGGTGTATATACAGGTGAAACTCAAAAAATTAGAATATCGTGCAAAAGTTCATTTATTTCAGAAATGCAACTTAAAAGGTGAAACTAATATATGAGATAGACTCATTACATGCAAAGCGAGATAGTTCATGCCTTGATTTGTCATAATTTTGATGATTATGGCTGACAGCTCATGAAAACCCCAAATTCACAATCTCAGAAAATTAGAATATTACATGAAATCAATAAAACAAGGATTGTACATAGAACAATATTGGACCTCTGAAAAGTGTAAGCATGAAAATGTACTCAATACTTGGTTTTGGCCCCTTTTGCATCAATTACTGCCTCAATGCGGTGTGGCATGGATGCTATCAGCCTGTGGCACTGCTGAGGTGTTATGGAAGACCAGGTTGCTTCAATAGCGGCCTTCAACTCTTCTGCATTGTTCGGTCTCATGTCTCTCAATCTTTCTCTTGGCAATGCCCCATAGATTCTCTATGGGGTTCAGGTCAGGCGAGTTTGCTGGCCAATCAAGCACAGTAATCCCATGGACATTGAACCAGGTTTTGGTACTTTTGGCAGTATGGGCAGGTACCAAGTTCTGTTGGAAAATGAAGTCAGCATCCCCATAAAGCTCGCCTGCGGAAGAAAGCATGAAGTGCTCCAAAATCTCCTGGTAGACGGCTGCGTTGACCCTGGACTTAATGAAGCACAGTGGACCAACACCAGCAGATGACATGGCTCCCCAAATCAACACAGACTGTGGAAACTTCACACTGGACTTCAAGCATCTTGCAGTGTGTGCCTCTCCATTCTTCCTCCAGACTCTGGGTCCTTGGTTTCCAAATGAAATGCAAAAGTTGCTCTCATCAGAAAAGAGGACTTTGGACCACTGAGCACTAGACCAGTTCTTTTTTTCTTTAGCCCAGGTAAGACGCTCCTGACATTGTTGTTGTTAGGAGCGGCTTGTCAAGAGGAATACGACATTTGAAGCCCATGTCCAGGATCCGTCTGTGTGTGGTGGCTCTTGATGCACTGACTCTAGCCTCAGTCCACTCCTTGTGAAAGTCCTCAACACTTTTGAATAGCCTTTTCCTGACAATCCTCTCCAGGCTGCGGTCATCCCTGCTGCTTGTGGACCTTTTTCTTCCACACTTTTCCCTTCCACATGACTTTCTATTAATGTGCTTTGATACAGCACTTTGGGAACATCCAACTTCTTTTGCAATTATCTTTTGAGACTTTCCCTCCTTATGGAGGGTGTCAATGATAGTTTTCTGCACAACAGTCAGGTCAGCAGTCTTTCCCATGATTGTGATTCCTACTGAACCAGACTGGGAGACCATTTAAAGGAACCCTTTGCAGGTGTTATGGCTTAGTTAGCTGATTAGAGTGGACATTTTGAGCCTAGAATATTGAACCTTTTCACAATATTCTAATTTTCTGAGATTGTGAATTTGGGGTTTTCATGAACTGTCAGCCATAATCATCAAAATTATGACAAATCAATATGTGAACTATCTCGCTTTGCATGTAATAAGTCTATCTCATATATTAGTTTCACCTTTTAAGTTGCATTACTTAAATAAATGAACTTTTACATGATATTCTAATTTTTTGAGTTTCACCTGTATACACACACATACACACATATGGTATGGTATATATACGTATACATATGGTATGTATATATCTATATATATTTGTGTGTATCTCTCTAGATAGATAGATAGATAGATAGATAGATAGATAGATAGATAGATAGATAGATAGAAAGATAGATAGATAGATAGACAGACTTTTATCGATCACACTACCTGAACTTGCATTGGATTAATGATTTCCCTGATATTTGACCATGCTAGAGTTTACACTGAAAGCCACCAGGGTCTAGGGATTAAGGTGCTACTTTAGGAGCAGGGAAACCTGAATTGTAGTCCTGCCTTAAGCACAAAAGCCAGTTTGGCAATCTTAAACCATTCATCCTTTATTAGCCCTAGGCAATGGCAAATGAATTTTGAAAATGTGTAGGGATTTGCAAGAGTTGTCAGGATTTAAGAATGACTCAATTCCACCCTGTCAAATTTTAAACTGCTACCCTGCTATGATCTGTAGAATAAATTCATTAAAAAGCATTCTCACAGACTAGAACAGGAAACAGAAGAAATATTATTCATAAGCAACTATATGGTATTGCTGAAAAACCTTTGGAAAAACCTTAATAGAACTTGACTACACTTGCAATAATGGTATTACCTTGATTTTCAATATGAGAAATGTTACATAGACTAACAAACTATTCTCATATGTATTATTATAGCACAGGGCTACTGTCCATTGATTTTTTAAAAGGTAAAATACGGATGTTCCTGGACATGGATTCCATTTCTAAGATTTCTTTTTTTTTTTTTTTTTTTTTTATTCAAAAAGTTTTTATTAGTCAAAAAAAAAAGTTTATACAAATACATATCAGGTATGGTAAATTTTCATTTTTCTTATCTAAAATAAGAATTTTACTCAAATTTTTTAACACATACAACAGCCATATGGCAAGCAGGTAACACGAAGTAGCTAAGTTTACAAATTTTAAATACGTAATAAAGAAGGGTCAAGAATAAACAGAATATCGTACTAAAGAGAATAAGGAAAACCAACACAATCCCAAATATCTTTATCACTTCCTAGTTTTGGATCTCAGAACTCTGGGTTCAGCCTGACCCATCTCCAGGGCCGCAACAGCGGCAGCCGCTCGCCCATGATCTATAACCTCCCTTCTTCAATTCCTGGGTCATCTGATTCCAGGAGGGCTTTGTGTTCCTCCACATAGGCCGTAGCCTCCGCAATTGTACTGATTTTTTCGTAATGCCCTCCCGGAAAATCATCAATCCCTCTGGCATCAGCCATCTGAAGCCCACTCCTTCTGGTACAATTTGCTTGACAAAAATAATATTTCTTTCTTTTTCACGTACCTGTCTGGGAATCTGCCTCAGAATGGCTATCTCCTGCCCCTGTAAATCAGTGCCCCACTCCTATGTTTTCTAAGAATTTCATCTCGTCTCTCTTCTCACAAATTTGACATGAACCTCTCTGGGAACTGCATGCGTGCGTGCATATTGCGAATTAACTCTATAAACTCGATCCACATCCCAATTCATGAAATCAACACCTCTCCCAAGAAATTCTCCCAACAATTTAGTCACAACATCTCTCAAGTCTTCTTGGTCCACTTCTTCCAAATTTTGAAACCTAAGGTAATAAGACATTTTATCCATCTGTGGTCAAGCACAGCATTGCCTGTCGTCTCGTCTCTTTTCTGCACTGCCCGCATCTCACCCTCCAAACCTTCCACTTTCTGCTTGTTTTCTGCTGAAACTTGTTGAGTATCCTTTAAATCCTTTTGGATAGTCACAATTTCTGCTCTTATTTCATCAATTTCTTGTCCATATTAGATAACTTTTCCAAAATTCTCTCCATCTCTCCAGCAGTTGGTCTCTGACCTTTGCCATTAAGGAAAAAAAAAATACAAAATCCTCAGGCAGGCACAGTATCCTTGTAATTTCCTCCGGATCCACCAGGGGGCACTCACAGGAGCAACGAGTCCAGAGTACAGTTAGTCAACCAGGAAGCCGAAGGGAAGTGATGTCATCAAAATTCTCATAGTGAAGGCGGAAGCTGACGCCACCACTGTTCCCCAGAAGGAGGGGGGGCCTCAAACCTTCCCTCCTAAATTTCTCCATCACCTCTTCTCTCCAGAGCTCCACAAAACCGGTAATCTTCTTATTTTAAGTTCTCCTCTCTCCAGAATAACTCGTGCTCCTTCCAACCGCAGGGGAGAAAAAACCCCCCCGCACTCCGGAGCACTCCACTCACGTTTACCGATATTCCCTTCCCTTCTCCTCCTCAATTCTTCTCCGTTCCCTGTTCACCACCAGGCTGCTGCAGTTATAAATCCAATGCCCCGGTGTCACCGGGCACAGCGGCCCAGGCGACGACCAAAATAATGGCCGCGGCCTGTGGCCTCCAAACCCCGCCAAGCCTAGGACGCGCCAGCATCGGTCCCCACAGTCCTGTATGTCGGCTGGGAGACCCCTGGCGAGCCGTCCGTGCGGCAGGTGTCCTTTTCGGAACACCTGGCCCCTGAGGGCCTCGGCGGCGGCCGGATTCGGGCACTGGAGGCAGGAGAAGCCTTCCAGACGTCCGTTGCCGCTGGACACCGGAAGTCGTCTCCATTTCTAAGATTTCTAAGAGAACTCTATTATTTCAGCCCATTTTCTTGCACACATGAAAAGAAATTAGAACATACCATGAGAAACAGAGGCTCTTCTCGGCTTTTAAAAAAGAGCTCCAACAAATTTTCTCCAAATACCTTTAATTACTAATGGAAAATATTCCCTTGTTAGAGGTCAAAGAGAACAGAGAAAAATAATGCAATAAGATGCAATTGATTAATTATGCAATCTGAAAAGACAGGCATCAAGCTAAAAATTAATTTAAACTATTCAGGAAATTCATTTTCCCTAAATTCAGGCTCAAACTATCTCAAACTATCAAATCTTGAGGTTGATTTCTCTTTCCACAGATGATTAATAATGAGGTGTTAATCAGTGCTGGAATTAATGAGAATAAATGCAAAAGATTTTTAGGCTGTTAAACGCTCTTGGACAATACTGGTTTGCTTTTTAAAAAATGCAACTCTTAGATGTGCTTTCTTAATTTCCTCTAAAATTTCTTATTTATTAATGTAAATGAAAAATTTTGCAGGAGACACCCTGCAAACTTCCAATAGCTTTAGCATAGTTTTCCAAATTAGAATTGGGTGTTCGTGCCCAGGGTTAAATAGCTTGATGCCTAAGGGCTTCATGTAGCCTTCAAAACATTGCATAAACTGGAATCAATATGGCTATTAAATAGTTAACTTTATTTTTAAATATATTTACACGTCAATTACACTAAGTTTAGTTTCTGCTTGGTTCCGCCTTCTTCAGCTTCCAAAATGTTGAGCTTGCTTGCTTGCTTGCTTGCTGTTGTGCTTGAAGAGGTTCATAAACCTAGTTTATAAACTTTATTCTTGAAAACATTATGTCCCAAATTTCCAATGTGCCACTGTGGGGAGCAGATCATCCTGCTGTGTCACTTGTACCAGGACTAACTGACCAAGACCCTGCAGTAATACAGCCATGTTCCTGATTCAGGAAGCATTGTCGTGTCCCACTCCTCCGCTGACGGCCGGGTCAGGGAAATCCGAATCAGGTGTGCCTCTGCAGCTCTGCCAAAGTCCTAACCAAGTCCTCAAGGCAGGCAGGAGACCAGGAAGTGACTTCAGCAAGATATGTTTAGACTTTGCCTGACTCAGAGAATGCCAGAAAGCAGATCCTTTATATAGGCCATGGGGTGTGGCTCCATGACTCAGCACTTATTCAGGCCTGCCCCTCCCTTCCTTCTGTTGCCTCCGCCTATCAAGTCTTCTGACGCAAGGGTCACTCCAGTCGGCAGCTGTTGGTAATAAACCTTCCTCAGGCTCACATGCTGTGGAGGGAGGGGGAGGGGTCTAGTTGCTCCGTTTGCCTGGGCATGGAGCCAGAGCTGGGGGCTGGAGGTATTTCTTCTTCTTCAGTCTGTCTGGGCATGGAGCCAGGGCTGGGGGCTGGAGATATTTCCTCTTCTTCAGCCTGTCTGGGCATGGAGCCAGAGCTGGGGGCTGGAGATATTTCCTCTTCTTCAGCCTGTCTGGGCATGGAGCCAGGGCTGGGGCCGGGAGGCATCCTAGGACATTCTTCAGCGTTCGGAAGCAGATAAGCAGGCCCCGGCTGTGGTGAGATTGGGTGAGACACAACAAGCATTTCCATATATCCTGCTTCAAAGAATGCAACATTCTCTGCGAAAGGATTTCGCTCAACATCTCGGTTCCAAGACTAAGAACCATGATGAGGAAGGACAGATCCTTGAAGGTACTCATCCATGGTACGTACAGGAGGTCCTCGATTTGCAACTGGCTCATGAAAAAAAAAAGGTCAAGAAAAATGGGTGCAATCACGACTTCACTATGGATGCTCAGCAATTGGGCAACATAAGCAAATGTTTGCAACAAGCATCCCATAGTCATGTGACCACGCTTTATGATGTTTTTGCTTGAATGGGATTTAGTTTGTTTTTTCCCCTGGCAAAAACAGCCCCATAGCAGGGGTTCGCTTAATGACCATGGCATTCATTTAAGACTGCCACAAAAACTGGTTTTGAGATCAAGCACAGGGGTAACTTGCTTTACAACCATCATGACTTACAACCAAAATCAATTATGGTCCTACTGTGTTTCCCCAAAAATAAGACAGGGTCTTATTTTCTTTTGACCCAAAAATATAACCTTGGCCTTATTATTGGGGGGGTCTTATCCCTAAACCTCGGCCGGCCAGATTCGGTGAGCCGGACTCGGGAGAAGAAGAGAGACAGAAGGCCTGCGAGAGCCCATTTCTCATGTTCTTCTGTTTCTGGGCAGCGGCAGCACGTTCAACTCCCCGAATCTGGCTTGCCGATCTCAGCCAGCGAGGGTGGCAGGTGGGGTGGGGAAGAAGTGAGATGCATGGAACAAGATGCCTCCTTCCCTCCCTCCTTCAATTCTCCGGCTTCTGCTCATTGGGGATTGCCTGGCTAAGTCAGATGCCGGAGCAGCCGCCCCGGGGACTCTGGCATCCTGACATCGTTGTCATCCTCAGCATGGCTGTTGTCGTGTCCCACTCCTCCTCTGACAGCCGGGTCTGGGAAGTCTGTATCCAGCGTGGCCACGAAGCCTCTGCAGCTTTGCCAAATTCCTGTCAGAGTTCTCAGGGCAGGCAGGAATCCAGGGTGTGACTTCAGCAACCAGATGAGACTTTGCCTGACTCAAGGAATGCCAAAAAGCAGATCCTTTATATAGGCCATGGGGTGTGGCTCCATGACTCAGCACTTATCCAGGTCTGCCCCTCCTTTCCTTTTGCTGACGTCGCCTCTCCATTCTCCGGAAGCGGGGATCTGTCCATGTTTTGTCCTCCTGCTCAGCTGCTGGCAATTCTAGCTCGTGGCTGGCTTCTTGCTCACACGCTGTAGGAGGGAGGTTTGTTTGCTCATTCTGTCCGGGCATGGTGCCAGGGCTGGGGGCTGGAGGATTCTTCTTCACTATCAGTTTCTGGATCAGATAGCAGGAGATGGGAGGGACCCGGCTGAGGATAGGGGGGCGGGTGAGGCACAACAGCTGCCTTCTCACCGTTGGTAACTTTGAAAGGTGGATTTCAACTTCCAGCATGGTGGCTGGGAATTCTGGGCATTAAAGTCCATACCTCTTAAAGTTGCCAAGATTCAGAAAGATTGCAGAAGACTGGAATGCACATTGCTCATTAAATTCTCTATTATAGTAGTATGTACTGAATGTCTATTGGCTTTTTTTTTTTAAAAAAAATGTAGCAACATATAAACCAGCCAGTGCAATTCTGACATGAGGATTTCTCCTTGATTCTTTTTTTTTTTTGGTTTCTTTTGGAGCATTTGGAAACTCAGCCCAGCTTTGATTAGGGGCTCCATTTGCATGTCTACTAGGGTAACAGCAGGAGGAGGAATTCAAAAGTAGTTTATCAGCAGACCCAGCTCCACCTAGCAAATAATTTCTTGCTTGACCAGACTAAAATAAGAGCCTGCTGCCTGAATTTTCAGCTTATTGATCATGAGGCCCTATGATGCCTTTTAAACTTAGTATCCGCTGTGCACAATTGAATTTTGCTACATACCGAATCTGGCAAAGCATCTGGAAGAAATACTCTGCAGTGAGTAGGAGGGCAAACAAAGCTCTTCTTTTGAATGCTTTGCCGAGTCCTATAATCACAAGCAAAGCTTTATTATGGCCTTGAAGCCAGGAAAATACTATACAGAAGTCCAATATATAGACATGAATAAAATGTAGGCATAGAATGTAATAACGTGATAAAAATAATGCAAATATTGGCAATCAGAGGGATTAACACTAGTCTTCAGTTTTGGGTAGAACACAGGTGTCAAACTCGCTGTGTCACGTTACAGTCACCTGAAGTTTTGCAAAGTTTTTTCTCTTCATGGAGCGGGTGAGCGTGGCCTGCGTGTGAGGCATCCGGCCCATGGGCCGCAAGTTGGTCACCCCTGGGGTAGAACAAGTAAAACCAATAGAGGCACAGAATTGGGCAACCTGGAAAAAATGCATCAGAATCCTGGTCTGGTAGAAGAAACAAAGAAGCATTGCACATTCTTGCCAAGGTAATGGAAAGGAATAGATGGCTGTCATGTGAGATTTCCTCTAAAGTTGGGATGTCAAACCATGTCCACTTTAAGACTTGTGGACTTCAACTCCCAGAATTCTCCAGCCAGCCATGCTCACCCCCTTTCTCTCTCTCCCTCCATTCATTTAGCACTTCAAGGACATTCTATGTGCTCAGTTCTTATTGGAAGATTTGAGGGCTTCCCTGTATCTTTTCCCTTTCATTTTTTCCTCCTTTTATTCAATAGACTTTGTTTGAGACACATGAGATCTCTCAGGATCTCTTTTTTTTTAAAAAAGTGCACACCTATGAGTCCCTGTGCTGTCCTTTGACTGTGCTATATAGCAGAGGTCACCAACCTTTTGGACCTCAGGGACCACTAAATTCATAATTTTAAATCCCGCGGACCACTAATATGATCTGCATAATGAC
Organism: Ahaetulla prasina; assembly: GCF_028640845.1. Taxonomy (NCBI): domain Eukaryota; kingdom Metazoa; phylum Chordata; class Lepidosauria; order Squamata; family Colubridae; genus Ahaetulla; species Ahaetulla prasina. The sequence goes on along the minus strand of NC_080539.1, from coordinate 146,683,887 downwards.
TGGGTGGGTGGGCGTGGCTAGGTGGGTGTGGCCAACTCAATGTCACTCATGTCAAGGGGCGCCTCACCAGCCTCTACTTGCCCCTCTCCTCCCAGCCACTCCCGGCCTCTTTGGGGCCCCAACAGGAAGCAGTTGTTGGAGCTAAGCAGCTACCATGAGAAAGAGCTGGCAAAACAGCTGGCTCAGTTCAAATTGGATCTGACCAAGGAGAAGGCTCAGCAGAAGCACCTCACTGAGGACTACAAGCATAGGACTAAGCAGAGGGAAGAGCTGCGAGAGTGCAATGCCACGTAGAGGTGCCTGGAGGCTCAGCGGGCTGAGACGGTCATCCAGTTCCAGGCCATGCAGTCCCACTAGAACAAGGCCCTCCAGCTCTTTGCCACCAGTGGCGCTTCCCTCCAGCCTTCGCCCAAAGCCCCAAACCAGGAGTTTGAAGCAGACGCTGTTGCAACTTAGTTAGCCATATGAATTCCATCTGAGAGATTGCCTACATGCTAGATTAGCGTGGGAATCCCCAGCTAATTGGATCACATAGACAGAAACTTGTTTGATGTAAAAGTCACATCAAAGAAGCAGGATATTTACCTCTATAGTGTGAAAATGCATCAACAGTTTTTACATCCTTCTTCCTTCCCTGATAAGATCCTTCTCACAAAGATCTAAGAAGTTCCTTTTACACACAGTTATGTGAAGATCGATTAGTATGCAAGGTCAGGATGTCACAGGATGTATTGCTATGTTTTGCTACATGATTGATACACAAGATTCTGTTTGATGTGTATGCCTTCTGATAAATTCTGTTTGATGTGTATGCCTTCTGATGTCATTGTCTTTAATGGAAATGCTTTCCTGTAAGTATCCTAATAAAAGGAGAGGCTCAGGTTCTGTTCTGGGCTCTCATCCCGAGAAAAATCGTGTGTTTGACTCATTTGCTTCATGAGAGACCACCGCAAGACACCAAGTCAGAATTTCTGTCCCCCTCCAATGCGCACAAAAAGACCCTGAAGGGGGAGACTCTCTGCAGCAACACAAGTGTTCATTGCACGTATCTGTCCCAGGGGCTGTAGTTTGAGGACCCCTGATTTAGTGCAATATAAAAAATGCAAATAATTTTTCTGGGGACCACCAAAATTTTCTCACGGACCAGCAGTTGGTGACCGCTGCTATATAGGATCATCCAACAGTGTGAAGGAGCACAGTGGCTTATGTAGTTAGGATGCTGGCTTGACAAGCAGCAAGCTTGCATTCAAGACCCAAGTGCTGCCATGAGGCGGGGTAAACTCCCATTCTGTGCCCCAGCTCCTGGCAGGGACATGAAAGGAGCCCACATTAGCTAATCCTTTCAACCCAGAGGCACCTTGGTGCGTCTAACATGAGTGCTATGTGCTCTCCAAGTGTATGCCCAGCTTTTCAAGCGAAGGTATCACATTCATACTTTGTCCTCATTGAAGATGCTGAGAATCCTGGCAAGATCTGAAATGATGACACAGCAGGTTGCAGATTGTTTCCTAAGCATTTAAAATTAAGTTTAACAACAGCAGAGATCTAACAAGTTTATTTGCTCAGAATGTTTTCTCCTATACCATCGGTCCCTTGCCTTCTTGATGGGAGGGCGGGCGGGCAGGCAGCAGGAATCTCACCTCCAGATAAGGGATTGTGATGTCATCACCCACCCTGTATTCTGCTCCTGTAGGCTATTGAAGCTTTCACGGAAATAAAGGTGACAGAGACTGGCATTCTGCTTTGCAGCTTACCAGGTTTAAATTACATTTTTGATTTCTGTATTTATTTTTGGCATCCAAATCGGGTGACAGACAGCGTGGTGGATGTCTGGAAAACTCTGGTTGCCCATTCCTATCTTAAAGTCAAATAAAGGATGGATGTAGAATATTAAGACCACCTCTGTTCTGATAAAACTTGGGGGGAAAGAGCTGGGAGTATCAATAGTTGAGTTTCTCTTTTATATAAAGCTTCTCATTATATTTGCAAATTTTATTAATACAGTTGTGATCTCAAGGTCCCCAAACAAGGTACTGCCTAAACTGTGAGAAAACAACTTGTGAGATTACCTTTATAGTTTGGCATTTGGGAATAAAATGAGAACATTTCCCACCCACTGCATCCAAAACTCTAGAAATTCTTTTGAATTCTTTGGGTCTGTTGTGGAACAAAAGAGAAAAAAGTTCTATAGATTGACTTTTCACAGGGAACATTTATGGTCAAATATATAGATTGTTATAGACAGTTCAAAAGATCCATTGTTGTATCCTCTTCTTAGCAGGATTTACATTTTAAAAATAATTTTATGGTTAATATTTATTGTTTTAATATGCTAATATTTTATTTTGCTTTTATTGATTGTAAGCTATCCAACAGTTGCCTCTAGGTGAGATGGGTGACATATAAGTTAAACAAACGAACAAGCTGACTTCTATAGGGTTTAAATGCACTTTTGTTGCAATGGGAAGTGTAGGTTGTAGCTTCTAGAGACGACTTAAGTGGTGGAAATCACACGGGGAAACAAGAATGTCTCCCTTGTGGTGAACTTGGTTCACCAATCTGCTTTCATGAAAAGAATCATACATTTCCCCTGTCACTTACAGGATATTGAAAATCTTAGGACTCCCGGGATCCTAAAAATTGGAAAACAAATACTAAATATTTACTTAAAACAAAAAAGGAAAGTGAAAACTCCTGAATAGGGATGGGCAACCTAGTGCTGTCCAGAAAGCTTGGACTTATCTCTCTTGGGTATTAAGGGAGGCAAATGGAAATTGCCTATTTAAGCACTTAGAGCCCGACTACCTAAGGCAGTGGTTCTCAAACTTTATAGTGCTCCGACCCCTTTAATACAATTCCACACGATGTGGCGACCCCAACCGTAAAATTATTTTCATTTTGAATTTATCGCGCCTGAAGCCGTTTTGGCTAGCGATTTGAACTGCTTGCAATTGCCTTGAGGACGGAGGCATTAAAGCGGAGACTCCTCACCTATTAAGTTTATCGCCTGAAGCCAGATTAGGCTAGCGATTGGGAGTGATTGCAGCTGGCTTGAGAGGGAGACATCAGAGCAAAGATTTCTCTCTTTTTTAATTCATCGCACCTGAAGCCGAATTCGGCTAGCGATTTGAAGAGCCTGCAGCTGGCTTGTGGAGTCAACCATTGGAGCGCGATTTTTCAACTCACAAGTATACTTCCCATATTTCTGATGGTCTTAGGCGACCCCTGGCAAATCGTCATTCGACCCCCAATGGGGTCGCGACCCACAGGTTGAGAACCGCTGACCTAAGGGAATACGTTTCAGCAGGATGTTGAAATCTGCACGACAAACCCAGAAGCTGCACTGCTTTTTGAGATTGACGTATTAGGCAGATAGAAGATGGCCTTTTCCTGCAGCATTCCCAGAGTTTTGAAAGAATCATTAAGTGGCTGCAGTTGACTATCATTCTTCCTTTATAAAATACATTAAAAAAACCCACTTATTTTTAGTCCAGTCTTAAGAGGCCAGAGGTTTTATTCTTTGTATTTTAATTTACCAATCACATTTTTCATTATTCTAATGATTCTTCTAGTTCCTTTGGGACAGGAACATTATTTATTTGCTAATCTTTTTACGCTACTTTGAATTATAAATTACCCTAGTTGTTCAACAGTTATCCTAAAGAATCATTCAGATTAGAGACAATAGATGGCAAATACATTTAGCATATTATGTGCTGTTCTGGATACAGTCTTTTAAAATCTATATTTCAATTTTCAAAAAAAAATGTTAATACTATTCCACATTCTCACTGATTACTTTTACCTTCTAGCTGCCATTCGTCACTATTTGGTGATGGAAGGAAGTTTCAAGAGAAGAATGAGAAACACCATGAAGGGTGTCATAGAAGAGGTAAAAGAAAACTTTTTTTCATGGGCCACATATAAATTCCACCTTATGAATATTTAAGGAAAAGATTACAATGGATGTTTTAGGACAATGTTACTTATTATTTTAGCTGAACCTTACCTCTTCGGTAATTGGCCAAATAGTGAAACTTAATATCCCCCTCCCCCACCAAAAACAAGAGAAAGAAATTAATCAACTATGGCTCATTACAAATAATAATAATAATAATAATAATAATAATAATAATAATAATAATAATAACAACAACAACAACAACAACAACAACAACAACAACAACAACAACAGAGTTGGAAGGGACCTTGGAGGTCTAGCCCAACCTCCTGCCCAGGCAGGAAACCTTACACCATTTCAGACAAATGGTTATCCAACATTTTCTTAAAAATTTCCAGTGTTGGAGCATTTACAACTTCTGCAGGCAAGTTGTTCCACTGATTAATTGTTCTGTCAGGAAATATCTCCTTAGTTCTAAGTTGCTTCTCTCCTTGATTAGTTTCCACCCATTGCTTCTTGTTCTACCCTCAGGTGCTTCAGAGAATAGTTTGACACCGTCTTCTTTGTGGCAGCCCCTGAGATATTGGAACACTGCTATCATGTTTCCCCTAGTCTTTCTTTTCATTAAACTAGACATACCCAGTTCCTGCAACCGTTCTTCATATGTTTTAGCCTCCAGTCCCCTAATCATCTTTGTTGCTCTTCTCTGCACTCTTTCTAGAGTCTCAACATCTTTTTTACATCGTGGCAACCAAAACTGAATGCAATATTTCAAGTGTGGCCTTACCAAGGCATTATAAAGTGATATTAACACTTCATGTGATCTTGATTTTATCCCTCTGTTTATGCAGCCCAGAACTGTGTTGGCTTTTTTGGCAGCTGCTGCACACTGCCGGCTCATATCTAAATGGTTGTCTCCTAGGACTCCAAGATCCCTCTCACAGGTACTACTATTGAGCAAGGTACCACATATCCGGTACCTGTGCATTTTGGTTTTTTGGCCTAAACTTTACTTTTTTCACTGTTGAATTTCATTTTGTTAGTTAGTGCCCAATGTTCAAGTCTGTTAAGATCTTTCTGTATCTTGAGCCTATCTTCTGGAGTGTTGGCTATTCCTGTCAGCTTGGTGTCATCTGCAAATTTGATGAGTTCCCCATCTATCCCCTCGTCCAAGTCATTGATGAAGATGTTGAAGAATACTGACCTAAAATAGAGCCTTGGGGTACTCCACTGCATACTTCCCTCCATGTGGATGTAGTTCTGTTGAGGACTACACATTGAGTGCAGTTGGTCAGCCAGTTATGAATCCATCTGGTGGTGGTTCTGTTTAACCCACATTTTTCTACTTTATCTAGTAGTAGGTTATGGTCTACTTTATCAAATGCTTTACTGAAGTCCAAGTAAATTATATCAACAGCATTCCTCTGGTCCACTAATTTTGTCACTTTGTCAAAGAATGCAATAAGATTAGTCTGGCATTATCTGTTTTTGACAAACCCATGTTGGCTTTTGGTTATTACTTTGTTTGCTTCTAGGTGTTCGGTGATTCGTTGCTTGATTATCTTTTCCAGAATCTTCCCTGGTATTGAGGTTAGGCTGATAGGTCTGTAGTTTCCTGGATCTGTTTTTTTTCCTTTTTTGAAGATGGGAACTACATCAGCCCTTTTCCAGTCCTCTGGTAGTTCCCCTGTGCTCCAGGATCTTTGAAAGATATAGCTCAGTGGTTCTGAGATTTCGTCTGCCAGTTCCTTCAGAACCCTGGGGTGTAATCCATCTGGTCCTGGTGATTTGAACTCGTCTAGAGTAGACAGATGTTCACTTACCATTTTTTTCCCTATTTTAACTTGTGTTCATAATCTGTTTTTTGTGGTGCTGTTTTTGATGGGTTGGATTGTGTAAAGACAGATACAAAAAATGAGTTAAGTAGATCTGCTTTCTCTCTGTTGCTTGTCACCTTCTTGCCACTTTCTCCCAGCAATGGGCCAATTGTTTCCTGACTTTTTTCTTGTTTTTAACATGTTGGAAGAAGCTTTTTTTGTTATTTTTTACTTTTGTCACTAGCCTTTGTTCATTGTGAGCCTTAGTTTTCCTCACTTCATCTTTACAGGCTCGGGCTATTTGCTGATATTCTGCTTTAGTTATTTGCCCCTCTTTCCATTTTTTATACTTGTCCTTTTTGTCTTTCAATTTGTCAGATAGTTCTTTATGCAGCCATGCTGGTTTCTTTTGAGATCTATTATTTTTCTTCCTCATTGGTATTATGCTAGACTGGGCTTTTATAATCTCACTTAATCTTACATATACAAATCTAAGAGCAAGTGTAGGAGGTGACCAGGTTGAGCCCAGGAGAGAGGTCAAAGTGTCATCAGTTCGCAATTGCTATGGTCCCACAAGTGACCTAAGTCCACTCCAGGCCCACATGAATTCTGTTGCTCTTACCTAGCACCAATTTGTCTTGACAGATTCTTGTGAATAGACAGCATGAAATAAACTCATAGTACTTTTGAACACTATGCTGGCTCCTGATTTCTTGCATCTGACATTAATCTCATCGACTCCCCCCAAATTTCACAGATTACAATAAAACCACAGCATGGCATTGGATCCACAAGCTGGAGTGATGGCAGACCGAATTGGATGGACACCATCTGCAGGCACCAAGACAGTTTGGAAACCGAGGTGTGGAATTTAGCAGCTAATATGTATCAGATGCTCCAGCAGATGAAAAATTTAGCTCAAGAATTGGCTTTTCCACTGCCTCCACCACCTGCTGCATTACAGTGATTTCAAGGATCCTTAGAAAGCCTCTCATCTTCTACTAAATTCTGTAAAAATGGCTTTGAGATTAACTGAAAAACCTGGACAAGGAAAGTGAAACAAGCTTCTATTGCTAGGAACAACTTAAGCAGCTGGCTTCATTAGACCATGACTTTTGCTTGGAATCCAGTTATTTACAACCGTGGCTCATTCACTAAGATTTCATCCCTCCCTTGGTTTGGCATCATAAATCTTCAGCTCGACTTTGGACCACTTGACCTGGAATCCTCCTTTGCTCAGCTAAGTTCTTAACTGCAATGATTTGCTGCACCCCTGCTTTTGCCTTTGACTCTGCCAACTGCTGCTGCCTGCTGTGAAACCTTGCAGAAAAAAAGCCTTTTCATTGTGTCTTCTGACTGCTACTTGGTGTTCAGGGATGAGCTTTGCTCATCTTTTGCCTCTGTCCTACATAGCGGCTGTTACCAATAAAGAGAAATATTTGTAGCTCTCAGGGTTGAAATGAGGGGTCCTTGGTGCTCTCTGAGCTTGGTTGTTTTCTTGCAGATGTTTCATTACCCAAACTACACAACATCATCAGTGCTAGTAAGGAGTGGGAGGTGTTCTCGGTTTATATTCTAGTGGCTTGCCCCATCTGTCTGTTTGTGTGTGTGGGGCGGTCTTAGAGGTTCTTTGGTTGGGCTGTTTACTGTTGACTTGTTTGGCAGTTTCTTGATTGGGGTATTGTTTACTTGATTGTTGGTCTAATGCTAATGTTGGAGTTAATCTATGCTCCTTGAGTGCTGATTGCTGGTAGGGAGGCTGTCTCTCTTGCATAGTATATATATACTGTTTATGTATATGTGTGTCTCTGCAAGAAAACAACCAAGCTCAGTGAGTCCTAAGAATCCCTCATAGTGGCTGTTCCTCATGTTGATGCATATTGTGGGTGACTCAGTACAGGAAGACCTTAACTTATGACCACAGGTGAGACCAGAATCTCAATTGTTGAACAAAACGATCACTGATTGAGACCTCATATAATTGCTTTGCTCAACAACCACAATCCTGGCATGAGTGATGGGATATGAGATATGGGTCCTTGCATGATGGAAAATAGGCCTGAGCTTGCAGGAACCCATTGTGTGTGGGGGGGAGTTCTTCAGGGATTCAGTGGGGCAAAAGCATGTCCAAGACCAGTGGGAATCCGAGAGGCAGGAGGGCAGACCATGGAGCTTCTCGAGGTGGGATGAGGCCTAGGACAGGCAGGCCTCAGTCTGGAATAAGCCTCACATAGCCCTGAAACACCCATGTTCTCCTTTACAATCCTCATGCTCTTTATCAACTGCATCATGGAAAGCAGGAGTGGGGATTAAGCAAAATGATCACATGATCACCTCACTTACAACTGTCGTGACCATAATGGTCATGCTCCATTATGGTCATAGGTCAAGGACTTTTTGTAGATTCGTGTGCAACTTTTTTGCAATGGTCAGAAGTGCTTTACTGGCCATAAAGCACCTTTTCTGAGGCTGCCATTATTTTTGAACTGTTGTTAAGCAAATCCCATAGGTGCTTTTTCAAAAGGCAACTGGACTTTCTTTCTTTTCTTTTTTTCCTTGAAAACATTTTGCTTCTAAGAAGCTTCTTCAGAATGTTTTCAAGGAAAAAAGTAAAGCTAGTCCACTTACCTTTTGAAAAAGTATCTTGGGACAACCCTGATCTGGATGATTCAGAATCTCTGTAGACAGTTGTTAAAGCAAAGTCGTTAAGTCGAGTGTCCATGGAGATTCTGAATCATCCAGGTCATAGTTGCCCCAAAGATGCTTTTCAAAAGACGACTGGACTTTTTTTTTTTTTAACTTTATTCCTTGAAAACATTTCAGTTCTGAAGAACTTTCTTGAATGAGATGCAAAACGTTTTCAAGGAAAAAAGTGAGATAGTCCAGTTGCCTTTTGAAAATCATCTTTGGGTCATTAAGTCAAAGACTACCTGTACTTATGATGTGTTGGAGGTCTTTAGTTAGTTTGCGTACTATGGTGATGCTGTGTGGTTATAGTAAATAGCGTGTTGATTATTTCAGATATGTTTTTTTTTTAACGTAAGGTCAGGTTATCCTTTCTGTAGCTTGTTTGGATTGCATTATAGTGAGTTGAGTTGCCAGGCACTTTTTGATCAACTTGTGTTGGGTACCTATTTTGTTGGAGAATGTTGTATAGACAGTCTGTTCGTTTTAGATAATAAGTAGTTCTGAACGTTTTGGAGGTCAGGGCAAGGTGACGGCTCCAACCCTTATAGAGATGTAATTAGGACTCACGACAACCAAGCAGGCAAGTTAGCCCTGCAGAAGGAACCCCTGATCCATGGTTCCCAGCATAGCTCACTTGTCCTGTCCACTGTCCCCTTGTTCTACCTCAGTATGGACAAAGGGCAGCTTCTCATATGATGAGAAGCCCATTTTCTCTGCCCAGCACCAACTTCTTCTCACCTCACTGTGTCACATTAGAGAGAAGCCACTAAGAGAGGCCTATCTCCCATCTGATGCAAATCTAAGTGTGATGCTTTCCCTCTCTCCCTCCGCTGAGAAACACTCCTGAATATAATTCCCATGTTCCTCATGACATCAACTTGCCAGTGATACTGTTTAGCCAGTCTGGTGAAGTGATTAAGGCACCGGACTAGAAAGTGGGAGACAGTAAGTTCAAATCCCGGCTTAGCCTTGAAAGTTTGAGCTCCTGCCAGTCATTCTCTTTCAGGACACCCCACCTCACAGGGTTGTTGCTGTGGGGAAGAAGAAGAAGATGATGGGATAGGATATATTAGCCACCTCGAGTTATTTGTCAAATAAAGAGGATAAATTAGAAATGCGGAAAAAACAACTGCTACCAACCTGCCTTCCATGAAGGACCTGTATACTGCATAAGTCAAAAAGAGGGCTGTGCAAATATTTACAGACTCCTCGCATCCTGAACATAAGCTGTTTAAATTCTTACCCTCAAAACGACGCTACAGAGCCCTGCACACCAGAACTAGACACAAGAACAGTTTCTTCCCGAACACCATCACTCTGCTAAACAAATAATTCCTCAAGACTGTCAAACTATTTACTAAGTCTGCAGTAATTTTAATCTTCTCATTTTTTTTTATTGAAAAAGTTTTAAAAAAAACCAAAGACATTTCCTTTTTCCCCCTCCTCCCAAAAACCCTTCCCCTCCTTCCCCCGGCTTCCCGGTCAATCACAAGGTATTGTTATACATAAACCAAACATAGAATAAAATTTTCCTTCCAATCCAATTAACCTCATCCAAAGCTTTTCATCTCCCAACCCCTCCCATTAAATAAAATAACTTTCTAATTATTCAAAGGCAATCTGATATTTCTTAATCTGATATCTGTTTTGTATATAATCAATCCATTTTTCCATTCAATTAAATATCTTTCCTCGTATTGTCTTTTAAGAAGGCTGAGATTTTAGCCATCTCAGCCAAATTCCATACTGGGGTCCTGACTTTTACTTTGAGACTGTTGCTCTTCTTTACGCTTAAGAGCTCCTCTTGTCACCCTTTGCTCTTGTGGTTCCTCTAATACTGGCAGCAATAAAGGCTCTTGGGTCACCACGCCTTCTTGTATCTCTTGAAGTGTTTCTATCACTTCTGTTTCAACTTTCAAAACTGTAGAAAGAAAATCCTTTGCCTTTAAAACAGTGTCAATTCTGTATCTCCTTCCTTGATAAAATACTGTCAGTCCAACTGGCACCTCCCATCTGAATTGAATCTGATGTTTTTTAAGTTCTTGTGTAAAAAAAACAAATTCCTTCCTATCTCTTAACATCTTGGAAGGAATCTCTTTCAACACCTTCAGCTCCTGTTCTCCAATTTTTAAAGTTGTCTGATATGAAACTTGCAAAATCTGATTTCTCATAGTCCTTTTCACAAAATAAACCACAATGTCCCGAGGAAGCTTTCTCTGTCTTGCGATCCAGGAATTAACTCTATATATTTTATCAATTTGGTAAGCTACCTCTTGGGGTTCCACTTCAATAAATTCAGCCAATGCTTCTGATATAATTTTTCTTAAGTCTTCTCCTCGCTGTTCTTGCATACCACGAATTCTAAGAGCTCCTTCCATAAGTTTATATTGTAATATCACAACCTGATCTTCATTTTGATCCACTTTTTTCTGAACACCTTGCATTTTATCTTCTAAATGCTTATTTGACTGAGAGATCTGTTGCATTTCCTCTTCCAATCCCTCAATTTTTTTACTCAGTCCTTGAACTGCCATGAGAATATCTTCTCTTATTTTTGCATTAAAATTCTCCATCATCTCTTTTTGCCTATCTTCAGAAAGTTTTAATTGTTCTTTCAATATATCCTCAAGACTTGGTTCAGATCCCCTTCTTCCAGAAGGCTTTAAAGGTTTAGCTGCCATTCTGTCTTCAAAAAGATCAGGAATTTAAACTTAACAACTTCCCTTTACTCCATTCAGTATAAGAGAACTCCGTTTGTAACAATCCACAAATAACGCTACTTTGTTGTACTAAAAAATTTTACTTTCACTTTCAGACGCCATTTTAAAAGTCAATTAATCAGAGACAAAGAAAGGTTTCAGGTTTCAAAAAGGGAGTCGGTACTTGCCGTGTTGATTCTACATCAAAGATCGAACGCTTGTGAAATTCCCGTCTGCTTAGAAAATCAATCAATTTAATAAGTCCTTTTGAGCAGAAGCAACTCTCCTACTCCTTTTTCCTGAAAAAAAACAGGAGCGCGTTTGAAGTTGGAGGTAGTGGAATTCGGTGGGATCATAAATCCAGGAAAATTCGCTCTTAAGAGCAAACCCCGTCTATATCTACCACTTTTCCACAGCTCTGCATAACCCTCTTTTGCCCAAAGGGTATGCTAAGGTCAGTGAACAGTGATTTATACTGTTTCACTGACTTTTACAATCTTCTAACGCAGAGTGCCCTGTTAGAGCACCCAGCAGGAGCGGTGACGTCACTGGAGCCCTAATCTTCTCATTGTTCCTATCACCCATCTCCTCCTACCTATGACTGTATGACTATAACTTTGTTGCTTGTATCCTTACGATTGATATTGATATTGATTGTTTCCTGGTTGCTTATTTGTACCCTATGACTATCATTAAGTGTTGTAAGTGTTGTACCTTGATGAAGGTATCTTTTCCTTTATGTACACTGAGAGCATATGCACTAAGACAAATTCCTTGTGTGTCCAATCACACTTGGCCAATAAAAAATTCTATTCTATTCTATTCTATTGACAGGATACAAATAAAAAAAGAAATCTGTCTCCAGTCAAGCAAATCTCTGACTCCCAGGTTTCTATGTAATATAAATAGTCCTTTACTTACAACTGTAATAGCTCTTTTAGGCAAAAGAAAGTCAATGTCTTCTCATTCCCATCTGGGGGACAGACAAAATGACTATTAATCAGATTGACAGCTTGATTTATTGAAGTGATATAAGTAAGGGGCTAGAAGCCACCCTTGCTTAACTGCTCTTTGTGTGATAACAGCTCCAGAAAGATACCTCGGGGAGAAACATCGAACTCTCAATAAGACATTAGAATAAAAAATATGAATAAAAAGAAGCCACATTTTAACTATTGAGGATCCCTGAATTTTCCCCCATAGCCTCTCCTTTGGAATCAAATATTGATATTGATATTGACTGATATTGTTTCCTGATTGCTTATTTGTAGCCTATGACTATCATTAAGTGTTGTATCATTAAGTGTTAAATTTGTACCCTATGACTATCATTAAGTGTTGTACCTTAGGATTCTTGATGAACGTATCTTTTCTTTTATGTACACTGAGAGCATATGCACCAAGACAAATTCCTTGTGTGTCCAGTCACACTTGGCCAATAAAAAATTCTATTCTATTCTATTCTATTCTATTCTATTCTATTCTATTCTATTCTATTCTATCAAGAGCCGATTTTAAATTCAAAATACAGTAGCTACCAAAAGAGTTCCTTTAGATATAGTAAGGTATATTTTTCAGCTAAATACCGCAGGATGAAACCCATGACCTAAGGATAAGTGGTTCCTTCTACATCCTGCTTGCTCCTCAGCAAGGACAATTTCACTTTGGATCCAACCCAATATTTTTAAATAAATGTAATTTGCATATAGTTTGCTTATTAAGCAAGCTAATAGGTCTGTAATTAGCAAGGTCAAATCTATTTCCATTATCCTTGCAGAATAGGTTGACTGTGGCCGCATTCGACTCAAGAGAGAAAACACGTTGTGTTGTGAATGACATAATCTCCAAGAGGTTTTCCAGGTTTCAGTTGTATAATAAGATCCTTCGTTACGGCTACTTGGGAGATACTTAAAATGGGGAGGGGGTTATTTAGTAGTTCTAAGTGGAAAGTAATTTGGAATTAATTCTCCAAATATCTGCAGATATTTGACAGACAGGACATGTGCCTCTATTCATAGGAGAGCAGTAGACTAGGTACCAGAACACCAAGCTTCTAGGCCTTTTGACTAAAAACAGGTGTGCTATCTGTTCTTATAATATACTACTTGTCGCTAAGAGGATTTGTATCAGGGCTATGATTTTTATCCACTTTTGATTGACCATATAGATACTATGTTTTTCTATCTTTCTATTTTATACTTTTTCATTAGCTTTTTTTGGGGGGGGGTCACCACTGCTTGCTATAATGTCTTGTATAACAGAAGTCCAAACTATGGGGTTACTGACCATGATCCATTAAAGAGATGATGTGGCAACCATATTCTTGGTGAATAATATCAACTTGTGGTATCTGTGAACTATGAGACACATCCTCCTTTATGAGACACAAATTGGCCATCAATAGACAAATAGATATAAACAATATGTACATACTGTGTAAAAGAGGGAATCCACAAGCCGAAAAGAGAACAAAACGACCAAAACACCTCACTACCAGCAATCAAAACTTAGATGAGCAAAGATAAATATCAAGATTAATATCAGACTAGCAATCATGAAGTAAACAATACCGCAATCAAGGAGTTGCAAAAGAAGCTATGAGTAAACAGCCCAACTGAGGAATCTCCAAGACCACTTTCACCAACACTCACAGGGCAAGCCACTAGACTACACTGTAAGCCGCCCTGAGTCTTCGGAGAAGGGCGGGATATAAATGTAAATAAATAAATAAAAAAAAGAATATAAACCGAGAGCAAACCCCACTCCCTACTAGCATGTTACCTAGTTTGGTAATGAAATGCCTGCAAGAAAATAACCGAGCTCAGAGTGCACCAAGAACCCCTCACACATCTTCCAATTTGCCATTTGTTGCCAGCAACTAGTTTTCTTGTCTTCATATGTTGATGCTATAGATTGGTCCTTATTAGAGCTGCAGTTAGAGTCTCCTGAACTGTGAGATGGGAAGCAAATAAATTTGATAAATAAATAAATAAATAAAATAACCAAAATGTTACTTTTAAGGAGTGACACACCAGAAATGCCTAGTTTGATAAAAGAAAAGGCTTGGGCTATAAACTCTGCACATTTACATCAGAAATTACTGTGAATATAAAAATGAGAATCAAGTAATCCCTTACTGATCCAAGGAATTTTGCCTAGATTATCATCTGACAATGCTTGGAAAGATTTATGCAAAAGAAACTGAGAGTTAAAAGCAGCAGTTCATTGATCTAAACCATAAAATTATCGCTTTAGAAGATTATGAATAATCAGCAGCCATATTGATAGTTATGTCATGTTAACATAATCACCCAACAGAAGACAAATTCTTGATGGAAAGGCATTTAAAATGTCATATTCTACTGTGCAAAGTAATAATTACAGTCTGTTGCTCCTTCTTGCAACAGTAATTAACTGCTAAAATGAATTGTTTAATCAGTCTGCAGAAGTTGTTTATTCCAATATTGCACTGCCAAAGAGTCTCTCATGAATATGTATAGACAATATTTGCTTTGCTTGCCAGTCTATCTCCAGTCCTCAGTCCTCCAAATCACAGACATTTTTAATACAAGACAAGCAACATTTTGTTAAGGCAGCGTGTGCAAAGTATGCTTTAAGCTGCTAGCATTCCAGAACTGGCAAAGAAATACATCTGTTCTTGTAAATCAACACAAGTGCAGCAAAGGAATTTAGAAAGAACTCACATTACATTTAAAATACCACATTAAAAACAAACAAGGGTTTATTGCAACCCTGGATCATTGATTCTAGCAATATATTTGCCACTCTAGAGAAATATTATCAATATAAAGAATGTAAAAAGAACATATAACTCTTTCTCTATAATTCTGAATTATTGTCTAGTAATATATTATGATTCTTCTATCTATTCATGGGGGGCACATTTCACATTTAATAGCAAATATGCTCCTTTTCTATGATGAATATGCATGATTACTGGCTCCCAACAGTGTTCTCAAACCCATTCCTGAAGTAATGATTATGTAATTGTATGGGCTATATGCTATTCATTTCTTTATCTCCAATCCACTTAAATTCTGCTAGGTCCTTTTCAATAAACTGTTTGCTATAGGCCTTGCAGCTTTAGGAATCAAGGAAAGACTTCATTTTATATAACGTAAAGAAGATCCTACTACTTTGATACTGTCAAAAAAAATTCGTAGATATGTCCATAAAGTCATCAGGATTAAGCAAAACTCAAGCTTTTATGGTTAAAAAGAATTAAAGAACTTGATCAAGACGATTGGCTTGGGGATAAAATAATAACCAATGAATAAAACATACAGCAGCCTCTTTAAATCAATGGACTTAATTTTACTTAATTTTGATCAGTCTTTCCCAATGAAATTAATTCTATCTGGAGTTAGAAATCCTCAGATTCCAAAGACAGCGTAGCTGAATGTATTTTGAAGTTGAAGAAAGCTGTATTAAACTGATAAATCAAGCAGGGCAATGAAACACTTCATCTTCTAAGGCAAAAACATATCTTGGAACACACAGAGAAACGCCTATCTGCAACTCCTTAATATATATAAATAAATATATGCATGCATGCATGCAAGCAAAATAGTCCAACTATGAATGTATTTTTTAAAAAAAGCATTTTTATTACTTAGGAGGGCCATATAGCATAAAATAACATTCCTATTGTTTATTCTTTGGATCCATGTCAAGAATTTTGCTATTTTCTGTTTTGGAAATGCTTCCTGGAGTATATAGGTAGTCTTCATTTAGCAACCACAACTAGGATTACAAATTGGTCATTAAGCAAAGAGGTTGCTATGTAAAACCATGACTATGCTTATATTGATACTTCAGCTTTCCTTTGCTTTACAGACTTGTGAAGGTTATAAATGTTGTCATAAAATTACTTTTTCATAACTGTGAATGGTACCTGGTACGATAACTGCAAACAGTCAATAAACAAGGACTACTTACATAGGATATGGACACCATTCATATAAATTTGAGTCAACTTAATTAGAATGCTTGATTGCATCATAGCAATAGTACTTAGACCTATATACTGCTTCAGTGCTTTAAAGCCCTCTCTAAGTGGTTTACAGAGTCAGCCTATTTCCCCCAACAATCTGGATCCTCATTTTACCAACTTTGGAAGGATGGAAAGCTGAGTCAACCTTGAGCCAGTGAAAATTGAACTGCCAAACTGCTGGCAACTGGAAGTCAGCAAAATTAGCCTGCAATACTGCAATCTAACCACTGCACCACCATGGCTCTCAGGTTGTAATATCAAACATTGTGTCCAATTTGAAAACACCAGATGATACTTCAGGGCCAAAGGATGCATTATTTTCATAAGTGTAGGCATTTTTTAAGGAAGTATGTACCGGGAAAAATCATAATTCAATGCATGGCTGTTTTGAATGTGAAATAAGTTTAAGCAATCTGCATCCACTCTTCTTTTCGGCTGAATACTAAAGAGTAATTCCCAAGCGTCCACCTGTCAGTATTTCAAAGATGATAGTTTACCATTCACAGGTGTGTTGCCTTTTTTGTGGCAAATTATCAAAAGTGACTTTTGTTTTGCACCTGCTAACTGAATACTGATATGTTTTTAGTTCCTGAAGTTAATTTTTTGCCTTCCTAATATTTTATGTTAAAAAAATGCTAGTTGTCGATAGCTGTTGTTCCCTTGGTGAAGTACTATTGCTTTTTAGAACTGTTACTTGTAATACTGCAATTTAATACTCAATTTAATACTCAATACAATTTTACCTAAAAGGCAAAAATAATCAACCACAGCCCTCACACTGATGCACTTGAAGCCAAGAGCTTTAGTAAAAATGGTCTTTTGTGTAGCTTTGCAGCAAAGAAGCAATTAAACCCCAAATATATCATTTTGAGTTCATCCAAAATCCTTTTTAGTTTATAAAGATAAAGGGCTTATTCAGACACCCTACTTGCTGAGGCATAGATGGCCCACTAATTATTTGTTAAGGACATGAATGCATGATGTTCTTAGTATGACTCTGGCCCACCAGGATGGTGCCTCTATCTCCTCCACTGTTAAAGTGGCTTTCCTGTTTCTGCCAGCACAGACTGTGCCAAGTGATCAGTCTGCAGTTCAATCTGGAGAAAGTTTAGAGGAAAATGCTGGCCCAGCTGTGAGATGCAAGATAAGGCTACCATAGATATGTCCCACTCCCTCCTTAGCTACTTATTGCCAGGGATATTTAATCCCAGTTCTCTCTTATCAGCAAATACTGGTATGTCTTCCTGTCTCTTCCTCTTAGTTTTAGTGCTTGATATGTGTCCTGAGAGCCAGACTACTGGATGTGTGTGTAAAACAGTGCCAAAGTTGTGGGAGATTGGGCAGATGTACCATGGTTTGGCTGGCAGAACATCTGAGGCTGCCAGCATCCCCAGAGTGAAAACAGATTGGAGTGACCTATACTTTTCATAGATCCAAATACCGTTGCATCAAATTAAACTTGCTGACCTTGATGGACTGGGTTTGGATATCATAGCAAAGGAACTGGTTGGGTATTACAGGTAATTCTTGTTTAATGAACATGTACACCCACACACCAATGCACACATGCAAACATTACCTTGGACCCTAGAATCTTTTTCCAAAGCTGCCACATTTTTTGGCTCTTCCTGAATTGCAACTGCACCTTTCAAAACAGCAGTGCTTTCTATGCTTGAAGAAACTACATCGGGAAGTACAGGAGCAGGGAAGAGTTTTTCCAGGACTTTCTTCTGGAACACTAAAAAGGTAATAATAGAATAAAGAAGTTAAAGTCTTGATAAAGCAAGAAAAGCTTAAGGCACTCCAGCTTCCTATGTCAAAATACTTCTTTAAGCAAGGAGCAGACATTCTTATCAGTGGCGGGTTTCAAAAATTTTTACTACCGGTTCTGTGAGTGTGGCTTAGTGGGCATGGCATGGCTTGGTGGCCGTGAAAGGGGAAGGATACTGTAAAATCTCCATTCCCTCCCCAATCCAGAGGAAGGTTACTGCAAAATCCCCATCAGCTGGGACTTCAGAGGCAGAGAATAGATGGGGGTGGGGCCAGTCAGAATTTTTACTACCGCAGTTCTCCGAACTACTCAAAATTTCTGCTACTGGTTCTCCAGAACTGGTCAGAACCTGATGAAGCCCACCTCTGATTCTTATGCAGGAGAGCTCACAAGTGGAAAATATAACATAGTAGCAAGACATAGGAATTAGGACAGCAGTGGTTTTATTTGTTTGTTTGTTTGTTTGTTTAATTCCACCCTTGTTTTATAAGTAACTCAAGGTGACAAACATACCTAATCCTCCTTCCACCCTCTATTTCCCCCATGACAAAAGCCATGTGAAGTGGGTCGGCTGAGAGAGATTGATTGGTCCAAGGTCACCCAGCAGGCTTTCACGTTTAAAATGGAACTACAACGCACAGTCTCCTGGTTTTCAGTCTGGTGCCTTAAAATCGTGCTAGCTCTCTGGTTCCCAAACTGTGGACTACAGACCTTGGAGGATGAGGGTGACAGTGGACCTATTACAACTATTATAAAGTATGCACTGAAACGATTTCTCAACCAAACAAAAATATGACTACCTTGGGGAAGAGGATGAGGTCATAAAATAAGTCTTTCTAATTTTCAATTGTTTTACGTTTTTTTTAAATTAAGGGTGTGGCTAGGGGAAAAAATGAACAGAAGGAAAAGTCTTGCCACTATCCTTTTGAATAATTTTAGCAGGTTGTCAGAGGGTTTCCTCCCCAAACATCAGATATATCTCTGATCCAAGTTTTTTAAGCTGCACGTGCATGCTGTTGTGATTAATAAAATACATACCCATTTAAACGCATTATTCACGAATATTAGCTTTTTGTCACATTATATTTTGTCAATGTAGAACTACTGTCATGTCAGATCTGCCAAATTTCTTAACATATAAAGGGGTCTTTGTGTACTGGATCCTGGAATACAGGATCTCTGTTGAATAGAACAGGCCCCAAGACACCTTTCCCTAAACTCCTAGATCTATAGATCCCAGTTACAGCACACCTGGAGGGCCACAACTGGGGAAGGTTACTTTACAGACCATAAAAGTATTGGACTAAGAGCAGAAAAGGTCCAGGTTCAAATTCACCTGAGCTATGTTCATTAGAGGACCTGGGGCCAATCAATCTATCTCTGTCTCTTGGACAAGAAAAATTGGAAGAACTACATATGCCACTTGAAGCTCTTGGAAGAAATGCAGTCTAACAAACTTTACTTATAGTTTCATTAAAAGTATTTTAATGTGGGTTGTCAATTTGTGCTCGAGGGTGAGCTCTGTATTTTTTTTTTCTACATATATCAATTAAAGAGCCAGCCAATCTTTCTATGACTTGGTTCTGTGAACTAAAGTATCCAGTGTCACCCCAAAGAAAACCATGATTGATCCGTTCATGAGGAGAAGCAAATCTCCCATTTTCAATTACAATACATTTTGTCTGCTCTGAGACAAAAACCTGATCAACATGTGGCCTTCTGTGGATAGGACTATGGTTGTTATAGCAACCATGAACTTCTGGGCAGCTCCAACCCCAGCCCCAAGGGAAAACAAGTTGAAGTCTCCTAACAACAGCGATCCCGGAAATTCCACCCCTAGCTCTAAATTAAGCAGCCCTTGCAAGGATGTCACTGAAGCAGAGGAAGCCATATACAAACATGAGCTAAGAGCCACAGTTGGTTGGAGATATCAACCCTTCTTTCCCCAAATGTAGCCAGTTGTCAATCTCCCACCAAATTAAGGCTCAATGTAATTCATATGTTGTTAATTATATTCTAAACATGTGGAATTTGACTCAACCTGGAACTTTAAAAAAAGGTGATCTCATATTTTTGGAATGGTACGATTACATTACAGCTTGGATAATGGTCTGTATTCATAATTTAGTCTAGATTTAACTGGTGATTTAAAAAATATACTGCAGTGATTTGCAGTATATATTATTACTCTGATACTGTAAAAAATAATGTTTTTTAAAAAAATGTTAATCTTTAGGCTAATTTTAAAAAAAAATTAATACAATTACTTTCCTTTTTAATTGTCCCGTAGTATTTTTCTTCTCCTTTTCAATAATGAATTAAATGAAATGTATTGTTTTTTCCTTCACCATTATTACTCAAATTGGTTCAAAATTAAAAATAAGTTTAAAAAAACAACAACCATAAACACATTTTAAGTTCTGATCATTTTAAGTGTTTCTTTTTTGATACGAAGATTCATCCCAGAGGAAGCACAAGTTGTTTTAGATCAGGCTGATTCACTACTGATCACTGATTTCAAGGCAGCTATTCATCCAATATCACACAGTTTATTATAGCCCATGTTGAGTAATTCAATGATTGACAAACCTTTGCTCCTATAGCAGCTAAACTGCATGACAGATCATTCCTACAGGGGAGATACCATCAAGTAGATCTCCTTTCCTTTAGACAGGCCCCTCTGGACTACCTAGTAGCTTCAACTCTGTTCAACGTCTATTAATTATTTAATCCACCAATTAAAAACCATGCATATCCATGGCTCTAAATTGGCAAACAAGCATTTCCCACTTATTCTATCTGGAGATAATGTCATTATTCTACTTTTGACATGGCAGGCTCTAAAGAACCATTAGTAGTCTGATTCAACAGTGCCAAGATGAACAACTGATAATTTGTTATTAAAAAACTCAAAATCACCTAAAAGACATCCCCGCAGGTATATTACTGTAGGAAGATTTGACCTCATGACCACATTCAGATAAACACTTTGCTGTTGTACTACTTTACTTTATTTATTGATTAGCCCTTGGGCCATATCAAAGTGCAGAGTTCCAGCACAAATTATTACTAAAATCTGATAAAAACAATTTAAAATGGAATTGGATAAAATACAATTTAAAATGAAATTGGAATAAAATACGATTTAAAATGATAGCTTTGATTAGCCTATAGGCTCGTGGTGGCATGAGTAGCCATATTGGTGGGCAAGCGAACTCAGCTCCGGCATGCATGTGCGTGCCGGCCAGCCGAATTTCGGGCCTTCTGGCCCACCTGCAATAGGGAAACAGGCAGGGTGGGGGTGGGGAAGGCCCGTTTTTTGCTCTCCTCATGATCCAGAGAGGAGCCTGAGGGGGGGATGGCTTCCCCCCTCCCAGAGGCCCTCAGGAGGCCGGAAATGGCCTATTTGCCAACTTCCAGTCCCACAGGAAGTTGGCAAATGGGCAATTTTCGGCCTCCAGAGGGCCTCCAGGGAGATGGGGAAGGCTGTTTTCGCCCCTCCTGCCTCCTAGAAAGGCTCTGAAGCCTGGTGAGAGCAGAAAATGGTCTACCGGGCCCACTGGGCCAAAAGTGGGGGGTGAGCACGGGGTTTTTTGCGTATGCATGCATGAGCACATAGAATTATGGGTGTGGGCACATGCGTGACTCCCCGTGCGCTCCCCCCACCTTTGGCACACAATGGCAAAAAGGTTCGCCATCACTGCTATAGGCCATATCAAAGCACAAGGTGCAAATACATATTGCCAATAAAATCTTATACAGCTTTGTGGTTGTATTTAAACAAACAATTTGTGGTTGGGTCTCATATCATGACCACATAACTAATTAAAGACACTAAAAAGATTAAATTTAGAACACTGATCAAGAACTGTAAATGAACATAAAATGCATCTTGTAGGCCATATCTTATGTAGGCTTAAAGACCAGCATCCAAAAATTGCACTGTGGTATGGTAAAAATTGCACTATGCACTAATATCTTTTGGAGGAAAGAGAAAACAAAACCGGTCTCAGAAAATCTGGCATCAAACATGTAAGGAAGATTTTAAGATTATTACTGTCCCTTGGGGCAATGCTAAAGATGCTGAAAATGGTCAAAACTGCTGGAAAACACTTGATGCTCAATTTGCTCTATTCAAGACCTAATGATGAGGATGACAGTTGCATTTAAAAACTCTTTCAGGCAAAGACAACTTCTATTTATATTCATATATAGTAGTAACTGATGATGTTACCTAGTTTGGTTATGAAATGTCTTCAAGAAAATAAATAATAATCAGAGGCTCCTGATTTCAACCCTGAGCTACGATTATTCTCCTTTATTAGTAGTAATTTCACTTGAGACTGTACAACTTAGCCCTAGGGCACATGCTTACTGGCCAAACAACCAATCGAACAAGACTTTCAAATACCTAGGCATTGTTTTCCATGCCAACTATGTTAGCTTAAAGGTACGGAGAACAACTGTAGCTCTACAATCTTTCTATCTAATTCTCCAATGGAGTTCAGAATCTACCCATAGTGCTTAAAGTCTTCTCAACAAGAAACTTCCCTTTGGAGACCAACTGGGGCCAACTGGGGCCTTACAGGTCATTTCTTCCCCTTGAAACAGTTTAGTCTAAGTATTTGAGATCTATCTTCCCAGTATCCTGCTGCATTCCAAATGTCGTACACTGCCATGAAGCTTGCTTACCCAAAATAGAAACTTCCACTTGGATTCACATCCTTTCATATTGGCCTAAGCAACTTCTTTCTCCAGCTGATTTGGCCCTTTTATTATGACGGATAATTTCCAGTTTCTCTGGTGTAGGAATATATGAAAATTTAAAATTTAATAGTTTCTCAGGGGCAGTCATCACATCCTGCTCAGCTATGAGTCTGTGCCAGCTGATCTTAAAACAACATGCCATCGACTCAAAGCCATAATCACTCTTATCTAGAAACCTCTTTTTGAGACACTCTGCACATTTGCTTCCTCCAGCCAGAAGTTGCAAAATGACCCCCAAATTCAGAAAGAATTTGTCCTTGGCTGGATTCAATGCTCTCACAACAGGGAAAAAATGAGATCCCGAAACTTCTCATCCAAGAAGCTTCTTGGATGAGAAGAGAAACATCTTCAAGAAAAAACAACAAAAGTTGGAATACACTGCCAGACTCTGTGGTCTCTTCCCCAAATCCCCAAAGCTTTAACCAAAAACTGTCTACTATTGACCTTACCCCATTCCTAAGAGGTCTGTAAGGGGTGTGCATAAGAGCACAAGCGTGCCTACCATTCCTGTCCTATTGTTTCCTTTCATTATATCCAATTAATTTAGTTATTACATACTTATGCTTATATATATGCTTATATATTGTATAGTCATTTCATGCTTATGCTTATATATACTGTGTGACAAAATAAATAAATAAAAATAAAAATAAAAGTCCAGTTGCGTCTTGAAAAAGCATCTTCGGGACAACCATGACTGGATGGCTGAGAATCTCCATAGACACCACGAATTACTATTTTCGCTCATCACCAAATATTGTGGTCTTAAATTTTTTGGTTTTTTTTTTAAATTTGCATTTATATCCCGCCCTTCTCCGAAGACTCAGGGTGGCTTACCCTATGTTAGCAATAGTCTTCATCCTATTTATATATTTATATAAAAAGTCAATTTATTGCCCCCAACAATCTGGGTCCTCATTTTACCTACCTTATAAAGGATGGAAGGCTGAGTCAACCTTGGGCCTGGTTACTATCATGCTAATCTAATTCTACTTCAATGATTACATCTAAACACTGTTCCATAGTTCGTACAATTTGCCATCATTTCTTTTCAAGCATCTTCTAGGTAATTCGCTGTTTGGAAACATTTCAAATGCAGCTATTTAGTTTCTATTGTTTATTAATGTTTTATGTTCTTACTGTCAATTGAATCTTATCTCTGTCTTAATTTAATTAGCTGCCAGAATTGTTTTAACAATATAAATAGTCACTATAATTGGACTCTTAACTTTTAGTTTTGAAATCATAATCACTCCTTATGCATTATTCTTCTGCATATTTTTTCAAGAAATGTTAATAACGACTTTTCCATAGCTTTTAGTATAATTATAATCTAAATAGATCAAATTGGTAATTTTACTGTTTTGTTATTTGTTGACATACATAAATTGTATCATACTTTACTGTATTATGTTTTATAGTTCCAAACTCTTAAACATTTAACTTACAATTTTACTTGTACGGTGACATGGTTTTAAAGTTTATTTTACTCTAATCAATTATCATTCTTTTGTTTGGTTTTACTGGCCATTGACCTTTAAAATAAAATGACTGACTGACTACAGTCTAGGTTTTCCAGAATTGTATTTGCCACTGCCAGGTGTGTTGTTAACATTGGCCTTAGAATCCAGGATAGAAAACAGAATTTAGATAGCAGAATAAACTTAACTAGATTCTATATAGGCTGTCCCATCTCATTTGTAATCTTCAATCCAGCTGGAAAAAGACACTGGTCTAGAAACTAACATCTTGTGACCATTCCCAACTGTGCATTAAATAGGGATCAGGTCAAAGATCACACAATGGTTCCTGAATTTAGAGCTGCAGTCCAATCTACACTATCTATCTATTTTCTTCTGATTATATCTGATGGGAGAATTATAGGCCTTTATAAAGGCAGATTACAAACACCCTGATTCACTGGCCATTGTTTTAGGAGATCTAAACAAGGGAAACTTAAGGCAAGAGCTACCAAAATACTTTCAGCATGTCAACTGTCCCACCAGAGGCAGGAATACTCTAGACCATTGCTACACAACTCTAAAAGATGCTTATCGGTCTTTACCACGTGCAACTGTAGGACACTCTGATCATTGCATGATTCACCTTGTACCTGCTTACAGGCAAAGACTTAAAACCACAAAACCAACAATTAAATCAGTGAAGACCTGGACGGAGGAGGTAAAATTAAAGCTGCAGGCATGCTTTGACTGCACTGATTGGAATATCTTTGAAGATACCTCTGCAGACCTGGATGAACTCAAGATACTGTAACATCATATGTCAGCTTCTGTGAAGACCTATGTGTACCTACAAGGAACTTGCGAATATACAGTAACAACAAACCTTGGTTCACACCTAAACTTAAGCAGCTACGACATTCCAAAGAGGAAGCCTACAGAAAAGGTGATAAAATGCTGTACAATCAGGCCAGAAATGCACTAACAAGGGAGATCAGAGCAGCAAAAAGAAGCTACTCTGAAAAGCTAAAGAATCAGTTTTCAGCAAATGAACCAGCAAACATGTGGAAAACTCTTAAAAATATCACCGGCTATGGCAAACCTCCTTCCCAGGCTGAAGGTAATCAACAACTGGCATATGACCTGAATGAGTTTTACTGCAGGTTTGAAAGGAAACTACAGCCACCTCTCTCCACAACCCCCATCTCAGACACACCAACAACAGCCAAGCCTCCTACAACTGACCCCATTTCATTGGGTTCACAACCCCTAGTGATCACAGAAAAGGAAGTGCAGGACCTATTTCACAGACAAAAGCCAGGAAAAGCTCCAGGCCCAGACAAGATAACTCCTTCTTGCTTAAAAGTCTGTGCTGACCAATTGGCCCCATCTTCACCCATATTTTCAATAAATCACTAGAGATGTGCTATGTTCCTTCTTGCTTCAAACGCTCTACCATCATCCCAGTGCCAAGAAGCCCACCATCAAGGAACTGAATGACTACAGACCAGTTGCTTTAACATCTGTAGTCATGAAAACCTTTGAAAGGCTAGTGCTTTCCTACCTGAAAACCATCACGGATCCGCTGTTAGACCCCTTGCAATTTGCATACCGAGCAAATAGATCAACAGATGATGCTGTTAATACGGCTCTGCACTACATCCTACAACATCTTGAGTCTCCAAAGACCTATGCAAGGGTCCATTTTGTAGACTTTAGTTCAGCATTCAATACCATCATTCCAGACATTCTTCTAACTAAGCTAAACCAGCTACAGGTACCGGAACAGACTTGTAAGTGGATCACAAGCTTCCTAACAAACAGGAAGCAGCAGGTGAAGCTAAGCAAGATCACATCAAATACCTGTACAATTAGGACACGGCCCCCAAGGCTGTGTGCTCTCCCCACTTCTCTTCTCTCTGTATACCAATGACTGCATCTCCAATGATCCATCTGTTAAGCTACTGAAGTTCGCAGATGACACAACAGTGATTGGTCTCATTCGAGACAATGACGAATCCGCATATAGACGAGAGGTCGAACGACTAGCCTTGTGGTGCAACCAAAACAATCTGGAACTGAACACACTCAAAACCGTAGAAATGGTGGTAGACTTTAGGAGAAACCCTTCCATACTTCCACCTCTCACAATACTAGACAACACAGTATCAACAGTAGAAACCTTCAAATTTCTAGGTTCTATCATATCGCAAGATCTAAAATGGACAGCTAACATCAAAAACATCATCAAAAAAGGACAACAAAGAATGTTCTTTCTGCGCCAACTCAGTAAGCTCAAACTGCCCAAGGAGCTGCTGATTCAGTTCTACAGAGGAATTACTGAGTCTGTCATTTGCACCTCTATAACTGTCTGGTTTGGTTCTGCAACCCAACAAGAAAGACACAGACTTTAGAGGATAATTAGAACTGCAGAAAAAATAATTGCTACCAACCTGCCTTCCATTGAGGACCTGTATACTGCACGAATCAAGAAGAGGGCCATGAAAATATTTACAGATCCCTCACATCCAGGACATAAACTGTTTCAACTCCTACCCTCAAAACGACGCTATACAGCACTGCACACCAGAATAACTAGACACAAGAACAGTTTTTTCCCGAAGGCCATCACTCTGCTAAACAAATAATTCCCTCAACACTGTCAAACTATTTACTAAATCTGCATTACTATTAATCTTCTCATAGTTTCCATCACCAATCTCTTTCCACTTATGACTGTGTAACACCACCCGGGTAACACCACTCCTGCGCAGTCTGCACTGGCTACCTGTGGTCTTCCGGGTGCGCTTCAAGGTTTTGGTTACCACCTTCAAAGCGCTCCATGGCTTAGGGCCCGGGTACTTACGGGACCGCCTGCTGTTTTCACATGCCTCCCACCGACCCGTACGCTCTCACAGAGAGGGTCTTCTCAGGGTGCCGTCCGCCAAGCAGTGTCGGCTGGTGGCCCCCAGGGGAAGGTCCTTCTCTGTGGGAGCACCTACCCTCTGGAACAAACTTCCCCCCGGTTTACGCCAATTGCCTGACCTTCGGACCTTTCGCCGGGAACTGAAAACTTATTTATTTATCCAAGCGGGACTGGCCTGATTTTTAAACTCTAAATTTTAAATTTTAAATTTTTCAATTGTAATTTTATTGGGTATTTTATATGGTCAATTGGACGGTTTTAATTTCGGCCTTTTATTGAATAAGCTTTTTAATTGTTATTTTAGTGTGTATATTAATTGTTTTAAATGAAGGCTGTACACCGCCCTGAGTCCTTCGGGAGAAGGGCGGTATAAAAGTTTAATTAAATAAATAAATAAATAAATATGACTGTAACTTTGTTGCTGGCAATCCTTATGATTTATATTGATATATTGACCATCAATTGTGTTGTAAATGTTGTACCTTGATGAACACATCTTTTCTTTTATGTACACTGAGAGCACATGCACCAAGACAAATTCCTTGTGTGTCCAATCACACTTGGCCAATAAAAATTCTATTCTATTCTATTCTATTCTATTCTATTCTATTCTATTCTATTCTATTCTATTCTATTCTGTGCTGCTGCAGGGCAGGTACCTCAAAACGTTTATCATCTTCTGCTTGTGTCCTTGTGGTACAGAATAAATTTAAAGTTTATACATACATTTTTACTTTATAGGTTTTAATTGCCCTTAAGCAAAATTTGATTTATTATTGTTTTAATAAAAATGGCAAGGCAGTCATATGATTATCAGGTAGCCTTCCTATTAACCAACAAGACTTTTCAGGTCATTTAAGTTTTGCAAAATTTTGATACCTAGCTTCAAGAATTTGTCAGGTCATTTGTGCTGAAACTTCTACAAATGTACAAATAAATGAAGAAAGAGAAAGAGAGAGAATGGATATCAGAATCAGCAACCACATCAGCTACTTTCATTTTTTAACTGAGGAGTAAAATTACAGTACATGAGCTCTTTCACTTTCAAATTGCAAAAGAAACTAGGCGGAAGAAGCAGCGGCCCTCAAAATGCAACCCAACTACAACTTCCACACCCTTAGCAAAGATGACCATTGGTGAAGGGCCTTAGAATTACTGTTTACCAACAACTGAAAGGGAACATTTTCCCAGTCCCCAATGCACATTAAAGGCAGGAAAAATATGCTTCTTAGAAGCGTAGGTCTAACCCAGGGGTGAAATCCAGCAGGTTCTGATAGGTTCTGGAGAACCGGTAGCAGAAATTTTGAGCAGTTCGGAGAACTGGCAAATGCCACCTCTGGCTGGCTCCAGAGTGGGGTGGGAATAGAGATTTTGCAGTATCCTTCCCCTGGAGTAGGGTGGGAATGGGGATTTTGCAGTATCCTTCCCCAGGAGTAGGATGGGAATAGAGATTTTGCAGTATCCTTCCCCTGGAGTAGGGTGGGAATGGGGATGTTGCAGTATCCTTCCCCTGGAGTGGGATGGGAATGGAGATTTTGCAGTATTCTTCCCCTGCCACGCCCACCAAGCCACGCCCACAGAACCAGTAGTAAAAAAATTTGGATTTCACCACTGATCTAACCTGGATAAAATTCTGCTTTTTTCCAACATTATTTGGCGGCATGGCCAGCAGTTACGTAGAACCATGTAATTTTTGTTATCAAATCATACTTGCTTGAAGAGCTACACAAGCCCTTTTGAAATAATAGGTTTTATAAACTGTCAAATGTATCTGAGCAAATATTTTGTTTTTCTTTTAGCCCCTTCTATGGGAAAATTTTCCTTCATATGCTTTGTTTTTCTTGGCCTTGACCAAGAAAACACCTACAAATTAATTCATTTAATGTTAAATGGTTAATGGTAAAATACCCAAAGTTGTCATTTGTTCATGGATACCCCGGGCAGATTCACAGACAACAATTCACAGCACTAAGAAAACTTCAATAATGCCATCGTTATCAGAAAAAAGCTGAGAAGAAAACGACATCTGTGCAGTAAAGATGACTATTATAATTGCCAAGAAAATAATAATTATATTCCTCAAACAAAATCTTTTCTGATTTTTTTTTTTAATTTCAGGCAAAAGAAAAGCAGGGAATGCAGCTTGGCTCTCTTTTAAATCATCAATGGTTTGCATTCTAAATAGGGCACCTAAAACAATCATTCTGTTCACAGTAATGACTGTGAACAGAAACCATATTCAAAGCTGCTTTTGGGTGGGGGGGGGGAAATTATATTCAACGTACCTGGGGAGATTTTTTCCCTTTTACTATTAATTTAGATACGCCTGTAGGCAAGCTTCTGCACATCCCAGTGAAAAGAAGAAATATCACAGGGAAAGGAAGGAGGGAAGGCAGCTTGTATAACTTTTAGAAAGAAAAACAAACATCTGGGCATATAGCTGCACAGTATGAAAAAGCATGTCGCAAACACACGCACATATGCAGAAGAACACAGCAGCAAGAATATAGTTTTGCAACCGAAGGCAAGGATCGCATTTGCTAAACTTAAAAGAGGCTCCACTGTCCATGGCCCAAAATGCAGTCTCTAAATCCTTAGTTTTCCTATCAATCACCTGCAGCAGATATACACCACCGCACTCGCAAATGAGCAAACCCTGCACTCACAAATCAATCTCTTGGACTGACAGAATACATTCAAGGTTCTCTATTACACCATTCCAATTTCGAAAGAACCCTGGCCAAGTCACAAACCCGTTTCCACAGACAAGAATCAGATATTAACGGCAGGGGTGGGTTCTAAAATTTTTTACTACCGGTTCTGTGGGCATGGCTTATTTTGTGGGCATGGCTTGATGGTCATGTGACTGGGTAGGCGTGGCCAACTCAATGTCACTCATGTCAAGGGGTGCCTCGCCTTGCCCCTCCCCTTCCAGCCATTCCTTTTCACACCCAGCCTCAACGTATCCATTGTTCTGTAAAAATGTTGTTCACCTTTTTATTATCTACATACTATAGATCAGGGGTCTCCAAACTTGGCCACTTTAAGACTTGTGGCCCAACTCCCAGAATTTCTCAGCCACCTTTGCTGTCTTAAAGTGGCCAAGGTTAGAGACCTCTGCTATAGATGCACTTTCATGGACCACTGAAAGGAGGAAATGGCTCACATGCTTTGCCCAAGAGTGTGATAGGCAACAGGCTTTTAAGGGGCTGCCAGAAAGAAGGGGGGGGGCAATGTATTTTCCAAAGCAGCAGAAGGCAAAACAAGAAGCAATGGATGAAAACTGAACAAAGAGAAAAGCAACCTAAAACGAAGGAGAAACTTCCTGACCGTGTGAACCAATATAAGTGCAGAAATATTTCTGTCATAATTTCACATATAAAATAGCCATTCATGTAATACAACTTGAATATTATTCAAAATAGTCATTAGTATTATGGCTGATGTTTGAAAGCAAGCCTAAAAGTCAAAGATTACAAGAGTGCTTCTTTCTCTGTATGCATAGGAAACATCACATACCAGGAATAGCATATTAAGATGGACTTATCACAGTATTTGCCACAAGACCACATTTAATGCAGCCTACAACAGGGATGGACAATCTCATTCCTCGGGGTCTCTTGCAGTTTGCCAGTCCAGTTTTTGCAACATCTAGAACCCTCTGCCTCTATTGAAAATAACTGGGCATAATTTTTGTTATTTTTAAGGTAGGAAACATACATAAGCATTGGTGTAAAATCTAGAACAGGTTTAATACAGTTTGAAAAAGCTAAGAAATCCCTTCAAATCCAGGAATCAATCCAAAAATGTGCCTCAACCAATATGTACCATTAAGCTATCCACTGCAGCTGCTGCCTTCGAAACACTGTAGTCTTTCTCTATTCCTGCCTTATAGTGATCTCTGAGAGTATTCAAATCTATTACCATATTGTCTTGGAATCTGTCTGGTGTTTTACATTTCATTACTCCCCATCAGTTTGAAAAAAATAATAATAATAAAAGACTATGGAAACATGAATTAGCCTACTTCAGGCCTTTGAGAAATTGAGTGTTGCCTTACCAATTCCCCTTTTATTGTTTCCAATTCAATGCTATGTCAGAAACAAATTATGTAATAAGTATTTATGACTGTTGCACTGTCCCGGGGTCATGTGTACACTTTTTGTGACCTTCTGATAAGAGTCAATGGGGAAGTCAGATTCACTTAACAACCTAAACAAGTGCAGTGATTCATTTAACAAATGCTGTAAGGAAGCTCATAAAATAGAGCAAAATTGACCTAACAAATGTTTTTTTATTTATTTGCATTTATATCCCGCCCTCCTCCGAAGACTCAGGGCGGCTTACACTATGTTAGCAATAGTCTTCATTCTATTTGTATATTTATATACAAAGTCAACTTATTGCCCCCAACAATCTGGGTCCTCATTTTACCTACCTTATAAAGGATGGAAGGCTGAGTCAACCTTGGGCCTGGTGAGACTAAAACCTGCAGTAACTGGTTTCGGTTAGCAACATAATTTTTTGGCTCAATTGTGGTCATAAATCGAAGTTTACCTGTGCTCCATTTCCCCTACAGATTATATTCTGAAGATTATATTAACAGTTCAAAAATTTAAAGAACGAAGCTGGGGGAAAAGAAAACAATAGCAATATCTAATGGTATACTTAAGAGATGAAATTGCACTGGAAACTGCCCTAGAATGCATCCAGAAACTGATTACAAAAAATGTGACATCATCATAGGAGGTACAGAATGCATGAAGAGAAAATTAGCCCTCTGTTTTGCGCTTTCACTAGGACCAATTACACAGTACACCAAATTGCCAAGTGGAAAACCAGTAACATCTGTTTCTTTTCTTTCTCTATTCAAAAAAGCTCCTTCTGAAGAGAACCTTTAGAAACAATCTTGTCAATGGGCAGTGCTTTATTACTATATTTATATACGTATAGTTATTCATAAAGATGAACTGTTTGGCAGCTCATAAATATGTTAGTAAAATGAAACAGTAGTAGCATAAACCTTATTTGGAATTTTATACATAAAATCTTCCAAACAAAAAGAAATGTTGTAATTATAAATACGTGACTGACAATGAAAATGTCTTCTCTGGGAATCTAAAAGTCCAGAAGGATATCACTTGGCAAATGTCTTCACAGATGCCATTTTGATGTCTCTGTGAAAAGAAAAGAGCTTTGGTGACCAAAGCTCTTTTGGTACTTGCAATAGATGCCTATGAGGCAAGGCAGATCGTAAACTATTCAGGAACTGGCTAGGTGACTTTGAGCCAGTCAATTTCTCACAACTCAACTCACTTCACAGTGTTGTCGTTGTGTGGGGAAAATAGGAAGAGGAAGAAGTGTTATGTATACCTGCCACTTTGAGTTACCTACAATGTAATAACAGATGAAAAGAAATCTAATAAATACATATTGAAAAACAGCTCTGTGAATTACAGGTAGAAAAAAGCTACAGCTATTTTCAGATATGTGCATTTCACTATTATCACAGGGCATTCTATATGAGATTTACAATCTCAAATAACCAGCTCACAATGATTTCTATTTTGTCTATTTTCTCCCTTAATAAGAACAATACCTTTAATAAATAGATCCCGGTGAACAGTGCATCTCCAAATCTGGACCTCATGTAACATTTCATGCCCATACATTTCAGTAACGTCAACATCAATAGAACTCGTTTCTCAACCACTTCCCCTTGAACACCAGAGATTGTGAGCATTTTTACATACATATCTGCAAATGAATCTTTTAAAAAACTATTCTTAAATAAGATATTTAAGCTTTATTTCAAAAATAGCTCTGTATCTCATCTTTGTTATTTCTAAATTATGAATAAGAAATATTTTCCTATATATGGTCAGTGCATATCAGAGCACCTTCATATTTCCCTCTTTTTAAAATGGATCTACAAGTATGCAAAATTCTGGGCTATAGGGTATGCTGGCAGAAACAACTAAACATGTACCTTTATTAATACAAACTTCAGACAGCTATGTTTTTCACAAATAAACTATGTAAAAACAAATGTGATTTTAACGATTTCAGTTTAATAATAAATGCAAAGAATCTTTTCCTTGTCATTCTTGGATTACTACTTATTAAGAAAGCTGCCATTTTTGGCCTCCCGAAGCCCCACCACGCGTCGCATTATTGCAAAAAACAGGCCCATTTTTCACAAAAACAGGGAACGCAGAGGCTTTGGGAGGCCTGCAGAGTGCTCCTGTGGGCTGGGGAGGGCAAAAATGCCCTTTTTGTGAAAAATGGGCCCATTTTTGCCCTCCCCAACCCCCAGGAGCACTCTGAAGGCCTCCCAAACCGTCTGTGCACCTCATTTTTTCAAAAAATGGGATGTGCAGAGGGTTTTGGGAGGCCTGCAGAGTGCTCCAGGGGGCCAGGAAGGGCAAAAAGTTTTTTTCCCCTTGCTTACCACTTCAAAATCTTGGTACGTCTTATACACCAGTGCGTCTTATAGTCCTGAAAATACGGTGCCTATTTTGATAAAGTTTAAAGGAATATGTGATGGCAAGAAATTAGTTTTAATTTTCTGTTACCTTAGATTCTCTTCTAAGTTATGCTTTACTAAGGCTTAATAGATGATTGTCTTTTCAAATAAGAAGCAAATAAAATTCTACAATGAAGAAAAGAAAGGGCATAACCAACATCAAATGTGTAAAAATTCTATGATCTATATAGACTTCTGATGAGCTGATTTTGTACAAATGAAAGTTGAATCTGTTCCAGTCTCCCTGGGGAAAGGAGCCAAGAATTATAATGCTACAGGAATTATTTTTAATTTGGAAAATGAATTAAAAGGGCAATTGAGAGGAGAAACGTGAAGCGTGCAGAAAAGACAGATGACATAAAATGTACAGAAGCAACAAGATAAAATACTTGAAGTTTAAACAGACTCCAGTATATTCCAGCAATCCAAATTCCTCCTTTATATTACAAGATTTATCTAGTTTCCAGACCAATATTAAACCGGTCTGTACTCACTATGCTTCAGATTAAAAGTAACTTTTCCTGCTTAAGGTGACAGGGACCCATTATTACAGGGTATGCAAATTCAATCCAATCACTTTTAGATTTTTGCGTGCGGCCCTCCTGAGCTCCGTTTTCACTGGCAGAGGGTTGCAGGAGGCCCTGGCAGCCGAAAACGTAGCTTGGGAGCCTGTTTTCGCTGGCAAAAGCACCGTGGGCCGGTCCTTAGCTATTCCTAGATCTAAATATCCCATGGGCCGGATCTGTCCCCTGTGCTTTGAGTTTGACACCCCTGAACTAGGGCAAGAAGAAAGCCAGTGTGTATATTGTTAAGGCATCAGGCTACAAAACCAAGAGATTGTGAATTCTAATCTCATATGGCTGGTGACCTTAGACCAGTTCTTAACCCTAAAAATCAAGGAAGGGCAAATTATTTCTGGGGAAAAAAGTGTTGCCAAGAAAACTGCAGCCAATGTTCAGGCAATTGCCAGATGTCTGAAGGTCATAAACAAACAAGGAACGGCAAAGCACCTGTCTGTGGATGTTGTGCCAGATGTGTATGGTTTTATCTCCTTCCCCTTGAATGGCTAGTGTTGTGGTCCGCCAGCAGCCTGTGGAGTTGGCAGTGGAGTCGGACACTGAGGAGGCTGGGGAGGACAATGGGCCAGTCCTGGAGTCAGGGGAAGACCTGAATGAGAGCTCTGCGTCAGAGGCAGAGATGGGACCAGGTTCATCTGGGAGCGATGCATGGACTCCGGAGCCTCCAGAGATGGATAGCAAAGAGGCAGAGGAACAGGAGGAGCCTGTTCCTAGTGCATGCATGCAAAGAGCTGCCAGAAGGCAAGAGCACCTGAAGCAAAAAGGATGATTCGGGAATAAGGCCAGGAGATGATTGGCCCCTCCCATAAGACTTAAAAGCAGGCAACGTTGCTACATTTGTCTCTTGTCTTGCTACATTTGTTTTGTGTTGGAGTCTCTTGCTTCTGAACTTTTGCCAAGAAAAGCCTTTGGCAGGGTGCCAAAGAAGACAAAGGTTTGTGATAAGGCCGAAGAACTGTTTATGACGAATTTGTTTTGGATTTAATTTGTATCATTAAATTTAATTTAATGAAGTAATTCTCAGCTGTTCTAATAAAATATATTTGTTTAGGACTGATTGTGTCTGGTAATAACTACTTGGGCCTAGGTCAGAACAGCTAGCATCTGCTGCTTCTCAGTTAAAACCAGATCTTTTCTTTGTTCCCCATTTCCTTTTCAAATGTACCTGTAAAGATATCTAGCTTATACAAACCTAGTTACTTCTTCTAGCCCATCCCTTTCTCTTGTTCTCCCCAATCTTTTACCTATTACACATAAGCATAATATTGCACTACCCCTTATGCTATTGAAAAGAGATGATTTTGCAAAACAATTCAAGGAATGGAGGGATTCAAATTCCAAACACTTCTTGTCAGTTTCCTTAATGTAGTCAAGTCAATCGTCTCTTCCAGCTCCAAATGATATATATGATATTCTTACAAACAAAACTTAAAGAGAAGGAGAATTGAGGACAGAGGCAGGATTTGTGCAAACCCAAACTGGTGTGATGGTGAACTTTTGTGAGATGAAATGCTGCAACGGGCAAAAATGACACAGAATCAATAAATAAAACAGCTTGGCTTTTCCACGCTACCCATGACATTTACCAAGGGGGAAGAACTGCACACTCTGGAGAGATGAACAGAAGGGTATATTAGCAAACCCATCAGTTAGAATCACATAATTTGGCCAGAACGGCTATAAAGGAAGAATGGAACTGACAATAATTATATTGCTTATGTTTTTTGCTGACCCAAAGGATAGCTGCTCCTTTACGTCAATAGTAGAGAAAAGTTCCAATGGTAAATGTCTGTACTGTTTTACCACTTCAAGAACCTTTATCTGCATTTTAAAATAGTGGAAAATCTAGTTCTCTTTGTCATTCCACTAATTTCACTGGAGTAACTAAATGACATAGTAAACCTGGTAATAGATTTAAAGATAAGCAAAACTAATATTTTGGCTGTACTCATACCCATTGTAAATGCACATTTATGCTCTTTCCTTCTATCCAACTGCTACTCTTCATATTTTCCCACTATCTGAACAGGCTGAACAAATAATCTCTTAGAACTCATTATCTTAGCATTATTTACAAACCGAGATTTATTCCTCTGACAAGCAGCCCATCATTGTTTACATTCTCTAACTGGGGGGTGGGGGTCATACATACAAAGTCAAAGTATTTACAACCATGGTTCTTAAAGACATTATATTAATACATCCTCATATATAACAATGCATATCTTCATTGATCTTCTTTGGAAATAATATGAAGAGATTCACTACTATCTTCTTCCAGGATATTTTCACCCTCTAAATCAAGGGTGTCAAACTCAAGCCCCACGGGGTGGTTCAATCTGGCCCACAGGACCAGCCTGGAAATAGCAAAGGATCTGCCCGCAGTGCCTCAGGCAGTCAAAATGGTGCCCCACCATGCCCCATTTTCAACCTGGACGGCTTCCTGCAGCACTCTGCCAGCCAAAACAGGGTGCTGCAGGAGGAGCCTGTCCCATCTCTCCCCGCCCCCGGCCCCCGGCAGGCGGAGAACTACAATGCTGATCTGGCCCTCAAAGAAATCCAGTTTGATACCTCTGCTCTAAATCTAGCCTAAAACCTTTGTATCTACCATATAAATACTAACCAGGTCCAACCCCAATTACTTTTTAAAGATCAACCAAGGTCAGTTTGATGCTGCCATCTTGCACTACACTTCTTATACTGAGGTTTACAGTGCTCAATAGTTGGAATCGTAGGAACATACTGAGATAAGATTTGGCGAGGCATTTTATAGTATACTATGGGGTATGAATCTAGCCATTCCTATCTAACCCCAATGCAAGAAACTTTTTCATGGCATACAAAAGTTTGGCACCAGACATTCCAAGTTCTGGATTGCTCTGGGGCAAGTATCTTGATTGAGATTTGGTAATGACTGTTCAGGTGATGCTTCCTGATTCATTTTAATGAATATGCTTACAGAAAAAACAAACCAACCCAGAATCATCATGGCTGGCTGGAGTTGCCCCTGCCTCCTACATATATATCATTTCAGAACCCATTCTGAATACCAATAGAGTAAAGTCTTAAAAAGCAAACAGGAAAGAACACTGGGGTTATAACAGCCCTAATTTGTGACTTGCTGTCTTTTGATTTGAGAGCCAGAAGTGACCGTTAACTACACTTTACTCTTTCCTTCTGATTAACACAGAGCTGAAGTTAAGGCAAATTAAGTTATAACTAACTTTGCCATCCTCTCCCCTCACCAAAAAACCCACACACACTCTGAATAAGATTCTTTACTTTCACAACATTTTGATTCATGATCAGGCTGTATCCAAGGTGTTAGAGCCAATGGAAATAATTTATAATTTTCATTGAAATGCTGTCCTGCTCACTCCATTATGTTCCTGCCATAACACTGTTTCTGTAAACTTCTCACTTATAGAGGAATAATGACCTAGAGATTGATTAAGGCACCAGGCTAAAAACTGGGAGATTGTGCTGTGGCGACGCAGTGGTTAGAATTCAGTATTACACTATTGCAGACTAATTCTGCCAACTGCTAAGAGTTTGATTCTGACCAGCTCAAGGTTGATTCAGCCTTCTATCCTTCAGAGGACCCAGATTTTTGGGGGCAATGTGCTGACTCTGTAAACCACTTAGAGAGGGCTGTAAAGCACTATGAAATGGTATATAAGTGTAAGTGCTATTGAGAGTTCTAGTCCTGTCTTAGGCATTAAAACCAGCTGAATAACTTTGGGCCAGGCCCTTTTTCTCAGCCCAATGTAACTCACAGGGTGGCTGTTGTGGGGAAGACAGGAGGAGGAAGTAAAATGTATCTACATTCACTGTCTTGAGTAATTTATAAAATAAAGACTGGATATAAACACTAAATAAACATTTCTGTATCTTCCACTAGGATTTCATTATGACAGCATGAATATGATGAATGCCACCCCACCATATCATGGTAAAAAATAGAAAGATAATAGTTAAGAATGCCTATACTAGGCTAATGGCTGTTCATTAATATTTCCCTCTAAATCCAGCCAGAAGAATTTTAATCTTCCAAGATTACAAAAGTCTTCCCAAGGTAATTACAAGCACAATTTGCATGTAATCAACTCCCTTAGTAGGTAGTCCTCTGGTCATTTTAATTTATCTTCCAAGATTTAGTTGCAGGGCTAGTGCAAGTTATTTGCAGCCTGAATAAGTTAACTTTTCCAGTTTACAAATTCCACTGTTGTCTTATTTTAACTAACAACAGGACAGGCTATTTTACTATATTTGAACATTACAAGCTAATTTAGGGGGGACTGGGAAACCATGTTACACTTTACACTTTCTCCCTGGTAATCTTGTCCTTGTCCTTACCCATTCCCTCTGCCTCACTCTGTGTAATAGTAGGTCCATCTCTGTAAATAGGGTTTCAAAAATTGGTTTGCTGCATTCCTGGCAAATTGGCTTTATCTGTTATATAGATCAATTCCTCTCAAGGTCCTAGGCACCCTTTTAAAAACATTAAAAAGTTTATCAGTATGATGCAATATTAGAGAAATAAAAACTTGTAATATATAATGTCATCACTCACTCACTGAAATACATTTTTCAGCACTTGGTTAACTCACTTGACAAACACATTTCTTTAGCAACTGCAAGGATCTAAGTTGACATTCAGCAATCCCTAATTTTGGGACCTTAGGATGTGACTTAATAACAGACTCCATCTGGTATGGCATTTCTCAGATTTGCTGGATTGCACATTGATCATGCTTCCTGGCAACTGTGTGAATTACATGGAGGTGGAATTGAAACAGATAAACCTGTGTCACCTGTCAGCTTCACTACTATAGGACTTTACTTTGCCCACCAACCAAGGTGACAAACAAATCTAATTTCTCTCTCTCCTCCTCCTCCCACCACGCTATTTGATGACTTATTTCTAAAGCTTCAACTCTTCTCTCACCCCTTAACAGCAGAAAAGTCTTAAAACTCTTCTTGTTAGCAATTAGAGACTTGTCCATGCCTAAAACATAAACAAAGCTTACAGTCTGTCGAGATTCTCAGATATCCAGGTCATGGTTGTCCCAAAGGTGGCAACTCGACTTTTTTTTTTCTTTTGAAGACTTTCGCTTCCATTCCCCGCTATTCTATCAGAGCTGAAGAAGCTTCTTGGATGAGAAGCGAAACGTCTTCAAAAGAAAAAACACGAAAATCCAGTTGCCTCCTGGAAAAGCACCTTTGGGATAAACAAAGCTTTCTTCTCTACCGATTACAGCAAACTCTACTACAGTACTGTACTTGGGGGGGTGGGAGAGAGATTTGTCCAGCCCATCTCCGCTTGATCTCTATGCTTCCTGCACAGCGACATTCTTGTTTGCCTGCTTCCCCAGCTCGCCCCGCCGCCTCACCTTCACTCCTCCTGTTCAAGGCCATGTGTCCCAGAGAGGTGCACAAAAGCAGCAAAGGCTCACACCCCTCGCAGAGGGAGAATCATAGCGCCCGGTTGAAAAACATCCCTCCACGTTCTCTTTCTCCTGCTGCTCGCACTCCAAGCTTCCTCTTTCCACCCGGGTGTATCTAATCTGCAGAGGCCCTGGCTTCTCATTGGCTCTTGCTCTGAAGGGGGCGGTCCTTACGCTAGCGTTCCAAGAGGCGGGGAAGACCTCCCTTGTAGGGCTGCCTGGCCGGGGACTGAACCGGGCCCCGCCTGCCGAGCTCTGGAGGGGAGGGTAAGGGGAGGCCGTACGCGGCTGCGCAGAACGGTGAGAATTCCGCCTCGAGAGCGGTTCGGAACAGCGGCAGCAGCGAGCGAAGCCGCTTTGCTCACAGCGCGCAAGCCGCTTTTTACGGAGCAGCCGGACAGCGCCTGGACCGCGACAAGGGAACTTATCCAGCGGCGCCGTTTTCCCGAATGTGTGGCGGCCGCGCGCGAGTCTATGAGACAAATACACCCGGGGGATAATGTTCATTATGCATACTTCTCTGCCTCTTTTCTTCTTCTTCTTCTTCTTCACCTTCACTATTGCCACCACTGTTATTGCCACTACTATCCTTCACCTGACTCGTTGAACGCAGCATGCAACTCACTATACGCTAAATGAATAATGCACTAGAATGTCCGCGCTGAAAAAGGTAAGCGGGCAGCCAATGAGCAAGACCGCCCAGGACCCTCGTGTGGTGGTGCTGGTTTGGGGCGGGGGCGAAGAGGCAGGAGGGGGCATCTAAGTTACCCCCCCCTACACAAACACACACACAAACGCGCGCACACACACCTTCAGTATACCTTTTGCGGAAGATTTAAAACCTGCCAAGCTGAGCAAAGATGTTTGGCCGCCTGTGAATTAGCGCTGCAAACTCTCGGAGTGTGTGGATTTCGGGGAAGGGGGTGGTGGTGTCCGAGGTGGAGATGGAAAGAGCTGGTAGGATTAAATCAAGGTGGGGGGAAGAGATTATTAAAAGGGAAGCGATGCCATTGCCGGTGCTGCGGTTGGGGTTTGCTTCGGCGTGGTCGTTCGGAGCGGGGTTTCTAATAGTTATTGGGGGACAGAGGGGGTTCACCTTGGGCCATTGGAGTCAAAAGCCAGGAGGCGGGGGGGGGATTGTGTCTTTCGGCTCGAACTTTTTTTCTCAGTGGGTCTTTCGACGTGGGGAGACGATGCTCGTGAGCTGGGGTAGCATCTGCTGCGGAGGCTGTTTCTTTCGGGAAGGGGACAATGGTAGGGGAGAAGGAGTTGAGGAGAACGGGAGTTTTCTGTGACAGCTGCGGTTATTTCGGTCACGCAGGGGAGGGGGAGTACTGCGTGGGAACAGAGCCACTATCGGCGTCGATGGTGTTGAGAAGCGGGGTTAAAGCGGCCGTCCCTCGCTTACCCGACGATATGGATACACTCGTACGAACTGGCGGACAAGGAAGGAGGGCGGCTTAAAGCGCCTAGAATTGATACTAAGGATGACTGAGAACTATT
Organism: Ahaetulla prasina; assembly: GCF_028640845.1. Lineage (NCBI taxonomy): Eukaryota > Metazoa > Chordata > Lepidosauria > Squamata > Colubridae > Ahaetulla > Ahaetulla prasina. The sequence goes on along the minus strand of NC_080539.1, from coordinate 146,642,790 downwards.
GGAGGGGGGTTTAAGTCCTCCATCTCTTCTTTGTGGGGACCGAAGTCCCGATTCTGGAGGTGCTTGTAGAAGGGTGAGAGAGAAACCGAGGATGAATTGGGGTGACTGATGGGGAGAGCGACGGCATTTGGAAGCGCTGTTAGAAAGCGCGAGGGAGGAAAGGCTCTTTACAAAAGGGAAGGATCGGAAGAGCAGACGCGACGGCTTCTTCCCAAAAACCGGGCTCAGTTTGGGTAAACGAAGGTGTCGAAACCACGGCGGCGTCTCTTTAAGGGCGAGGGAGGACTTTCTCAGAAATAACCGAGGAGGTCCTGAGGATGCCCCCCTGTTTCTAAGGTGGCCTCCACCGTCCAGATGTAGCCCTCGGAAACGACTGGGACTGCGGCGAGCGTTTTCCGATCTAAGATGGGAGAACGACCGAGGACGCGCCTGCGGAACGGGAACAAGCGCGTAAAAAAACGACGCTTCTGGAGAAACTAGAGGAAAAGGAGAGGATCCCGCTTGCGCGGAAAATCCCGGGACGAGAGGGACGTGTCCGCGGGCGCGATCTCTTGTTCTTTTGGCTGGGGCCACCGCCGTCCAAGTATCCCTTCGGTGGAGCTCCGCGCCTGTAGTGCGGCTGCGGAGGGCTGCGGACTGGCGCTCGCTTCACCTGCTCGTTCCCGGGCGCTGGAGGCGGCGAGGCTGTTTAAGCGGCCAAGAAGCGCGCGGGGTTTCCCTCACGAGGCTCTGTCGGAGACCTTGCAAACACTCCGCGAGGAATGAGGGGGGTGTCTTTGGGGGGGTGTCTTTGGGACCCCGTTTGGCAAACTGCAGTGGGTTCAAATAAGGGGGCGGCGAATTAATATTGTGCGCTTGAACCTAAGCGGACTGCTCCCTACCGCCGCTGCCCCCGCAGATGCCCTCTCGATTTCTAGAGTCCTGGAAGTGTGAGGAGACCGCGGACCCATTTCATTGTTTCCTCGGAGAAGTAAAGAGCGAGCGCTCATCCCGCCCGTTAAATCTGCGAGAAGGAGGGTTGCTTTGAGAGAGAGAGAGAGAGAGAGAGAAACGAGCCGGAGAATTACAGAGGCTGCTGGGGTACAGGGGCGAACCGCCTTGTCTTTCTCTTCCGCTCCCTCCAACACGACGCCTACTAGTCCCGAGGCGAGGCCAGCGGGAGGCAGAGGAGTTTGAAGGAGGTGGAAGAAGAAGCAGCAAGGACGGCTGTAAATAGGGACGCGCCGTGGGCTGCTTTCCCTTGGAAGAGTCTCGCGTGGAAGGCAAATTCCCCGCGTTCCTTAGGTAGAGTCGAGAGATTGCTGCCCGGTGCAGAAAGGGCGACCGCGATTTGCGCTGCCTCTGAGGTGAAGTGAGGCGAGGCGAGGCTCCCGCGCGCCTGCCTTCTGCAATGGCCCATTTCGTGCCAAACGAACTTCCAAAGCTTTTTTTTTTAAGACACTGAGCAAAAGCTATAGATCTGCTCCTTGTTAAATTCTGCACCAGGTTGGATGACACACATAATCAGGATTTGAGAGTATATACCCCGGTGCAGGTAGTTTTCGATTTAGGACCACAATTGAGCCCAAAATTTCTATTGTTAAGCAAGATGGGCCATTAAGTGAGTTTTGCGCCATTTTATAATCTTTCTTGCCACGGTTGTTAAGCGAATCATTGCAGTTGTTAAGCTAGCAGCACAGTTAAGTGAACCCTGCAAAAGGTGATCACACGACCCCTGGACATTGCAACCATCATAAATATGTGCAAATAAAGGAGAATATTTGTAGCCCAGGGTTGAAATGAGAGGCCCTTGATGCTGCCTGAGGTTGTTTTGTTTTCTTGCAGACATTTCATTACCCAAACTAGGTAATATCATCAGTGCTAGTAAGGAGACTGTTAGCGCTGATGACATTACCTAGTTTGGGTAATGAAATGTCTGCGAGAAAATAACCAAGCTCAGAGAGCACCAAGGACCTCTCAAATATATGGCAGTTGCCAAGCATCCAAATTTTGATCATGTAACTGGGGGGGTTGCTGCAACTGTCATAAGTGTGAAAAATGATCACTTTTTTCAGTGCTGCTGTAACTTCGAGGTGTCCCTGAACAAATAGCTGTAAATCGAGGACTACCTGTACTTGCTCTTTATGTAAAAAAAAAAAAAAAAGCGAAGTGCAAACTGCTGGGAGCAAGGGTGGAGAGAGTGAGCCATTGCACTCCAGCCCCCCCACCTCTCCTGAATTAGATGGTTGCTTTTGGACTTCATCCCATGAAATAGCTACTTCTTTCTCCTACAAGGGACAGGACATGGAGTTGTTGCACTGAATAGTTCATCAAGCTCTGTTTGTAGAGGTTCTTGGGAAGAAGGGCTTGCCTATAGTTGGATGGATTAGTTAAAAATGGAAGAATCAAGGGTGTGAGTAGTCCTGGAAAAAGTCACTAAATTCATATTGTAGCTGTCACATTATTTTGTGATGATGTCAGTGACTTGACATCACCACAAAATGGTCACTAGGCCACTTATATGCATTGGCTTTTCCGATGTGGTGGCTCACATTTAAGAAATCCTGAAAAGTTGGTTTAATGAACAAACCATTCATTGGCTTGTTTCTTTATTCAAATTGTTAAGTGTATTGTCATAAAGATGAGTTGATTAATGCCATTTTGTTGTGCTTAGTTGGTGTTGGTTTTCTTCCAGTTCTAAACTGATAAGAATAAGATCTTCTTTAGGACTTACACATTTATATAAATCCTGGTGGGCTATCATATTTACCTGGTGGGTTATCTGAAACCTTGAATATTGACATTTAATATCAAATGAAAACTTATTTCAGACTCTGAACAATAGCATCAAACATTGTCAGTCATCAATATTCTGTCTGAATACAAACCATTCACTTCAGACTATTCATATGATTATTAGTTCTTTTCTGAAAATTATGGATGCAGCCTTGATCTCATTTGAATCTGGAGGTAATCTGTTATAAAGGGAATTGGTATTTTATCGTTTAGGTAAACTCTATTTGCCCTGAAAAAGAAATCAGGACAAAACTAGCACTGATAGATATGCAGCTCTTGCTAAGCATTTTCTCACATGAAAATGAAAAAATTAATAAAGTGATATGCAGATGCGTCTGTATAGTTTCCTTTTCCACCAGAGGATTTAATATATTTAGGGTATAAATAGTAGATATGAGAGCCAGTTTGGCATAATGGTTAAGGCACCAGCCTAGAATGCAGGAGACCATGTGTTTTACTATAGTAATGCCTTAGTCACGAAGTCAAGCTGGGCGATCTTGGGCCAATCAGTCTCTCTCAGCCCTAGGAAACAAGCAATGACAGGCCTCTTCTGAAAAACTTTGCCAAAAAACTGCAGATTTCTTCCTGACTTAAAGGCACAAATACTGTATAAGAGTATCAAAGCAAAAAGTAGAGTCTCAAGAAGTATAGATCTATGGTAAACAGTACGACCAGCTGAAGCTATAATATGAAAACATCCCTTGTGAGTTCTGCAAATTATTGCAAAAATTTATACTATTCAATAGCAATGTCCACTGTGTTATAGCCATAGTTCACTAAGTAACAATACACACGTTTAAAAAGAAAACTATGTATCTGCAACTTTGGAAGTGAAAGAAAGAAATGCTCCAATAATCACAGCCTGTCACTGATTGCAAGGAATATTCCTATCCTGTTCCAGCATCAAAAATTAGAGATGTATACTGGAGATATCAGTCTGAATCATCTTTCCATTTTAATGCTACATGGCCCTAATTTGGTGAAGCACATGAATTCTTTAGAATAGTCATCCTTCTCATCTATGGCATTTCTCAATCATCCATGTCATGGTTATCCCAAAAGGCAACTGGACTCATCAAGAAGCTTCTGTTTTACCATATATGTATACTTTTGGATGATAAGTGAAACACTTTCAAAGAAAAAAAAACCCCAAGAAAGTCCAGTTGCCTTCTGGAAAAAGCACTTTGGGACAGTCATCCTTATCATTCCAGAACTGCTAATGTGGGCATAGCATATTTATCCACCACAGATAGCTGACAGAAGGGAAAGTCACAATGTTTTGCTTTCTGTTTTTTTTAAAAAATAAGTTTTTGTTTTTATATATTTTATATCGTCGAAACGTCACCAAGACACTTCCAATTTTACACGGGAGAAAACCCGAACAACCAAAGACCTATATACAAACACCCGTGAAAACCTCAGAAAACAAATATATATATATATATATATATACACACACACACACACATGCACTCACTGATTTTATGCACTTTTTAAACCACTGAAAATGTGTATGATTAACAAAAATACAATGCTCATACTATTAGTAGACTGTTGAATAACCAGCATAACAGTTTTGTAATTTTGTAGATTTTAATGTGAAGGATAAATTATATTTTGCATTTATTTGGTTGTAAGAACAATTAAAATGCAGTTGCATCAAGTCCAATAAATGTTTACCATTCTCCTACAATCTAAATAACAGAATGCTTAAGTCGCCTTTTTTTTTCCTTCTTGAGCATCTCACTGGAGGGTTTTCAAAGTACGTGAGTTGACAGAGAACAGCTGCTGCAGTTTTATTAACTGATGCAATATTGCTAGATGTCCAGTGTTCAGCATAAATATATATCCATCATACTACTCCCTTTAGAGATAACCAGTGTTATGTAAAGCACAGAAAAGGAATAAGAAATAAGTCAAATACAGAGGTAAGAAAAGGAAATCTAAATTTGGTTTTACACATATTTAGTGTGTACCCTTCACTATACATCTCCCTGTCTTTATGTCCTTGCAAACCATCCTTGTTTTCAGCATATCCATATACCGCTTTGCTTTTTTGCTTTTTAAACCTTATTTTTCTCTCTTAAAGGATCTCAGTAACTTAATGCAACATAACTTATTCAGTGCTGTCTTCTTTCTCTCAAAATTATATTTTGCTATTGGATTCTCATTGACCAACCCACTTATTTCCCACTTGCTTTTAGTTGCAGACTACATTAATTCAGCATCCGTTCATACTTCATCGTATTCTTTTTTTAAACCACACATACATCAAGGTACTATTTCCACTGCATCCAACTCATCTTTATGTTTCTTCTGATCTACCCAATTATCACTTTAGTATAACTAAATGTGAAGAAACATATTCTTAAACACAGTTATTTTGAATGAGCCATAATGAAGATTCAGTGTTCATTTTTGCAACAGACCATTGTACCAGCATCTGCACCTCTTTAAATGCTTCCATTCATTTTCCTATTGTCTGTAAACATTTTTTCCAAGGTACACAAATTCATGTATTTTAGCTTTTACCGTACACACACACCACACGCACACTGTATAACATGGAATAATTCACAGCTTTTTCTTTGTCAAATATAAAATATTTCAGTTTTCAGATTTATGTTCCTTATTGCATCATATAGTACCTCAGCCAATAATATGGCATCATCTCTAATGAAAAATGCATACACATTCATGTTTCCAAGCACTACAGTTATAATATCATCATGAGCATTCCTTCCACATTTATCCATGAATACATTAAACAACCAAAGAGACATCATACATCCTTCTTACATTCTGCACAATATTGAAAGATTTACTAAGTATTCCTTAAACTGGAACGACATATGGCCAAAATTCTGGACTCCCTTGTGGTCATAAATTGAGGACCATCTGTAATCTGAATGAATTTAATTTGAATTTTTCTCCTCCAGGAGGTCACTTCATTCTGATTATAGGAGGATTTCAAAATTCCTTCCAGTTTTGGGACAACTGAGTTTGATACTATTAAAGTTACTGGATACATGTTGTATATTTTTACTACTAAGATTAGAATGTATTGGGAGAAAACATAATCTGTACTGTTTATACTCCCTATCATCTGCTCTTTTATTATATCAAGCCTTGGGACATCAGTGGGAACACCTGAGGATCCTTTTTTGCTCATGGACATCTTTTAAGATGCCTGGTAGGTTTCTCCTGAATTTTTAAAAGTTTTAAACAATTGAGTCTAGTGTCCTGCAAAGCAAAGCACCAGTCTTCTATTTAAGAAAATATTTCTGATTTCTACATATAACCCACAGATGTTTTTTTTTTAAAGAAAAACTATATGGCTCTGCAGTATAGTTTGCTGTCTTACCCAGAAAAACGCACAAATAAGACTTGAAGTGATAGAAAGCATTGGAGGAGGATGGCAGTAGGGTGGGGAATTGAAAGGATGGAGAGCAATATCTCCTTTAGTAAAATGGGCTCTTGGTGATTCATCCTGCCAAACATTGAATCATGGGAATCATTAACTCTACAATATGCCCTCAAAATTCCAAATATTCTCACTTGTCGAAAAGGAATGCCCACACTGATCGCAAAAAGAAATTCTTCTTCATATATTATAAAGTGAACCTGTATCTGGGTTTCATACAGTTATAAAGGTAGTCCTCAACTTACAACTATTCATTTAGTGACCATTCCAAGTTATAACAGCACTAAAAAAAGTGACGATTGTTTTTCACATTTACATCAATTTATTTATTTTATTTTTTATTTATTTATCATATTTATATACCGCCCTATCTCCCTAGGGACTCAGGGCGGTTCACAGGCAAATAAAAATACATATAAATACAGGATAAAATAACAATTAAAAAACTTATTCTACATAGCCCGATTATATTAAAAAACCATATCCATAATAAAACCCATTAAAACCAATATAAAACCAATATAAAATTTAAAATCTACTCCAGTCCTGCACAAGTAAATAGATGTGTTTTAAGCTCGCGGCGGAAGGTTCGGAGGTCCGGGAGTTGACGAAGTCCTGGGGGGAGTTCGTTCCAGAGGGTGGGAGCCCCCACAGAGAAGGCCCTTCCCCTGGGTGTCGCCAGACGGCACTGCCTCGCTGACGGCACCCTGAGGAGTCCCTCTCTGTGAGAGCGCACGGGTCGGTGAGAGGTATTCGGTCGCAGCAGGCGGTCCCGTAAGTAACCCGGCCCTATGCCATGGAGCGCTTTAAAGGTGGTTACCAAAACCTTGAAGCGCACCTGGAAGGCCACAGGCAGCCAGTGCAGTCTGCGCAGGAGAGGTGTCACATGGGAGCCACGAGGGGCTCCCTCTATCACCCGCACAGCTGCATTCTGAACTAACTGAAGCCTCCGGATGCCCCTCAAGGGGAGCCCCATGTAGAGAGCATTGCAGTAATCCAGACGAGACGTCACGAGGGCGTGAGTGACCGTGCATAGGGCATCCCGGTCTAGAAAGGGGCGCAACTGGCGAACCAGGCGAACCTGGTAAAAAGCTCTCCTGGAGACGGCCGTCAAATGATCTTCAAAAGACAGCCGTTCATCCAGGAGGACGCCCAGGTTGCGCACCCTCTCCATCGGGCCAATGACTCGCCCCCAACAGTCAGCCGTGGACTCAGCTGACTGTACCGGGATGCCGGCATCCACAGCCACTCTGTCTTGGAGGGATTGAGCTTGAGCCTGTTTCTCCCCATCCAGACCCGTACGGCTTCCAAACACCGGGACAGCACTTCGATAGCTTCATTGGGGTGGCCCGGCGTGGAAAAGTACAGCTGGGTGTCATCAGCGTACAGCTGGTACCTCACACCGAAGCCACTGATGATCTCACCCAGCGGCTTCATATAGATGTTGAACAGAAGGGGCGAGAGAATCGACCCCTGAGGCACCCCACAAGTGAGGCTCCTCGGGGCCGACCTCTGCCCCCCTGTCAACACCGTCTGCGACCGATCGGAGAGATAGGAGGAGAACCACCGATAAACGGTGCCTCCCACTCCCAATCCCTCCAACCGGCGCAGCAGGATACCATGGTCGATGGTATCAAAAGCCGCTGAGAGGTCTAATAGGACCAGGGCAGAGGAACAACCCCTATCCCTGGCCCTCCAGAGAATTGCGGCATTCCCATTGTCATGTGATCAAAATTCAGACTCATGGCAACTGGCATGTCTTTATGATGGTTGCAGTGTCCCGGGTCATGTGATCATCTTTTGCAACCTTTTGACAAAGGCAACAGGGAAGCCAGATTCACTTAACAACCATGTAATTAACAATTTCAGTGATTCAATGATTCACTTAAAAACTGTAGCAAAAATGTCATTAAATGGGGCAAAACTTACTTAACAACTGTCTTGCTTAGCAGTGGAAATTTTGGGCACAATTGTTGTTGTAAGTGGAGGACTACGTGCAATGCATGTTTATGTGTGGACACACACAAAGAAGCAATAGACTATATAGTGTAATACAAAAATAACACCTAAATGCTATCAAGTAAAGATAATTCAGGCTGACTGAAGTTTTACAAAACTTGAAATTTTTAAAAAAGTTCATATTATACAATCTAGTGGAAGCCAATATATATTATTTTAATTTGTCCAGTGTCAGCATAGTTTGCCAAAACTACAGAATATATGAGAGTTATGATTCACTGTACTTTAATTTAATGCTCTGTATATTTATTTAATGCCTATACTGCCTAATTAGCAAATGTATTTGTAGTGACTTTGTACAGTATATGCTTATATGCTTTGCAGCCAGGGTGGTTAACAATGTAGCACAAATAAAAGTGAATATAAATCTTAAGACACCAAAACCAGTGTATAAAGGCAGATAGCCTGATCTATCATCCACACAAAAGAGTTTTTTTGGAAAAAGATTTTTTTAATTGTCTTGTGAAAAGTGAACACCCAAACAGCAGAGGCAAAATGTTCCATTTAATAAACAAACAAACAAACATAATAAATACAAAGGCTAGTAATTACAGTACAATTTTCCTTTGGGTATTGGAATAACCAGTGCTGTATTATAGCTATCTGAAATTAATGAGTTACGATGAAATTCTATCAGGTGCAAAAGACCAGGTCCACTTGTGAAAGTTCAGTTAACTGATTTATTGCTAACAGCCGATGCACAGGAATCTTCTCAACTAATGGTTAAGTTAAGTTGGTTAGACTTAAATAAAGGTCAATGGTATTCAAAGGGGGTTGGACTTAGTTCATTTATGGCTACATAGCAATTCTAGGTTGACCCCTCTTTCACCTCTCCCCCTGGCTCTGCCAGTCCTTCTATGAATTCATCTCCTAAATTGAACTTCTTGAAAGAGCTGAAGGTTTGGTAAACATATAGCTCTGCTAGTCTACCCAACCCACTAGAATGGGGAGGCAAGGAATGTTGCAGGTCCCATCCCCTAGGGAGAAACACCTGGTGGAACCCAGAAGAAGGGCCTTCTCTGTGGTGGCTCCCTCTCTCTGGAACATCATTTCCCCCAGAGATAAGACTGGCCCCAACTCTAACACTCTTTAGGAAGGTACTGAAGACCTGGTTCTGCCAGTGGGCCTGGGGAACCCATAGCAGGATGGAGCCCATTAAAAGAAAACAGAATAACAGAGTTGGAAGGGAACTTGGAAGTCTTCTAGTCCAACCCCTTGCTTAGGCAGGAATCCCTACACCATTTCAGACAAATGGTTATCCAATATCTTCTTTAAAACTTCCAGTGTTGGAGCATTCACAACTTCTGGAGGCAAAATGTTCCACTGGTTAATTGTTCTAACTGTCAGGAAATTTCTCCTTAGTTCTAAGTTGCTTCTCTCCTTGGCTTCCACCCATTGCCTCTCATAGTTACTACTATTGAGTGAGATACCACATATACTGTACCTGTGCATTTTGTTTTTCTTGCCTAAATATAGAATCTTACTTTTCTCCTGAGAACTCCCGGGAGAGTCCAAGAATGGGTTGACTTGTCTGTTCCACCAGAGACTGAGCTATCAACTCTGTGGCTACGTCCCCATCCTCCTCCTCTCTGGCCCAGTTTCAGCTTGGTCTCAGCCTTCAAGAGATGTGTCATCTAGCATTCTTGGACTGTCATAACAGGTTTTTGTTGTATTGCGGGTTTTTTTGAGTTATGGAATCGCAAAGGAGCCACGGCTTGCCACCACGTGCTCCGTTTTACTCATTGAGCCGCCAGCCTGTCATCCGTGCGTTCAGCAGCTTGAAATTGCCGTGGCGTGTTGCCGGATTATTATCGGACCATCTGGCAGCCTCAGCTGGGGCGTGCACATTGTCAGATGGCTCCGATACAGCCGCAACCTCTTCCAGCAGCTTAGAATAGCTTCCAAAGATGCACGGAGTCCCTGCCTAGTCTTAGCTAGGCATACCCATTCGCAGACAGCCTCAGGAGAGGCGTGGAGTCCCTGCTTAGTTTCGCTAGGCATACCCGTTTGTGGCAGCCTGAGGCACGGAGTCCCTGCCTAGTTTTGGCTAGGCATACCCGTAGTTGAGGCAATTTCAGACCGTGGAAGTAACCACGCTGCCAGTCATACAGCCTCAAGCCCCTGCTAGTCTTGAAAGGCTTGGAGTCCTTGTCTAGTTTCGACTAGGCATACTGGTAAAGCAGGCAGGCAGGAGCCAGCAGCAGTGACACTTGCTTATTTAACATGGCAGGCAGAACTTCTGAGCAGAAACATAAGAAGCAGCTTACTGATATGTCTCACTCTAGAGCGGCAGCTTCAGTTAGTAAGAAAGAAAATCCAAGTCTAAGGCTCCTAGTAGCAAGAAGCATTCCAAAGCTTCTGAGATGGAGGCCAAAAGGAGACACAAAGCCTTAGAAAAACAATTTCTCAGAGCTGAGAGGGAATTGCCAGAACAAGCTTTTCCTCTGACAGAGGCTGAAAGTTCCTGCCCTTTTCAGAGGGAGCCATTGCTATACTCAGGAGATGTAATACCACAAGCCTGAGGGAGCAGGTGAACACTCTTTTCACTTATCTCCCCAAGCTGGCAATGAAAATGAAATAAATACTTTTTTCTGCCCGGCAACTACAACTGAGTTACAGCAAGGCTCCAATGGCAGAAGGGCTGCTCCTGCAACCTTCACAGCTATGGCAACTGGCTTGCGCCAAGGCGAAAATTTAACATCTGATTTGCCTGCAGATATAAAACCATTGATAACGCAGACTATTTCTCAGGGCACTGCTGCAGGATGGCAGCAAATCCCTGCCCCAGCAGCGCTGAACACTGAGCCCTCCACTAGTTTCCAACAAGGACCTCAGAAATCAGGGAACCAGTCCTATTGGCAGGGCACCCAATCCCCCAACCCCTCCTCAGATAGTGAAGACTCCCTACTACAAGAGGAGGGCCGAAGAGAGGCAGATTTATCTGAAGATGAGGGCTTAACACCCAATGTTCCAGTTTTCACCAGCCTTTTCCCTCCTACCATCTTTAAGTCAATTTTACACAAGGCACGGGAGACATCGGGAATGGGAGTAGATCCCACCCCAAGACCTGTGGGCCCCAGAGGTCCCAGCAATCATCTCTTTTCTGAACCAGCCATGATACAAGAGGACATACCTGCACCACAACATTTTATAGATGTGGTCCAACAGCAGTGGGCACAGCCAGGCTCCTTTCTGATCCAAGCAGACATGATCAACGCCTTTATAATTTGGCACCTGAGCTGGCTGAAATGCTCCAGTTACCCAAGGTAGATGGCCCGGTGGCCTCTGGTGTCTTCCTCCCTTGTGTCAGGCAACATAGCTGAAGGGTTAAAAGCTGAAGATAGAAAGGTGGAATTGACCTTGTGCAAGGCGCATCAAACTGAGCCTGGGCGATCAAGGCTGCATTAGTGGCCTCGTTTTTTAATCGTACCTCGTTGATCTGGCTTCGCCAGATGCAGCAGAGGGTTCCACCAATCGAGACCAGGCTCCACCAGAACCTCAATAAGCTAATAGCAGTTCTCGGCGGATGCCACTTTAACCACTGCAAAATATGCCTCCAGAACCCTTGCTTCCTCCATAACATCGAGGGGAATGCTTTGGCTATGCAATTGGCAGGCTGATGCCAAGTCCAAATGGAGCCCTCAGAGGTCTGAGTCACAGCCAGACCAAGTGAGGTTTCGCAACCAGCCCAGACATCATTTTCAGGCCAAACGGCCCTTTTGAGGAGCAGGAAGTCGAAAAGAAGGGCTTCATGGAGGCCGCCATCCAACATCTGTTGGACATTCAGGCCATCGAGGCGGTCCCAGAGAGCCAAACAGGACAGGGGTTTTACTCCATTCTGTTTGTTGTTCAAAAGAATTTGGTGGGTGGAGAGCAATTCTGAATTTTTTAAAAAATGAATCTGTATCTGGTCTACAAAAGGTTCATCCTGGAGGGGATTCAGGAGGGGGACTTCCTGGAATCTATCAATCTAATGGAGGCATACCTCCATGTGCTGATTCTCCCAGCACATCACCATTTTCTATGTTTTTGCTACAGAGGAGACCACTACCACTGCAGGGCACTGCCCTTCAGCCTGGTGTCAGAGCCCCGATCCTTCAGCAAGGTCTTGATGCTGCTGGCAGCATATCTCCAATCGATACTGGTACATCTACAATGTTATTTGGATGATATACTTATCCAGGCATCCTGTCTCAAGAAGACAGAGGATTTACAAACAACGATCAGGCCTTACAAGAACATGGATTCTCAGTCAGTTTCCAAAAAAGTCATCTGGTCCCCGCCACATGACTCTTACATCTAGGAGCAGAGATTGACACCAGATTGGGACAGGTGTTCACCACAGGACCGCAGGGACAGCTTGGTTGCCTGATATGTCAGGTAAGGGAGGAACGCATGGTCCCCATAGCCCTCTTATCTCAGCTATTAGGAAAGATGGTGTTGTACTTTTCAATAGTGCCCTAGGCAAATCTGCATGCCAGGACCCTTTACTGGTTTTTGCTCCCATATTAGCGGGCAGGCAACAGCAACTCCCGCACCAGGGTGCAACTCGCCACAGGGGTGTTACAGTCCCTGAGATGGTGGACAAATCCAGCTGTGGACAAGAGCTGTGCCTTCAAAGAGCCCATCTGCATCAGGATTATATCTGACACCCGTTTCTTTGGCTGGGTGGTGGTGGCTCATTTTCAGTCTCACATGGTTCTGGCCTGTTGGACTCAGGTGGATCTGAGCTACAACATAAATTGGCTGGAGTGTTGGGCGGCACACCTGGCCCTTCAGCACTTCAGGGACATGATCCAGGGACAAAATGTTCTGGTTCTCACCAACAAAGCTCACATAAACCATCAGGGGGGCACCCACTCCCAGGCCCTCATGAGGGGATTTGGGTGGAGACGCATTTGCTCTCCCTCAGGGCAGAGCACATCACGGGAATAGCAAATGTACAGGCAGACTGCCTCAGCAGGTCCACAATAGACCATTCTGAATGGAAATTACATCCCAACCTCTTCCGGGAACTGTCCGAGAGGTTCGGTCAGCCGGTTGTGGACCTGTTTGCCTCCCTGATGAATGCTCAATTACCATGATATTTCACCAGGTTTCCAACACAAGGAGCAGAAGGGATCAATGCTCTCTACAGCCCATGGCCCAGGGGACTGCTGTATGCCTTCCCAACTCTTCCCCTTATTCCGGGGGTCATTCGGAAGGTATTGATGGAGAGTGTGGAGGTCCTGCTTATTGCCCCCCACTGGTCCAGACACCCATGGTTCGTGGACCCAGTAAGCCTTTCGATTTTTTGGCCCTGGAGGATTCCTCAGGAGAGAATCTCCCTCAGTCAGGGGGGTCTTGATCCATCCGGAGCTGCAGTGGCTCCACCTGACTGTGTGGCATTTGAGAGGAGCCTCCTGAGGAAGGACAATTACTCCTCCAGGGTAATACAGACAATTCAGGCCTCATGAAGGCTATCTACAAACAGAATTTACAATTCTACTTGGACAGCCTTTACTAGAGGGTTCCTTGAAAGGAACAACAGCATCTATACCCCAAGTCCTGGACTTTCTCCAGGATGGATTAGACAAGGGCCTGTTACACATTACCATCCTCTGGCAAGTAGCAGCCCTGTCAGTGGTGTTGGTGCTTGGGGAACAGGTATCTCTTGCTCACCACCCAGTCATACACAGATTTCTCAAGGGAGCAGCAAACCTGAAACCACCTGTGGTCACAGGTGCCCCACTTGGGACTTGTCTAAGGTTCTGCAGGCCCTGACATCAGCACCCTTTGAGCCTTTACGGACTGTGACCTTATGCTTTCTGACCTTTAAGGTCGCATTCCTGGTGGCTATCACCTCAGCCAGGCGCATATCAGAGCTGGCAGCTCTTTCAGTCAGAAAAGACTTATGCATCTTCCATCAGAAGAGGGTAGTCCTCTGGATGGATCTTTATCCTTCATCCCCAAGGTGAACTCCTGGTTCTATAGGACCCAGGAGGTCATTTTGCCAGACTTCTGCCCAGGCCAGCTCATGCCCTGGAGAAGAAATGGCATACCTTGTTTGTAAGGAGGGCCCTCCGAATTTACATCAGGAGGAAATCCTCTACTAGGAAGATGGAAACACTCTTCATGTCTTTCCACCCTTTCTCAAGGAGTGCCAAGGTAACTCCTTCGACCATTGGCCATTCGCTGAGGGCTTGTATAACTATGGCCTACCAGGTATAGGCCTTACCAGCTCCCAGAGGGGTGACAGCCCATTCTACATGAAGCACAGCCACAACAGCGGCGTGGGTGACGCAGGCGTCCATTGAGGATATTTGCAGGGTTGCTAAATGGGCTTCCCCCTCACCCTTCATTCGTCATTACAAGTTAGATGTTTTTGTTTCTGCGGAGGCATCCTTTGGATGGAGGGTTCTGCAAAGAGTGCATGTGGTTATGGGGACTTCTGACCAAGCAGCATCCCAACCTTAAATCAGTCGGCTTTGGTATGTCCTATTCTTGGACTCTCCCGGGAGCTATCAGGAGAAGGGGCATTGGTCCTACTAGATATACCCTTTCTTCAGGGAGAGTCCGAGCCTTGCCCTGGCAACCACTTAATCTGCAGTCCAAGAGCTATCACTTACCATTGTTGAGATTTGATTCACAGCTATGTCCTCACCGAAACTGGGCCAGAGGGGAAGACAGGGGCGTGGCCACAAAGTTGAGAGCTCAGTCTCTGATGGAAGAGACAAGTCAACCCATTATTGGACTGTCCTGAGATCTCATCTGCCAGTTCCTTCAGAACCTTGGGGTGTAATCCATCTGGTCCTGGTGATTTGAACTCGTCTAGGGTAGACAGATGCTCACTTACCATTTTCTTCCCTATTTTAACTTGTGTTCCATTGAATGACCTGTGTGATATGTTGTCGCAGGGCTGTGGGTGGCTATTATTTTATTTTATTATTTTATTAGATTATTTTCTTCTATTAGTTTTATTTTTATATACGATGTTTTTATATTCATGTAAGCCACCATGTACAAATAGGCGGCAGTATAAATTTTCTAAATAAATAAAAAATTAAGAGATTCCTGTCACATGTAACATACCGTGATGGCACATATTGTTGATGGAGCAGTCCAGGTGGGTTGAATAGTTAGAGTCCTCATTTACCAACCACTTGTTCACCATTTAAAGATATAATGGTGATGGCACTGAAAAAAGTGACTTACAACCTGACTGTGAAGCTGCAACCATTGCAGTGTCCAGTAGTCATGTGATTGTCATTTGTGACAGCCAACTTCCAACAAGCAAAGTCAGTGGGGAAGCCAGCAGGAAATTGCAAGCTGGGGTTACCTGATTGCTTAACAACTTACGATGATGAGCTGACAAATTAAGTGTGTTCATGTGAACTTTCACTTTATGACCAACTCACTTGATGGTAGAGTTGCTGGTCCCAGTTGTGATTGGTAAGTGAGGACCACCTGTATCAAAGAGTTTTGGTCCTCCTTGTAGCATCCATTTTTGCAATAACTTAGAAAGAGGCAGTCTAGGAAACTGAAAAGAACATTTTTTTTCTATCTTTGACAGAGAGGTTTAAAGAATAATGAGATTTAACCTTGAAAGATTTAAGGCTCCTATTAAACCTTTAAAAAAACCAAATTCCCCTCCTCCTAAGATTGAAGCAATTTCTCCTGTTTTAGGATAGATAAGGGAAAAAATTGAAACCTTAATCTTAGACACAGAATATTACCCTGTTAACTTCAGTAATGTGATTATTTTCATGGTAATCTTCCTCCCCCCCACCAGCCTGCAGTAAGACAAAATGAAAAAAGACAGCTCCCAAGTCACAAATATTTATATATCTTTATTATAACTATCTTCTCTTTCATTCATGTTCCCCTTGATAGTAAGAGACAGACTTAGACCAGGTAGAACACATTTTGTCTCACTTCCTTCATCTAGTGTCTTTCTTAGTAGGGGATCCAAAGCAAAATGACTCGATCACAGGAGATTTTGAATCAGCAACTTCTTGACTCTCTTTCTGCAAACTCACCAGAGGAGTTTCTCCTTGTCCCTGCTATCAGCTAGCTATCTAGATTTATCTTGGCACAGCAGTGAATCAGCACAATCCTAAGGACATTTGTACTCATTTTGGCATGTAGCACGTGGCTTGGAGTTGATTAGTTGTGTTTGGGGTTGTTGCCATAATTGGCTTTAGATTAGCACATTTTTATTTTTGATTGATTTTATTTAGATGATGCCAAGACCACTCTGAGTGGCTGGCCATGTGAAACAAACAAGATGCAAAATATATAACATGAAAGGTATAATAAAAAAATGTTACTTCTGTCCAGACAGTATATCCAAAATCCCAAAACAAAACCCATCTAACAAGGGGACCACAGCCATTCTACCCCATACCATGGGAGAGTACCCAGCTTTTTAAGGCTTTTGGAAAGTCTTGGGAAAGGATGGACACAAATCTCTGGAAAAATATTATTTTTGTCCTTTGCTTAATTTTTTTATAGCATGTTGTGTGATTCCAGCCAATGCAGTCTTTGCTGATTACTCGTTGTTAACTAAAAATTCAGCTGTTGAGGCTTACTTTAGAAATCATGCTTAAAACAACTCATTACTTATGTTTTTTTTTGTTTTTTTTGACTGAATGATTGATTGGTTTGTTTATTTAATATGCCACCATCGCAGTATTCTGGAACTCTGGGCAGCTAGTATTTTATATTGAACTTTAATTTTTGAATGTTGGGAGAGATAGCCAAATAATCACATCTCTACTTTTGTGTGCCTGTTCTACTGAGTTCCCCCTCCCACTTTCCCTATAATACATGGATGCTACTCAGTGGTGAAATCCAATTTTTTTTACTACCGGTTCTATGGGTGTGCCTTGGTGGGCTGGCTTGGTGGGTGTAGCAGGGGAAGGATACTGCAAAATCCCCATTCCCTCCCCACTCCTGGGGGAAGGATATTGCAAAATCTCCATTCCCACCCCATTCTGGGGCCATCCAGAGGTGGTATTTTCCAGTTCTCCGAACTACTCAAAATTTTCTGTACCAGTTCTCCAGACTCTGTCAGAACCTGATGGATTTCACCCCTGATGCTACTGTAGCTTGTGCTAGGGCAACAGATTTTGGGCTGCAAAAATCCAGACCATCACTAGGTGGCACCACTTTTGCAGCTTTAGTTTTGCAGTGGTTCTCAACCTTTATAGTGCTGTGACCTCTTTAATACAATTCGCCACGATGTGGTGACCTCTTTAATACAATTTCCCACAATGTGGCGACCCCAACCGTAAAATTATTTTCATTTTGAATTTATCGCACTTGAAGCCGTATTGGCTAGCGATCTGAACTGCTTGCGATTGCCTTGAGGATGGAGGCATTAAAGCGGAGACTTCTCCCCTATTAAGTTTATCGTGCCTGAAGCCAGATTAGGCTAGCAATTGGGAGTGATTGCAGCTGGCTTGAGAGGGAAACATCAGAGCAAAGATTTCTCTCTTTTTTAATTCATCGCGCCTGAAGCTATTCGGCTGAAGCTATTCAGCTAGTGATTTGAAGAGCCTGCAGTTGGCTTGTGGAGTCAACCATTGGAGCGCGATTCTTCGACTCGCAAGTATACTTCCCATATTTCCGATGGTCTTAGGCGACCCCTAGCAAATCGTCATTCGACCACCAACGGGGTCCCGACCCACAGGTTGAGAACCGCTGTCCTATTGAAATGTGGAGATACATTGCTATTCTTACATTGTTTTTGAAACATATCACAACAATGGCAGTCTTCTAGGATGAGCCTGGGTCACACTGGGTTCCTATTATACCAGTTTGATAACATCATATAATTGGCTCCCTGGTTGCTGAACTGCTGCTGAACTGCTGAATAGTTTTTCCCCATTTAAATGACTGGAGGTACTCTAAGCTTTGATTAGATCATGTCCAACAACTTTATTTTTTAGATTCATTACCTGGCAGAAGCTTATCATTAAAAGTTCTTGGAAATACTGATAATTTTAAAGACTACATCATGCCTATTCTCATATTCAATAATAAAAGGGTACTAATATTTAAGCTCAGTCCAATGTTATTTTCTCTGGTTTTGAGATTAGTATCTGAAACAACTAATTTATAAGCTGGATTTACATATTGCCAGAATTATAATGTGATTTGTTTAATTTTACTTTGATATGTTGTTTGAATCCCACTTCTGTGATTTAATGAACAAATCATAGTTAAATCATGATTAATGCAATATACGAACCTAATCGCAGAATGAGCAACTTTTTGTGTTTTCTCCATGAAATAATTGTTACTGAGCAGAATAGATTTTAATTGAATTTGATGTCATTTATAGTTTGTCATATTCTCAGCGCTTTGAAAATAGCAGTGATATTGGTATTATATTATTGATACTATTAATATTTGGTTTCAATTCACTGTCTGTAGCCCATCTTGAACCTTACTGATAAGATAGGAGAAAAAATTCTAAATACTTGCATTATTTGTGGAATATTTAAAACAGGGAGGGTATAAAAGAGATTGGAAACTACTTGTAACCTGTAGAAGATAACCCACAAATTTTCTATCTGGTGTTGCAATACTGAGTTCTAATTAAAAATGGAAGTATATGACAAGCTTAAAGTCTTTAGAGGGTTCTGACTTACTAGGGTGAATAATGGGTGTTTACTTTAGACCAGCAATCTTGCATATTGGAGTCTGCTGTACAGTAATGTTTCAAATTAATTCCCTTTGCAACTTACAATATCCAATTAAGTCACAATATTCCATTGAAGTATTTATTTGTAAGTGATTCTGCAGTAAGAGATACTGTACATACTCTATTCTCCCTGCTCCCTGCTTTCTTTTTGAAGGCAGAATTGAGAATTTCTACACTCATGTCATTCACAGTAATAAAACGACTACTTAAATTTTAAGACATAATCAGTCTTAAATTTTTCCCATTCGAGTCACCTACTAAGATGGGGGGAAAATACTGTGACATTATTTTAGGGCTTTTTACATGTATAGCCTTTGGCAAGAGATCTTGGGCGTTCAGATGGGATTTATATATAGGTACCGTCACAACGCTTGATAACAGAAAAACACAACTGAGACATTTGTATTTTGTAATAGAGACAAGTGTGGCTTCTAAAGTGGTTCTTACTGAATATATTAAAATTATATAACTTTTGATATATTGTTGGAATTTTAGCAGATGACCTATTTTTTAAACATCTTTTCTAATGTAAAGACTTGTCCTCTCAGTTTGTTAGTGGAATGAAGCTACAGCAAAACATTTCTGGGTAGTCATGGGACCTGGCGGGATCTACAGAATGTTGGCTTTTATCTACATTCATTGGATGCGTGTAGAATGCAAGATAGCAATAGCACTTAGACTTATATCAAGCACTTAAGACAGTGCTTTACAGCTCTCTCTAAGTGGTTTAGAGAGTCAGCATATTGCCCCCAACAATTTAGGTCCTCATTTTACCCACCTCAGAAGGATGGAAGGCTGAGTCAACCTTGAGCCTGGTGAGATTTGAACTGCTAAATTGCAGGCAGCTGGCAGTCAGCAGAAATAGACTGAAGTACTGCACTCTAACCACTCTAGCCACTGTGCCACCATGGCTCATAAGATCCAGGCAGAATTCTTATCTTCTGCTGAACTTGCTAGAAAGAGAAGGTTGGACTCTCTCACTCTCTCTACACTTATCTGTTCCTCTTAACTTGCTAGTACTACCTTCTGCTGATTTGATGAAAGTTCCTCTTTGCGGAAAGCTTGGTAATTACCGAATCTTGTTACAGGCAAAATTGAGGAATATTTCTAGTAGTTTGTTTTAGGAGACTATGAAGTTAATGGGCCTTCAATCAATGGGGCCTTGGAAGAAACCAATGATTTTTCTTTTTTAACAATTGTTCTTTGCTAGGCCCCATTAAGGCCAATCAGGAGAAGGGAGGCGGGCCACTTGAATTGTGTTTCAATCTCAAATGGGCCTCAACTTTTAGAGGAGAGAGAGTGTGTGTGCAATGCCTGTTGTATAGACAGGCCTCGGTGGATTCTAAGACTTGCAGAAATGAGGATCTGAGAGTATTCTCTGCATCTGTGTCTGTAACAGTGTGTATGTTGGTTGCAACACTGATAAGCAGAAAAAGATCAGATAGATTGTATATGCATGAATCTTGAACTTTGTTGAAATCTGTAATAGTCCATAAACTGAGAGGTTGAATAATGAAGAAAATTCTTTTAGATTGGACTAAAACTAAACAAGACCTAAGCCAACCTTAATAGATTGAGAATATCAAAAATTATTGAACATTCCAGCAAAACAAAAAATGATGTATTTTCTGGTTCCATTATCAAGCAGACTACATGTATCAGTTCCAAAACCATTTCTGAGACGGATCCCTCAATATTTGGAATCTAGCCATCATACATAACATGTCGAAAAATTAACTTCGGCGACATATTTGTGATTTATGATCTATGACCTATCACTTTGTTGCTTGTATGTACACTGAGAACTTATGTACCAGAGACAAATTCCTTGTGTGTTCAATCACACTTGGCCAGTAAAGAGTTCTGTTCTGTTCTGTTCTGTTCTGCTCTATTCTATGATGTCTAAAATCATGGACCTTAAAGTGTGTTCTCAGAAAAGGACTCTCTTTGGTTTATCAAAAATGTTGCTATTTTACCCTTCCTCACAGAAGCAGTGACAACATAATAGTCAGGTAGGCACCCCAGCAGTGCTGCTTTAAGCAGGTAAGAGTGGAGAAATGGAAGCTGTTCAGTTTGCCCTTCTTGTATTCAATACATGTTCTTAGGCTGAGGAAGCTAAAAAGTATCCATAACAATAGGGCAAGCAGAAACTACTCTGCAGATATCCACAGACTTGGTAAGGAACTTGTCACATTGGAGTGGATGTTGTATAATTCTATAGGTTAGCATCTCTTTGATTCCAATGGGTGCAAAACAGGGATATTAGATAAGTTGGCATAAGGAAATAGCTGTGACTCAGAAAATGTTGGTACATGTACACAAGGTGGGTTGTGTAAGCTTTTAATGTTTGGATCTTATAATATCCATAACTTTCACCTCCTTTTAGCTGTTGTTATGTAAGGATGAAAGCAACTATCTTTTTAGCTGCACTGAAGCGTTGTATTACAGTATATTCCCTGAGAGAGTTATCTGTGTTTAAATTAATGTGTTATATATAAGAGGGCATGTTTGGGTTGTATATTTTATTAGTGCTTGCAGCAAAGTATTTTTAATACAACAGCTGATTTTCCAGATTTCCTGAATGTAGAATCCATAAACCATAAGTAGCCTTTGAATATTTTGAGTAGAGAATGATGGCAATTGGTCAAACTCCTCTGGAGGACATAAGGTTTCAAAAAAAACCACACACAAAAAAACCCAGCCTGGAAATATGTTTTCTAATGTAATGTTAGTTTAAAAGCATAACACTTCTCAAATTTCAGCCACCTTATATTTGTCTTAAAGAAATAAATCTGACCACGAGAGTATTTCAGGAAAAATACAGATTTCTTTTTACTTGTGGAGCTAACCAAGAAGCTTAACAAAGATGTCAAAAACATCATTTTCTCCCTGGGAGAGGATAATGTGGGAATGTTCAACTTAAAAGGCAATTATTTGCAAGAATTATTGGAAGTGGCTCTCAAATAAGATTTTGCATCTTCATGTTATTTATTACTAGACAGGCAGCATACATTTGTACTAGTTGGAAGAGAATGGGAAAAAGGACCGACAGCTCTTTTATATTTGTGGAGGGGGGGGGAATGCAGTAAAGAGAAAATATTCCATTTCTCATCTTGTCAGCAGAAACTCTAAATGCAGGAATTTTATTTCAGCAAAGGCTATCAGTAGATGGCTGACCACATCATCATATTTCTGGGACAGATGCATGTGAATAGATATTTTAAAGCCTCTGCTGAGCTTAATTTTATAACCACAGAAGACTTGTGAAAACTCAGTCACTGTGTCAGATAAGAGAAGAGGCCTAAATTATCATCATAATACTTTACCCTTCAAGATACTCGGAGATGATTTGCTACCATAATGTTCTTATATCACTACTGTATGTACTTACTATGCTCAATTTAGAGGATCCTAGCTTTATAAATAATTTATCCTATCTTCTCTACTTCTAAACAGGGACTGTCTCTTCTCTAACTATACTTCTGAAATTCTCAAAATATTATGTATTAATAACTATGTATTAATAAATAATCTGATTACTTTTTGGGATTCTGAGGGAATTCAGACTATCGTCTCATTTACTTTGAAATTTGCACAGTAGATACTTAAATTATTCCTGAATATTTTCAGGTTCTTATCCTTTTTATGTATTTGTGGATATATTTAGTGCTATAATCATGGGCATCACTGTTATTTTCACAAGTGTAAAATTGGAAGTGTATACCAAACATTAACACTGCCCTTGGTATTTTAAGATGGCTAATAGCTAAAGTCTCTTTGACCTACCTGTAATTAACTTCCATTCACATAAAATTAACCTCTGTACCATACCCCAGACACTGTAGAACCAAAGCTCTTCTTGAGAAGACAAATTCCATACGATTCAACATCACGTTCAGATCTTCAGTGTTTGTTTCCAAAATTGTATTAATTTATTTAGTGATTCAAAACTATAGCTAGACAAGATCAGATCATGTGAGCTACTGACGAGCCAGTCCACCAAAATATAAGGCCCAAGTATTTTTGAGAGATTTAATACATATATTAAAAATTCTTGATGAATTAATTTTCCCCTTAAATTATAAAGACACATACTTTTTTTTTTTTTTTGTTTACATTTATACCCCGCCCTTCTCCGAAGACTCAGGGCGGCTTACAGTGTATAAGGCAATAGTCTCATTCTATTTGTATATTTTTACAAAGTCAACTTATTGCCCCCCCAACAATCTGGGTCCTCATTTTACCTACCTTATAAAGGATGGAAGGCTGAGTCAACCTTGGGCCGGGCTCGAACCTGCAGTAATTGCAGGCTACTGTGTTCTTAATAAGCCTTAATAACAGGCTTTTACCAGCGTGAGCTAAACCGGCCCAGTATTAAGAAACTTACCATTTCTTAATACTGCTACCTATTGATTTCCAAACTGAGTATTCCAGATTTTCATCCAGATCTTCAGATATGTAACAAATTTCTATTTTCATTTTAATTCCTTATAAAATTGAATTCTTACTTTCTGTTCATATGCTCATCTCTTAAGAATCCTAAAACTGCAGTTGTCTCAGAGACTGTTAAAACATTTGAGCCATTTTGTTTAGCTAATATATGTTTCAGCCAAATATATATTTGCAAGTGAACATTTTAAGTAATTTATATTCAAAATGCAATTTATCTAAGTTTTTGAAACAACCATTAGTAATTGACTGATTTGAGATATTGATCCTTTGTTTGACCATTCTAATAAGGCATTTTCTCATATAATCTGCGATCACAGGTACTCACTTACCTATTACTATTACTTACCTGATCAGCTATAATTGGCAGCTTTCTAAGGTAGAAATAAAGATCCCTGTTAAATATACTTAGACCTGAAAACTTGACAAGATTTTAGAAGTGTTACACATTTACTCTCCAAGTAGGCCCAAAGAAGGGAATATTCATAAAAGTTTGTGTTCTCAAAGAATATACAGTAATCGTTGGAATAAAACTGGTAGGTTAAAGCTGCTGTCATCACAAACTAATCTCACTTTGGTTTCATCCCACCATAAACATTTTCTCATTAATTTATCTTTTTGACTACAGTATCTAATAGGGAGTAACACCAGAATATTTCTTAAAATATACATTAGTCTCAATGTAATATTTATTTGGATAACATTAATCTTACCTTAGAGAATTTAGCCTTCGCTTTTAGCCATTCAGTTTTGTCTACTGAAATGCCACTTATAGACAGACTTAATTCATTATATTGTGATGTATTTCAAGAAAGATATAAACCCAAACACTTTATAGAGGTCATATAGATTTTAATCTTAAAATTATCCTCCTGAGATTATTTTTGAAAAGTCTTTATGTTTGAAAAATGAGAGGGAGAAATAATATGATTCTATATGATCTAGAGTTAATAATAAACCTAAGAACATAATTAATTTTGTATTGATATTGAGGAATAACTCTCTTCCGCTTTTATTAATTAGTTGTTTTTTCTCTTTTAATTTATTTTAATCAGTAATTATATTTAGGTATCTTTTTCACTGTATAAATTATTAAGTAATCTTTTGGGGTGGTTAATTGTAATGGAAAGATGGAATCTAAAACATTCTGAAGATTAGTTGGTTCATTCATATATATATATACACCTGCATACCCACACAAATATATACATACAAGTAGTCCTTGACTTACAACTATTCATTTAGTGACTGTCTGAAGTTACAACGGCACGGAAAAAAGTAATTTATGACTGTTTTTCACATTGAAAAACATTGCAGTATCCTCATGGCAATGTGATCAAAATTTGGATGCTTGGCAATTAGCTCATATTTATGATGGTTCCAGTGTCTCAGGGTCATATGATCTTCTGACAAGCAAAGTCAAGGGGGAGCCAGATTCACTTAACAACAGGGTTACTAATTCTACAACCACACTGGCAAGAAAAGCCGTAACATGGGGCAAAACTCATGTAACAAATATCTCGCTTAGCAACAGAAATGTTGGGCTGAATTGTGTTCCTAAGTCAAATACTACTTGTATTTTCTCTCAAATAGCAATGGGAACTATATATAGTGAATCGAGTAACAGTAAGATAGGGAGGCTGAGAATTAGTTTTTGCATTAATTTTTAGTCCATGCCACATTTTAAGAATTTTAAGGGGATTTACCTGTTTTAAATTTGATTTTTGCAAGGTAAAATGAAGGGATTTCAACACCTGACTCCAGATAGACATTAAAAGTGTAACAAATTTAAAAGGTTGGCCTACCTAAGATCTCCAGTATGAGAACGCTTGCACGTGGATAACATTTCAATCCATGTACAGTTTTTGGTTTAAGGCCTTCTGAATAAGGATCTCTACAGTGGGGCAATGACAAAATACAAGTTTGGATACAATTATTACATAACATAACATAATAACAGAGTTGGAAGGGACCTTGGAGGTCTTCTAGTCCAACCCCCTGCCGAGGCAGAAAACCCTATACCATTTCAGACAAATGGCTAGCCAGCATTTTCTTAAAAATTTCCAGTATTGGTGCATTCACAACTTCTGCAGGCAAGTTGTTCCACTTATTGATTGTTCTAACTGTCAGGAAATTTCTCCTTAGTTCTAAGTTGCTTCTCTCCTTGATTAGTTTCCACACACTGCTTCTTGTTCTACCTCAGGTGCTTTGGAGAATAGTTTGACTCCCTCTTCTTTGTGGCAGCCCCTGAGATATTGGAACACTGCTATCATGTCTCCTCTAGTCCTCCTTTTCATTAAACTAGACATACCGAGTTCCTGCAACCGATCTTCCTATGTTTTAGCCTCCAGTCCCCTAATCCTCTTTGTTGCTCTTCTCTGCACTCTTTCTAGAGTCTCCACATCTTTTTCACATCGCGGCGACCAAAATTGAATGCAGTTTTGTGGCAGGCCGTTTAATACTAGAATACTCAAATATACTCAAATGCTGGCATACTGCTACTTTTTTCCCTTTGCATCCTGGAATTGTCCTTGGTATGTTTGGTTGTCCTGTTGACCTGCCGTCCCTAGGAGACGGCGTCTTCTAGAATGTGCAGTTTTATTCTCGCTTAAAGTCACGGCGCGTGCCCAAGATCCTCAGAGAAACCATTCAGAGCAGGGCTGTCCAACCTTGGCCACTTTAAGCCTGGCGGACTTCAACTCCCAGAATTCCCCAGCCAGCAAATTCCTCCCCAACCTCCTCTGTCCAGCTCTGCTCCTCCCAGTGGGCCTCTCCTCCCAGTGGGCCACAACACACTGGTGGATTCATTTGGTTTCAAGAGCCATTGGGAGGGCGGACAGCCAGTTTTCCTTAATGCATCTTTATTTATCTTTATCCTGTTCTGGCACACACCTATTATCCTTCAGATAATTGCATGGTAGCCGAAGAGAAAGTACCCCACCCTACAATTAAGACAAAACAGCCTTGGAGAAATCCGAAAATGTAAAGTTCCATTCTGGTTTTTATCAATGGGAAGCATCGTCTTTTCCCCGATCACCCACACCCAGGCTGTTCTCGATGTACGAGAGTTCATTTAGTCACCGCGGCCATTTAGCGACCGTCTGAAGTTACAAAGGAGCAGGGGGAAAAAAAGGAATCATTTTATTCCTTTGAAGTACCATTTCGGAACATTCTCATTTACTGTACATTTCAAGTCGGGGAACTAAAAATATCCTGATTTTTTTTTTTTAATATGAATAGTCCTCAACTTATGATAGTTGGTTTCGTGACCATTCAAAGTTACAGCGGCCTTGAAAAAGGTGAGTTACGACCGTTTTTCACATGATGACCATTGACGCATCCCTACGGTCACATGATCAAAACTCAGACGCATGGCCATCGACCCACATCCATGACAGTTGCAGTGTCCCCGGGGGGTGGGGCATGTGATCGCCTTTTGCAACCTTCCGAGAAGCAAAGTCAATGGAGACGCCAGATTCACTTAACAACCATGGTTCCTAATGGAACAATTGCAATGGTTCGGTTAAGAATTGTTGCAAGGAAGGTCGTAAAATAGGACAAAGCTCACGTAACTGTCTGACTTGGGGTTCAATTTGGGTCATAAGTCAAGGGCTACCTGTGGGGAATTCATCTATTTTGTTATTAAGGTTCTTGTGAAAAAGAGAAGATGTGTCTCTATCTGTGCATTTTTTTATTATTATTAATTTTTATTATTATTATTATAATACGTGGAAGAATAGAAAGTGCTAGGAGACCATTGCAGTATTTTAGCCAGCTGAGAATTAGTATCTGATAGCTCAGTGTTTCTCAAAACTTTACAACTCTTAAGTTGTGTGGACTTCAACTCCCGGAATTCCCCTGGCAGCTGAGTTGAAGTCCACATGTCTTAAAATTGTCGTGTTGAGAACCACAATTACAACCAATTGTGTTGTGTTGGGATTCAGGGATTTAAGAGTGGGATTTGGATTATGACACATAGGTCATGTTTGCATTTTGACTTGCTATGGCTGGTGCCGCTGCTACTTAATCCAGCAAATTTTCTTTGCAAGCATACATTAATACAACTACATTGCATATGTAAAGATCTCCCCCCCCCCCACAACCGATCTTGTCCAAAACTGAACTCCATGGGTATTTTGAATATGCAAAAGTGAAATTTTGAATGTGCAAATGAAAGCAGAAGCTTCCCTTCCCACAGTGTTCTCGCATAGGGAGATTATTTATGGATTTATTTTTTGCTTGCTTGCTTTATAATCTGCCTGCTCTCCCGAAGAGTTGGAGATCTGACCAATAGTAACTGGCCCAATTCTTAGCTGACAAGAGTTTACTTTTTTCTGTTTCTGGAATTATAGCGTTCTGGATTATTATTATTGTTTCTGAAAGTTTGAAAAATAAAAATTTTTAAACCAATAAGCTTTGGATCCTCCCAAACTATATATAATGTTTTCTTCTCCTATTTTCCTACAATGACAATTCTGTGTGGTAGGCTGGTCTGTCACTCACTGTACAGTTTTCTTGCTTAAAAGTGAATTAGAACCTGGAACGTCCAAGATTTTGGCCCAGTACCTTAACCATGTATTTATATTGTAACTTACTTTATTTATTTGTTTATATTCCATCTTTATTATTTTTATAAATACTGTAACTCAGGATGGAAGACATAACATATTTTTGGAGTATAAGACGCAGCTTAGTTTTTGGGGAGGAAAACAGGAAAAAAAATTCTGCCTACTAGTTATTCATCTGGCTAGTGTCCTTAGTCTGGTCAGCTTCAGCACATTAGTTTGCTCTTTTTTATCCCCTGCGTGGGGATAAAAAACAGCTTCTAAAACACAACTGATCTTTGGAGAAGATCAGTTGTGGGCAATGAGAAAAGCAGACAAACCACAGAGATCGTTTCACTTGCTAGCACCTTGTTAGGGCTGAAAAAAGCTTCATAGCTGAGAGTTGAGGGAACAGGCAAAGCAGGAAAGATGGCTCCACTGAAAAAAAAGCTTAGCACGGAGATTGATTCACTCACTAGTGCCTCATTAGGGTTGAAAAAAAGCTTCAAAAAAGCTATATTCGGAGTATAAGACAAACCCAAATTTTCAGCCTCTTTTAGGTGGGAAAAAAGCGTGTCTTATACTCCGAAAAATACGGCACCTAATATTCCTTCCTTCTCCTCTTATTTTTCCCACAACAACCTTGTGAGGTAGGTTGGGTTGAGAGAATGTTAGTGGGCCAAAGTCACCCAACTGCCTTTCATGCCTAAGGTAGGACGAGAACTCACAGCCTCTTGACAATTGGCCCACAGTCACCCAGCCAACTTTCATGCCTAGGATGAGACTAAAGCTCACAATCTCCTTCCTTCTAGCCTGGTGCCTTCACCACTAGACCAAACTGGCTCACTAACTAACTAACCAACTAACTAACTTAGTTACTTATTTACTTGCGAGTTTTTAAAATTTCCTTGCTAAATAAATGACATTTACAGGGAAATTTGATTTTTCTATATTATTTATGCTTGCTGAATAGGTTCTGATCAATGGTGGGTTTCAAATTTTTTTATTACTAGTTCTGTGGGTGTGACTTAATGGAAGTGGCAGGAGAAGGTTACTGCAAAATCGCCATTTCCTCCGGATTAGCTGGGATTTGGGAGGAAGAGAATAGATGGGGGCGGAGCCAGTCAGAATTTTTACTACCCGTTCTCCGAACTACTCAAAATTTCTGCTACCGGTTCTCCAGATCTAGTCAGAACCTGCTGAAACCTACCTCTGGTTCTGATGATTGGCAGGAAATTTTACAGAGAGTTCAAAGTTTTATGATTGAGTTACACTATTCAATAATAAAAGGAATTTGGTGCCCTCTGCTGCCAGCATTTGATTCTTTTGCAAATAGATACTGCTGTTGGCTACTGCAGCTGCTTTTTATTAATCTCCTGTCATTTGTTAAAGATTTTTATTTTGGTTTGGGAAAACTAAGAATAGCAGAATCTTCTGCTGACCATGTTGTTTTTATTTTAGTGCCAAAGCAAATAACTTAATTGTAAGAATGCATGCTATGAATGGAAAGTTATTCTGTTCTAATTTTTTAGTGGGATCTGTTGCAGAAGATAATCCGTTTTCTCTTCCTTTAACATATCAGTTGCTTCCCTCTTCCACACACATACACTGGTGCCAAAAATACTCATAGTCCTATTACCTGTCTTCCCCCCCCCCCCCGATCTTCATTGTACGTACCCATTTGTTTGTTCTTTTTACAATCTAGGACTGTAAAATTTCACATAAAAGTAGCAATTATTTCACAATATAAAATTCTTTAACAGTTTTTAAAGCTATATATGAGCATTAGATTCAATGGAAGCAATGTGTTAAGTTCGGGCAATGAGGAGGCAGGAGACAGTCATTGGTGACAACAGCTCTTAAATTTATTGTGAAAACCCAGCAAAAGCAACTGGCAAACAGCCCTCTTTATATAGTATTTTGGCTGATCAGAAACGTGCTTTTTCCCGTCCAAATTTCCCTCCAATAATTCAAATACATAACACAATGGATGTGTCATTCTCTATAGAAGTCTATATGGCTCTGATTGTACAAAGTTTTCAAAGCAGCAATTCTGTTATGCCGAATAAAATATTTGCAACATTTGCAACATTTGCAATGGATATTTTGAAGAGTATTTCAAACAAAGTTTCTGATAAATTCCAAGACCATTTCCCCATCCTGATTTCTTCCTTTATCATACTCTATTTGTGCTAAATATTATTTTCCTGCTTTTTTCTGAGATGTCTTTGAGAATAACTTAAATGTATACACAGTGCATATCTAGATAATGCATATTGCATACTGTCCATATAAGAAATCCCAAGCCCAAAATTTGGAACAGTTTCACTATTCTCAGTGCTATCTTTAACCATTACCCTTCGGAAGAGACATTTTGTTTATTGTTGTATCCTCAACTGAAATAAATATCAGAATAATGTATTCTACAATCCCACATTTTTGTAATACCCCCTGCTAAGATTTCCCCAATATTTTGTCTGCTTTCCATTCTGCACGCCAGATATGCTGGGAAGGAGGAAAATAAATCTTCTGTGTTCTTTTAGCTACTCATAGAAGGTGGCTCAATAAAACAGCTCTCTCCAATTTCCAGTGCATATAAAAGGTGAATTAACTCAATTTAGATTACTTTATATAGATTAGTAATAAATTAAGAAGTCAGCTTCTATTTATATGGGAAGGGAGGGAACATGTGTCTGCCTTTGAGCTTTCTTCTAAAAATAAAGGCTTTCTTGTAAAAAATGAATAACAAAATCTTTGGCATAAAAAAGAATAGCTAGAGATGGCTGTGCAGTAAAATATTACAAGATGAACAGAGATGCAACCCGAGGCTGAAATTCTTGGAAGGTTTAAAGAACTTTTGGGGTTTAGAAAACCCTCGGTCAATTGCTTCAATAAGCTTTAAGGCCAGAATTCTTCTCCAGCTTTCTTTATAAATTGAATTTAAGGCTGCTGGGAAGGATCATCTGAGCTTGTTTCTGTTTTGAAGAGAGAGCCATGGACAGTTTGGAGTTGTGAGGGCAGAGCTTGTCCACCACTTATTAACACTAAAAGCCTTTAAAGAATTTCACCAAAAGCCTCTAAATTTAGACGTATTATTTATTCTAGACTGTGCACAAAGGAACCGAGGATGGCATGAGATCTAGACTGAGATAATGATAGCTTGCCCAAGGCCAATTGGTGAATTAAATCAGAGATGTTTATCGGCATGGTGTATTTAGTTTATTATTTCAGATTTTTTTTTAAAAAAGAACCAATCTTTAAAAAGAGTGTATACAGTAGCTCCTTAAAAAACTGTTGAATATCATTTCTACATTTTAATTGCAAAAGCAGCTACAAAGGATGAGAATTAGTTAACCAGACATGTCCCATTGAGATTGCTAACCAACATGTGATTGCAGTGTGTGTGTGTGTGTGTGTGTGTGTGTGTGTGTGTGTGTGTGTGTATGAATATTATTGGCATGTCTATGGAAGTAAATTGCATTCACTTTGGATTTGGACGGATGACCTATAGCTCTAGGCTCTTATAATGTCAAAAAGAAATAAAGGGGAAAGAAGAACATTCAAAAGGGATTTTCAGTCTGGTATTGTAATAAAGGTTGTTTGCACGTGAGAAGATGATCCAGAATATTACTTGTTCATGGTAGTCTCAAAGCACAGACCTTGAGGCATGGTAGAATGAATTTGTAATAAATGGAAATAATCATATGCATATAGTTTAATAAAATTGTACGTGAAAGGTGTTAGGGAGATAAATGTCCAAGGTACAGGCAGATGATGATAGAAGATAATGCAGATAATAAATGATAGATGGTTTCTAATGTGTACCGCAGGTGATTTCTTATTTTACTACCAAAATAATAATAGGAGTAGTAGTCATTTTAAAATATCCCAAATATCATGAAATTTGAAGTTTTCACTTGAAATGTCAGCATCTGCACATGAAATCTGTAGAGATCTCTATTAATCCTTGGTGGTAATCTTGCAGACTGTTGGTCATTTTTAATTATTATTAATTATGTAGGTCTTTGGTTATTCAGGTTTTCTCCCGTGTAAAATTGGAAATGTCTTGGCGACATTTCGACGAAATCCCATTCGTCATCTTCAGGCTAGGTGTTTACAGCTTCATGCTTCTAGGAGAAATGTGTGATCGCAGCTGTTTCTTCCTTTTAACTGCTAGTGGGGGTTTGAACTGATTGGGTGGGAGCTTGGCTGTGCTCTGATTGGATGTGGGGTTTTTTGTGCTCTGATTGGCTGGGGGTGTGTCCACTATGAAGATGTAGCACGACCACGAACACGAAGCCAAACAACAGCAATGCAGCTCACCAGCTCAAATCCCCCTGCAACTCAGACTAATTTGAGCACAACCAAGCCCCCAGCCAAACAGGACACACCCCCAGCCAATCAGAGCACAAAAAAAACCCCATCGAATCAGAGCACAGCCAAGCTCCCACCCAAACAGTTCAAACCCCCACTAGCAGTTAAAAAGAAGAAACAGCTGCGATCACACATTTCTCCTAGAAGCACAAAGCTGTAAACACCTAGCCTGAAGATGACGAATGGGATTTTGTTGAAACGTCGCCAAGACACTTCCAATTTTACGCGGGAGAAAACCCGAATAACGAAAGACCTACACACACACACACACACACACACACACACATGTAGGTCTTTGGTTGTTCGGGTTTTCTCCCGTGTAAAATTGGAAGTGTCTTGGTGACGTTTTGACGAAGTCTCATTCGTCATCTTCAGGCTTCAGCTCGTGCTTCTGGGAGCAATGTGTGATCGCAGCTGTTTCTTCCTTTTAACTGCTAGTGGGGGTTTGAAATGATTGGGTGGGAGCTTGGCTGTGCTCTGATTGGATGGGGTTTTTTTGTGCTCTGATTGGCTGGGGGTGTGTCCTGTTTGGGTGGGGGCTTGGTTGTGCTCAGATTAGTCTGAGTTGTAGGGGGATTTGAGCTGGTGAGCTGCATTGCTGTTGTTTGGCTTCATGTTCGTGGTCGTGCTACATCTTCATAGTGGGTGTCAGTCTGCTGCATGTATGGATTGGAGGGGTTTGAAATGACTAATGTTGCAGCTGCGGTCTGGCTTCTGGTCCTTGGTCGTGCTTCATGATCAGTGTGGGTTTGGGTCTGCTTTCTGGGTGGATGTGTGGTGGTGACATCCTGTGTGGACCTCGTGAGTGTGGGTCTGGTGTCATTCCTCGTGTTAGGGACCCGTTTGTCAATAAGGGCGGGTTTCCAAATGGCTGGTAGGCGGGAGGTATCATCTCGTTTGTTCATGTTGTGTGGGTGTTTTTCTATCTCAGTGGCTTCTCTGATTGCTCCCAGAAGCACGAAGCTGAAGCCTGAAGATGACGAATGAGACTTTGTCGAAATGTCGCCAAGACACTTCCAATTTTACACGGGAGAAAACCTGAACAACCAAAGACCTACATACAAACACCCGTGAAAACCTCAGAAAACTAGATATTTTATAGGCAAATTGGAAAAAAATATTTCAAAAGTTCTATCTATATTATCTGGGAGTTAGAAATGAAATATCACTGCATTGTGCTTTTATATTAATTTAATTGGAGAATTCTAATATGAAAGCCATTTCTGCCAGGGACACACTAGGACTTAAGTTAAGGTCTGCATCTAATCAAATATGATTAAAAATGACACTTATTTCATTATTAATCCTGTTCCCTAGGATCTCTAACTTGTTAAAAATATCATCCTTTGGCTGGGTTCAATATAGCTCAAGCTCTGGCAGGCTCTTTAATTTGCCCCATTTCATTCTACTCCATAAAGGAAGCTGCCAATTATTTTCCAGATTGGAATTCTCTGCTGACTGGCAGATGAAGATGCAGAAAAGCCTTCAGAGTTCATCATTGTCACTACTAGGAGAGTTCCCAAATTGAATCAGCATGCCTAGGAAATGATCTACCCCGTTCTTGTTTTTAAAGCTGGTTTTGTTTTGTTTGTTTTGTTTTTGGAGATGACAACATGGCAGTCTTTAGACATTTCTAGAGAATAATGAGTTTGGAAAAGAAATTTCTAAAAATGTAAAGAAAAGGCCAGAGGGAAAAAAAATGCCCAAAATGGAACTACAAAAAGGAGACAGCAAAGTAGAGGGTTCCTCTGCTCTGACAACTCTTGAGATACCAGAAAAAATACTAATCAGTGCAGTTCTGGGCAAACATCCCTTCCTTGTTTGTAAGTGGGAGGCTATTGAAAAGAATTTAAGTTACTATACTCCAAAAAGCATTAAAAGAAAAAAAACCCTGCATTTGCCCTGAAGCATTGAACATCATGCTGTGGTATTTGAAAATTAGGTGAGAATTTGAAAATTGTCGCTTGCAAGCCATGTCCTGATTCCTCTGCAGGGCATTTTCAATCTGTCTGGATTTTAAGGGGTTCCTGTAATTGATTAATCCTATGTAAACATTCTCCAGACCTTGCAGTTCTCTGCTTGTTCCAGATTTTAGATGAGGTAGTGAAAAATTGGGCAGAGTTCATGAGGAAAGAGAGCAGGATAGCACAGTTAAATCCAACTTCTATCTCATATGTTTTCCAATTAGCTGAACATTTGCTAATTAGCAAGACAAATCTTAAAGACTGAAAAGTCTGAATATCAAACCAATGCATTTCTGATATGATTTGACCTTTAAGCAGATATTCCAAGGAGAGGGAACAATTTGTATTAACAAAGATTATCTAACAAGAATATCTAACAAGATTTCTTCTTTTTCTGTAATAGATTTCTTTTAAATCTAACTGAAATGAGTCATGAGGACTTCCGATTTCTGGGACCAGCTTTGGCCATTTGCTCTAAGTAATATTTTTTTGAATAGTCTGCTTTCCTCTAACAGTTAAGATTTTAACCAGCAAAGCCCCAGCTTTCTACAGGAGATTGACCCCAAATATCTTGTGTATTTTCAGTCCTGAAATCCACCATGCCTCTTTTTTGTTTCTAGTTGCCAGTTCTCTTCCCAAAGAGCAAAAATTACCTTTACATTACTTCCTTTGATGCTATAAATTTCATGAGGGAGAAAAAAACCCTAGGTACTTTTGCTATAACAGGTGTCCTAAGCCACCTTCCCATTCCTCCCTTATTTTATTGAAACAACCCAAAAATGACAAATTAGGGTTTGCTGTTCAGTGTGTCTGGTCTAAAATGGTGCAGAATGATAGCAATAGCACTTAGACTTATATACTGCTTCACAGTGCTTTACAGGCTTCTCTAAGTGATTTACAGAGTTAGAATATTGCCCCCAACAATCTGGGTTCTCATTTTACCCACCTCAGAAGGATGAAAGGCTGAGGCAACCTTGAGACAGTGAGCATTGAACTGCAAAATTGCAGGCAGCCAGCAGTCAGCAGAAGTATCCTGCAGTACGGCACTCTAACCACTGTGCCTCTGTGACTCAGTGCATTCTGGGAAATAGTTTTCTAGGCCCATGGAGCTGGAATAAGTTTTTTTACTTTGTTTCAGGGTATGTTTTGATGGAAAAGACCAAAAGAACATTTCCTCGCTAGGATTGTTCTTGTGTTCCTACATATCCTGGTCCAGCACATAAGTTTGAAAAAGCAGTAGATTTATTTAATTTGTTAATTAATGTTTTCCCCATGCCTAATTAATAGAATTACTTTTTGTTATTATCTTTCTGGCTATTCTTCAGTCATGTTTTACTTATCCTGCTCTGAATGTGTTTTTTTTAAAATTCAGGACAGATGCATTTGCTATTTGTTTCTGCTTGCTTTTATGGATGTGTTCTTGCTGAATGTTGCTATTTCTGTTTCGTTGTGGAACCTTTATCTCCTACTTCAAATCAATTCTGCAATTTGTAGTGCATATTCATTTCCTTGCTGAGTTTCCTGGTGTATTTTTGATCAAACATTATTTTGAGCCTTTATGAAATTTACCCCTGGGTCATGTATCCCTTTTATAGAGTGTATAGCTTGTTATAATAATATGGGTGAAATTGCATTTTAATCCTTCATATAGAGCATGACTCATTTGTATTTAGAAACCCACTGTGCCCCCTTTTAAATAAGATATCTGAAAGATCTGAATTATATGCAAAAGTGTAAGAGTTCCCATTAAAAAAAGGAGAATGATTTTGCTAAATGAATCACTAGCAGCTTCCAACCTTGTATATAGCTGTCTTCTGAGAAGAACAGTTTCTGACACCTCATAGTTTTCAAGTCAGCAAATAATGTATATTCAACTGCCACCGATATTTTGTATTGGTTGTTTATTTTATTTCATTTATTTGTATCTTAACCTTTATTGTATATTTGTATCTTAACCTTTATAAATCACTAGAGATGTGCTATGTTCCTTCTTGCTTCAAACGCTCTACCATCATCCCAGTGCCGAAGAAGCCCACCATCAAGGAACTGAATGACTACAGACCAGTTGCTCTAACATCTGTAGTCATGAAAACCTTTGAAAGGCTAGTGCTTTCCTACCTGAAAACCATCACGAATCCGCTCTTAGACCCCTTGCAATTTGCATACCGAGCAAATAGATCAACAGATGATGCTGTTAATATGGCTCTGCACTACATCCTACAACATCTTGAGTCTCCAAAGACCTATGCAAGGGTCCTATTTGTAGACTTTAGTTCAGCATTCAATACCATCATTCCAGACATTCTTCTAACTAAGCTAAACCAGCTACAGGTACCGGAACAGACTTGTAAGTGGATCACAAGCTTCCTAACAAACAGGAAGCAGCAGGTGAAGCTAAGCAAGATCACATCAAATACCTGTACAATTAGCACAGGGGCCCCCCAAGGCTGTGTGCTCTCCCCACTTCTCTTTTCTCTGTATACCAATGACTGCATCTCCAATGATCCATTTGTTAAGCTACTGAAGTTCGCAGATGACACAACAGTGATTGGTCTCATTCGAGACAATGACGAATCCGCATATAGACGAGAGGTCGAACGACTAGCCTTGTGGTGCAACCAAAACAATCTGGAACTGAACACACTCAAAACCGTAGAAATGGTGGTAGACTTTAGGAAAAACCCTTCCATACTTCCACCTCTCACAATACTTGACAACACAGTATCAACAGTAGAAACCTTCAAATTTCTGGGTTCTATCATATCGCAAGATCTCAAATGGACAGCTAACATCAAAAACATCATTAAAAAAGGACAACAAAGAATGTTCTTTCTGCGCCAACTCAGTAAGCTCAAACTGCCCAAGGAGCTGCTGATCCAATTCTACAGAGGAATAATTGGGTCTGTCATTTGCACCTCTATAACTGTCTGGTTCGGTTCTGCAACCCAACAAGAAAAACACAGACTTCAGAGGATAATTAGAACTGCAGAAAAAATAATTGCTACCAACTTGCCTTCCATTGAGGACCTGTATACTGCACGAATCAAGAAGGGGGCCGTGAAAATATTTGCAGATCCCTCGCATCCTGGGCATAAACTGTTTCAACTCCTACCCTCAAAACGACGCTATAGAGCACTGCACACCAGAACAACTAGACACAAGAACAGTTTTTTCCCGAAGGCCATCACTCTGCTAAACAAATAATTCTCTCAACACTGTCAGACTATTTACTGAATCTGCACTACTATTAATCGTTTCATAGTTCCCATCACCAATCTCTTTCCACTTATGACTGTATGACTATAACTTGTTGCTGGCAATCCTTATGATTTATATTGATATATTGATCATCAATTGTGTTGTAAATGTTGTACCTTGATGAACGTATCTTTTCTTTTATGTACACTGAGAGCATATGCACCAAGACAAATTCCTTGTGTGTCCAATCACACTTGGCCAATAAAATTCTATTCTATTCTAAAAATTATATTCTATTCTATTGTTTTTTTACAAATAATTCAAGGTGGCAATGATCTCCAGCACATCTTCCTCCTCCTATTTTTCCCGCAACAACCACCCTGTGAGGTGAGTTGGGCTGAGGGAAAGTGGCTAGCCTAGAGTCACCCAGCTGGTTCTCATAGCTATGTCTTTTGGCCTCTAGCCTGATACCTTAAACACTAGACCAAACTGGCTCTATGTGTTTCTGTGTTGTATTTTCTAATTTATTTCCTATCCAGGTTCATTTCTTGTCTTTGTATTTTGCTTTCTAATATGTATTTACAGATTAGCTGAATTTGCTGTAGATTACTCCCACATCTTCTCAGAGCAGATTGTCATTAGCCATCAATGCTTAAATACAGGATTGTGTTTTATAGTTAAAAGCTGAAAAAGCTTGAGAAAATGCATTTCCTCCTCAGAGGCCTCTCTGGATCCAACAGTCTCTGATATTGATCATGCAGTCTCCAATCTTCCATTTCTGGTTATTAAAAAAGTATTTGCAGTTGATGAGGTCTGCAGTTGATGAGAACCCTGACAAACCTAGACCTATTTTAGTTATGTTTCTGGCCAAAATTCAGTTTTGAGGCAGCTTTGGTTACACTTGTTGATGACCTATGGTGGAGCTGGGTCAGCAGTGGTGAATCTTTATATTCTTTGATCTCTTGGTGTCTTTCGATACTGTTAATCATGGTTTCTACACTGGCTCCTTGGATTGGGGATTGGACACATATTAAAATAGTTCTCCTTCTTTCTCCAGAACTGGTTGCAGTTGGTGTTGGTTGGAAAAGATCATTTTCTAGGTCCATATTTTGTGGGGTGCTGTAGGTTTCCATTCTCTCTCCCCTACTTTTCAGTATCTACATGTAACTGCTGATACATGTAGTTGGTCATCTGCCAATTTGGGTTTTGATATTATCGGAGTGCTGATGATATCTAATTATATTTTTTGACTCAAGTGATTCCATAACTTATCTCTTAATTAAAGGCAAATCCAATAAGTAACTTTTTCTTCAATCCAGGTATCAGGAAAAAAAAAATCCAGAGTCTAAAATAACAACATTAATTAACATCTATAAAACTCAACATTCCACATCACAATTCTTAGCTATAAACCAAACCACATTTAAAAGGCACAACGTTTATCCTAGTATAAAGAAAAAACAAAAATTTAACATGACAAAGAAAGATCATTTCTCTTTTTCTTTTTTTTTAAAAAGCTTATAAATATATCCAGCTTCTAGAATAACTGTAGGGAAAAAGTTTAAACACCATGTTAACTGTAAACAAAGCAAATAAATATTTTTTTTATTCTAAATGACAACAATTTCAAAAAGAACCACCCAAAATAGCAACATATCCAATTCAGACAAACTTGATATATTTTGACTCTTAACAATGAAGTGTTGGAAGAAATATCCATCTGGGTTCAGTTCCAAGTGGGGACAAAGACACTGGAAACATGGAGGCTGCTTGGAAAGATGGTTTAATGGTGGTCAGGATCACATGGCTTGAGATCCTGAACAGAAAAAGGGCTGAGATCCTGTGTGCTCCCTAGCTTTATGCTTTTTCTGAGCTTTGAATTTCCTGGGGCACAGGAAGAGTATCCTGATTGGTTGTCAAACTCCCAGGTGGTCTAGGGGTCTTAGCTAACATTATAGGTTGTCCTTCAAGCTTGCCTGAGCCTTGCCATGTGGTGAGTTTCTGTTGCTAGATGGGTTCTATTTTGTTGCAGATGATGATGGCCCATTAACAAAGGTGGGGGGAAATGAGTGAGCTTGGTTGAGGCTTTAATGGCCCATTGACAAAGGTGGGGGGGAGTCAGGAAGCTGCTTTGTCTTTAAAACATGTTTCTCCATTTCTCATCCAGGGAAATATATTCTGCCTTTTAAGTATTTTCTAAAATATTTCATTCTTCTAGGAGGGGGGTGGGTGCTAAATTCCTACAGAAGAAAGCCACATTTGGCAAATATCAATATTCTACAATAAACAAGAGTCTAAAATTAAACATAACAAAGAGGGAGAATTTTAAAAAGAGCATATTCACAAAATCTCTTTATGTTAACTAAAAAAACAACAATGCCAGTTTTAAAGATTGTTCAATTAGGATACATTTAACACCATATTAAATGCAAGCAAATGCAATACACATTTTTCCTGTCCAGATCAGAAATCCCAAAAAGAACCGTCTAAAATAGGACACGTCTCATTTTAACCCTGGTCAAATAAACTGGCTTGTGGGCCTTCTTTTTACACAAAACAATCTAGCTCTTAATCTATTCCTATGGTTACTGATTCTTGTCTTCAGTGTTTTAAACAGCTTCTTTTGTAAATCCATCAAAAACAAATTGTTCCAACTGCTTTCTGGGATTGTCAGGGTTTTTTATTATTATTATTACTTCCTTCTTAATTTTTAAAGTCTCATCCATTTTTTTCTTTATAGCCAATGACAAATTCTTATTGACATTCTCATTCATGTTGATTTTGTTGCATATTTTTCTTTAACTTCTTCTGGGAACAGACTGTTCCCAGGAAGACACAATATAGCTGACATAATTGATCCAGTCCAGTTCCTGAAAGACTTCTCTGAACATAATTACAAGTTACTTGTCTTGTTAGGTCTCCAATATCAAAAGCAACATTTCAAAGCCTTAACACTCAAAATCCAATAGTTCAACTTCTCTGAGCTCCTAATCAATTTAAAA
Organism: Ahaetulla prasina; assembly: GCF_028640845.1. Lineage (NCBI taxonomy): Eukaryota > Metazoa > Chordata > Lepidosauria > Squamata > Colubridae > Ahaetulla > Ahaetulla prasina. The sequence continues at coordinate 146,602,351 of NC_080539.1, read as the reverse complement.
CTTTCTTTAGTCAAAACCTTGTGTTTTTTTACTCTTTATTTTAAATCCTTAAAAATTATAAAGATATGCATTAGTTTCTTATGTTAAGAATTGAAGGCACTTGGCAGGTGGCAGTTTTGTCGCTTTGAAGCAGTTAATAGCAGGGGTGAAATGCTCCCAGTTCGGACCGGATCAGCTGATCCGGTAGAGATGGTGGCGGATGGTTCGGAGAACAGGTAGCAAAAATCCCTGCCGCCCCTGCCCCTGCCCACCCAATCGCCCAGTCACCCGCTTGCCGCTTCTTTTAAAAGGTAAAAAGAAGGTTCTGATGATCACAGCTGAGCTGCGCGATCATCATAGCCTTTTTTTAACTTTTAAAAGCATTTTTTTACAACCTATTCGGCCGAATAGGTTGTAAAAAAATGCTTTTAAAACTAAAAAAAAAAAGATTGCACACCACAGCTGATCACACACACACACCCGCGCTGTTCTATTTACCCCATGCCTCCTATTGGCATGCACTATGCACATGCACCTCGCATTTGGTGTGTGGTGCGCACTGTACATGCACAGAGTGCGCATGCACAGCCAGCGAACCAGTAATAAACCGGTTCACATTTCACCACTGGTTAATAGGCAATTTCCAAAAGTGGTTAGAGAATGAAGTGTGACTTTAGTGTCCTTGAAAAAGGCCTGTTCAAGGCTGAAGCATGAGGTGAATTCCCTCATCTCTCACCCTCTTAAGACTACTGTCTTCCGGTCTCCTCATAAGGAACAGCTGTAAGGAGAACTGCTTGGGCAATCTTTTGTCCTGTTTATTCAGAGAGGATTGAAGGAGCTGATATTTATTTTATTTATTTATTTATTTATTTGATTTTTATACCGCCCTTCTCCCTAAGGACTCAGGGCGGTGTACAGGCAACAATAAAATACAGACACTACAGTATACAATTTAAAATGCAAGTTAAAAAACTTATTATAATTAGCCTAGAACTTTAAAGATTTATAAAAACCAAAACCCCATTTAAAATTAGTAAAAAATTTAAAATCGATAAAATTTATGTAATTTAAAATTTAAAATTTAAAATTTAAGCCAGCCCCGCGCGAATGAAAAGATGTGTCTTCAGTTCGCGGCGGAAGGTCCGAAGGTCAGGTATTTGGCGTAAGCCCGGGGGAAGTTCGTTCCAAAGTGTGGGAGCCCCCACAGAGAAGGACCTTCCCCTGGGGGCCGCCAGCCGACATTGCTTGGCGGACGGCACCCTGAGAAGTCCCTCTCTGTGAGAGCGTACGGGTCGGTGGGAGGCATATGGTAACAGCAGGCGGTCCCGTAAGTACCCAGGCCCTAAGCCATGGAGCGCTTTAAAGGTCGTAACCAACACCTTAAATATTTGTGGCCGCAAATGGTGACTGCCTTTTGTGGGGCCATCTTCAGTCTGCCATATTCCCCAGAAGTTCCTCCAAGTTTAAATTTCCCAGTCAGATATTGTCAGGATTGTGTTTTTCTTCCAAGATTGAACAAAGTTTATTCTTGCTGATATAAGCAACAACTCATTAAATTATGATATTTCTTTTTTTTTTTTTATAAAAAAGTTTTATTTTTACAATCATATCAAATAATACATCCAATGTACAGTTATATACAATTAGTCAGGCTTGCCCAGTCACCACCCCACTTTTTAACACTCTTCCCTCTTCTACCTTCTTTTACTTTCCAAACCTTCCTCTCCTTCTCTTATCTACATCCTCTCCTCCCTCCACCCTACACCTTCCTTCTCCCTCTTCTACCCCTCTTCCTTCCTCTTCTCCTCTTTCCTACCTCCTATTCTCTCTTTTCTCCCTCCCCACCGTTCTAAAATAGTAACTGGGCAGACCCGACCCTACATTAATTCTTCAATAATCCCTGTACATTAACCATCACTCCATCTCTACCCTCAAACCCCCCCCAGTTCCCCTCCCCCTTACCCCCCACCCCGACTTCCCAGAACAAAATGCAGGGTATCAAAACTAACAATCATAATCCAAAATAATTCCTAAATTATAATCTCTAGTCACTCCACACTTAATCACACTCTCAATTCCCCTCTCCTTCAGAAATATATCTAATACAAAATATTTCCTAAATTTACTCATATGCTATTTGATATTTTTTTATCTGATACTTATTTTGAATATAATCAATCCACATTTTCCATTCTAAAATATATTTTTCTTGTGTATAGTCTTTCAAATAAGCAGAAATTTTTGCCATTTCTGCCAGATTTGATACTTTAAGTATCCATTCTTTAATTGTAGGTAAATCTTCTTTCTTTCAATATTGAGCAATCAAAAGTCTTGAGACTTTATTAAGTTCAAAATCAATTTAGTCTCTATAGCTGAACAATCCATAATTATTCCTAGTAGAAAGAACTGTGGAATAAACTTAATCTTCTTTTTCAGAATGTTCTGCATAATCCACCATACTTTGATCCAAAATGCTTTAATTTTTTTACAAGTCCACCATATATGGTAATAAGTGGCATCTTCACAATCGCATCTCCAACATTTAGCCTGTACATTAGGATACATACATGACAACTTTTTGGAGTCTAAATGCCATCTATAAAACATCTTATAAAAATTTTCTCTCATATTTTGCGCTTGTGTAAATTTAACATTCCTCACCCAAATTCTTTCCCAAGTTTCCAACATTATTGGTTGCTGAAAATTTTGTGCCCACTTAATCATACAATCCTTAACCAATTCAGTCTCTGAGTCTATTTCTACTAATACATTATACAACCTCTTAATATGCTGTTGACCTTGATCTCTCATTTGTTTTAACAAATTATCCTCCATTTGCTTAACACCTATTTTTTGATCTAATTTCCATCTAGTTTGTAATTGTCCATATTGGAACCATGTATAATTTTTCCCTTCTTCCCCCATCTTTTCTCTAGATTTTAATTGTAATTCCCCCTTTTCCATACAAAGAAGTTCTTTATAGGTAACTACCTCCATCTTTTGATATATATTTATATTTTCTATCATATGTCTCGGGATTGCCCATATTGGAATCTTTCCATCTAATTTATATTGATATTTCCTCCAAACCCTCAGTAATGCATTTCTAATTATATTATTTTTAAATATTTTATCTACTTTCTTATCATATAATAAATGAGCATGCCACCCATATAACAAACCATAACCTTCTATATTCAAAACTCTTTCCTCAGTTAAATTAATCCAATCAGTAATTAATGATAAGACAACTGCTTCATAATACAATTTTAAATTAGGCATTTTAAGAGCCCCCCTTTCCTTATATCCTGCATTATTTTTAATTTTATTCTTGGCTTTTTGCCCATCCATACAAAGTTATTAACCCCCTTTTGCCATTCCTGTAATTTGGTGTCATTCTTAAGCACCGGTATCATTTGAAACAAAAATAGAAACCTGGGCAAAACATTCATTTTTATAGTCGCTATTCTTCCCAACAGGGATAGTTGTAACTTCTTCCAACTCTCCATTTCTTTCCATACCTTCTGCCACAATACCTCATAATTATTTTTGTATAATTTGACATTTGAAGCTGTAATATATATTCCTAAATATTTAACCTTTTTAACGATTTCAAAACCTGTAGTTCTTTCTAACTCTTCTTTTTGTTGTATATTCATATTTTTAATTATCATCTTTGTCTTTTGCTGATTCACCTTAAATCCAGATACTTTGCCATACTGACCAATTATATCTTTTAAACCAGTAGCTGAGTATATTGGTTGAGATACAGTAACAACCAAGTCATCTGCAAAAGCTCTTAATCTGTAATCTTGATGTTTAACTCTAATTCCCTTTATTCGATCGGAACCACGTATTTTATTCAGAAGAATTTCTAAAGTTAAAATAAAAAGTAATGGAGACAGGGGACGAGACAGGGATGTCTTTCCCAATTTTAAAAGTTTCTGTTAACCCACCATTTACTATTATTTGTGCTGTTTGCTTCTGATATATTGCTTTAATTGCATGGATAAAATAATCCCCAAATTGCATTTTTTCTATTACTTTAAATAAAAACTGCCAATCCAATCTATCAAAAGCTTTTTCAGCATCCAAAAAAAAAAAAAAACGCCGATGAGACTTGGTTGTTTCGTTCCAAATATTCAAGTAAAATTACAATTTGCCTCACATTATATCTCATCCGCCTACCCTTAATAAATCCTGACTGATCATTATGAATTATTTGATTCATCACTGGCATTAATCTATTAGCAAGTATCTTGGCAAATATCTTATAATCAGTATTTAAAAGTGATATAGGCCTATAATTCTCTGCTTTAATACCATCTTGATCTTCCTTCAGTATTAACGAAATAAAGGCTGTCCTCCATGAAGGGAGAACATCTCCTCCCATTTGAATTTTATTAAATAACTCTTTAAGTGGTTCAACCATCTCATTTTGTAAATTTTTATAATAAACAGCTGTTAAACCATCTGTATCAAATTATGATATTTCTTGTTAGCTTTCTGAGATTATACCTTAAAAGAATAATTCTGTTTCATTTCAAATTTAAATTCCAAAATTTTCTATATTATACTATGTATATCTTATCAATACTGTCAAGTTTTTACATGTCCATCATATGTGATAAAATTTTCCTTCTGTAAAATGGCATTTCCAACATTTATTACTGAATGATTTGTCTATCTTAGGTTTTATTAGGTTTTATTAATGGAGTTCTGTATCATCTATAAAACCAATTTTCCTTTTAAGTTATAACTTGATGTAAAATGTATATATTTAGCCTATAATTCTTCCCATTATTGTATAGTAATTGCTTTTTTGAAATTCTACATCCATTTTATCACATAGTTTTGTTGGTTCTGTCTCTGTATCTAAGAGTTTATATGTCCTAATATATATACTAATAAGTGCTGTTGATTTTGTATGAGAGTTACAAATTCTGTTTTTTCCTTAATATCCCTCCTTCCTTTTTGAGATCTGATGTTATCCCTTACTTTTTGTACATATGTCAACCATGGCATATTTTACCTTTTACTAAGTAGTAGTTGTCTTTGTAATTTACTCATAGGATTGGAAAACATAACTCATATCTACATATTGTGTATAATTACATTTTTTGCTGTAATTATCTCCAGCATGAAAAATATTTGAAGGACAACCTAAGGGGGAAATTTTTGGATTTATTATTCCATTTGTGGCATTCTATACTTTAATCAAACTTTGTCTGATATGTCCTTTTATGATTTTTTTTCCTCCTTTGGGACTTTGTACCATAAGTGTCTATGAAATCCAATATATTTGTTTCTTTTGAGTTTCTTGTATTGTCATTTGTTTTTAAATGTTTTGAAGAATTTGTAAACTGCCTAGAGTTGCTAAGAGTTAGGCAGCATATAAATTTAATTGGTGATGATAGTGATGATGATGATGATTGGTCACTGACATAAAACTAGAATATAGTCTTATACTTAGAAAACAAGATCAGTTTCTTGTTCAAGGAAATATTAGTTACTTATATTAGCCTCAATTGATAAGATTACAGCATCACTACTGAGATCAAAGTCAGCTCTTTAATGCTAAGACAAAGAGACAAACTAACATTTCCAATAATCTGGACTAATAATTTCCTGTGTCGTTATAGTGGTTCCCAGGGACTAAGCAATGACAGGAGAGGGAAAAAAAAACACCATTCAACTCTTCTGTTTCTAGGACCAAACACCTGATTTTATCCTATTATTACAGCTAGAACATGTTTTGCAGTAATAAGACAACCACTGAAAGCTTGGGGAACTGCAGTTGTTGTAATAGACTCTGATTTAAGATATAAAGGCAGTACCTTGTGTTCAGGTTTACTGGATATATAGAAGGAATGATAGACAGACAGATTAAGCCAAAAGTGTGATATAGCTGTTCCAAAGGCACATTAATCTGGTAATAGGAGCCAACTGTGAAACCATATCACATAACCCACAACAGGTATTGTATAGTGGACTTCAGCAGGCAATAAACAGGCCATAATAGATACAATAACATTTATTGACTGAAAACTGGAACTGAGGAACTGCAGGCAAATCCCTGTAATTTATACTCTGGGCCCACAGGGCCTTAACCAATCATAATACTTGAAAAAGCCGGCACAAGTATCAATGTTCTAAGTTTCCCTCCAAAACAGTTGGAGTTAATTGTTAGAGTCATCTAAAGGTTAGTTTCACTTTAGCAGGGCTTAACACAACTAAATATATTTAATATCTAACAACAGGGTTACTAAGAAATTGAATGGGTATCATTAAATAAGAAGAGGCTGCAGTGAAGGAAAAAAAACAGAGCAATGCTCATCAGAAATTGAAACTTATAGAACACCTATAAGCAGGGGTGAAATCCATCAGGTTCTGGAGAACCGGTAGTGGAAAATTTGAGTAGTTCAGAGAATTGGTAGTGGAAATTTTAAGTAGTTGGGAGAACGGGCAAATATCACCTCTGGCTGGTCCCAGAGTGGGGTGGGAATGGAGATTTTGCAGTATCCTTCCCCACCACACCCACCAAGCCACGCCCACCAAGCAACACCACGCCCATCAAGCCACATCCACAGAACTAGTAGTAAAAAAATTGGGTTTCACTGCTGCCTATAAGGTGTAAAGTTTTCTGGAGCCATTTTAAAGAGTATTACACCCAAGCAAGCATTTGAACCCAGGTCTCCCCTTATAAATCCAACTCTCTTAAGTCACACCAGATGCATTACATCTGCAAGAAATTCTTATTGATATAATTCTATTCTTAGTTCGGGTGGTTTAGTGTACCCATTTTTTTTCTAAAAAAAGAGCTATCAATAATTCATTATGACCAATACAATCAAAAGCCCTTGCATTATCAAGAAAGTAAAAACAGACATGTTTTTGGAATTCCCTTGGCCTTTCCATTATTAATCAGATGAGAGCAATGTGATTTTGGTGCAGTGGCCCTGGCTGCATCTGGCTTGTGCATCTGGTGGTTATTCCATATATTGTTGAAATCTAGACTAGAAAAATATTGAGCATTGTCTTCAAAACATGGCTATGCTCTCACTTTACACTATATTATTTGCATTACCATGACAATGTCACTATTACACAGTTGCTCAATACCATATGTACTTTGGCTGGGTCAGTTAATTCATAAATATTTATAGCTATAACCTTGCAGCAAAATTCTCAAAGTGATTAAATTAAAATGACACTACTGTTGGCTAATTCAGTTTATAAAATGTTGCGTACAATTTGTCAAACTAATATTTAGATTTACAGCCTCCTCAATAATTGTGCTATGTTTTACTTAATTCTGTTCTTACTCTGTTTGGGGGTTATATTTGCTAAATTATTAGTAACTGACTGATCTTCAGATACCAGGAATATATAGAAAACTCTTTGAGTCGTTCTTTGTACAGTTTTCCAAGATTTCTGATCTGATTTTTTTTGTTAAGAGAAAATGTATTTTAATTGTATGCTGGGTGTTTGTGTATGTCAATGTGTTTATGCTTACAGATAGTTCTCAATTTATAACCACAATTTGTATCAGAATTTCCATTGTTAACCAAGGCAGTTGTTAAGTGAGTTGCACCAGATGTTTTTTCCATGGTTGTTAAGTGAATGGAGAAATCTGGTTTTGCATTAAGCAAAACCAGATTTCTCCATTCACTTTGCTTGTTGGAAGCCAGCTGGGAAGGTTGCAAATGATGACCACATAACTCTGAGATGCTGCCACTATCATAAATACATGCTGGTTGCCAAGTGCTCAAATTTTGATCACATGACTGTGTAGATGTTGCTCTGGTTGTAAGTGCAAGCAGCAGTAATAAATCACTTGTAACTTCGGTCACTAAATGAATGGTTGCAAGCCAAGGACTATCTGTAGAGCAGTGGTGAGTTTCTACCGATTTACCTCAGTTTGAGCGAAGCGGTGGCGGGAGGCTCCACCCACCCGCCCGGATGTCATCACAGACTCTCTGCGCATGCGCAGAAGGTTCTGTGCATACGCAGAAGTGCCGCTCGTGAATGAAGCAAGCAAGCGCTCACAGTTCTGAACTGTAGTGAAGGTAAGTGAAACCCGCTACTGCTGTACAGTTCAACCAAAATAATGGAAGATCGATTATAGTATTAGGGTTGGGTTCATACCTGTTGACTGAGTATTAAAATATTAAACCTTAAGCTATGGCTTGTTTAATCATGGCTTGTTAACAATGTTGCTGTTACTGGATACACAAAGTAGTAAACCAAGGCCACAATAAATCTGTCCATATTATCCAAACCCAATAATTCTTGTATGTTTGTGTGTATATGCAGATTGTGGCAGTGGATGTTAAACCGTGAAGTCTTAAATGTTAAAAAAATAAATTTAAAATCTATAATTACAGATAGAAGATGTGCCCAACGACTTATCTCTCTTATCAAACCCAATAATTCTTGTATGTTTGTGTGTATATGCAGATTGTGGCAGTGGATGTTAAACCGTGAAGTCTTAAATGTTAAAAAAATAAATTTAAAATCTATAATTACAGATAGAAGATGTGCCCAATGACTTATCTATGATTTATTTATGTATTATAAATTATCCATTAACTCATTTTCAAAATTAATAGCCTACTTTTTGAAAAAGATAAGGTGGTACTAAGTCACAGCATATCATATTTATTATTTCCTTTGAGAAAAATCATTACATACATTTTTAGCTGGGTTTTTTTCCCTCCATAGGCAAGCATGATCCCATCACAATACAAGTTGTTTTTATTGAATACTTCTGCTCTTGTAAAAAGCTGATATTTTATGTGCAGGGAATGGCTATACCATTAGCATTTTATTAGAATAACTGATATTTTGATCTGTGAAAAATTACAGTGTCTTGAGTCTTCAGTCAAATGCCACTTGAGAGCTATGCATAAATATGTGAGCCATTTGTGTAGCTGAGAACACATTGCCTTCCCAGAGGAAAATATCTTGTTAGACACATAAGCATACAGTGCATAACACATATTTTAAATGTTGCCTTTTCCATATTAAAAGGGTTTTGTGTTGATCTAATTGCTCTAGGTGGAGAAAATACTAGCATAGCTGTTAAATCAAAGCAAAAGAGTAGCCATCTCTCAGCCATCTCTCCATTTTTTTTAATAGCTTGGTAAGACAAGTTATTTGCTTCAGGATAATTGATATTCTTGGAACCTGGATTGCAAACCTGGACTCATTTGATCAGCAGGGCAAGAATTACAGGAAGTCCAGTATGGAAAGCTATGCATTCTGTTTGACCAGAGATGAGGAAGTAGACTAGGCGGAGTTGAATGGCAATATAGCAATGTCTCTCATTTATTTTCTTAACTCTTTTCTTTGAAGGGAAAAAATGGATTGATTCCCCATTAAGAATAACATCTTGGGCCTGATTCTTTTTCATCTCTCCTTGCTGATGAAATAGCAGGGCCTGTGGCTGAAGGGAGTATGGAAATATGAGTGATAGGATATGCCATTTGAGAACAACCCTGGGACTTTGGTTTATATAGGTAGTCCTTAATTCCTGACTTCTCAATCAGTGACTGCTGAACTTTCAATAGCACTGAAAAGCAAGACTTATGTGGGTCCCAAAAGAAGCATCCCCATAGTCATGTGATTGCAATTTTGGCAACCATCTCTCAATTATGACAGTCGGACTTCCCTATGATCACATGATTGCCATTTGCAAGCTCCACAGGTGGCTTCCAACAAGGAAAGTAAATGGGGAAGTTGGCGAGATGTTGAAAATGCTAGTCACATGATATCACACTTATCAACCTGCAGCCATTTTACTTAATGGCCACAATCAGAATTGATGGAACTGTCATTGTTAGCATAATCATGTGACATGTATGTTGCTTAGCAATGGAGTCGCTGGTCAGTGTTGTGTTCGACAAATAAGAACTACCTATATTAAGAGGTATCCCAATATATTGGTTTACAATCCCCCTAATTCCCAGACAAAACAGGAATGTTGTTCAAAAGACTTGGTTAGCTGGTAATGCCAGGAACTGTTGTCCAGTACCTTTGTAGAGAAACTAACTAGGACAATCTGTTTTAGAACATATGTGCATAGGTTGTACATAGGTTGCACATTATTCCTGAAATACTGGAATTCTTTTTCCCCTTATTCAGGAAATAAGCAAGCAACATTTCAGGAGTAAGCAAACAACTTGAGGGTGTGTAGTAGAAATATAGTACTTTTAGACATAGTGTGAACCATGACAGGCTTCTTACTATCTGTGGCTGCCACAGTGGGCAAAGACAATGACGAAATGCATTCTAATTGGAAGAAAAGCAGTGACTTGCTCCCTTCCAAGTGTTCCCTAGTGCTTCAGCTTCCACCCTTCATTTAAATATTTTGCGGTGGCCTATAAAGCCTACTACTTTCCTGTTAAGTTATTTTAATTAATTTTTAAATATAGAAATGAAAATGGGGTGGGAAATCTGCAGGTACTAAATAGGCATCCACGTGCATGGAATATCAATAGGTAGTGTATTGTTCATCCATTTTCAAACCTTTAAATGAGCATCAATGACTGCTCTCTCCAGAGAGAGGGATGCCCAATTTCTGACATTACTGTATTTTAGCCTCCAACAACAACAACACTATTCTCTCAAGATGTTTTATTCGGTCAATATGCTAATTTTAAAAATATATACTCTTTACTTTTAAGCTAATCTAGTTGCTTTTATTGTCTTGCTGCTACCTATGATCTAACTTTTAGGTACCTCTCTCCATTTTTTCTTTGGTAATTTTAATGGATTGCAAGTGACCCTGCTTTTAAAGGGCAGCATGCATCTTTTAAATAAATATATAAAGAAACAAAATAAATTTCCAGACACTTTGTAACTCTCCGCTTGCTTGCTTGTCCAAGGATGTCCTTGGTTGTAATAAACATGGTGCAAGGTCATGCTTTTTTTTAAAAAAGAAATGTTTGATTTGTTTTTAAAAATTAATTCCACATGCATTTATGCTTTTTTTTTTTTTTTTTTTTTGCAGAGGGGTGTGGGTGTGGGGGCTTCTAACATTTTGCTATTATTTTTTCCCCATTTCTGTTCATTCCTCATCATAGGGTTTCACAGCCTCTGAAGGGCGAATGTAACCAGCACAAGTTCTCCCACTGCTGCCTCTTGTGAATACCTGCAACGCAAACAAAGCTCAGACATTATGGGGACAACTCAGGTACTGTTAACTTCCCAGGACCAATGTCTCTTTTTTTGCACAGAAGAAATAATATGTGCGTTGCCCAAAAAAAATAGAGTAATTGACACTTGGAAAGTGGTACTGTAACTTGTGCTGGATTAACTCTTTTATTAGATAGTCTAAAATTTGCTGCACTCTGGTAAATGAAGGGTTAAGAAACATGCAACCAAACTAATATGTTTATTGGTTAATAAGAGTTAAACTAATGTTTCAATATATATTCAATATACATATTTTCCTAGTTAACAAATAACTGGTTTACTAAGTATGGTATCATGAATCTATCACAGAATAAATTAAATGATGCGTGTCTTTTTTCCTCAAAGCATTCAGTCTTCAGAGCAGTGGTGAGTTGCCCCTGGTTCAGACCGGTTCTTATGAACCGGTAGTAAAAACAGGAGCAGGCTCTGCCTACCCACCCAGATGTCATCATAGACGATCTGCGCAAGTGCAGGAGCTTCTGCGCAGCGCAGAAGCTCAGTGCGCGCGCGCGATCCCATTACAAACCAGTAGTAAAGTTAAGTAGAACCCACCCCGACTTCAGAGTCTTCCCTGAAATATATTCCCTAGCAGAAAGTTGAAAGGAAGGCAGGCAGGCAGGCGGGCTGGCCTTATAGGAATTTCAGCATATTTGCTTTTAAAGAACTCCCAATAAATAGATGGGAAGTGGAAACTCCTGGTTAACTTAGTTTCTTCAAACTCTTCCTGTGTTTATTCTCATTCAAAGGTACCCCAAGATACCATTTTTAATAAAGCAACTCTAATGCATCCCAGACTAAACTTTACTTTCTTTAAAAAAAAACCCAAAATAAATTAGTGTCCTGATTTAAGAGATAGAGATAAGATGCCCTTTCCTGAAACTTTTGATGTTTTTGGGAATAGGGGACAAAAATCAGAATGGAAGCAAATGGTCTGGATGTTATGTTAAAAGATGTCATATAAAGGATACTGCAGGAGCACCCTCTAGTGTATATTTAGCCAAAAATAGTGCAGCTGCTAGTAATAAATTCCATATCTGCGTAAACAATAAATTTTTGTCATATTAGCATTTATATAAGCAAAGTGCAATAAATGTTGATGAAACCCTTGGTGTACACAAGGCCTGCATTTGTTTTAAGCTTTTCATTTAATGATATTCTCAGATCTGCTTGCTTTTGTGTGCTCAGTTTACCTTCATAAATCTATAGAAAATCAGATTTGTAAAAAACTTTTCAATGTAATATATTACTAGGACCAATTAGCAGATCTTTGATTCTCGTTGTGGTGGAATTGAATTAGTTTTATTCCATTTTGAAATTTACATCTAATAGGGAGCTATTAAGGGAATATTGTAGATCAAGTCTTTGCCCTGATCACAGAGTACAATCATCATTTTGTGTCAGAGTCATAAGCGTAACGATCTATGCAATCTCATCCTGGAGGGGGGGAAAAAATGTGTGCCAATTGTTACATCTGAAACCAAGTTTATTTCACTAGAAATACTTTAGCCAAAAAAACTGCACTTTGATATTATTAACAATAAATATTACATTGCAAGTGGGGTATTTTGCAGATAGTCCTTGTTTTATGACCGGTCACTTAACGACTGGATTTGAAATTCTGACAGTTGGGGGTTCTTCTGCAGTCACGTGTCCAAACTGCAACACAGTTGCATTTGAGGCCGTTTGCAGTGTCCAAGGAACATGCGATCACATTTTATGATGGTTTTGGAGAAAAATAGCACTTCCAATTTTCGGCAAAACCATGCCCATTGCAGATCATTGGTTTGCTTAACAACCATGGATTTGCTTAATGTTCATGGCAATTAACTTAACAACTACTGCATAAACACATAAAAAATATGTTTGTCACAACATTCATTCATAATGGGCAGGCTCCATTGCCGTTGTATATTGAAGACTACCTTTATATGCTATTGTAGAAATTCTTGATTTAGAGTGGCAAAAAAACAAAGGAAGAGAGGTTACATAATCATCTTTCTTTCATTTGTTTAGGATTTTTACCTTTTTTATCCTCAAGGTAATTTTGTGTGATATTAACTTTGACAGAGAAAAAGAGAGTGCAGTGATTCAAAGTTATCCAGTGAGAGTTAGATCATTCTTCAGGACTGATGAGATAGAAGTCTTGCCTCCAGATAGTCCTTGATTTATGACTGCAATAGGAACCAGAATTTCCATTGCTAAGCTATGGATTGTAAAGGGTGACCATGACACTTAGCAACAGCAATCCCGGCAGTCCTGATTGCCATTGTTAACTAAATCCCATAGTGGTTTGGCAAGGTGACTTTCCTGCTGGCTTACCACAGTGAAAGGCAGTGGGGAAACCAGCAGGAAGTTGTGAGCCGCAGGTTAGCAGGCAGGAAAATGCTGATGCGAGATAGAAAAAGGAATGAGGTTGCAGGGTGCATGGGCGTCTTGGGGAGGGTGATGGTGTGAGGGTGGGTCGATAACGGTGTAAGGGGATGTGCAAGACGTGTGTGGGTCAGGTAGGTTGCGCAAGGGGTGCAGCGCAAGTTGGGGAGGGTGTTGGGGAGGCCCCTGAACATCCTCCCCAACTGTTTAGGAGAGGTGTGGTGAGATAAGGGGAATGTGCACAGATATGGGAGATTTTCCCCTACCAACTTGCAACCTTCCCTAACAGCTTCCATTGACTTTCTGGGGAGGTCAGGGAAATTTCATATAGCTATCATGTGATTTACAGGGTACTCCAACCAGTTGTCAGTGTAAACCAGATACCAAGTACCCTGGTCATAATCATCCACAGGGATACTGGACCAGTGATAATCATTATTTAGCACCATCATAACTTCAAACCAATGCTGAACAGATGATATAGGCTGAGGATGACCTTTACTCATAAAATAGTTGCCATGGTGACCATTGCCAGTCACAAATGTGTATTTACCAGAAGACAAATTAGCCAACTTCTTGCATTCTCCTCTGGTCAGATTTTTTTGGTGTGTGGGGTCGGGGGACAAGAAATTGCCTTCTGTTATGTCCTGCACTGGCAGTGGCGTCCCCTAGTGGGGGAGATGTTTCTTGTTCTGTTCTGATTGGCTCCCGCTTTGACAGCCGAGTATGTGAACCGCCCTGAGTCCTTCGGGAGATAGGGCGGTATATAAATTCGAATAATAAATAAATAAATAAATAAATAAATAAATAAAAGGGCTGTCAAAGCGGGCACGTTCATTCTTGTTGTTGTTGCTGGTCTCTGTGAGTTAAAAATAAACATTGTGTGTGAACATATGCGGAACCTCAATTATTACGGAACCCACAGAATATAATACTGGCGACGAGGATGGGATCCGAACCCGCGCATGCACGGGTTTACACCCCACAATGGCCAAGACCAAGGCAATCCTTGATGCGCCGACACCCCGCAGCAAGTCAGAGTTACAGGCATTTCTGGGGCTCTTAAACTTTTACGCAATCTTTCTGCCACACAAGGCTTCGGTTGCGGAGCCTCTCCACCACCTGTTGGATAGCAGGTCTCCTTGGGTTTGGAGTGCAAATGCTGCTGCTGCTTTCCAGGCTGTCAAGCAACTCTTGGTGTCTAATGCAGTTCTTACACAGTTCAACAAAAACCTGCCGCTTGTCCTCTCCTACGATGCGTCTCAGTATGGGGTCAGCGCTGTGTTGAGTCATCGGCTGCCCAACGGGTCGGAAGCCCCGATTGCATTCTTTTCTCGAACCTTGGCCACCGCGGAATGCAACTACTCGCAGTTGGATAAAGAAGCATTGGCGTTGGTTGCGGGGTTTCCACGACTATCTCTACGGTTGCCCATTTGAACTTGTTACCGACCACAAGCTGCTGCTGGGGCTTTTGGCCGGGGACAGACAGACACAAGTACTATCGCCAAGAATGACCAGATGGGCGGCTTATTCCTATTCCCTGGTCTATAGGCCTGGGAAACATTTGGGCCATGCTGACGCGCTGAGCTGTTGCCCATTGATGACCAAGGTGGAAGACCCGGCTCCAGCGTCCCATGTTTTTCTTATTGACGGTTCCTCCTTTCCTGTTACTGCTTGTGATATTGCTAGAGTGTCGGGCTCGGACAGAGTCATCTCAAAAGTTCTTGATTGGGTTCTCTGTGGGTGGCCCCAGGGTCCTGTCAGCCCTGAATTGCAGCCTTATAAGCGAAAGCAGCACGAGCTCTCTACCCAACGGGGTTGCCTCCTCTGGGGGCATAGGGTTGTAGTTCCGCTCCCCCCTCCAACATTCCATTCTAGGGACACTTCACCGGGGTCACCCGGGCATTGTTAGGATGAAGGCCCTGGGTAGGAGCTACCTGTGGTGGCCAGGACTAGATAGAGACATAGAGGCCTGTGTGTTGGCCTGTCACCGGTGTCAGGAGACAAGACCGCTGCTGCCTAAGTCTCCCCCTAGATAGTGG
Organism: Ahaetulla prasina; assembly: GCF_028640845.1. Classification (NCBI taxonomy): domain Eukaryota; kingdom Metazoa; phylum Chordata; class Lepidosauria; order Squamata; family Colubridae; genus Ahaetulla; species Ahaetulla prasina. The sequence goes on along the minus strand of NC_080539.1, from coordinate 146,586,761 downwards.
GAGGAGCCTAGGGGTCCTTGGTCCCGCATCCATATAGATTTTGCGGGGCCATACCAGGGGCAGGTATTCTTAGTGGTCGTCGATGCTTTCTCGAAGTGGGTGGAAATCGCACTAATGCATTCCACCACTTCAGAAGCCGTCATTAGAAGTTTGCGACTTGTTTGTAACCCATGGGTTGCCCGACCTTGTGGTCTCGGACAACGGGCCACAGCTAACGTCCGCCCAGTTTGAGTCATTCTTAGCGGGCCTAGGAATACGCCATGCTCTCATTTCCCCATTTCATCCAGCCAGTAATGGTCGGGCAGAACGAGCAGTCCGGTCAGTGAAAGAGGCATTGGCCAGGTCGGGCCCAGGGGGCTGGCAGGAGAGGTTGGATGAGTACCTCCTGGGGCAGCATACCACGCCATGCCCACTTACGAATAAGAGCCCAGCAGTTATTCATGGGCAGGCGTTTGAGGACCACACTTGATAGATTGCACCCCCAATACTCACCTAGTCGGCCATTGAACTCCATGGGGGGCAAACAGGAGATTTGATTTGGGGGAGGCGGTGTACGCCCGGAATTACAACGGCCACCCCCTATGGTTCCCAGGAAAGATCGTGGGAATCACCGGCCCGTGCTCATACAGGGTCGAGTTGGGTGAGGATAGAGAGTGGCGCAGACATTGTGACCAGCTCAGGGCCCGGCGTCAGGTTGGGGACTGGCAGCTGCCAAAGTGGGGCACTCAGGAAGAGCCAGGAGGTAGCCCAACCCAATCATCCCGCGCAGAGGAGCTGAGCTCCAAGGGAATAAGACGCCCAGCCCCTGTACCTGATAACCGAGAGGAAGCCCTGTCTGCTCTGCTGGTGGAGGGTCCCCGGGGTGGAGAAGTCCCCCACAGGAGAGGCTGAGGAGTTGAGCCAGCCAGTAACCATGGCTACAACGGAGCCATGAAGGTCCAGCCGAATCAAGCGGCGCCCAGTGTATCTCCAGGATTATGATTGCGCAAGCTAGGGGGAAAGAAGTGTTATGTCCTGCACTGGCAGTGGCGTCCCCTAGTGGGGGAGATGGTTTCTTGTTCTGTTCTGATTGGCTCCCGCTTTGACAGCTGTCAAAGCGGGCACTTTCGTTCTTCTTGTTGTTGCCGGTCTCTGTGAGTTAAAAATAAACATGTGTGAACATCTGTGGAGCCTCAATTATTACGGAACCCACAGAATATAATACCTTCTGTTCAGTGTTGACACCTGGTGGAACTGCTTCGATAAGTCTCTGCAGTTTTAGTAAGATTTCAAAAGTGGTTTGCCATTGCCTGCTTCCTAGGCCTGAGAGAGAGCAGTTGGCTCAAAGTTAACTACTTGGCTTTGTGCCTAAGATGGGCCTACAACTCATGGTCTCTGAATTTGTAGCCTGGTGCTTTAACTACTACACCAAACTGGGTCTCACCATTTAGCTTACCTTGGTCTTTTTTCTTTCCTAGGGCATCAGACAGATTTATAAATAAAGCACTTATTTGCAGCCACCCACTATTTTGATTTTATATGAATGGAGCTGGGATGTGAGATCCAGAACCATTCCAAATAAAGATGATTCAAGAGGATTTGCAGCCTGTCAGCTAACCATTCTATTATTATATTTTCAAGTATCTGAAAAAATGTTAATTGGGGTAGGGATCCTGATTCACAAGAGGCTGTCAGTTATTTGTGAGAGTTCTCATGCGGCGAGAAGCAAAATTCTGAATCTGTCCATTAGCAAAATAAAAGACAGAAGGAAACTTGGCTTCCTGTCCAAAAACGGGACATTTACCCTGTCATATCACTCAGACAAGAGGTGCAAGGATGAATTTTGGTTTTACTATAAATAGGGCTCATATCTGACACACAGCAGTTTGGAATGCTTTCACAATGTCTTTTCTTTTACCAATTTATATTTTTGGAAATCTGTTCTTCAGCTTTTGCCTTGTCAGCAAAAGGAAGCTCAAATCAATTTTAATTCAGATAATGCTGTGGGGATTTCTACAGATCAATCACATTGACCCAAAGGATATCCCTCAAAAAGTTCCTTGGGGGCATGGGCTTCAGATCTGAAGAAATTATTGGTGAAAACAAATCAGTTTGTCAATCCTCTTTTCAATCTCATTCATAAATCAATTCAATCTCTCTCTGTGTGTAAGAAATATAAATGTAAGAAATAAATGTGTAATATATATATGTGTGTGGGTGGGGGGAGGTCTTGGCATTTTCAGGTCTTTTCCCGTGTAAGGTTGAGAGTATCTTGGTGACATTTCGTCGAGGTCTCACTCATCATCTTCAGGCTGGTGTCTTCGGCTTCGTGCTTCTCGAGCAAAGAGTGGTCGGAGCTGCCATCTCTCTATAAATACTGGTGTGGAGGTGGGGAGTGATGCTGTGAGCGGGTTGGTTGGCTGTGTGGTTGCATCTTGATTGGTAGATGGAGTGAGTGTTTGCAGATTGGTTGAGGTGGGGAGTGTTGCTGTGGTTGCATCCTGATTGGTAGATGGAGTGGGTGTTTGCAGATTGGTTGGCTGTTTCGTAGCATCCTGTGTGGGTGTGTTCCTGGTCTTTTGTTCCTGAGCTTTGGTGTTGTGGCCTCTGAAGTTCTGTGATGTGATGTCTTGAGCAGATGGCTGTGATGCAGCATCCCGGGCCCTGGTTTGGCTCCGAGTCCGAGGTCCAGTCATGTGTTCCTGGTGTGTGTCAGCCTGCTTTGTGTGGGGACCGGAGGGGGGCGCAGCAGCCAGTGGTGTCAGCATGGTCTGGCTTCTGGATGGTGGTTGTGTTTCATCTGTGGGATGGGTTTGGGTTTGAATCTGGTGAGGATGATTGGTGGTGGCATTGTGTATTGTCCTGGGTCCGGGGTCAGTTTTAGTGGCTGGGATTCGTTTGTTGACCAAGGCTGGTTTCCAGATTTCTGGTAGGCGGGAGGTGTTGTCCCGTTTGTTCATATTGTGCGGGTGTTTCTCTATTTCAATGGCTTCCATAATTATTCTCTTGTTATAGTGTGGGTGTGGTCCTAGTCTTTTGTTCCTGAGCTTTGGTGTTGTGGCCTCTGGGGTTCTGTGATGTGATGTCTTGAGCAGATGGCTGTGATGCTGCATCCTTTGTACAAAGCCTTTCAATGTAATATATTACTAGGACCAATTAGCAGATTTTTGATTCTCGTTTTGGTCTGCTAAAGACATCACATCACAGAACTCCAGAGGCCACAACACCAAAGCTCAGGAACAAAAGACTAGGACCACACTTACACAGGATGCTGCGAGGCAGCCGACCAATCTGCAAACACCCACTCCATCTACCAATCAAGATGCAACCACACAGCCAACCAACCCGCTCACAACAACATTCGCCAAGATACTCTCAACCTTACACAGGAAAAGACCCGAATATGCCAAGACCTACATATATATATATATATATATATATATATATATATATATATATATATATATATATATATATATATATATATATATATATATATATATGTATATATATATATAGGTCTTTGGTTGTTCGGTTTTCTCCGTGTAAAATTGGAAGTGTCTTGGCGGCGTTTCACAGTCTCATTCGTCATCTTCAGGCTGGTGTCTTCGGCTTCGTGCTTCTTGAGTCTTTTGTATGTCAAAAATCCAGTACAATTCCACAACAGAGAGCTTTTGCACACTGCATTTTAGTTGCTCCAGTTATTTTCTGAAGAAGGATTCAAGTAGTAATAAAACAAGAATGATTCCAAAGTCCCCAACAAAGATCTCTAAAGCACGAGTGATGTGTGGCTTATTCTGGGTTGACAAAGATCCACTTGTGTGCACCATCCAGCACTTAGTATACACCATTTTTGGATTAAGCCCATTCAAGATTTGCCACAAATTGTATTCTTATTTGACAAGGAGCTCAAGCCAGCATCAGCTTCCAATCTCCAGGACGTGCTTATAAAGCAATGGGTGGAAACTAATCAAGGAGAAAAGCAACCTAGAACAAAGGAGAAATATCCTGACAGTTAGAACAATTAATCTGTAGAACAACTTGCCTCCAGAAGTTGTAAATGCTCCAACACTGGAAGCTTTTAAGATGTTGGATAATCATTTGTTTGAAGTGGTGTAGGGTTTCCTGCCTAAGCAGGTGGTTGGAGTAGAAGACCTCCAAGGTACCGTGCAACTCTGTTATTCTATTTCTAACTTAAAATATGTATGTGTATATATATATATATATCCCCGTAGGTTTTCACGGGTATAGATATGTAGGTCTTGGCATTTTCGGGTCCTTTCCCGTGTATGGTTGAGAGTATCTTGGCAACGTTTCGACGAGGTCTCACTCATCATCTTCAGGCTGGTGTCTTCGGCTTCGTGCTTCTTGAGTCTTTTGTATGTCAAAAATCCAGTACAATTCCACAACAGAGAGCTTTTGCACACTGCATTTTAGTTGCTCCAGTTATTTTCTGAAGAAGGATTCAAGTAGTAATAAAACAAGAATGATTCCAAAGTCCCCAACAAAGATCTCTAAAGCACGAGTGATGTGTGGCTTATTCTGGGTTGACAAAGATCCACTTGTGTGCACCATCCAGCACTTAGTATACACCATTTTTGGATTAAGCCCATTCAAGATTTGCCACAAATTGTATTCTTATTTGACAAGGAGCTCAAGCCAGCATCAGCTTCCAATCTCCAGGACGTGCTTATAAAGCAATGGGTGGAAACTAATCAAGGAGAAAAGCAACCTAGAACAAAGGAGAAATATCCTGACAGTTAGAACAATTAATCTGTAGAACAACTTGCCTCCAGAAGTTGTAAATGCTCCAACACTGGAAGCTTTTAAGATGTTGGATAATCATTTGTTTGAAGTGGTGTAGGGTTTCCTGCCTAAGCAGGTGGTTGGAGTAGAAGACCTCCAAGGTACCGTGCAACTCTGTTATTCTATTTCTATTTCTAACTTAAAATATGTATGTGTGTATATATATGTATGTGTGTATACACACAAAATAAAATATCTGAGATAAAATATTAAATTAAGGTAAAAAGGTAAAGGTTTCCCGATTAGTCGTGTCCAACTCTAGGGGGCAATGCTCATCTCCATTTCCTAGCTGAAGGAGCCAGTGTTGTCCAAAGAAGCTTCCATGGTCATGTGGCCAGCATGACTATATGCAGAGGCACATGGGACTTGGTTACCTTCTCACTGAAGTGGTACCTATATATCTACTTACATTTGCATGCTTTCGAACTGCTAGGTAGGCAGGAGCTGGGGCAAGTAATGGGAACTCACCCATTGCATGGGACTTGCCGTTGTGCTCCAGTAAATTAAGATAAAAAATAATAAAATCACCATAATATGGCAATGTAGAGTCACAATGGGATGTTATAATTTGATATCTAAGGTAGCTACCCATCTGATTGATGTGACTGCAGTGAGATCTGTGATGACCTGGGGCATGGCATGAAAGCAACACAGCCAGAGAACACTTCTAACTCCCCTTTATTGCTCCAACTTTGTCCCTAAACTTCCCCACATTTACTACAAGTCCTGGAGCAAAGGTCTCACACACACCTTCAGCAGCCTCTGGTTGTGAGTAGTCCAGTAAGCCAGGTTAGCCAAACAGTAACCAGGGCCAGCAGTCCAGTAAGACAGATTTAGCCAAACAGTAACCAGAGCAAGAAGTTCACCGAAGCAGGCAAACAGGGCAAGCCCCACAAGACAGAGCACAGTAATCTCCAGGCATCGGCAAGTGTACACAGCCTCTGGCTGCGAGTAGTCCAGTAAGCCAGGTTAGCCAAACAGTAACCATGGCCAGCAGTCCAGTAAGCCAGGTTAGCCAAACAGTAACCATGGCCAGCAGTCCAGTAAGCCAGGTTAGCCAAACAGTAACCATGGCCAGCAGTCCAGTAAGCCAGGTTAGCCAAACCGTAGGATCAGGAGTGGGTGGTCCTTGCTCTTTGCCTGAACTCTGTCTCTCCTGTTCCTCCCTGTCTGCAAGCCTTTCTGATCCTGAAAAGCCTTGCCTGGACTGACTCTGCCCTTCCCCAGTTTCCTCCAAGGCCAACAGAGCCTCCTTCTCAATCTCTGTTGGCTCTTGTTTCAGCTCATCTTCCCCTGCAGATTCAGACTCGGATGTGGGTGGTGAAGAGGGCCTTACAGAGATCATTCTAGGTGCCTTGAAATTTCCTAGGAAACATTCTTGAACTATATGTGTTATTGTTTGTTCCAGTGCGCCACAGCCACATTGAGGGCTCTAGACCATGCCCCATTTAAAGAGCTTTGCCTTAGTTCTGGCATGGCCTGTCCTGATTCTATTCAGGTGGCTCCATATTTTTCAAGGCAACTGGATTCCTAGAAGTGGTTTTATTGGACCTCCACGATCAGTTTGGTTATGGTAATAAAAGGTCACCCATTTTAATTTTAATGACTCAATTGTTAGATAAAGCCAAAGACCTACATAGATTCTGCCTAGTCTATATTTCATATGTTTGGAGCATGCTTAAGGACAGCCTAACAGCTTGACAAAAGGAAAGTAATTGTTTTATTTTCCCCTTAGTAATTAAAAGATGGGTTTTCTATACTGAATTATTAAGTTGCCTCTCATGACCTTGTCCTCCCAATCCACTTTTAAAGCTATCCTGGTTGGTGGTCAACACACCAGTAGGCCATCCCATAATTTTTATAGTTGCAGCATCAGAGAAAAATTCATTGTGTGTCTAATCACACTTGGCCAATGAAGTATTCTATTCTGTTCTGTTCTGTTCTGTTCTGTTCCGTTCCGTTCCGTTCCGTTCCGTTCCGTTCCGTTCCGTTCCGTTCCATTCCATTCCATTCCATTCCATTCCATTCCATTCTATTCTATTCTATTCTATTCTATTCTATTCTATTCTATTCTATTCTATTCTATCCTTCCCTACCCTACCCTCTCCTACTCCTACCCTACCCTACCCTACCCTACCCTATCCACCTTACCCTACCCTACCCTACCCTACCCTACCCTACCCTACCCTACCCTACCCTACCCTATCCTATCCTATCCTATCCTATCCTATCCTATCCTATTCTTCTTCATTGAACCAGCCCTCACTTTTATTGAATGATCATCACTTCAAGTATTGTGAAAGAGGAAGACTTAAGCCCCATTAATTCAGAAACTTTGCTTCTGAGTAGGTACATGATACTATAGTTTTAAGCATGAATTCAGTGCAGCTCATATCCAGCTAAGTATACTGTAAGTGGTTTAAGTGTATCTAGAGAGGCACATCATAGTCCATCTAAGTAAATAATGGTACATGTAACACTGCAGTTAAGAAAGTGAATATTCATTGCATTAAGAATTTTGTTGATGATGCAAACTGAAATTAAAATGAAACAGAAACTGCATGAAACAGATTAACAATAACAATAATTAAAATTACCGGCTGAGATGCAAGTGTTTTCTGATAGATCTTTAATAACTAATTTCCCTAAGATCTTATCTTAATGAAATATGTTGTGCTTTTAAACAAACACATTTTTGTTCCCTTTATTTCTTAGTTTTTATGATTCAGACATTTTAAAAAGAATTTTATGTTGCTATGCATTTCTCTCTGTTTGGAGACTAAGCAATATCTAGATCTATCATAGAGATTGCAATCAATGGTAAATGAGGCTATATATCACATTCATCTTCCAGAATAGATTAATCCTTTGAAATGTTTCGTAAATAGCCTGTAGTATAGTAGAAAGGAGATGGGGGAAACCAGTGAAATTTTTTCTTTTATGGGCAGTGAAAACACATCCATTGCTGAAGAGAGAATCATAGTTAGGAAATATGTGGATGGATGTGCAGTATAGTCTTGCTTCAGGGAGATGGTATATTTATTCTTACAATGAAACCATTGTCAAAATCTGCAGTTCCAGGCATCTTAGAATGAATAAGAATAACGATAACCATCAAAAGTAACTATATCTGCCCACTCTTGTACTAATTCCTGCCATTCTGCCATTGAAAAGCAGAAAAAGATCTCTTTAAAGATATTTTATTTCTTTTTCACACAGCTCCAGCTCTGCTCTTTTCACAACCTAGTCAGGAGAAGGTGGAGTTACCTTACCTGGGCTGCAAACCACTGGAGGGCCATTGAATGGGAGCAGTGAGACAGATAGCACTCTGAACTCCTGGCTGCCAAATAAGCATCATCTGGATGTTTTCAGCTTACATCTGGTAGATGTGTAGGAAATGCTCCTAATCCTGTTCCTACAGTTTGTCAGGATAGTTTGCTTAGATAAAAAGAGAACCATGAGATGTACTCATATCTTTTGAACTAATGTGGGAAATGTAGATAGACCAGAATCTGTTCCATTAACAGTTTATACTGATTCTGTAATACTGGGTATTATTACAGAACCTATTGAGACATCACCATAATAAAACGCAAAGGGGAAAGGAAAGGGAGAGCTATTTAGTTTAATGCTCACTAAAGTTTCTGGCTTTTCTCTTAAGTCTTCTTAAATTGCAGAATTATCTGCTCGGAATACATTCTTCTTCTAGCTATAGAAATTGATCAAGGGATTTGGCTACCAATTGATTGACGGCTGCCTTCAAAATATTGTCTTAGGCTTTACTGAAGAATAATTAGAACTATCATACCTGCATAGATAATTATACTGTAAAATATAAACAGAGAAATGCTGTTTTGCCTTTGCTTGTCCTGAATTTGTCTTCTTTTTGTCTCAGATATGGTAGAATAACTATTGTCTGGATGTAGATGTATGTGTATGTCTGTGAAGACTGTATCTTGCTCAGTGCACATTGATAAATAATGTCTAACTTCCCAATCTAGGATTGAGGGAAATGACTGGCTCAAATTCACCCAGCAGACAGCCAAGCAAGGAAGGTCTAGAACTGTGATGGCGAACCTAAATCAGCAGATTTAGCTTGCAATACTGCATTCTAACCACTGCGCCACCACAGCTCCATTCCCCAATTTTTAATAAGTAGGGGGGAAAAACCATGGAGGGGGCAAGGTCAAAGATTTATGAAGGTCCCCTGCAGAATCATGTGGACATTATTGCCTTTCCAGTCGTCTCACCTAATATATTCAGATAACTATGGACTTAACATCTAAACCTAGAAGAGAATTGATGCTAAGAAAGATGTCTACTTTTTAGGTATGTGACTGAATATGTGGTAACACATATTTTATTGTCATTTCTTGCTTTGCAACACATCGTTTTGAATTGTTATCAAAATAGAATTGTGAGCCAAAGAAAAGGATGTTTCTGCTGTGCTGAGTTCAATCCACAAAATGGCTGGAAGATTTTAAATTGTAGTAATGTTATAAAAGGTAAACTCCTATGTCTGTGAGACATGGGGGCCTGACTTTTCACTCTGAATCAAAGGATCCGGGGTTAGCCTGCTGACTGAATGCCTTGATTGTTGCCTCCCTTTGAAATCATTTTGTTCATTTGATTTGTGCTTCCCTTTGCTGGGACGTTGTCATGCATTTTCATTCACACTCCATAACATGTATGCTAAAAGAATATGGCCTCCTGAATACAGCTTGAGATATGACTCAGTCTGTCGTCAGTGTGCATGACCAGGTTTCAATATATTGCTTTGAAGCAGAATGTCATTGCCGTGAAAGAGTCACAGAAGAAACACTTTATATATGCTTTATTAAGCTTTCTAATTCCACGTATTTCTTTTGTCTCAATGCTAATTTAGAAGGAAGGAGTGCTAGTGCCAGACTTCATGCAGGCAATGGCTTCATTCTTCAGATGTTCAACCTGCCCCCCACTCAGTAATGATTTAGAAGCAACACTTTCAAGGACTCCACACAGTTGGGTAGAAACTTGATTGCAAATTAGAAGATGGGATATAATATAAATGATATAGATATAAATGATATAGAACAGTGATAATTAACATTTTTGGTGCCGAGTGCCCAAAGCACGTGCATGCGTGAATGCATGCGTGCATGCACAAATCCCCAAAATGCAATGTGAGTGCCCCTGTGCATCCGCCCCGCTTCTGTGTATGTGCATGTGTCCCCTGCGCATGTGCCCCAGCTCCCCCATGCCCCATTTTGGCTTCCAGGTTGGTGCAGGAGGCCTTCCAGGTCCAAAACACGGCACAAGGGCATGCACACAAACCCCCAAACTGCAATGTGAGCCCCCCACCCCCCCCACGCATGTGCCTCACCCCACACATTAGAGTAAAGATCTTAGACACTCAGAAAAGGGATGAGCTAACAGAAGGAATGGAGGAAAAGATAAAACCGAAGAACCAAAGAACAAAAGAAGACAAGGAGGAGATAATAATAAAAATAACAGTGACTGATGAATTAAACCGGGGGAAAATATTTTAAGAAAGTTGAAAAGAGAATTGAAGATACAGGAAGATATTTTTGAACGGGAGATAGGGGTTAGGGCAGATACTTTGTAAGCTAGGCAGTGGAAGAGGATAGAGATGGAAGAAATACTTAGATTGAATAGCCAAGAAGAAGATGCAGACAGAGAGAAAGATCCAAGAGAGGAATATGGGAGGCAAGTCCAAAAAAAGCATAGCAACTAAAGTTTTCTCCTCGTCTTCTTCTTTTGTTCGCTTGTTCTTCGGTTTTATCTTTTCCTCCATTCCTTCTGTTAGCTCCTTCTGTTTGGAAAAAATACTCTTACAAACTAAATTATAAGGTTCCTATATGGGCAAGTCCTAGACATACAATAAAGAATATAAATATAGAACAGAATCAGGAAATGATTACATATAAAGATCTTTTGTATACTGAAAGAGGTAATTTGCAATTAAAATCACTGCACGTACTAAAAGAAGAAGGGAAAAATTATACTTGGTTTCAATATGAGCAACTACGTGCTAGATGGAAGGAAGATCAGAAAATTGGTATAGAGCAGAACGAGGGAAATTTGGTAAAGCAAATTAGAGATCAGTCTCAGGAGCATATAAAGAGATTGTATAATGTGTTACTTGAAATAGATTCTGAAAGGGACTCGGTAAAGGACTGTATGATAAAGTGGGCACAAAATTTTCAGGAGCCAATATTATTGGAAACTTGGGAAAAAAATTGGGTTAGAAATGTTAAATTCACGCAGGCACAGAATCTGAGGGAAAATTTTTATAAAATGTTTTATAGATGGCACTTAGATCCTAAGAAATTATCGTATGTACCCAGATATGCAAGCAAAATGTTGGAGATGTAATTGTGATGATGCTACATATTTTCATATTTGGTGGACTTGTAAGGATATAAAGGTCTTTTGGATAAAAAATTGGTGGATTTTACAAAATGTTTTGAAAAAGAAGATAAAGTTCCTGCCGCAATTTTTTTTGTTGGGAATTATTACGGACTGTACAGTAATTGAGACTAAATTGATTTTAAATTTAATAACAGCAGCAAGATTACTAATAGGACAATACTGGAAGAAAAAAGAAGTACCTACAATAGAAGAATGGATATTGAAAGTTGCCAATTTGGCTGAGATGGCGAAGATATCAGCCTTTTTGAAAGACAATACGCAAGAAAGATACTTAAAGGAATGGAAAAATGGATTGACTATATTCAAAGTAGATATCAGACTAAGAGTTATCAGACTGTTTTTGAATGATTATGATGTATTATTTTTTATTGTTTTCGGGGGAAGTTAGGAATTGATGATTGTAGGGGTATAATTAAGTTGGGACGAAAATTTTTTAGCATATGTTTGTTTTATTTTTAACTATACCTTGTGCTCGTTCTGGGAAGTCGGGGGGGAAGGGGGGTTGTGAAGGGAGGGGGGAGGGGAGGGGGGGGAAAGGGGAAAAATTTTTTCTGTAAAACTTTTTGAATAAAAAAACCCCAAAAAACCGAAGAACAAGCGAACAAAAGAAGAAGACAAGGAGGAGAAAACTTTAGTTGCTATGCTTTTTTTGGACTTGCCTCCCATATTCCTCTCTTGGATCTTTCTCTCTGTCTGCATCTTCTTCTTGGCTATTCAATCTAAGTATTTCTTCCATCTCTATCCTCTTCCACTGCCTAGCTTACAAAGTATCTGCCCTAAACCCTATCTCCCGTTCAAAAATATCTTCCTGTATCAATTCTCTTTTCAACTTTCTTAAAATATTTTCCCCCGGTTTAATTCATCAGTCACTGTTATTTTTATTATTATCTCCTCCTTGTCTTCTTTTGTTCTTTGGTTCTTCGGTTCTATTTTTTCCTCCATTCCTTCTGTTAGCTCCTCCCTTTTCTGAGCATCTAGATCTTAACTCATCATCCCTCATATAGTATTTTCCATTTTTCCTTAAATCCTTTCTCCACGATGTTCTTTGTGCTTTGGAACATCAACATCATCTCCTTCAAAGTTCCACTCATTTCTTCCTTATGAAGCATCTTCTTTTGTTTCTTAAACAAATCCCACTTTTGTCCAGTAGTCCACAAATAATTTATTCAGACCTAAAATTGCCTTTCAATAAGTACATTAATCACAGTTCTTTGTATCCCATAGATAATTGATCAGTTCCATTGAAATAGTCCCAGAAGTTATCAAAAGCCTCTTTACATCCCCTTTACAGGTTCTATCTTCTAGCATAACATTCAGGAGTCACTTTAATTAAATAATTTCATTCTTCTCATATTTGTGTCTCCAGTAGTCATGGGGTAGTTACATATAACCCAGTAAATATTTTTACAATCCTTCATATAAGTATTCCCAGACTTGTATATTTTTGTTTAGTCAGCAGGTGGCACTCTCAACTTAAATTTCACTGTTACCACTAGTCAGTGTAATTTTAATTATTTTGATCATAATGTTAATTGTAATTCAATTATAGAAGCAGGATAAATTTTTAAAATAAATAATTCCAGCATTTTAAAATGCCTTCCCATTATCACATCTTCCCAGTTTAAGAGTCCAATTTTCTGTATTTTAAAAAAAATATATTGTTTTTTTCTCTTTAAATCTTTTCCTTCCGGTCTGGTATTTTTCTCAGAATGCTTAATCACTGCTTTAACAAATAATTCTGAGCAAGTAGTTCTAAATTATTCCTTGGGGCTAGGTTTTACGTGAAAAAGAATCCTCTTCCCCAGTTCCAGTCACTGTTAACCTACTTCGCTCCAGTCTCAGTTGTTCCTGGTTGTCCCAGCTATGTGGCAGCCATCTTTAGGCTGCCTCTTCTCCCTGCCCTGACTGAGAGGGAAAAAGAACCCCGGGTCAGACAGGAGACTTGCGACTCTGTGCAACCTCACAGGCCACCCCTCTTTGCTTCACTGCCCCTACAGGGCAGCTTTGGTTCCTTTCAGAGCCCACCAATAAGGAGAACTCAGTACAGGAGCGCGGAGATCTGCTCCTCGTGTCCGATCTCACCACTATGTCAACCAAACTTCCTATTGGCCAAATCAAAGACTCTCCCAGCCCCCTTTCCAGAATGTCCTCCCCTTTCTTGGCATCAGACAGCATAAAATTGGGGATGAAATTCCATCTCCTCTACTTCTTTGTCTACAACTCACCCTTAAGAACAATCTCTACATCACTTGACAGCAAGAGAGCTTGAGGGCAAGTCAATTCATTTATTTTGTAAACATCAATTCATTTATTTTGTAAACATCCATATTCATTCCCAAAGCAAGGAATTCCATAATGGTCTGCTAGAGCTCAGAAGCATGGTTTTAATTTCCAAATGTGGAAAAATGTGATATCTTTCTCTCCCACTTGTATTCTGCCACTGTTCAACTAGCAGAGATGGATAAAAAGCCACCAAATGGTAAATCCAGTGCCTTGCATTCCAGCTCCCCTCCTAAGCTAATAACTGAAAGTCAGTGGTATATTCTAATACAAATCAGTTATCCTGCTGTAGGCAACCGAATTTGCAGTTGGCAGTCATCTGTTTAATGAGATGATTGAATATAGCCCTCAATAATGTCATGAAATTGTATCATTCTCCAAGTCTGGCTAATCTATGTCAGAAAGAAATTGCCCATTTGTCAGCTCTTTCTGTCACTAGGTCAATAATAAATCGTATATATGACGCATTGGTGGATCTTAGGTAGTTCTTGCCTTAGGCAGATGTATTGAAGGGAGGAAATTTGCCATGATTTCTATCATAGTTATCAGGTAAGGAGATGGGAGATAAATGTCATAGTACTTTGCATGCTCCTAGACTATGGCTATAGAATGTACCACAGCTGCTTGTTCAGGTAAATGCTCGGCTAGTTGATTCATTATCTGGATTAACTGGTCTACCTGAATCACTATTTCTCTCTGAAACTGAAAGAAGGCTTTGGCAACCTTTTTTTTTTTTTTTTTCATTTATACCCCGCCCTTCTCCGAAGACTCAGGGCGGCTTACAGTGTATAAGGCAATAGTCTCATTCTATTTGTATATTTTTTTACAAAGTCAACTTATTGCCCCCCCCAACAATCTGGGTCCTCATTTTACCTACCTTATAAAGGATGGAAGGCTGAGTCAACCTTGGGCCGGGCTCGAACCTGCAGTAATTGCAGGCTTTGTGTTCTTAATAACAGGCTTTGTGTTCTTAATAACAGGCATTACCAGCCTGCGCTATTCACCGGCCCTGATCCACCACCTGATCCACCACTGCCAGAGTATTCATGAAATTGTTTTAATCCTAGGACAGTCAAGCTGGACTGGAAACAGATAGACATTGTGCGAGAAGGAGAAGCAGAACCTGAGGGTGGGGGTGAATAGAGGGAGCAGCCTAGAATCCCTACATAGCCCCAAGGAGACCAAATCCAACCTTCCTTGAATGTTGTTGACCCTGATCTAACTCTAAGCAGGTGCTGACTGTTAAGTGAGAACATTCTCGTGCATCGGCTATAACAACAAATTCGTTTAATTGAATCTTCTCATGTGGGCCTGGTCTTTCAAGCATGACAATATTGAAGGATTGAAGAACTTTCAATTAATGGATTTATTTTTTACAAAATAAATGTGGAAGGGTCTTAAAACCTGGCTCTGTCTGAGTCTTGATGGGAGCATTTTAATTCTTAATCCATTAACCATTAAGTGGTTAATGGATTAAGGATGACAACATTTCAATACTTAGCTGATTTTTAATATTAACCTTAGCATCATTTAATGATTTATATTGTCATTTTTATCTTCTCGTAAGCAGCTTGCTTGATAGTGTGATGGGCGGAATATAAGTTTAATAATAAATAAATAATAAATATAGTTGAAATGTTCCTTTTGTTTTCAATAGTCCCACATATACTACTTATAAACCAAACAAAGATATTTCTTAAAACTGGAGAACCATCAACTTAGAATGGATTCTGTCAGTGTTGGGAATTTTTAAAATTCTGTTCAGTGGTATAACATTTCGTTGCAAACACATAATCAAGATTGAATGTTAAACTACTGTTGTGATGGGAATTGCAACATTTTGTTTTTATTATGTCTATATTTTATGCAATAATATTTGGTAAAATGTTATGCATATTTTTATTCCCCTTTCCCTTTGTCAGTCTTCCACTAATTTTTTATTTAGGTTTCCCTTTATATTTGCATTTAAATAGCAAACTAGTTCAGAGGAATAAAAAAGGTCATTAGAGTGTTTCCCCCTTAACTAAGACATTTATTAAGAAGCAAATTTTAAAATGAAGAAGTTTGTTTCCATGCCTGGGACATTTATTTACTGACAACATTCATTAAGAGTGATTTAATATATTTTATTCCAAAGTTTTAGATTTGAAATTGCTATAGAATTGCAAATAGGGAGAAAAACACTAACATTAGAAGACTGGTTCTTTGAGAAGATGGCTTCTGGACAAATGCTCACTTGATTGGTTTCTCAATCAATGTCTGATGTCACAATTTGCATTAAGTCATTGTCAGCATTTAGGGTGGTACTTTATAAATATGCTTGTGCAATGCTGTGAAAATACATTCTTCATTTCTTCTTTAGCCTCTAGGTATTGAATTCCAGCATGCAAATACAAACAACTATTTTAAAATTGTGATAAGATTTACCATGGGTAAATCACTGTTCAGTCTTGTTTCAGGGGAGATTAATAGTCACAGTCAAGTTGTACCCATACTGAAGGATCATTTAAATTAATGAACTAGAGTGCATAGATCCTGCTGGGAAAGGAAGAATTCTGTGTACAAATGGGAACATTCTTGAGTATAGGAATTTCATTCAGGTGCCCTGTTTCTCTGAAAATAAAACATCCCCTGATAATAAGCCCAGTTGGGCTTTTGAATGCATGCGCTAAAATAAGCCCCCCCAAGAATAAGCCCTCCCTGAAAATAACCCCTCTTCAAAAATATTTAAATGCATCCACAGCCGGTCCCCACCATTTCCTCTGGTTAAGGTTAGGGGGAGAGAGCTGGAAATCAGGTAAGATGGCAAGAGGAGCCCCGTCTTGCTCCACGCACGCCAAAATAATAAGACATCCCCGAAAATAAGACCAAGCACTTATTTCAGGATTCAAAAAAATATAAGACAGGCTCTTATTTTCGGGGAAACATGGTAGTAATGAAGCAGATCTGAAACCTGGAATAGAGACAAGATTTATTTATAGGATATATAAAAGGTAAAGGTAAAGGTTCCCCTCGCACATACGTGCTAGTCGTTGCCGACTCTAGGGGGCGGTGCTCATCTCCATTTCAAAGCCGAAGAGCCAGCGCTGTCCGAAGACATCTCCGTGGTCATGTGGCTGGCATGACCCAACGCCAAAGGCGCACGGAACACTGTTACCTTCCCACCAAAGGTGGTCCCTATTTTTTCTACTTGCATTTTTATGTGCTTTCGAAACTGCTAGGTTGGCAGAAGCTGGGACAAGTAACGAAGCTCACCTCGTTACACGGCAGCACTAGGGATTCGAACCGCTGAGCTGCCGAACTTTCGATCGACAAGCTCAATGTCCTAGCCCCTGAGCCACCGCGTCCCTATAACAGGATATATAGGGGTAGGCAAAGTGTGACATCCCCATTCTTCCATGAGTGTGTGCCTGAAGAAGAAAGGGAGAAGGAAGCAGCCTTCAATTAACAATCTCTTAGACAAGAGCAGGCAGAGTGATAGATAGAGAAGCGATGCAGGATACCTTATTAACTCTCAGTTTACATCCCACTCTTCCTTTGACGCTGGTAGATAATTACTCTGAGTGTTGAAAAGTCAATGGCACTGGATCTGCACTTCCAAAAAATTTATGCAAGCTTAACGTAATTGATTTCCGATTAGTATACCAAACTACTTCTAGGAATGCATTTAAAGCCAGTATAGAACTGAAGGATTCTATAATACTACATTTTCCTTTATCCAAGTTGCTGTAATGCAGACCTGCACATTTATAGCCTGTGGGCCACATCTATCTGTGTCTGACCCATGGTGGTGCTAGCTAGGGGACCGGGGGAATGGAGGTGGGGCAGTGCCGGGTGTGTGTGTGGATTGTGGGCAGGTGGCAGTCCTCCACAACGTGCTAGTTTCTTATTGCCTCCTTTGGAATATTAATCGCCCACCCTTGCTATAATGTGTATATTCCAATTTAGCTAGCCAATTCCCTTTCAATAAATACTGTTCTAGGGCTGACAGTATGGCTCAGTGGTTAAAGACGCTGAGCTTGTCAGCTGGAGACCTTACAGCCTGGGTTCAAGAACTGAGTGCCATGCAACAGGGTGAGCTCCCGTTACTTACACCAGCTCCCACCCACCTAGCAGTTCGAAAGCATGCAAATCTGAGTAGATTAATAAGTATCACTTTGGTGGGAAAGTAACAGCATTCCGTGTGCCTTTGGTGTATAGCCATGCTGGCCACATAACCATGGAAGTGTCTTTAACAACATTGGCTGTCTTGGCCAAGAAATGGTGATACGCACTGTGCCATAGTATTGGACACCACTGACAGGGAAACCTTTATCTTTTAAATACTGTCCTAGATACTATTGGGGAACATCCATCCACCAATTTGTTCTTTCCTCTGGTTTCAGTTCATGTCATAAAATGAGTCATATTGGTTCAGACAAATGGTTTATATTGTTCTCACTGTACCAATCAAATGCTTAGGGAAACCCACAAGGAAAACCTGAGAGCAAAAGCCCCTTCTCACTTGTCTCTTATTATTACCCAATTTTCCTGGAATAAGTATCATTGTTTTTTACCTCTATAGACTATGTTACAGTGCAGTCAGTGGTGGGATTCAAATAATTTAACAACCGGTTCTCTGCCCTAATGATTTCTTCCAATGACCAGTTCACCAAACTGCTCAGAAAGTTAACAACTGGTTCTCCCAAAGTGGTGCGAACTGGCTGAATCCCACCACTGAGTGCAGTGCAATAGAACATTTCTTCTCTATCCTTATGTGATAAGTGTTTTGATCACAAGGAATATATACACTGGAAGAAATCCTTCTGCCCTTGAAAAGAAATAAAAACGTAACAGGTGTTTTATGGAATTTTTTTACATGGCACTCAACCATAAATCTTACTCATGATCATTTCGCCAAATAAACACCAAATGGAATTTATTTTCTATATTTCTTTTCTGCCCAAAGAAGTGTACAGTAAAACCCATATTAAATAAAGCTTCTATGATAAACAGACCTTAATAAAACATCACAATAAAATCAGCAGTGCCTAAAACAATAAATCCAAATATTAAAACAAAATTATTATTTTTTTTAAAAAAAAAGTAAAATAAAAGGCTGTCAAAATGAAAGTCTGATCCTGGGGTAGTTATGATATTATGAGTTTTTGTTTGCTGTTGTTATCATTTATATTTATTTAGGCAAGACAAAATTAAATTTAATCAGTATAGATATCTCTAGCATGAGGCCCAGACTAATAAAAATCAGTTCTAGCAAGAAGGGAAAGGCAGACCTCTTCTGAAAATGTGGCCAAGAAACTTCAAGGACTTGCCCAGACAAAGCTGACTCAAAGCACCCACAAGTATCTTTACTAATAGGAATGTACTAAACCAAGTAGGCTATCCTGGTCCAAGTAGATCATAGCTAAGGACCAGTTGAGAACATCCTTGCTGATAACATTATTTTAGCCTCTCATGAAGGATTGGGATCAAGGAGGATCCTGAGGCTACTTGAAAGGAGTATTGTATTGTCCTTGAGGACCAAAATGCACTATTCAATTGAATCTCCATTTCACTCTTATTTGAATGAAATTCTATTGGAATCCTGCAAGTTTGAAATAATGGTCATCACATTGCCCTGAATAGTTGCCATAAAAGTAGGTTGAACTGTCTTTATATTGAACTAGAACGGCTGGTTGCACAATACAGTAATGTGTAAATCCACTAAGATTAATGGAAACTCCTTGGCTTGTTATCTGGATGCAAAAGAAGGAACAAAGGTGATTAATAACTCAGAAAGAGTTTCCTGTTAATAACTCAGAAAGTCTCCATTTCTTATATTATAAATTTCACATAGACCAGATGTGGCCATTGTGTGAAGATAGTCCAGTTTCTTTCTTTTGATTGTATTGAAGTGATGAAAAAGCATATATTTATGCTTTAGAAAGATTGTAAGTATCTACATGCATAACTGCACCTATATAATGTATAGTTATATATACATACAGAAAAGAATGACTAGGAGTGACATGACAGCAGTATCCCAGTATTTAAGGGGCTGTCACAAAGAAGAGGGGGGTCAACTTATTTTCCAAAACACCTGAAGGCAAGACAAGAAACAATAGATGGAAACTGATCAAGGAGAGAAGCAACCTGGAATTAAGGAGAAACTTCCTAACAGGGAGGGCAATTAATCAGTGGAACAGCTTGCCTTCACAAGTTGTAGATGCTTCATCACTGGAGATTTTTAAGAAACGACTGGGCAGTCACTTGTCTGAAATGATATAGGGTCTCCTTCTTGAGCAGGGGATTGGACTAGAAGACCTCCAAGGTCCCTTTCAGCTCTATTTTGATAAATAGATAGATGATAGATGATAGATAGATACTGTAGATAGATAGATAGATAGATAGATAGATAGATAGATAGATAGATAGATAGATAGATACAGTGGTGGGATTCAAATAATTTAACAACCAGTTCTCTGCCCTAATGATTTCTTCCAACAACCAGTTCACCAAACTGCTCAGAAAGTTAACAACCGGTTCTCCCGAAGTGGTGCGAACTGGCTGAATCCCACCACTGGATAGATAGATAGATAGATAGATAGATAGATAGATAGATAGATAGATAGATAGATAGATAGATAGAAGTGTAGCATTGATAATATTACCTGGTTTGGGTAATGAAACGTCTTCAAGATTACAACAAAACTCAGGACCCGTCAGAATTAAGCTTTCCTCTAAATGCAGATGTACTCTGAAATCTAACAAATTATCGGAAAAAATTAGTACATGATTGCTTAAAATAATGCACAATTTACAAGTGAATCAAAAGGATCTAACATAAATACCCCCTCATTCCCTGCATATATTTAAAGATTATCCCATGCCAATGACAAGGATTGAGGTGGTCAGGAGTTGTACTATGCAGATGCCTGTTATAAAGCTACGAGGGCTTCGTACAAAAAAATGTCATGAGGTACCATTGTCCCTCCTTCCTCTATTTATTCTTATTACTCTACTTGTGAAAGTTATAAGAGAGCCTCAGGGCGTTGCCAGGCTGCATTCAAATTGACTGTGTGTGTTTAGTGATGTGAAAAGATGAGAATGCCTGAGTACACCAGTTCAGTCTGCATACTAACAATTTTTTTAAAAAGTGCTCTTGAAATGTCAGGGCAAGGACAGTGGGAGTAGTTTTGCTATATCTGGGAATTAAAAGAAGAACAGCAAAAATGCTGTTTGAGGCTTCAAAGGTTTTTGTAACACACTAGGAGAATGAACTGCTTGGTAGGATATTTCAGAATTGGATGTACAGCATATGATGTGATAAGCATGGAACAAAGTTGTGGCTTGGGATATTTTTTTTTTTTAAGAGGGACTACATAGCACAGCTATATGGAAGCATAGCATTGGGGCGGTACGTGGGCCTGGAATACTTCTCTTTTTTCCATCATATTTCTTCTATATGTCTGATGCAACGGAGCCCTTTGTAACTTTTATCAAATGCCCTCTGGTATATTTCTGTTCCAGTATCTACTTTATTTAATGGGAGTTTCTGTTCCTGTTCAAACACATTTGTCATTCATTTTGTGCGTTACATTGTCAAGTTGCATGACTTGTTTTTTACTTCTGGGAAACAATAGTACTCTGGTTTGGATTTCTGTAGGAGAAAGACAAATGAAAATATATGTGGCATTGTAATAATATTTGAATGATAACGCAAGTTAAATATAAGTAATATCAAGCAACAGTGCCTTTCTATTACTTCAAAATCGATGTACTCCAGATCAGATCCCTAGAAAGGAGTTTTTAACCCAACTTCCCAGTCTATGAGCCTAGTTTAGCCCTTGTGTTCAGCACACAAGATTTTCTGGAAAGCCTTGTTTCCTGTTTCTCATTTAGTGGGGTTCCATAGCTCTAATCTGCTGCTATGCTATAAACTTTAATAAATCTATATCTAACCCACTACCTTTTAGCTCACCTACATTTCAGTTCTGAATTTCTTCCATTCCTTCACATGTGTACACTAATAGCTGTTCATTCCTATTTTGTGATAGTGGGTTAGATTTGATTATATTGGCAAGACTTGTGATTGCATACTTACGAGACTATGAGAAATTTGAGTTACAGGTTTGGGTCCATATGTAATATGTAGTGCCTTTGACTTAGAGAAATTCATAGACAGAATAGTAGAGTTGGAAGGAAGCTTAGAAGGCCATCTACTCATAACCCATTGGAGCGTCTCTGACAGATGACGATTCAGCCTCAGTCTGAAAATCTCCACTGAAAGGCAGGTTCACCATTTCATGTGGCAGCCTGTTTCACTGGCTGACGGCTCACATTGTCAGGCAGGTATCAACAGACCCCATCCTAAAAAGTTACCCCTTAAGCTGCCTACCCTCAGAGCTGTTTCTGAGGATTCACAGAGCATCTTGAACACAATGAGGTGAGGTTAGGGGGCTGAATTTAATACAGAGGATCTGTTTAAAAATATGTTCTCAACGCAGTTGTAAGCACTTTGGAAAAAGCAAACCCACCACAGGATGTACTCTTTTGTCTTTAATTGGGTACTTCTACTTCAGCTGTATATAATTAACAGCCCTAAGCTGTTTGAATTGGGAAGAAAGCAGAAATGCTTCAATTATGCAAGTAGCTGGCAAGAAAAGGGAGCCTATTGATAGCTGGTGCTAAAATTAATCTGTAACCTCTGAGATTATGACATGCTTCAAAATGACAACTGTCACTGCTATTTGTCTATTTCCATAGTCACCTTTTAATTTTTTTTTTAAAAAAACCATTGGTAGAGATTCTTTGGTACCAAAAGTGCATCAATAATGTTCTAGAAAAGGCAGGCAGGAAGTGGTGGAAGAAGAATGCCATTTCCTAAAAATAAACATATAGTTATTTTGTGGGCAGTCTAGTGATTCATTATGACAGGATAACTGATGGTTATTCATCTTTATACTAAGCCTTATGGTAACACTCAACTTGGCTTCACTGTCTGGGTGAACCAAGTGGGTGGCCTCTTTCTTAGTGTTACATTTGCTCAATCCTTAATGCTAGTAATTTAGTCATTGCACTGAATGACTTAACTTTTGACCTTCCCATTAAATAGGACAGCCCAGCTTAATTCTGATGACACACATTTATTTGGGATACCCGACAAAACAAATTCAAAACTCTTCTTTAGACATCAATCACCTAGTAAACACAGCATGTTAGTGGTTAAAAAATAAAACCGTTGCACTAAATAAAGAAGGACATTAAGAAATGGATTAAATTATGACAACTGTACTTATTTTTGGTTTGAAATGTTTCACTGGTTATCCAAGTAATTACTCCAGTCTTCAACTCAACTTCAACTTCTTTCTCTAAAATTTTTCCTTTTAGAGAAGTTAAACTTGGAAGACATGTATCCAATGACATTAAATCCAGGGATGGGTTTTTGAGAAAGGGCACACCAATGCCTCTTTCAAGGCAGGAAGGGCAATCTCCTTAGTCTAGGATAATAAATGGTCTGGTACTTTATGGAAAGATGATTTATTGATGTTAATTTGTACTGTCATGGTTGATTAATTATCTATGGGTGATTGTGAAAGCCCCTTTTTTGTACAATCACACATACATTCTATAATCCCCATTTCCAAAAAAGGAAGGAAGGAAGGAAGGGAAAGGAAGGAAGGAAATTTCTTATTTAGTTATGAAAGCTCGATAGAAAGAAAAGCAACTGAATTTTATTTGCCATGCATAATCTTCTTAATATCTTGTGTTATACATTATATGAAATAAAAAGCTTTCTCTGATTTTTTTTCATCCAAGTCCTGGACTTTAATAAATCCCCCAAACAGCTGCTTTGTAATGTTCCATGGAACGGTGCAATCCATGACCTATTGGCACGGAGCAAGAATCCAAAAACAAATCTCCTAAGTATTAGCATAGTGGTAGTCACTTTAGCTTGAAATAATCCTGCCTGAGAAGTAGTATAACAGTATAGAAATAGGATTATAAATAAATCTGATTGGAGCAGATTTGGGGAAACTCCCCTATGAAGATAGGCAAGAAATGGCCTTCTGAAATTCCCCACCAAATCTGTGGGCAAAGGAATTGGGTGGGCGACTTTTCCAAATTTCTACAGAAGAGAAATTCTCCAGCAATTAATCAAGGGCATGATTCCCCCGCTTCCCCTTATAATAAAAGTAACATCACTGCTGCAAAACCCAGTGGGGAAAATCCTGTCATCATGTTTTCCCTGGCATTTATTGGAAGTGGGAGGAGTTGGAGAAATATCTTTACCATTTACAATCACCCTGATACTTGGTGACTAAACAAATGCAAGGAAAACTTACATCACCCATGAGAATTTATATTCTCCTTTGAAATAGCTCTGAAAGCAAAGTTTTATTGAGAATGCTTAGAAGAAGAAAAAATGCAGGAGACTTTCTTTACTGAGCATTACTCCCCTTATCCAAATAAAATACAAATGTGGTCTGATTTCTTTTATGTGCATTTTGTAGGCCTTAGGAACATTTGGGCAATTTTTCAGGGGCTTGTAAGTAGAGCAGGATTATTGGCCTGACCCTAGATGGCACCCCCACCCCCACAAATGCCAAGAAAATAGAAAATTTCTTTGTCCTTGCGAAGAAATTTGCATAGAGGTACCCATGTAACCATTATGAGTTGAGATGTACTAGAAGGAAATTTTTTACCCTAATTTTCTGTAGGCTCACCCTTGACAGCTTTGTAATTGTGGCTCAGATTAAGACATGTTATATAGGCAATGATACCCTTCCTTTATCTGATACTGTCAGTGTGTTAGTACTTAGTTCCATAAATTGTAGAGACCATGGCCTTTTTCCATGACTTGATCTAGAAGGATTGAAATCTAACAAATCTGAGTTTGGGGAAGGCTGGAGCAGACTTTATAAAGACCAATCAATGATGTGATGTGTCTGATTAAGCTCTAGCTCAGTTACTGGAGATGGAAGACAGTAGGAAAAGTTTCTTAAATTCAGTCAGATAAATGGAGGGATTGATTCAACGGCACTCTTCCTCCAAATCCTAGAAATTAGGTTCTTTCTGTGCTATTCCTTACAGCATCAAAAATAGCTTTTTGTAGCTCAAAGTTTGCATGAATAGCACTGTTTTATAGTGCAGAGTTTTCTCCCAGGCTCATTATTCATTTGGAAAGGAGAACATTGCTTCTCAAATAATGTTTCTGCTTCTAGAAGAGATGTCCCTTGATTAATTGTCAGCCAGGTCAGCAACATTTTATTTTTTTGGGAGAGTTTTGCTTCGGGGAAGACCTCATACTTCCTCTTTGATAGTTTGTTATGACTGTGAGCTGTCTGGGAAGTTAGGTAAAGTCTAACACTGGTTTAACAGATGTGTATCATTGATACCTTGGTAATTAATGGTGCTTGATACTTGCTTAAAACAGAAATAGCAATAGCAATAGAACGTAGACTCATACGGGTAGATCTCAAGGTGCAACCACAATTGAGCCCAAAATTTCTGTTGCTAAGTGAAACATTTAAGTGAGTTTTGCCCCATTTTAAGACTTTTCTTGCCACAATTGTTAAGTGAATCACTGCAGTTATTAAGTTAATAACATGGTTGTTACATTAATCTGGTTTCCCCATTGACTTTGCTCTTCGGAAGGTTACAAAAGATTATCATGTGACCTTGGGATACTGCAGTGTCATAAATATGAGTCAGTTGCCAAATGTTTTAAGTTTGATCGTGTGACCATGAGGATGCTGCAATAGTCGTAGGTGTGAAAAAGGATCATAAGTCACTTTGTTCAGTGCCATTGTAACTTTGAGCGGTCACTAAATGAACTGATGTAAGTTGAGGACTATCTGTATACCACTTCATAGCGCTTTACAGTACTCTCTAAGCAGTTTACAGAGTAAGGATATTGCTTTAAAGAATGTGTGCATTATAAATGTTATTCTCTCCTGAGTTTCCCACCCTCAAGCCTTCAATAGCGTACCAGCCAGGTACCCTCTGCATTTATATAGCAGTTTTTATTTCTCCTCAACCTTTCATGGAAGTTTGATCAGAAGATATTGGAAGGTAGAAATGCACTGAAGTGGTATTTTTCTTTGATTCTTGTCAAGCTCAAGTCCAGGAGATCTACACGGTTTTCTTGGGAGTATTACAGAAATAATTTGCCATTATAGAAGATTGTGGGGTTTTTTTAAAATTCCACATCTAGCCAGTAGCTCTGGATGGGATGCAGACTCCCATCCAGTTTAGCTCCTCCAATTAGTTTAGGTCAATAAGCAGTACTGGGGGGAAAAAAATAGTCATTTTCTTCTACTCTGATGCAAGATGTGAAGCAATTAGCATTCTTTTGATACATTGCAAGACGTATTAGCCATCCTGGTACGAAAAATGCATGGGAGTACATTTTGATTTAATACAATGGGGAAAATTTAACTTTCCACTTGCAGCTGTTATTGTGTCTGCAAGCAATATGTGAAGAATTAGTAAATCATTCTGTTTACAGAGGTGTACTCCAGAAAATACATTAGGAGCAGTGGTGGTTCTCAGCCCAGTTCCATCCGGTTCAGGAGAACTGGTGGGGAAACTGCTGGATACCCCGCCCACTCGCGCAGACATCATGATGTCCCATTTTTCTATGTTTTTGAGGCTCTGCGTATACACGCACATACATTTGCGAACCAGTAGGGAAGGTAAGTGAATACCACCCCTGATTAGGAGATGATTATTAGTGACTAGTTCATAAACACGTCAGCTCCATTTCTGACCTACAAGATGTAATTTGTTTGTGTTTTCAGTATCAGACTTCCTCAATCTTATACCATCCAGAAAGTTCACTGGGGAAGCTATACTGTAGGGGCAGCTATATAATTTTGTTGAATACTTATTTAATAAATTTTAAAAATTAAAAAGGGACAAATCACATCTTAATGGGTGAGATCATCAGTGGCTTCGGTGTGAGGTACCAGCTGTACGCTGATGACACCCAGCTGTACTTCTCCACACCGGGCCACCCCAATGAAGCTATCGAAGTGCTGTCCCGGTGTTTGGAAGCCGTACGGGTCTGGATGGGGAGAAACAGACTCAAGCTCAATCCTTCCAAGACAGAGTGGCTGTGGATGCCGGCATCCCGGTACAGTCAGCTGAGTCCTCGGCTGACTGTTGGGGGCGAGTCACTGGCCCCGATGGAGAGGGTGCGCAATCTGGGCGTTTTCCTGGATGAACGGCTGTCTTTTGAAGATCATTTGACGGCCGTCTCCAGGAGAGCTTTCCACCAGGTTCTCCTGGTGCGCCAGTTGCGCCCCTTTCTAGACCGGGATGCCTTATGCACGGTCACTCACGCCCTCGTGACGTCTCGCCTGGATTATTGCAATGCTCTCTACATGGGGCTCCCCTTGAGGGGCATCCGGAGGCTCCAGTTAGTTCAGAATGCAGCTGCGCGGGTGATAGAGGGAGCCCCTCGTGGCTCCCGTGTTACACCTATCCTGCGCAGACTGCACTGGCTACCTGTGGCCTTCCAGGTGCGCTTCAAGGTGCTGGTGACAATCTTTAAAGCGCTCCATGGCATAGGGCCGGGCTATTTACGGGACCGCCTACTGCTACCAAATACCTCTCACCGACCAGGCGCTCTCACAGAGAGGACTCCTCAGGGTGCCGTCAGCTAGGCAGTGCCGTCTGGCGACACCCAGGAAGGGCCTTCTGTGGGGCTCCCACCTCTGGAACGAACTCCCTCCAGGACTTCGCCAACTTCCGGACCTCCGAACCTTTCGTCGCGAGCTTAAAACACACTTATTTATCTGCGCGGGACTGGATTAGATTTTAAAGTTATGGGTTTTAAGGGGTTTTTATTATTTATACTATTTTAAATTTCGGGCAATAGAATAAGTTTTTTAATTGTTTTTTAATCTGTATTTATATGTATTTTAACTGCCTGTGAACCGCCCTGAGTCCTTAGGGAGATAGGGCGGTATATAAATTTGAAAAAAAAATAAAATAAATAAAATAAATTAGGGGTATAATTGATAGATCTTCATGCCTGGCAATGCTGTTCAATTTGGCCCACTGCTTAGAGGTTGTGAGCATCTGGATGGAGATGAACTGGCTCCAGTTCAACCCTAGAAAGTATAATGTAATGTGTGGTTGACCTTGGGGGATAAGGGGAAAAAATGCTGCCTGTGGAATGATCAGACAAGAGAGGGAGGAGCCTGAAGTCACTTAACGGTCAAGGAAAGAAACTTAACAAGAACCTGCCCTAATTGTTGAAGCTGTTAAATGTAGCAATGGGAAGGTTATAGATTCTAGCTTGCAAGAGTCTGTTAATATAGCTTTACAGTAGAATGGATTTAGTTCATCAAGTTGTGTTTCTTGTCTGGTTTATCCGGGAAGGCTGACACAAGATAGAAAGGCTCCGGAAATTTGGTCATCCTGGATTTGGTGAGGTATCATCTTGTTGGGGTTGCAGAGTCCTCAATAGAGACAATTTGGGGTCTTTCTGGACTATTTGAGGAGTAAATGGCAGCTGCATGTGGGGGAACTTTGCGCAGATTCATCTTGTGCGCCAGTTGCATATATTTCTCGATTGGGATAGTCTGCTCGCAATCATTCATGCCCTCATCATTTCTTGGTTGGATTAATGTAATATTCTCTACATGGGACTGTTCTTGAAGTTTATCTGAAGTGTCCAGAATGCAATGGCAGATGAAGTTCAGGGCACTCGACAGTTTGCCCATATTACACCACTGCTCCTTGAGCTGCAGGGACTTCCACCTTTAAAGTTCTGAATGGCAACGGCACAGGCTGTTGTTGGTACTGCCTCTCCTTGAAGGCATCTGCTCATTTGCCCAGGTTAGAGATAATGGGCACATTGCAGATCCCTTCCCTGTTTCTGGTGGTCCCAGGCAGAATACTTTCTCTGTGTAGACCCCTGCCCTGCTACCCTTGAGATCCAGCAGGCCCCCAATCTCCTGGCTTTCCAGGAAGCCTCAATGCTTCTTCTCACAAGCATTGGGTAGGGTGAAACTGAAGCCCAGCAAAATTAAACGTTGATGTATAGAGAAATATTTGCCTTTGGGTCACTGGGAGTCTTTGTTATGGTTTGGGATGTTTTTACTGCTCTTTTGTGAGCTGCCCAGGGTTACAGGTGACCATATAAGTCTTTTGAACAAATAAATATAAGCAAATCAATTAAGGCATGAGTGTAACAAGTCAGCTATAAAAATATACTGACCATTGGCATACATAAAGATCTTATGGGTTTTACTTATGAGATTTACTGTGCCAAGATGCAAAAACATTGATCCACATATGCACACTTAAGTACATGTGACTTATCTTTATATAGTTCTCGCAACATTACCTTTGCAGTTGTCATTGATTTCAGATAGTGCTCAGTTTCCATATATTTAGATATATTTCCTAAAGCTCATGCATTAAGAAAGCCTATCTTCAAATGTTTGTCTTATATCAGTTAAAAGTTCTAACAGTTTATATTTCAAAACCTTGTTTTTTTTAATCATGTGTAACAAAAGACATTAATATGTCATTTCCCCCCAAAAAGCATAAATTGGTATTTAATGTTACTGTGAACCTTTTCATGCTTTGTTGTCTTCATTGAGAATCTTTATTGAAACTCTTTTGATTGCATTGGGCCAGAACATATTATAATAACAAATATAACCATGCAGTACTGTTCTCATATCCCATCACCATCTCCTTTATATTTTAAACATCTCCTCATCTTCCTAACTTCAACCAAGTATTTTTGGCTGATAGGCTATCAATATTTTTGCATCCATATTTAACATTATGGATTGTGGAAAAAGTAGCTTTCATACTTGATACTGATGTAGAGCTGGCTAACATTATTTTAAAAGGACATCCCATGACTTTGAAATGTATACCAAGTATAAATATTTAGGTAGTCCTCAACCTATGAGCAGAATTGGAATAAGAATTTTGTTCACTAAGCGATATGGTTTTTAAGCGAGTCATCACATCACCAAGCGTGATTTTATGACCACTTTTACAGCAGTCAGTAAGTGAATCCCTGTGCCCCACAATAGAAGAATAGATGGATAAAGTGATAGACCTAACAGAGATGGGGAAATTGTTTTAATTAGAGGGGGGGAAATCATATCCAGCTTTGATTTTACTTGGGAAATCACTTCTGGACTTTGTGCTTGAGATAGAGAAAAAAATTGATTTTGGATTTTTCCAATTAACTTAGTTTACCATTATAGAAATGGCTAGAATTTGTTAAATTGGTAAAATAAAAAGATGAGGCCGCAATTCTATTTTGTATTGCACTGCATTGAAAAAAGTTGGAAGTCAATTGCCTTTCCCCCCCCCTTTTCTCTTTCCCCTTTCTTCCCCTTCCTTACTTCCTCTCTATCTTTATTTTCATTTGTATTTTATATTATGATAACCCTAATTAAAAAAAATAAGTGAATCCTTGCGGTTAATCAAATCACATGGTTCTTAAATGAATCATATAGTTCAGGGTCAAATTCACTTGCCTTTCCCTACCGGCTCGTAAATATAAGTGTGCGCTCCTCCTCCACGCATGCGCAGAGCCTTCTGCACATGCACAGAGGGTCAAAAACAGGATGTAATGATGTCCAGGTGGGTGGCCAGAGCCTCCCATTGCTGACACTACCGGATCGTGTGATTCGGATAAATCCAGCTGAATTTCACCACTGATATAACTGTTAAGTGAACCTGATTTCCCCCATTGATTTAACTTTGTTGAAAGCCAGCTGGGAAAGTTACAAATCACATCATGTAATTACAGGATGCTGCGACTGTCAAAATGTGATCAAAATACGATGATATGACTCCAGGTGTTGTTCAGTGGGTTTGTACACCCCTTTCCCGAACACCATTGTAACTTTGAACCATTGTTCAACAAATAATTGTAAGGTGAGGACTGCTTGTAAGTTCTCCATAGGAAAGCAACTTGGGTCAGGAGTTTTTTTTCTGCTTTCATGGACTAAATACATTTATTATTTCTTGGAGATGCAGTTGATGAAGTGCTAGGTCATTTGCTATCTAGGGAAAGGTAGGCTGTGTAACCATTATTAGATTCTGATTCTGTTATTCTGTTCTACAAATCTTGGAATAAAATTCAAAAGAATAGAATAGAATAGAATTTTATTGGCCAAGTGTGATTGGACACACAAGGAATTTGTCTTGGTGCATATGCTCTCAGTGTACATAAAAGAAAAGATACGTTCATCAAGGTACAACATTTACAACACAATTGATGATCAATATATCAATATAAATCATAAGGATTGCCAGCAACAAGTTATAGTCATACAGTCATAAGTGGAAAGAGATTGGTGATGGGAACTATGAAACGATTAATAGTAGTGCAGATTCAGTAAATAGTCTGACAGTGTTGAGGGAATTATTTGTTTAGCAGAGTGATGGTTTATTGGAGGTGTTGGTTGTTGAAAAAGGTGTTGGTTTATTGAAAATTACACACACACACACAAACCCCGCAGTGACTGGAGTAATAGCTACAATTGTTTCAGTCTAGGGACCAGCTATCTACGTGGACTTTTCACTTCAATCTCAGAACCTTCACATTGCGCTACGCAATAAGGATTTTACTTCAAGTGCACAAAGAGAAATGTGCTTCTTTTTCGCACTTATGAAAGCTTTATATAGATTTGTGTGGGATGTCTTGCGTATGCACTCTAAAGTTCCCTGTTTTTTACCCCCAATAGCCTTGCTTTATTTATTTTTTAGTTTTCATTTAACGTAAGCATAAGCAGTATTAGAACCTTGCCTACCAGCCTTAAATATGTCCTGAGCAGTGGATAAATTAGTGGAATGTCTATTTGTGGAGGGGGGGGGGTGGAATCTTGAAATTTTTTCAAAATGGTTTTTATAAATCATTTGTCAGACATGTATTTAACTACTATCTAGATCAGTGTTTCTCAGCCTTGATGATGGCTGGCTGGCTCTTAAGATGCGTGGACTTCAGCTCCCAGAATTCCCCAGCCAGGTTGCTCCAAGTCTCACCCTTTTTTCTGTGCATTTTTTTACTCTTATCACTTCATTTTCAGAACATCTGGTTAATAAATCTGAAGAGTCCTTTGGAGGACCAGATTAATTAATAAAAGCAATGCATTGCCTTAAAAAATGAATAAGCCATATTTTGAAATGTCTTTGTGGATCATGTATTGAGCAATTCGACATTAAAGTTATTACATCTTATGCAGATTTTGAATTCCCACTTGCATGTATTTGTCTTACCTATCCCCTAAATAAAATCCACTTTTCATGTGTGGTATACTAATTCGTATAGACAATAGTTTTTAGGTATTACTTAACCTAACCTAGTAAATATTTGCCTCCTCTTGGAGGCACCACTACAGCCTTTGACATTCCATGAAACTTCATGATAATCTGAAACTCAAGAAGTTCATAAAATGAATTAGACAGACTCATATGTGCAAAATTTAGAATAACAAAAAACAGAAAAACCCATAAGAGAAAAAATAGCATGCTTTGCTTTACATGGTTCCTTACTGTTTGTCAGGCTCCAAAAACCAAGAAAGATACATAGAATTACTTCTGAGCAGTTTCCTTTATCATTCCTTATCTATAGGTAGAAATCTTGCCAAGCTAAAGCAGCTACTTGCATCACTGAAGATATACTCTGAGAACTTCTAGGGATGAGCTACTGTGACCTTCTTCCACATAAACTCAGCTTGTCTCTTAGTCCTCTGGAATGCAGCCCCTCCCTCCTAGGAATCCAGACAACATTCCACTGCACTGTGTTCTCACGTCTGCAGATCTGTCCATGAATGTAAGATGCATTCAATACCTGATTTTGAGGTTACCTTTAGAGGGATACCAGCAGGCAGCTACAATTGCAATTGCCTGAATGCTTATTTGAACACCATAAAAGTAACTAATACATAGAATTTGCAACACAGATCCAGGGGTTAATATAAATTATTTGAAGAAAACATACGGTGTTTCTGGTTTATGCCTTTACAGTACTTTGAAACAGGCTACCATAACTTCATAAAGATTTAAAGGTGAGCTAGATGACATCATCTTCCATTTGCACATTCCCATATATTTCCAGCACTTTTATGTGTTATTTTCTTGCCAGAACAAATCTATTAAAGAGAGAAAGATGAAATAGAGCATACAACATAGAGTAATAGGGCTGGAGGGGACACTGGAGGTCTTCTAGTCCAACCTTCTGCTCAAGCAGGAGACCCTATACCGTTCAGGACAAATGGTTGTCCAGTCTCTTCTTGAAAACCTCCAGTGTTGCTAAACCACAACATCTGAAGGCAAGCCATTCCATTGATTAATTGTTATCACTGTCAGGAAGTTTCTCCTGAGTTTTAGGCTGGATCTCTCTTAATGATCTTACACCTGTAACTTCTTGTCCTTCCCTCAGGTGTTTGGGAGAATAGTTACATAAAATCATTAGATTAATTGTTCTTCTCCTTCTTTCCACCTTTCCTACTTTTCTGTCTTTTCCAGAGAGCTGGTGTTAGCATACAGTAATGTATCCGAAGTAGAATAATTTGAGCCTGGTCATTTGTGCCTTTGTTCTGGGTTGACTTGTTTGATGATCCATCGGTTTGTTTTCTTGAATGTCCATGGTATTCATAGGAGTCTTTTTCCAACACCAAAGATGTCAATACTCGACAGCTGAAAACTCTGATAAATAAGGGCAGGATAAGCAAAATAGCTCTTCTTATCTTTCTTCAATACCTTTCTTCAAGGTTACTGTTTGGCTCCTAGGAAAGACAATTGTACTAGGGTTACAGGTACTGCAAAAGCCTTAGCATAATTAAATCTCACGCAGAGTTGTGTCTTTAGGGCAGGGGTGTCAAACTTGTGTCATCTTTTTTTTCCCCTTCGCTAAACCAGACATGGGTGTGGCCAGTGTGTGATACATCCGGCCTGCGGGCAGCGAGTTTGACAGCCCTGCTTTAGGCTTTATAATAAAGCAGAAAATTGTAAGACCCAGCAAGTTGAATCCTTGCTCTTTAGTCAGTGAATTTTTTTGCCTCTGTGTCCCTAATCCAGACAAGGACCCAGCATACTTTGCAGCTCCAAACTTAAGTAATGATTCAGGGGTGAAATGTGAAATTTGTTACTACTGGTTCTGTGGACGTGGCTTGCTGGTGGTGGGGTAATATGACTGGGTAGGTGTGGCCAACTTTTTTTTTTAAAACTTTTAAACGCATTTTTCTACAACCTCTTCAGCTGTAGAAAAAATGCTTTTAAAAAGCTCCTCTGACAATCCCAGCTGAGTTGCCTAATCGTCAGAGGCTTTTCTTTTAAAAGCATTTTTTTTGCCTTTAAAAGAAAAAAAAGCTTCTGATGATCAGGCAACGCAGTTGGGATGGCCAGAGAAGCCTTTTAAAAGCATTTTTTCTACAACCTCTTCAGCCGAAGAGGTTGTAGAAAAAATACTTTTAAAGGGTTCTGGCGATCTCAGCTGAGTTGCCTGATTGCCAGAATCTTTTAAAAGCATTTTTTACACCCTCTTTGGCTGAAGAAAAAATGCTTTTAAAAGTAAAAAAAAAAAAACCTCTGATGATCGCATGGCTCAGCTGGGCATGGGTGGGGGGCCAGGAATTTTTGCTACCGGTTCTCTGAACCACCCACCGCCATTGCTATCAGATCGGGCGATCTGTTCCGAACTGGGAGCATTTCACCCCTGTAATGATTACTTAGGAGCTAACTAATGGGTGTAGGAGAGAAGAAAGTAAATGTAGATATTTTAGTAAGAGAGCAACAGGGGATTTTTCCAGATCTGATAAAAAAATCTGAATTACTGAAGAATTTGGGAAATATGAGTTTCACTTGTGATAAGGGGTGAACAAAACACACACACACACACACATTATATATTAATTTTATTTTTGTGTACTTTCCTTATCTAGCATTTGATCCTCACTGTTTAAATATTCATACTGCATCAAAATCATGTTTATGTGTTCCATTGGACATGTGTCTTGCATAGAACATGATATCACAGTCAGTATTCTTTGGCTTGATTTTGAGAAATTAAGACAAACAGATATAGGTAAGAACACATAATGAAATCCTATGTGAGATGATTCTTGAACTACCAGTTTTCTAGCTCACTACTCAGTCTCTTAATTAAGCATATTATGGAAGCTCAGAATGTGGCTGACAACATCTTTTCGTAACTTCTTCTGTGAGACTTACAGAGACTTACTTAAAAGAGAAGGATGCCTCTCTAGATAGCCATAAACCTTTCAACATTGCATGCATCTCAACTTGGTTGATTGTGGTATTTGTCTCAATATTGCTTGGTAGTAAGGAAGACAGTAAAACAGAATCTTTGGAAATAATCAAGAAATTGAAGAATGAGATTTAGTTGCTTCCAGTTTTTGAAGGAAATAAATGATTGGGCTCTCCATTTATAAGATGAGAAATTGCAGTGAATTTGTAGAAAGAGAGATGTCTATCTTCATTCCAGAATAAAGTATATCAAATGTTGAAGAAGCATTGACTTTGACAACTATATATCTATATATGTGGGGTATAGATTCTGTAAACCAGTTAACCTATCAAGCTTTTCTATACAATTCAAGCTTTGGTAGTCTGGCCTTTTTTCAAATTTGGGAAGGGAAACTCACATGAATGATAGAGACAACAAGGATTTAATATGCTAATGTTAATTTATTAGAATAAATAATGGAATGAGGTTGTGAGGATCAGAACTTAGGTGTGTTGGAAGGGTTCTCCTTAACTCTGTCCATCTCTTACAATCCTGGTGAAAAATTCCTTCTCCAAAAGATTCTATAAGTCTGACAATGGAATTGTTGGGACAACACTTTAAGCTTCTTATTCTAGGGATACAAGTAGTCCTTAACGTACGACTATAATGTAGGCTTGAATTTCTACTATAAGTCATGACAGCCATCAATTGAGCACCCACATGACGAGTTCGATTTTATAACTTTTTTGGGTGACAGTCATTAAGCAAACATGGCAATTGTAAAGTGAATATGACAGTCATAAAATAGTATTTTTTTTTTTGCTGGAAGACACCCAAAATGGCTGGAAACTAACATTTTTTTTTTTGTAAATCATAGTCACATGACCCTGGAATGCTGCAGCTGACTGCAAAAGTGAGTTGCCAAGCACCTAAAATGCGGTCATGTGGCTGCTGGGACACGTGGAATGCTGCGGTCGGAATTCCAGAATTGTGTCGTAAGAATCTTTGGGGTGAGGGTGTCATTGTCATTGAATGGTTGCTAAGCAACCAGTTATTTAACAAGGACTACCTGTAAATGCATACCTCCATTATTCAATACACCGTAATCCCAGTCCTGCCTGAAAGACCCCTCAGTGCTGAAATATTTAAAGTCAAACATTTTGATGCTTTTTCAGAAATTAATCCCTCCTCTAGTCACTAAAATGGATTTCCAGTCTTAAGACATGAGAATGGTATATAGCAGGAAGACAAGCTAAAACAGTCTTTGACATTTGTGCAAATTCTGGACCTCTAAACTGACATCCAATCACATGATTTTAAAAAAACGAAGAGACTACAATAATATTACGATGGGATTTGTAGGATTTTTTCCCCCTTTGTGGTATATTACACATTTTTTGTTATACTTTATTGGGGCAATTACCTCATGAGACAAGAACAGAGTCCCCAAATTGTAATCTTAATTGGAAATCTGTGCATCATACTGTTTATTATTGAGTGGTTACCATATTTTTTTGGGACAGTGGTGCATTTGATGTTCCATGCCAAGTGACTGTTTTGATTCTAATATCAGGGGGAATTTTCCTGTGACAATTAATTTGTTAACAGAAGAACATTTTTAAATTTAAAAATCACTTAGCTATGAAATTAGACTCAAATGAAACTCTTGTAAATCTTTTAAAATGTAAATAGCTTTACTACTTATGAATCCATACTTTTGCTCTGCTCAGCATACAAATATAGGATCAACATCATGGCCTTCTTTTCAATAACCTTTCTCAGATTTATGTCCCATCTTTCTTTCAAGAGCTGAAGTTGGTATATACAACATCCCCTCCTCCATTTTTTCGCCATCCACCAATCTATAAGTAGATTGTAGTAAGATTTTGTTGCTCAAAGCCATCTGTTCAATTTATATGCCTGGGGATGGATTTGAACCTAAGCTTTCCTTGGTTTTAAAATTTCATTGTTATAATTGCATGTCATTGAAACATGAGAAGTTGTGTAACTTCCTCTCAGACAAAAAGACAAACAAAGGAAAAAATATTGGGCTTTTCTGTCTTCTTTTTTTTAATTGCAGGATTTCACTGTGATGTTCGGGTGCCAGCATTAAATTGTATTTTCTTTCCAAAGTTCTTCTCGTTTTGTTAGACTCTTTCCACCAATGGTGAGAGACCAACTCTCTTCAACCACCAATCCTTTTTTGCCTACCTATCTCAACTGGTTGCATTTTCTCATAAAATTAGGACAGGCCCTAAACCAGAGCTGTTAAACTCAAGGCCCATGGGTTGGATGTAGCCCACAGGGCCATCCTGGAAAATGTAAGGGGCTGGCCTTTGGCCCAGTCTACCAGCATTGCTTTGGCCCCAGTCTACCCAATCTGAAGAGGAAACATCAGGCCAATTTGGGGAGTATTGTCAAGCTGCCCATTCCCACCGAGCTGGCCAAACCCACCCAGTCAGCCACACCCAGTGAGTGGCATCAAGCTGGCCATGCCTACCCGGGGTGGGGGCATCCATGCTTGACCAGTGCCACAAGGTCAACCACAGCCCTGATGTGGCCCTCAATGAAATCTAGTTTGACATCCCTGCCCTAAACAAAAGAAGCTGATAGTGTAAGTCTATTCTTTCAGAAGACATTGTTTTTGCCGGAAAATAACTCTGATCATGGGGCAAGTGCTCTCCTGCCACAATGTGTTTATTTATTTTATTTGATGTTGTGCTGCCCAACTTCAAAGTAACCCTGAGAGGCTTTCACAGTACACTCAACAGAATAAAAACAGTGTAATAAAAACATAACAAAAAACAAACTAGAAAAGAAGAAAACCAACAAGATGGCCATCCTGACAACAGTCCAAACTTCCTGCAACATTCATTAGCCAGCCAGAAGTTCCAGCTACCCTAGCCCCAAGGCCTGGGAGAATAGCTAGGGCTTTATGGCCTTCTGGAACACCAGCAGGGTGGGGGCCAATCTGGATCCTAGAAGCACCTCTTGCAGAGGGCAGATGCTGCATCAGAGATACATCTTTCCTGGGTTCTAATAGGTGACCCTGTTTGACCAGAGGAAACTAGAGTAAGGTAAATGTAAAGGTTCCCCTTGCACATATGTGCTGGTCATTCTCAACTCTAAGGGGCGGTGCTCATCTCCATTTCAAAGCCGAAGAGACAGCGCTGTCCGAAGACATCTCCGTGGTCATGAATGCCAAAGGTGCAGAGAACGCTGTTAACTTCCCACCAAAGGTGGTCCCTATTTTTCTACTTGCGTTTTTTATGTCCTTTCGAACTGCTCAGTTGGCAGAAGCTGGGTCAAGTAATGGGAGCTCACCCCATTATGAAGCACTAGGGATTCGAACCGCTGAACTGCTGACCTTTCGATCGACAAGCTCAGCATCTTAGCCACTAAGCCTCCGCGTCCCTGTTTGACCAGAGGAAACTAGAGTACATCAGCCCTATTTTCCATGCAACACCATGGGAAATAGGGATGGGGTGGGGCTCAAATGACCAAAATCTATGCCATTTATAAACCATAATGGGTGCTCTGTATTGTACCCAAAAGCAAACGGGCAACTAGTGCACATTGTATAGAAGAGGGAGAGTGCAAGAGGGAGAGGAGGAGATGGGGGGAGAGAGAGAGAGAAAGAGAGAGAGGGACTCATGCCTCTAAAATGGATTTATACTTAAATACATTCTTATCCTGTCTTATAGTAATCAAATATTTTTCTTTTGTATCTTGTTCATATAGGTTTTGCCTGGCATTCTGCAGAAACACTGCTGTATTTTACCGGATAGGAATACAGGTAATCACCAAGTTTTATTCTGCTCTTTTAATGTCTTCCTTTGTTTTGAGACAAAGAACTCTGAAAGAATTATAAGAATCAGATGATTCTCCAATTGCTCTTCATAAGGAGGATTGGGGGAAAAAGCCCTCTGAGAAATGGGTTGTTAATCTTGAATTTAAATTAGCTGTTGTAAGTAGAATAATATATTTACAAATGACATGCCATTTGGGGCTAATTGCTCTTCTAGAAAATGGATTTCCACTCTCAGTATTTGCATATATACATTCATGAAATATATATTTATTTCCAAGCAAACATTTCCAGTTATTGGTTTGCTGAACATCTACAAACTCAAGAGTATATATGGGTTTTTGTACCTTTATTAAGAATAATTTCCATTTCTCTATATAGAATATGAATTATTTCCTATGCTTGTTTGAAGGAGCAGTTTAAGACTTAACTTCAAAGTTTCATTTTAAAACTACTAAATTACTAAAGCTGTAGAGGGTTCATAATGTAGTTTGTTTCCAATATTTTATGAAAAAAAATGCTGTTGCTAAATAGTCAAAGTAAAGTCACATACAGTATGTTTATATTGAAACTTAGATTAATTTGAAAGCAGAATTCTCTAATGCAAGTTCTGTGATGTGATTCTCAATGAAATGGTTATTCATTTAAAGCTGGAATGTTAAGTTGAAGTTAGGTTCCTACTTATGGCTGAGATGCTGCTTCAGTCTTTTAGGCCATGAAAGAGCTAGACTACAGCATGTACAGACTAACCGAAACAATCCTTGAATCAGTCATGTGAATCTTCCAAAGGACTTTAAAGTTTCAAAGACAGGTGATTTTGTTTGTGCTTTTCATATGAAATTCCAATTTTTAATGAGTCCTTATAGAGAAACGTTGATGAAGAGACATGCTTACAATCAACCTGAAACACCATTAGTACAAAATAAATAAAATATATCAATATTCTACAGTATATATAGCCTTCTATTCACTTGTTATTCAAAAATAACACTAAGCTAGTCACTTCTTTTTTTTAAAGGACACCTTTAGAATGACTTGCGATATATTAATGCTAGCCAAGGCACAATTAGTTTGCATTTCTCCCTGAGAAGTGCATTTACGCATTTCTGACTGGAAAACTGCCTAATAAAATTCAAAAACAAATCTGAAGGATCCGAATTTAGTTCACAGATTAACTCAGGAAGTTTGGATATTGGCTCATGAAAATGTATACCTGGCAGATTACTTGCCTTTCCTTCTCTGGTAGAAGGGACAACTGGGAAGTAATCCTTCTAAATTGCTCCAGTAAAGCTCATCTCCATGAACAAATCTAGTTTCTTAATGTGGGAAGTATCCCAACATCATTCTGAAATCAGAGGTGTACCAGAGTCTTTAATACCCATTAAGTCAGCATTTTGTGGTCTGCAGATTTGATGGCTTCAATTTAGCAAAAAAGCTGCCTTACCGAGAAACATTGCTTTTTACTAGCCACTAAGGAAATGAGGGATTAGTTAAAGTGTGTGCCATGACTCGCTAAAATGAGCTTGAATAAAACATACAACAGAAAGTATAACCATTGCAGGCCTCCAGAAGCAGGAAAGTTACACGCTATATTGCAAGTGCTTCTAAATTAAGACTTTCTTTGATCTGAATTTCCACATTATTTCCTTATCATTGTTATTTTCATAGGGGACGTTCTCTTCAATTACCACGTATTAGATAAAAGGCATGGAGAGGGGAGAATCATTTTCCCAAGGCAAAGTCAGGAGGCTGGTGATTTTTTTTTAACCCCACTTTTTTTATTCCAGTTTATATTCTTGTGTACTTGTGACTATGTTTTCCCCAAGTGAGTTGTTAAAAGTTGATTTGGTTATTACTGACTGAGTTTGGCTTTGTTTTTTGTTGCCTAGAATTGACATGGTGATTGAGGCAGCTTATAAATCAATTAAATAAAGCAGCCCCATTGGCGAGT
Organism: Ahaetulla prasina; assembly: GCF_028640845.1. Classification (NCBI taxonomy): domain Eukaryota; kingdom Metazoa; phylum Chordata; class Lepidosauria; order Squamata; family Colubridae; genus Ahaetulla; species Ahaetulla prasina. The sequence goes on along the minus strand of NC_080539.1, from coordinate 146,546,288 downwards.
TTGATTATGGTTGTTGGGTCTTTTTGCTGATTGTAAGATGGAATGAACTAACACATGACTTCTGGTGCATGATATATGGATTGTGGCTGTATCATTCCATTTTCACTAATTGAGTTTCTCTCTGGTTTTCTAGTTTTAATTTCTTGTCCACTGCAGACAGTCACAGTTCTGAGATGGCTGGCCAAATAAACAGCTTTAAATAAATAATAGTTCTGTTTTCTGCCACTGACATGATGGCCTCTTTTGACCGATTTGCAGGAAGTTATTAATACTAAGTAGATAATTCAACAAGGGTAATAGTCTTTGAAATGTTGGCACAGCTGATCAGATCCTTAGCAACACTTCACATATTAAAATATTAGAATATGGATAATAAATTTATCTCTATACTGTAGCAAAATAATACCTCTTGGCCTCCAGTTCTAATGGAGAGTCAACAAACATTGCATTGCATTTAATATAGATAATTGGATACTGTGTGTTTTCTTTTCTGTACAGGTTATGCCAGGTTGGAGATGGCGGTGAATTTACTCAAGTTTCAAATAACTGTTTCAATGTATTGTTAGTTTTAATCTTTTTTGATAAATGGGAACATCATTAACCAGTTGTAAACATGTTCTTGCTGAAATAATTTTGATTTAATAGAGCTATTTATATCTCACTTTTCAAATGAATTCCCAAGATAGAATATCTAGTACAACACCTTAAGATAACACTATAAATTAATATTTACAAACCCTACTCAGGGAAGGAGTACAACGTGAAGCAGCTCCAACAAATAGGAGTCAATGCTTTAATTGAAAGCATTCAGAGAAGGTGTTTAACACCGTACAAGTTATTGGATCTACTATTAAACAATGTTTTGTGTTAGGAAGTTATTCTTTTTAACATTTAATTGGAATCTGAATTTTTATAACTTTTAAAATTTCTTTTTTCTGTACTCTTTACCCTGGAAAGATACAGTACAGATCTTGATTTCTTTTTTTAAAAAAAGTAAATAATTATTTAACATTAAAAGAAAAGTTATTTAAAATTAAAAAATAAATTATTATGTATTATTTAAGTTTAAACAAATAACAGTAAATAAGCAATAAGAGTGCTTTCATAGCCCCCTCAGTCTTCTCAGAAGTAAATATTTCCAGGCCCCTAACTTCTTGTAGCAATTCCAATCCTGTGATTTTTTTTTCCCATTACTTTTCTCTGAATTTGTTTTAGTTTTTTGAGCCTCTTTTGGGGTATGATGGCCAGAACTAGACCCAGTACACAAAGAAGGGGCTTAGCAAAGTAGAATAAATTGGATTAATTACCGCTAATGATTTGTTAACTTAAATTTCTTGGTCCGACCATGATTTCCCACCACCATCTTTTTTGCAGACAGTTTCTGACTCATATTCAGTTGCAGCCAATTACCATCTTAAGGTATTTTTCACAAATACCATAACTTATTTATTTATTTATTTATTTATTTATTTATTATTTATTAATCGTATTTATATACCGCCCTATCTCCCGAAGGACTCAGGGCGGTTCACAGGCATTTAAAAACATATAAATATAAATACAGAATAAAAACAATTAAGAAACTTATTTGAAAGCCCGTTAATTAAAATATACAAATAAAACCCAATTAAAACCCATGAATTTAAAACCTAGCTCAGTCCTGCACAATTAAATAAATATGTTTTAAGCCCGCGGCGGAAGGTCCGAAGGTCCGGAAGCTGGCGGAGTCCGGGGGGAAGTTCGTTCCAAAGGGTGGGAGCCCCCACAGAGAAGGCCCTTGCCCTGGGCGTCGCCAGACGACATTGCCTTGCTGACGGCAACTTAGCTAGGAATTTCACATTCTAAACCTGTACATTTGATTTTTATTTCCTAGTTGGAGAACCTAAGAATCGTTTTAATTAAATTTCATTCTGTTGCTGTCAGGCCATTTTTCTAGCCTAAGAAGAGTATTTCCAGTGTTATTTATTCAAGGCATGTTAGCTATTTCACCCCATTCTGTATCATCTGAAGATTTGATAAGCAATTACTCTACTTTTTAATGCTAATCACTAATAAAAATATTAAGATAGTAAAGAGTATAATGTATAGGCAGTCCTCAACTTATAACAGCAATTGGACCAGAATTCCTATCACTAAGTGAAGCAGTCATAAATCCCTGGAGTCCCAGTTGCCATTGGTTTATATCATTAGGTAAAGCAGCTTTTTGCCAGGTTCCCACAACCAAATCAATGGGGAAACTGCAAGTCCCAGCTTGGCAGAGGTTGCAAGGGAGAATTGGGAAGGATGCATGAGTATGTGAAGGAAAGTCAGCAAGTGTGTGTAACAGGTGCAGTATAGGTTGGGGAGGATGTGAGATGGTGTATGTAAGAGGCACAGCATGATTGAGGAAGGTGTGTGAGTACAACCTTCCCTGACAGCAGGGAAAGTTGCAAATAGCGATTAAGCGATTGCAAGGCACTGTAACCCAGTTATAAATGCAGCCGGTTGCCAAGGGCCCAGATTACGATCATGTGAGGAGGCTGGGACAGCTGGAAGTCTCAGGACCAGCTATAATCACCATTCGTTCAGTGCTTTTGTAACGTCAAATGGTCACTGAATGAATGGTGGTAGATTGAGGACTACCAATGGGACAACGATACATCCTTCTCTATAGAAGCATGCAGAAGGTAAAATTCTCTTTTCTGACATCCAGATTTTTTTCCAATCCAACAACAGCTTTTGCTGTTCTGTTTTGGAGAATTGGTGTTTAGATTGATTGTCCATAAGTATTTCTGGCAAATTTCCAACTTACATTAATCTCACTATAGGAATGCAATAACAAAGTTTCTTTATCAGCACAGCATTCTATGTAAGTAAAAGTAAAGGGGGCACATGAAATGATTGCAGATAAAATATTTCAAAGAATTGTCAATGAAAACGGAACTTGCCGATACGAATACCATACTGGCAAGTGTGGGTGCATGCATCAGGGAGCAAATTAGGGAAGGAACAAGAATAAAACGGTGGTGGAGACATGTAAATAGAGCACAAGAACCGCACATTGCCACACACCATGGTACAGTCTTCATATGCTCCTACTGCCAATCTGAAAGGCTAGAAATTAATGATGTGAAAACCAATATGGTTGCATTCACCACGTAGCATACCAATCACCCCCACATTTGGAAGATCAACTGCTCCCAAATTGAGCAAGTAAAAGCTTTCAAATATCTTGGCCTTTATTTCCACTCATCTTCCTCCTGTCATCTTTACTCTTCAAACCTTTATTTGTATGCCCATACAGACTCTTACACAATAATTAAATATTCAATCAACAGTTACATGCCTGCCACAGTTCAACTTTTTAAAGCTAGAGGCTAAGTTTCTTGTTCTGTGGAGGGCAATGTTGCACTAAAAGGATTCTTATGCCTTGGAAGCTGTTGAGTGTAAATTCCTATCATCTCTACTTCTACTTCTACTTGTTCTGTAACTAATGCATTTCTCTTAGCTTAAGCTTGGTTGCAGGTGTTCAGTTACCATTCTGTTAGTTGAAGAACCGGCTTAAACAAATGTTTGGAGGCAAATTTCTAGTCCAAACTAGTTTAGATAGATAGATAGATAGATAGATAGATAGATAGATAGATAGATAGATAGATAGATAGATAGATAGATGATAAATAGATGATAGATAGATAGATAGATAGATAGATAGATAGATAGATAGATAGATAGATAGATGATAGATGAAGATAGATAGATAGATGATAGATAGATAGATAGACAGACAGACAGACAGATAGATAATAGATAGATAGATAGATAGATAGATAGATAGATAGATAGATAGATAGATAGATAGATAGATAAATGATAGATGAAGATAGATAGATGATAGATAGATAGATAGATAGATAGATAGATAGATGGATGGATGGATGGATGGATGGATGGATGGATGGATGGATGGATGGATGGATAGATAGATAGATAGATAGATAGATAGATAGATAGATAGATAGATAGATAGACAGACAGATGATAGGCAGGCAGGCAGGCAGGCAGATAGCAAACGTAACTGATGATAAATACTATTCTGAACATGGGAAGCACTATAAACTGTTACTTTTGGTAATGACTAGAGCTTACCTTTATTCTCACCTAAATTTCTATACTGTTCTCAGTGGGACAGAAGAGGTTTACTATTTTGAAAGATTAAGTTAATTAACATGGTTTAGGATAGACATAATTCTGATAATGATAATAGCTAGACAGACAGACAGACAGACAAACAAGATACTTTGTTCTCATCAGTCCTTAGGAAGTCTCAGGAAAAGTGCCAAAATTTTCTCAGGAAAAGTGCCAAAATTTTCTGAAATAATTTTGAGCACCATTAATATATTAAGTCTTTATATTTTATTTGCCAACAAAAAAATAGTTAATAGACATTAATATTTATGCAAATTAAGCATACACAAAAGAGTTAAGTTGTTTAATTTAGTTTTCTAAATTCTAAATAGATAAAAATAATGTTAGTTATTCCAAATGATTATAAATATTCTCCATTTTTAGTGTTAATTTCTTCCTGCCTATTATTTATATATAAGGGCCGTGGTAGCTCAGGCTGTAAGAAGCCTGTTATTAAAACACAGCAGCCTGCAATTACTGCAGGTTCAAGCCCGGCCCAAGGTTGACTCAGCCTTCCATCCTTTATAAGGTAGGTAAAATGAGGACCCAGATTGTTGGGGGGGCTTTGACTTTGTAAAAATATACAAATAGAATGAGACTATTGCCTTATACACTGTAAGCCGCCCTGAGTCTTCGGAGAAGGTCGGGATATAAATGTAAATTAAAAAAAAAAAAGGAGATTTCATGAAAGAATTAAAGACCATAAATTTGATTTGGTACATCAATTTTTGTTATATTGTTTTTATATATTTTATTTATGTTCCTTGCAATTGGTGAGCACCCAATAAAATTAACTAAAAAAAATTAAAGAAAAACCCAGCTGTTCAACCACTTTACCTTAATGATCTTAACGAGACAATTCATATAATGGCACTTTATTCCTGTAGATGCTGTTTACTTGCAAATATATGTAAGAGTAGACCTATTTTAAGCTTGTATTTGACTTGGTTAATCCAGTCAGTTGTATTTGCACCTTAAAAGTGTTCCAGTCATCATCCTTAATATCTATGATCTTGAGTTAACTAGCTAGCTAACTTGTTTTTACCTTCTACAAAGCTTAATCAAGTTGTGCTTAGATCAGGAGTTGGTGAAGAATGGATAGGAACAACTGGTGAGATTGTAACAGCTGATAAAGGTCCACATTGTTTGGGTTGGTTTATTTAAGAAGTGCTGTCTTTTCAAAGAATGAAAAAGCAGATGCTTACGCTAACAGATTGGCAGTGTAAAAACAGACATAAGGGAAGGAGGAAACAAACAAACCAACCTAAGAAATAAATACACAGGAATAAATAAAGGGAGAACCAGTTTGCATGTTTTTAAGCTTAATGATGAGAGAGTTTGGGGGGCAATGGCGCTGCTCCACAAGTTTAGGATTCTATCATTACCACATTTCTTCAGCCGTAAAGAATATTCTCTTCTCTTGTCATTGGGTGCGCTAGATTTGCTAATTTTATTTTTTGACAGCCTGTGATGGGAAAGGACATTTCAAGGGGTGGCATGCTGGGAGCTGCATCCAAGATAGTTTTGGTGCCTCTGTATCATACATCTGGAGGTCACTGTCAGTTAATTTAAACCCGAGCTTGATCTGCCATGAAATGGTCTTGCAAAGAGATTGCTCAGTTTTCTTGTTCTCAAAATTGGGATGAAAATGAGTTCTGCTCCCAGAGCATCATTTTTTTTTATTGAGGCTAATGAAAGCAATTTGATCTTAAACTTTGAAAAAGAAAAACTAAAAATCCACTAAAGCCGATTAACCGGCGTATCTATGCCTTTGAAAAATTACTTTTAAAAAGACAACTAGTACATAGTTAGAGGAGCACTGCGAGTTGCATCAATTAAAGTTTATAGCTTGTATTGATGCTGATTAACTACAAAGCTAATGAAGATGGGAAATGGAAAGAATGATTGATGTTTTACTTAAAAGCCACAGTGGTTCACTTTAATTCATAAAAAGGTACTAAGGCTGCATATAAATTATACTGTAGCATTTACTCTGTATCACTGAGGGTTTTTTTTTTACATACATTTGTGATTAACATAACACTGAAGTGTCTAGCTTAATGCTCGATGTGACTAATTCAGCAACAGACTATGCCTCTGCCTGTGTGTATGGGGTGCTAGAGAGATTTCTTTGAGATATGCTATGCCTCCTTCTAGAAGCAAAAACTGAATGTTTAGTTTGAAAAGCAATAAAATGATAAAAATTAAGAAAGAATCAGGAATAACAACCATAATTCAATGTATCATTGAAATTCAATAAATATATTCATGCCAATACCATTTTATATATACAACAATATGACTAAACTCCTGTTTAGAATAAGGCAAAACATCTGAGAAATTCATATGGCCATGCAGATTTAGGATCGTAATACTAATTTGATGGTTCAGAAAGTATCAATAAGATACAACAAAAGAGCCGAAGGAGCTTCTTGGATGAGAAGCAAAACGTCTTCAAAGAAAAACAAGACAATCCAGCTGCCTCTTGAAAAAAAGCACCTTTGGGACAACCATGACCTGGATGACTGAGAATTTCCATATCAACAAGATACTTCTCCAGACAAGAAGCACATCCAGAAATACTAGATTTACCTTATTGTAAGGTTCCATCAACAGATTAGCTTTTTCAAAGGGCAATTCAATAAATCCTATTACTGAAATAATTATCTTTTAAATAGAGAATTAAAGTACAGTATATCTAAACTGGTTAATTTTAATAATAATTTCTGCAAACAAGCAGGAAAAAAGCAGATCATATACTCAGCTCTTGGGAAAAAGATTGTACAAGCTAATGATAAATTATATAACACAATTGCAAAAGTGACTCACTGGAACATCAGTAAAAAAAAAGTATCAAATGCCAATAGTAAAAAAAAAATTGGTGAAAACACAAAGTTGAAAAGTAATCGAAAATGAGTTAAAATATTGTGAGATTTCTGAACACAAACTGATGAAGCCTTGACTTGTAAGACCATATTTCACTGTGGTTGAAAAGAATAAAGTGTGGATAATTGATGTGGCAATATCAGGGGATAGTAAGAATAGAAGGCAAAGATTCAGAAAGATCACAACCTCTTAAGATCTGAAAATCGAAACTGAAAGATTATGATACAAATCACCCATGGTGGTCCCAGTGGTTATCAGCACATTGGATGCCATATAAAAAAATCTTGCACGGCTTTTAGAAAATTCACTCATTGACAAAATTTTCATCTATTAATTGCAAAAGATCACACTGCTTGGATCTGTACATATATTATACCTGTGATGGCAAACCTATGGCATGCGTGTCAGAGGTGGCTCACAGAGCCATCTATGTGGGCACGTGCACCACCACCACCGGGCCTTCTGGTTTCCAGTGCGCGCATGCATGCCAGCCAGCTGATCTTCACGCGTGCTGGAACCCCAGAAACCTGAAGACCAGGTGGCCAGTGCACACATGCACACGCCGGCCAGCTGGTCTTTGAGTTTCCGGGGCTCTGGCACACGCATATTCCAGTTTGCGCACTTGGTGCCGAAAAGGTTCGCCATCACTGTATTATACATTATGATGCCTTAAGTTCTTGAGAAGAATTTGATGAATATGAAGGCCAACACTGTGGCTTCACATTGTTGTGAACAAATAACAAGAACAATAATAATATAAGAATTTTATTGTTATCTTCTCATTTCTACCCAGAGAGTTTACAAAAGAGTAATGAAAAGAATCTTGAAACTGTTAACAATAAAGCCAACAATCCTTAAAATCAATAATAGATTATTATAGAAGCAATTGCAAGCACAGCAAAATAATACACAAATGATATATTATCTTGCAAATACTTTAACATTTTGCTGTGGTCTGAATTTCAAGATAGCCATGTGGTAAAAAGCTGGATTCTTTTGAAAGCAATAAAGATAGGAAACAAAAGAGTTAGAATAATGCTCACCTCTGAAGACGGACAGTGATAAATTACTTTTTCTGATATCTTGGCCATTTAAAATTCATTACTGTGAAAATGATTTGTGAATACCTATTTGAGGTTGGGAATTATTCAACTTAGTTCCGAAAAAGCTTAAAGAATAGTTGAGCTGCAAATTTCTATAGAGTCAAGGTTTATAGCAATCAGCATTTCTTTAAATCTTTCTAAGAATGCAAATTCTTTTACATTGTTTCAGCGGTTTTTATAACAGGTTTCTAAAGCAGGCTAGGAAAATCTTCCTGTGATTTTAAACTGTGCTGTTCTAATAAGGTCAGCTGTGAAAAAAAAAGTTCAGGTACAAATTAATACTCTCTTTTGCCAATGTAATTGAAACGGTGATAAAGCTCTATTGATTTAATTTTATTGGATGATCTTCATTAATGGGCTTAGAATTTGACTATCTGGAATTAAACTGCAATGTATAAGGAGACATATTTGAATTAACCTGTAGATAACAAATGTAAGTAGGAAAAAAAATCAAATATGTTTCCAGGAAAGAATTAAGAGTTACAAAATAAGGACTATTCCGTCTTGATATCAAGTTTTCATTCACTTTATACAGTATAACCTTCAAAAATGGACACTTATTTTAAATGGATTAGCATGCAGTGTTTCTCAACCTTAGCGGTTTGAAGATGTGTGGATTCCAACTCCCAGAATTCCCCAGCCAGCATAGCTTTCTAATCTTATTTTGTAACTAATAGCTGACTAGAAAATTTTGGGAGTTGAAATCCACACGTTTTCAATATGCCAAGGTTAAGAAACACTGGATAAGGCTTTTCTCTCAAAGCTGAGCTTCTGAAATAACCCAAAAACGCCCCTCTCTGACACACACATACACTTGTTGTTAAGGAATCAACCCACAAATAATCAAGAGCAATATTTCTGAACTAACAATAAAACACAGCCTTAACTGTATGGTAACACATTTTGTCAGTTTTAATGGGTGTTGGACGAGAGAAAAATCTGAATTTGTTTCCTAGTGCTAAAATTTTATGACATTTAGCTTGTTACCATAGCAACAACAACAATATGCAGATACCCTAACCAGATGCAGTACCCTATAAGTGCCTTTTTCTCTTATTTATTGAGATCGAATTCTTCCAGTATTGGCCTTGAATGGTTCCATTTGATCTACATGCACACACACAAATATATGTAATTATTAGCTCTGCTTTAATGGCCTACACATTACTGCTGCCTCCATCATCCTTGCGGTTCATTAATAGATATCAATCAGTGTGAGCTATTGGGATGTGTTAATGCCTTCTTTCATTGGAGGGTAGAGAAGATCTATAGCTGTGCACTTATTCCAAAAGATGAAAAGCATACAAACTACAGGAATGTCCCATCTAGAAATAATCCCCTTCTTTAGTGCTTTCAGTATGTTGCCATGGCCATCCATTTACTGCTCTCTCACTGGGTTATTCAAGTAGCATTAAATGTCCTGTGACTGGTTGGGTCATTATTTCAGAGATGTTTCTTTATCTAAACAGAGAAACAGAACAACCATAGGTGGGCAAAAAAGCAGTGGCAATGGGAATGACTTCCCGCTGGCTTCCCCATTGAGATTTCTTTTAAAAAGTTGGCATCATTGGAAATGATGATTGCATGACAGTGTCTGACTCCAGCAGTTTAGCTGCACAACAGCACCGAAGCACTGAAACTCCCTCAACTTTTCCAAATCATGGGTCCTGGATTTTAGACACATTCTGAAAATTAGACTCAGATGTGCTGATTCAAAAACTGTTTCCTTATGATAGATACTCTGTGTTTGCCCACTTGAAGGTTACAAACACTCAAACACAAGAGTTTTAGTAGTATATACAGAAAGGGAGGTGCTTGAAGATGGATGAGAAACTCATTCATTAAAGTCCTTTCAGTAGTCATAGTCAATGAAGTTGGTTTGGGGGATGGAGTTGTCATCTCTTTGACAAATCAGGACTGTCCAGACAAACCTCTCATGGAATTCTTTTCAAAGAAAGTATGATTCACTAAATTGGAATTCACTGCAGCCAGATCAAGGCACCAGATGGCATCTTCTTAAAATAAGGGTTGGTTTTTTTGTAGCTTTAATTGCCTTCAAAAAAATGTACAAGCTTGCATATGAAATGTACATGTTAAAGAAGGTAGCACATTTTTAATGCACTGAATGGTGCAGGGCAAATGTAGCCGGGGTAGAGAAGTGAATTGTCTATGCAACTTAGGTATGGCATCTTGTCTTGTCCATGGAATAGATGATCTCAGGTTATGGGATTTTGGGAGGGACACCTCCCCCTTGATTTTATAGATTTCCTCTCTTCTGCAAGCAGCAGAAAACAATGTTGTTTTGTTCTGTGCCACAGTGCAATGCATTTGAAGGGGAAAAGGTCAAGTGTGGTTGAACAAAACTTTAAGCTTAAACTGTCTACTGTTGACCTCACCCCATTCCTAAGAGGTCTGTAAGGGGCATGCATAAGTCCACCTGCGTGCCTACCGTCCCTGTCCTAATATTCCTTTTTATTTAATCTTTTCATGTATCCAAATTATGTTTATAGTTTTACATGTTATCTTATATACGATTGACAAAATAAATAAATAAAATAAAATAAATGAACCCACCAGATACCGCTCTACTCCGATTGCAGTCAGGTTTTGCATGATAAAGAAAGCAGAGAGGTGAGAAATGTCATGGCTTGGACTATGCTTGGCCTTTTTCCATTTTATTTATTTATTTATTAATCATATTTATATACCGCCCTATCTCCCGAAGGACTCATTTGAAAGGTTCCTGCTGGTATTTCATGAACAAGCACCAGCTGTGGTAGCTCCTTGTTAAATTCGGGCAATAACGAGGCAGGAGACCAGGGTAGTGACAACAGCTCTTTACTATATGGTGAACCCAGCAGCCGGGCTGGGGAAAAACCTCTCCTTATATACAGTCTAAACGGCGGCTTCAACCAATCAGCAACGTGCTTGTTTCCCGCCAAAATATTCAAAAATACATTACACTCCTTCCCTCCCAGAAAACACTTTACCTATATATTTACATTTTATTTACATATTACTTTTCGACGTAATCACGTAAATAGACTGGGCGTCTCCTGACTCTTTCGGACCTGCGCAGTACAGTCTCTGGGAGCGGGTTGAGTTGACCGGAGGGGCTGTTTGCTCCTCTCGGCTCCTCCTCTAGGCCATCCGGCCCTGGATTACTTGCCGAATCGTCCCTGCTGTTTTCTACAGGAACCTGTGGGCGTCGCTGGACCTCCGGGAATTCAGTTAAGTCCTGCGACTTTCCCGGGTTTGATTCAGCTGTTGGTTCAAACATAGAATATTCAGGGCCTGTCTCGTCTGACTCGGGTTGTCCGGTTAACCGTTTTCTCAATTGGTCTATATGTCGCCTCCACACTCGGCCATCTGTTAATTCTACCAAGTATGATTTGGGACCTGTTTTGTTTAGAATTTTCCCTGCTACCCAGGTCGGGCCCTCACCATAGTTGTGTGCCCATACCCGGTCGCCTATGTCCATTCCTCTTGTCTTTTCGAGTTCCCCCTTGTATCCCTCTGGTGTATAGTTGGGATTTAATCGGTCTAGTGGGCACCTGAGTTTTCGGCCCATTAGTAATTCGGCAGGGCTTCTGCTGGTGGTGGCACAGGGGGTTCGGTGTTGGACGGCTAGGAAAATATCTATTTTTGATTGCCAGTCGCCTGGCTTGAGTCTGGACAATGCCTCTTTCGCGCTTCGGACAAAACGCTCTGCAAGGCCATTCGTCGCAGGGTGGAAAGGCGCTGAGAGGGCATGCCGGATGCCCTCCTCTGCCAAGTATTCCTCAAACTGTGTCGCCGTGAATTGCGGGCCGTTATCGGAAACCAATGTGTCTGGCAACCCATGTGTTGCAAATAGGTGCCATAGGACTGAGATTACGGCTTCGGCTGTCATGGATCTCATGAGAATGATTTCCAGCCATTTGGAGTAGGCATCGACTACTACCAGGAAGGTTTGGCCGTGGAAGGGGCCGGCAAAGTCAATGTGGATTCTCGACCAGGGCCCTTGGGGTCTTTCCCATTCCCGAACCGGGGCCGTTGGGGGTAGAGGTCTGGACTCTTGGCAGGCCTGGCATTTCCCTACCCTTTCAGCAATTTCTGAGTCCATTAAGGGCCACCACACATAGCTTCTCGCTAGACCCTTCATCCTAACGATCCCTGGGTGACCCTCGTGCAAGAGATCCAACACCCTTTTTCTTAATTTCTCTGGGATCACCACTCTATCCCCCCATAGTAGGCACCCCCCTTGAGCCGACAGTTCCCCACGTTTTTTTACAAATTCTTTAAAACGCTCGCCCGGCGCAGCGGGCCACCCTCTTTGTACCCAACCGAGTACAGTCCTCAAAATAATGTCCCGGTATGATGCCCGAGCCACCTCCTTAGATGTGACTGGGCCAGAGTCCAAAGAGTCAATTAGCAGGATGGGCGTCCCCGGAGTGGGGTCTTCGATCGCCCCTGATAGTGGGCATCTGCTTAAGGCATCTGCATGCCCCAATTCTTTTCCGGGTCGATGCTGCAGCTTGTAGGAATAAGCGGCTAAGAAGATAGTCCATCGGGTCAATCGTGGCGAAAGTGCCACAGGCGTTGGGCGGTCGCCAGCCAGTATCCCTAACAGTGGTCTATGGTCAGTAACAATTTCAAAGTCTCTCCCAAAAACGTATTCGTGAAATTTTTTTACCCCTGACACAATTGCTAGCGCTTCCTTATCCAACTGGCTATAGTTCCTCTCTGTCGAGGACATCGTTCTGGAGTAGAAGGCTATTGGGGCTTCTGTGCCGTTTGGAAGTCTGTGGCTGAGCACAGCCCCACCCGTAAGGGAGGCATATAAACCAGTAATAATGGCAATGAGCTATGATACTGGATCAGTAAGCTATCGCTCGAGAGTAGGTTTTTTACTGCTTCGAAAGCCCTAGCTTCCGACTTTCCCCAAGACCAAACAGTATTCTTTCCCAGAAGCTTATGCAGCGGCTCAGCAACGGTTGCCTTGTTTTTTAAAAAGACCGCGTAAAAATTCACTAGCCCCAGGAATGCCTGTAGCTCTGTTTTGTTTTTGGGCGCTGGAGCCTTTCTTATTGCCTTGACCTTGCTTTCAGTGGGGTGAATTCCCTTCTTGTCTATTCTGTAGCCCAAGAACTCTACGGATTCTACCCCTATCTGGCATTTGTTCACTTTAACCTTTAGACCGGCTGACCGGAAAATGCCCAGAACTTTTCTCAAGCGCTCCCCCAATTCTTCTAAATTTTCGGCTGATATCAATACATCATCGAAGTAGGGGACTACCCCTGGGAGCCCTTGCAGAAGTCGTTCCATTAAATTTTGGAATAGCCCCGGTGCCACACTCACCCCAAATTGTAATCGGGTACACTTGAAAGCACCTCTGTGAGTCACAATCGTTTGGGCTTCGGCTGTGTTGGCGTCTACGGGCAGTTGTTGATAGGCTTGAGCCAAGTCTAACTTTGCAAAGACTTGCCCTTGCCCCAGCGAGTGCAGCAAGTGTTGCACCACAGGAACCGGGTAAGCGCTTTTCTGTAAGGCTTTGTTTAACGTCGCCTTGTAGTCAGCGCAGATTCTAACTGACCCATCTGGTTTCACTGGGGTGACGATTGGCGTCTCCCACTTTGCGTGATCGACTGGCACCAGAATCCCCTGATTTATGAGCTTGTCTATCTCTTTGTCAATCTTAGGTTTGAGGGCAAAAGGGACTCTCCTTGCCTTTAACCTAATGGGGCTACCTGGGGTCTAAGTTGAAGGAAATAGGGGTCCCCTTGTACTTGCCCAGGCAGTCCTTGAAGACATCTTCGAACTCGTTCATGAGTGTGTCTTTTAGGTTACAGTCACTTCTGTAGATGCCAGTCACTCCCATGCCCAACGCACGGAACCAGTCTAGTCCCAACAGACTTGGCAGGGTCCCCTCGACTATCGTGATGGGCAGGGTCTTCTTGTGTGGTCCGTACTCGACGCGGACGGATGTGGTCCCTCGACCAGGGATGCGATTCCCTTGGTAGTCGTGCACTCGTGGCCGTTGTGTTTGCAGTTTGCGTTTGGCGGTTTCGGCAAAGCTTTGCAAAAGTGTCCCAGGACATGATTGTGATCGCTGACCCTGTGTCCACTTCTAGTCGGCACGGCACTCCTTGATCTTCGGTCTGGTGAAGATTTTCTTCTCGACGCGGGTTGCTGCACGGCCTATGACAACGGTCGTTCGATTTGAATTCGCGCCCTTTCTGTTTTGACCAATCGCGGGTCGCCTTGCCGATCCTGCGCTCTGATTGGTCGATTTGAATTTTCGGCGGGAAGGTTGGGGTGCTCGACAGACTTGAGCCAGGTGCCCCTTCTTCTCGCACCGCCGACATGTAGCGTCCTTGAACTTGCATCGTTGACGCTGGTGTTGCCCTCCGCAACTTCCGCATTCGTCCCGGTCTTCTTTGCCCCTTCTCTCGGTGAGGCAAACTCCCTCTTCATCCTCGCCGTCTGATTCGGTCTGGATTTCTTCGTTGTGCACCGGGGTTTCTTTTGCACTCGCCGTTGGCGTGAGTGGCTTTTGTAGGGTTTCCGCCGCTTGGGTGGACATCTCATGAGCTCTGGCGTCCAGGCGTTTGCCAGCGTTAGATTGCTTTTTGATAGCAGCCGCCTCCGCAAACGCATGTCTCTGACCCCACGGATGAGTTGCTCTAGAAGCTCCTCGTCCAAATCTCGGTACCCACAGTCTTTGGAGGCTTTCCTCAGGGCGGCCATGTACTCGCTGATGGATTCGCCCTCTTGCTGTCTGCGCTCTCCAAATTCAAAACGCCGTACGTACTTGGACGGTGTTGGCGCGAAATGGTTCTTTAAGAGATTTTGCAGAGTTTGCCACGATACCGATTGTACCGGCGTTGGCTCTGCCAGGCTCTGCCAGGGCTTCCGCGATGTCGATGACCTCGGGACCGCAGTGGCTCAGGAACGGTTGCGGTTGTCTGGAACTCCTTGCAGCTCATTTGCCTCCAGGAAGCTCTCGAAACGGGTCATGTACGTTCCCCATTTCTCCCTGGATGGGTCAAACGGCGCGGGCGGAGTGTAGCTGGCCATCGCTGCGATTCTGCCCTGAGCTTTGCTGGGTTCGGTTCTTTCGTGCGTTCAGCTCGTTCCTGGTGCTCTTAACCTCGAGATCCCACCTTCGTCGCCAGTGTTAAATTCGGGCAATAACGAGGCAGGAGACCAGGGTAGTGACAACAGCTCTTTACTATATGGTGAACCCAGCAGCCGGGCTGGGGAAAAACCTCTCCTTATATACAGTCTAAACGGCGGCTTCAACCAATC
The DNA here is from genome assembly GCF_028640845.1 of Ahaetulla prasina. Lineage (NCBI taxonomy): Eukaryota > Metazoa > Chordata > Lepidosauria > Squamata > Colubridae > Ahaetulla > Ahaetulla prasina. The sequence goes on along the minus strand of NC_080539.1, from coordinate 146,530,845 downwards.
AGCAACGTGCTTGTTTCCCGCCAAAATATTCAAAAATACATTACACTCCTGATGCCCCAAGTGAGTGAAGAAGTTGAGCCTGTGGGAAGGATGAGACACATTGGGCAGATGAAACTGAGTCGTACTCCTTGTCTTTGAACTATAGTATGTTCGTTACAGTGTTTTTCTAAGAGAGAAGGGAATATTCTGAAAAATCTGATTATGAATCCAGACTCAGGAATAAGAAATGATAACTGTAATTTTTTTTTTCTCACCCTAGAGAATTTCTAACATTGTACAATATTCAAGACTGAGAACTTTGGGAATTGTTCTGTATTCATTGGGAGTTATTTAGCACATTTAAAATTGGCCTTCTGCAAAGTTATCATAAACGTTAAAACGTTTTTAAAAGGGCAGCAGTGTTGTAATGCAAGTTGTAATTTAAACATACGAGTGTTCTATTGACATTAATAAATACACCTTGAAGGTAGTATATATGTCAATGTATTTGACTTTGAACTTTTTTGTATGCATCCTTATTTTTCCTCCATCTCATGTTTTACTCAATGAAAGCACTTTTACCACGCTAATACCCTGTTTTTCCCCAAAATAAGACATCCCCTGATAATAAGCCCAATCGGGCTTTTGAGCGCATGGCAATAAGGTCAAGCGCTTATTTCAGGGCTCAAAAAAATATAAGACAGGGTGTTATTTTTGGGGAAACACGGTAGATGATCCTCATAGAGGTCTGTCAAAGCTAGATATATATAGTAGTTTTCTTGCAGAGCCAGAAATGTAAAACAGTTTATGCCCATCAGTAAAAATGGAAATTAAATAAAAAGCCTTGATAAGTATAATTTTATTCTGGAAATGTCTTGGCTGGGAATTCAAAGAACTGGAAGAAAATTGCACAAGAGTTCATAGTCAACTGTAAAAATTGCCCAAGCACATTGAAATGTACATTGACTATTGATAAAGGTTGGGGCTTGTCAAAGCATTCATCTTGAGAGAATATAAAGCCTGACTCATTCGTTTTTCAAATTAAAACTGTAGGAAACTTGATATATCCCAAGCAACGTTTTATTGAATTAAATGTGAAATTAAGAGAACATGTACAGCTATGTTAATTTCTATCCTTTAATGCATGAAATTAATGGTATTAAAATGGTGATTAAATCTGGTTAGACTGAACACCACATCAGGTGGGTCTCTCTCTCTCTCTCTCTCTCTCTCTCTCTCAGCTTCGTTGATGTTATAAATATGATTTCTGTTATAGCTGAGCCTAAATTAGGAATGGAAATTTTGGAGGGGGAGGACATATTTCAGTGGATATGAAAAAAAGCTTTTTATAGAGTATTTTTTTCTCTATGTGTGACTACATATCAAAAGAGATTTCTGCCCAGAGAGAAAGCCAAAAGAAAAAAAAAACTGCAGTTGGGGGAGCAACCAGCTAAAAAGGAAAGATTAGGATAAAATTAGGGGAGCTATTTCAACTTTTGCATGTATAAACAAGCAGCAAAGTATGTGTGTGCCCAAATACACACACACACACACACACACACACACACGAGAGAAAGCAAGTTCCTCAGAGTCCAGCAAGATTGTCACGAGAGAGTTCTAACCCCAAAACAGCAGGCATAAGAGCAGTCAAGGGAAGTCCAAGGGTCCAAACATTATAGATGGGTTATCAGTTGGATAAAAATCAGTGTTATACAGAGCTAAAAAGAAACTTTTAAGAAAATTGGTTTAAGCATTAAATGTTTTCCCCCATAATTCAAATCATTTTTTTTTAAATGTAGGACTCAGGCGTCAGTATCAAATGAGGCTATAATATAACCACTCCTTTCCCAATTCCTCCATTTGAAGTTCTCTTATATAATAGCATAGAATTAGTACAATCCTATTTTCCACGCCCCCCCCATCTCACAACCCCTTTCCTTATTTCAACTAAGAGCCATGGTTGGGCAGTGGTTAAAATGCAGTATTGCAGATTAATTCTGCCAATTGCCAGCAGTTCAATTCTTACCGGCTCAAGGCTGACTCAGCCTTCTATCCTTGCAAAGTCCATAAAATGAGGACCCAGATTGTTGGAGGCAATATGCTGACTCTGTAAACCGCTTAGAAAGGACTGTAAAGCACAATGAAGAGGTATATAACTCTAAATGTGGTTGCTATCTAGCTGAGCTCTTTTTTTTCTTTCCTTGCATTGTCTATGCACTGTCACCATCCAGGCGACGGACCTAAATATGGTTATTCTCCAGTTTCATTGAGGACTTCTTTTGCATCATTCTCCCTTCCTTGTACAAATCAGAAGTCTTGTGGAGGGAATAATTCATGACAGAGTATGTCCTCAAGTCCTATATAGTAGTTGAACCCTTTGTCAAGTTTGTAGTGTCCCTTAATTTAAATAATTTTAAGGAATCTACAATCTGAGCTAGACATTATCCCGGCAATTGGATTTGGTGTTTTCATTTCCATAATATGAGTAGTGATCGAGTATAGGTTGTGATTCTAGGATTTGAGGGAGTGGATGGGAGGGATGTTCTTGCTGATCCCTTGCACAACCTCGTTGATCTTATGTACTTCATTATGAAAAAACTCCAACTGAAGCAGGGAAAGGGAACTTCTGCTTATGCAGATTACAAATATGGGTCATTCTGAACTGATCTGGTGATCACAGTAAGGGTTAAAACTCTACGATTGAAGGCCATGAGTCTGTCCTCACACAATTGAGTGAGGGAGTAGAGATGAGAAAGGTATAATGGGCAAAGTGTGCTTTCTGTTCAATTGTGTCCAATTCTTGGAGACTGCCTCCACAAGTCCCAGCAGTTTTCCAAGCAAAGTTTTTCAAAAGTAGTTTGCTGTTGCTTCCTTCCTAGGGCTGAGCCAGAGTGACTGGCCCGAGCTGGCTCTGTGCCTAAGATAGGACTGGAACTCACGAACTTCTAGTTCCTAGTCTGATGCCTTAACCACTATACCAAACTTCCTTCCTTCCTTCCTTCCTTCCTTCCTTCCTTCCTTCCTTCCTTCCTTCCTTCCTTCCTTCCTTCCTCCCTCCCTCCCTCCCTCCCTCCCTCCCTCCCTGTATCTATGTACTGTATGTATAAATAAAACTTTGACATTAACTCATGCTAAGTGATATTACAATACATTGTGTATTCTAACCAAATATAAGAGAGAAACTCTTAGTAAAGGATAATGCTTTTACTCCTATTGGAGGCATCTGAACGCTATTTCTCCATGTTAAATTCCCTTCCTAATATATAGCATCATTTACTACATACCATTTGGATATTACAATCCTTTTTCCTAGCTTAGTGACCTTCAGATTTGGGGTAGGATGCTTCAAGTTGCATCCCAGCCAGCCATCACCCCTGTTGTGATGATTTTTTAATTTAATAGTCTCAACCTTCCTTGGCCATTTGTCTTCTTTCCCCTTCTATTAGTTGTTTATTCCTCTCTCAAGTTTTCTCTCCTCCTTATCTTACACATTCACTCCAATGTTCTGCTTATACAAGATTTGGACATCAGAGGATGATGCCACCATAGCCTGCAAAAATGACATCAGAGACGCCTGCTGACATTTAATTTGGTCATGTTGTTCTATTGCAAGATTCTGATGGGTGACACAAGTAAAACCTGTAACTTCCTTCCACCCGGCCCCAAATAGTCACAATAGCTTTCTTATGATTTCATGAAACTTATGATTGAAGGCAGCTGTTCAGTAGGAGGAGGTGGAGGTGTAGAAACATAGCAATTTTATAAGCACAAGCTACTATTTTAGTAGTTGCACATTAATATGCCCACCCCAAAAGTTAAACTGAATCCCAAAGAAGAAAGTAAAATGTAATGAATTCTTGCCAAATAGCAATAGTATTTTTGTAATCAGATGTTCTTGCATTGTTTGAAAAAGAGATGCCATTAATATGTGCATCCTAGGTTCATCTCAGTATGATTTAGTTACATTTTTATTCACAAGTTATTTATAGTCTCTTGGACACAAGCCTGGGGTTTTGTTTTTTTTTTCATTCTTTACCATAGGATGTATCAAGTAGGTGGAAATTCCCTCGCATTAATGGGCTTCTCTATCAGAACCTTGAGAAAAGCTCTTATTTTCTAGATGAAAAATCGTTTTCAGGAAATTATTATTGCATTGAAATTCAGTGCTGTACTTATTCTGTATATGGTAAATGGCCATTCATACTTCCCAAATTTGCAATGAAAAATATGCTTCCCTTTTCCTGACCAATCAAGACAGGAGGGAATCACATGGAAGAAAAAATAATAATAAACATGCTCCCTATGCTGAGAAACAGTTCCACACAGCAATAATGCCTACCTGAATAAAATGCCCCAAAGATACAATTGGTAAAAACAGTCTGGATATAACAATCCAGTGTTGGATTTACCAAAATTAATGTAGCAAAGGACAAGAGATTGAGATAATATATCTTCATGCTGCACACAACTGCACAGATCTTCTAAACTTATATATGAGGCAGGTTAGTCCCTGGCCAGTTTTTAATCGGGACAGAATTGGAAGAAATCAGAACTCTTTGAAATAACAAAGAAATACTTGAGGGACTGCCATTTTCCAAGAGTCTTTATCTGTCCAACCAGGTCGAGCAGAATGGGTATGCTGTAGATCCCATCGGCCAAAGAGTATCAGCTGGTAGGGACCAGAAGATAGGTTTATTCCTCAGGAGCCCCTACTCTATGGAACATCCTCCCTCTGGAGATCAGAATGCCCCCAACCCTGTTAGCCTTTTGTAAGTCCTTAAAAACCTGGGCTGTATCGCTAACTGTCCAGGTATCTCAGTTGATATGCATTTTTAATTGGATGATTTTAGTGTTTTTATTTTTAAAAAATATTTTTAGTATTTTTAATTCTAATATAGTTTTTGAATAATAAGTAGCCTAGAGTCATTGACTGAGATGGGCTGCTATAGAAATTGAATAAATAAACAAATAAACACATGTAATTTAATAACCAAATCATTTCATTTTCCAAGTAAACCAGGACTAGTTTAATTTGGGTTCCCAGAGACATGGGATCAAAGTCTAGTTGGTTCAAGGTCTACCAATATGAAGCTCCGTTGTCAGATGGAGCACCATCATTTTTGTTTCAGAACATTGGTTTGCTAAAACATCTTTTAAAAACCCTGTCACCAAAAAGGAAATCTACTAGATGAATTCTTCTGCAGGAGTCAGCTGAATTCTACTTCACTGTAGAATCTGGCTGGCTCAGGAATTCTGGGAGTTGAAGTCCACAGGGGCTATTGTTCCCCACCTGTGCTGTATTCCCTCTCCAAAGGGACTATCACATCTCCCCTCACATCAGTTTCCCTCTTGCTTATAGAAAGAGGAAGAGAAATGCGTATATATGCGTGTACTTGTATTTTTCTGGGTGTGGAAATGGGTGTGTGATATGTGTGATATAAAGTCAGGGGTGAAATCCAGCAGGTTCTGACAGGTTCTGGAGAACCGGTAGTGGAAATTTTGAGCAGTTCGGAGAACCGGTAGCAGAAATTTTGAGTAGTTCGGAGAACCGGCAAATACCACCTCTGGCTGGCCCCAGAGTGGGGTGGGAATGGAGATTTTGCAATATCCTTCCCCCAGGAGTGGGGAAGGAATGGGGATTTTGCAGTATCCTTCCTCTGGAGTGGGGTGGGAATAAAGATTTTGCGGTATCCTTCTCCTGTCATGCCCACTAAGCCACGCCCAGAGAACCGGTAGTAAAAAAATTTGTATAAAGTGTATTGGTAAAACTGTATAAAGTGATTGGTATTTAGGGCCAAGGATAAGACGAAATTTGTTAGCCGGATACCTTGTTTTTAGGCAGCGAATTATATAAGTGCATTATAGGCACATATTTATTGTGGGCAGGAGAATCTCCAGGTTTAATATTCATCTGGAATAGGCACAAGTTGACAAGATGTGGAAGTTATTCACTGCACAGGATTTGAATTCTTCTCATCCATTTTCTCCCCCCCACCCCCAACAGTTCAAAGCCATCTTTCTTTGGAGTATATTTGGTATGTTTTAGAAGAAAAAGTGTTGATGGAGAAAAATACCTGTATGCCCCCTCCCATCCATTTTATTTCATGGAATACTTAAAATTCATCACTACTATAACCCTAGATAGATAATTTATCTATCTGCATTCTGTTTCTCCACTCAGCTGGACATAAAACAGATCACAGCAGAAAGAAGAAAAGCATTACAGGACCTTGTATAATTGTAACTGCAAACCCATATCAGCTCATGTTGTAGCAATTCAAAGAGGCAAGAATAAACATTCAGTGTCCTATTAATTCACTGCATTAAAGCATCGTAACACCACTGCAAATCCATTGCATATGGATATAAGCAGCATCCAAACGATTCTAACTACAGTTAGTAGTTATAGACAGCCAGGTTGAAAGACAATTAAGGCACTGTGAGTTCTAGTCTTGCCTTAGGTACAAAGCCAGCTAGGTGACCTCAGGCCAGTCCCCCCCTCTCTCTCAGGTCTTGGAAGAAGGCAATGGCAGACCATTTTTGAAATCTTGCCAGGAAAACTGCAGGGATGAATAATGAATAATGAATGAATGAATAATTGAATTTCTATACTGCCCTTCTCTCGAAGGACCCAGGGCGGTTTACAGCCAGGTAAAAACACAATAAAAAACATACAATATACAGCTAAAACCGATTTTAAAAAACCTATTCAATTTGGCCCATTAATTAAAATACACATTAAAACCATAAAAAACCCCATTAAAATTACTAATAGTTTTTAATTTTATGCCAGTCCTGCACGGAAGAATAAGTACGTCTTCAGCTCGCGGCGAAAGGTCCGGAGGTCAGGGAGCTGTCGAAGTCCTGGGGGAAGCTCATTCCAGAGGGTAGGTGCCCCCACAGAGAAGGCTCTCCCCCTGGGGGTCGCCAGCCGACATTGTTTGGCTGACGGCACCCTGAGGAGGCCCTCCCTATGGGAGCGCACGGGTCGATGGGAGGCAAACGGTGGCAGCAGGCGGTCCTGTAAATACCCCGGTCCTAAGCCATGGAGCGCTTTAAAGGTGACCAACACCTTGAATTGCACCAGGAAGACCACAGGCAGCCAGTGCAGCTTGCGCAGGAGAGGTGTTATATTGGGAGCCACGAGTAGCTCCCTCTATCACCCGCGCAGCCGCATTCTGGACCAGCTGGAGCCTCTGGGTGCTCTTCAAGGGGAGCCCCATGTAGAGAGCGTTACAGTAGTCCAGGCGAGAAGTGACAAGGGCATGAGTGACTGTGCATAAGGAATACCGGTCTAGAAAGGGGCGCAACTGGCGGATCAGGCGAACCTGATAAAAAGCTCTCCTGGAGACGGTCGTCAGATGTTCTTCAAAGGACAACCGTCCATCCAGGAGAACGCCTAAGTTGCGGACCCTCTCCATTGGGGCCAATGACTTGCCCCCAGTGGCTGCAGCTGACTGTACCGGGATGCCGGCATCCACAGCCACTCAGTCTTGGAGGGGTTGAGTTTAAGCCTGTTCTTCCCCATCCAGACCCTCACGGCCTCCAGACACCGGGACAACACTTTGACAGCTTCGTTGGGGTGGTTAGGGGTGGAAATGTACAGCTGAGTATCATCAGCGTACAGCTGGTACCTCACCCCAAAACCACGGATGATCTCACCCAGCGGCTTCATATAGATGTTGAACAGGAGAGGCGAGAGAACCGACCCCTGTGGCACCCCACACATGAGGCGCCTGACGGTCGATCTCGGCCCCCCTGCCAACATGTCTGTGACCGGCCAGAGAGATAGGAGGAGAACCACTGAAAAACGGTGCCCCCCACTCCTAAACTCCCCAACCATCGCACCAGGATTCCATGGTCGATGGTATCAAAAGCCGCTGAGAGATCCAAAAAGGACCAGGGCAGAGGAATAACCCCTGTCCCGAGCCCTCCAGAGATCATCAACCAACGCGACCAAAACCGTCTCCGTGCTGTACCCAGGCCGGAAGCCGGACTGGAACGGGTCTAGATAGACAGTTTCATCCAGGTACCGGGGTAACTGTCATGCCACCACACTCTCAACAACCTTCGCCACAAAGCGAAGGTTGGAGACAGGACGGTAGTTTACCAAAACAGCTGGGTCCAGGGAGGGCTTCTTGAGGAGGGGCCTCACCACCGCCTCTTTCAGGGCGGTAGGAACAACACCCTCCATCAAAGAGGCGTTGACAATTCCTTGGAGCCAGCCTTGTGTAACCTCCTGTGTGGCCAACACCAACCAGGAGGGACACGGGTCCGATAAACATGTGGTGGCATTCAGCTTTCCCAGTATCCTGTCCATGTCCTCGGGAGACATAGTATCAAACTCATCCCAGATGGTATCACCAAGACTTGCCTCTGCCATCTCTCCTGAATCTACCAAATTTGGTCCAATCCGTCCCGAAGCTGAGCGATTTTATCGTGCAGATACTTTCCAAAATCCTCAGCGTGCCCTTGCAAGGGATCGTCCCGCGCCTCCTGATGCAGGAGGGAGCGGGTCACCCTGAACAGGGTGGCTGGGCGGTTATCTGCCGACGCAATAAGAGTGGAAACGTAATCACGCTTGGCCACCCTTAATGCCCCTAAGTAGGTCTGATTATATGACCTAACTAGTGTTTGGTCAGCTTCCGAATGGCTGGCCCTACACTCCATACACTCCCTAGGCGTCTTTTCCGGCGCTTCATCTCCCTCAGCTCCTCAGAAAACCAAGGAGCCAGTTGAGATCTACGCCGGGTCAGAGGCCGCAAAGGCACGACATGGTCCAAAGCTCCAGCCGCGGCCTGTTCCCAGGCCACGACTAGTTCCTCGGCCGAGCCGTGGGCTAGGTCCTTAGGGAATGGCCCAAGCTCCGTCAGGAACCTCTCCGGGTCCATCAGGTGCCTGGGACGGAACCAACGCATTGGCCCCGTCTCCCTGCGGTGTTGGGTGGAGGTCCAAAAGTCCAAACGAAGAAGCGAATGATCTGACCATGACAAAGGTTCAATAACTAAGTCTCCTAATTCCAAATCATTCAGCCACTGTCCAGAGACAAAAATCAGATCCAGTGTGCTTCCCCCGGTATGAGTGGGGCCATTGACTAATTGGGTCAGGTCCATGGCCATCATGGAGGCCATGAACTCCCGAGCTGCAGTTGATGCTACACCAATCGATGGCAGGTTGAAATCCCCCGTGACCATAAGTCTGGGGGTATCAACTGCCATCCCGGCTATCACATCTAACAGTTCTGGCAGGGCTGCTGTCACGCAGCAAGGAGCCAGATACATGATCAGCAAGCCCACCTGCATCCTCTGACCCCACTTCACATAGAGGGATTCACAACCAGCTATCTGTGGTACAGTAGCCTCCCTCAGCTCTAGACTCTCCTTAATAACAACCGCCACCCCCCCACCCCTACCTTGGGCCCTCGGCTGATGAAATGCTCGGAAACCTGGTGGGTACATTTCCACAAGGGGCACCCTCCCTTCAGTGACCAACCAAGTGTCCGAAATGCCCATAAGGTCCGCCCCCCCCCCCATATAAGGTCACAGATCAGGGGGGCTTTATTCACCACGGACCTTGCATTACATAACATCAGCCAAAGGTCCAAGCTCTGAGGATTCCAGCCACTCGGGGAACAAGAGAAGTCTGAGGGACCAGAGCGTGCTATCGCTTTTAAACAGCGAGCGCGCACTCCCCGAACATGATGCGCCCCCCGCTTCTGCCGTATCTGCCCCTCCCACTTACCGTGCCGATGGAACAACCCTCATGGACATTAAATCAAGATGTGTCCAGGCAGTTGCCAGGAGTCAACACTGACTTGCAGGCACAAATAAATAAAGTAAAAAGTATAATAACAATGTCATACTTACTATAACCAATGTAATTTGGTTGCAGAGTGTACTATTATGTCAGAGAAACGGACATAATATCAACGAATTATCTGTACCGATCTTTTTCAATCTCAGCAATAAACAACGTGCTTTTATTCCATGCTTTTATTATTTTGGTTCTGAAAATAGATAAAACCACAGGTTGTCAACACACATCTCACGTTTACTGCATGCTTATTATTGCTCAAATTCTGGTTTTCATGTAAAATGATCGGATCTAAGTACACGTTTAGAAACCTGGGAATATGATGTAGCAGAGTCACCAGAACTGATTGCAATTATAGGGGAACTTCCAATTTCTAAAAAGTTTTAAAAGGGGGGGAAGGGGGAGAAAGAATCCAAAGTGGATTTTTTTTTCATTAGTCTAAAGACAAAGATGAATAGATTTCAAGGCTTTAGGCTCTCCATTGGCTTATATATTGAATTATCTGATTTCTTCTGCTAGGATACTGGGACTTCTAATTCTTCTTTATTACATTTTCCTCTCTGGCTCTTAAAAAATGCTTATGATTATGCTTTGCTTTTCTGATGTTGCCTGAAACATAGCTATAGGTCCTCTTAATAACAGCTGTTGTGTACAGCGCAATAGAACAGTTGCTGTATACAGGGCGTCATAGAAGAATCTCTCCCCCTCGCACCAACTAGACGCGTTTGCCTGACCCTAGGCTGCTTTGCACTTCCTGTCTACTTTGGGAGGACAGGAATGGACAACATCCCATCCTAGTCTTCAAGAAGGTAATCTCCAACCGTGTCTGCTGGCTGTGAGTTATAAGTGTTTCCCTGCATAAGTGGCGATGTAGCTAATGTAGGTGGAGCACTTAAATCTATCTGCTGTGTTCATTCTGCTTTAGACAAATGCCTCTGTTCCAACGGGTGAGTGTGCACACGTCCCCCGTGTCGTGTCCCACTCCTCCTCTGACGGCCAGGTCTGTATCAAGCATGGCCACGAAGCCTCTGCAGCTTTGCCAAAGTTCTTTCAGAGTTCTCAGGGCAGGGAGGAGTCCAAGATGTGACTTCAGCAATCCAAATTAGACTTTGCCTGACTCAAAGAATGCCAGAAAGCAGATCCTTTATATAGGCCATGGGGTGTGGCTCCATGACTCAGCACTTATCCAGGCCTGCCCCTCCCTTCCTTTTGCTGACGTCGCCTCTCCATTCTCCGGAAGCGAGGATCCCTCCACCCTCCAGCTGCCGGCAATTCCAGCTCGTGACTGGCTTCATACTCCTCATGTTCACATGCTGTGGGGGAGGGGTTTATTTGCTCAGTTTGTCCGGGCATAGTGCCAGGACTGGGGACTGAAGGCATGCCAGGCCATTCGTCTTCATTATCCGTCTCTGGCTGAGATAACAGGAGATGAGAGGGGCCCGGCTGCGGAGAGGGGGGCGAGTGAGGCACAACACCCAGTCCCTGCTGTCTGCCTCAGTGGTCCTTCCGTACTAGGTTACTGGCTTGCTGTCATAAAAGGATGGAGGTTTCTTTTTCCTTTTAGTGTCGTGGTGAAATGCTGGCCATGCCTTTGATTTCCCTTTCCCTTTTTAACTGGGTGAAACTGAAAAGTTTCCTCTTTTAGTCCAAGTGACAGAAATAACTGTAAAAATGAATGTTTTGTTGTTATTCTCCCCCCCCCCCGCCAGATTCCGTATAGGGGATTCTCACTCACTCCCTTTCCCCCAAAACTGATTGAAATTGATGAGGTCTAACAAAATTTTCCTGCTAGCCCAATTGTGTGTCAACCAATTTTGTGTGTGTGTGAGTTAACCGTGATCCAGAGAGAAAAACATGACTTAATTGGTGAATCAGCTTAGAAATCCATAAATCTCCTCATTGGTATTTATTCTTATCCATTCACCTGGGACTGATTGATACTGGCTGAAAAATATAATCAATGAACTTTGTATATTCAGTGCTTGATCTCCCAGGACAGAGAAGAGGTCAATGAGGAACTATCATCTAGAAAACAATCGTTCCACTCCACTTTTCAAATCTGAAAAGTGACTACTGTGTGCTCTATTAGGTAGGTGGTTTGTTTGTTTATTTATTCATTCATTTTGTCCAGCCACCAAAATTCCTAATGACTCAGGGACCATTTGTAAGGTCCTTCGTACCTCATATGATATTTAACAACAAAATATTCAAAATTTGGGCAATCTAAATTTGGGTGGTTTTCATATGTGTCAATGGGGGAGAACAAAGAAGGAAAGAAAAACTAGGGTTGACATGATAGCAGTATTCCAATACCTAAAGGCAGTGGTGGGATTCAAGTAATTTAACAACCGGTTCTCTGCCCTAATGATTTCTTCCAACAACCAGTTTGCCAAACTGCTCAGAAAGTTAACAACCGGTTCTCCCGAAGTGGTGCGAACTGGCTGAATCCCACCACTGCCTAAAGGGCTGCCATAAAGAAGAGGGGGTCAACTTATTTTCCTTTTTTTTTTGGTAAAAAGTTTTTTTATTTTTTATTTTCTTATACACATATAGTAAATGGACATTTTCTTATTCATAAATAATCATACATATTCTCTCTAAATAAAGCACAATAATAAATACATTTTAATTGCATTTGGAGTTGCTCTTCTACCCTTTCTTTCCCCCCCAGGGGTCAACTTATTTTCTGAAGCATTAGAAGGCAAGACAAGAAGCAATGGGTGGGAAACTAATCAAGGAGAAGCAACTTAGAACTAAGGAGAAATTTCCTGACAGTTAGAACAATTAATCAGTGGAACGACTTGCCTGCAGAAGTTGTGAATGCTCCAACACTGGAAATTTTTAAGAAAATGTTGGATAACCATCTGTCTGAGATGGTGTAGCGTTTCCTGCCTGGGCAGGGGTTTGGACTAGAAGATCTCCAAGGTCTCTTCCAATTCTGTTATTCTGTTCTACCACAGATATAAATGCAAAATAAAATCCACCACGATAATTGCAAAAAACAAAAGCACCCCAAATCAGAATGAAACATCTTGACCACTCCAATAGCCTTCTGTGACCCCTCAGAAAATCAGAAGGCAGAACAACAGTCCTTAATCTTCGCAGGAGTTGCCCATCCTCTAGAAAGAAGTTTCTTCCTTCGGGTTACTTTACGCCTGACAATAGGTTTAACGGCAAACTGACTTGGCTGCAAATGCGTTAATTCAGAGCTTCATTGTTCATGTTCCAAAAGGGGGCAGAAAGAGCAAGTGGGCTCCTGTTATTGTGTTAGAGCAAACACATTTTAAAAGGGTGAGTCAGATGTCTATAAACAATCAAACAGGTTCATTTTAATCTAATGATGTTATCTGTGTTCAACTTTTGTAGATTGTAAGAAGGATTTGATTTTGAAATGTGAGTATATAATTCATAGCCTCAATACTTGTTCTCCACCTGTCAAGGATTCCGAAATCACTTCTTATCCTTTCCTGTTAAAGGGGGTGGGTGGGAATTAAAGGTGGGTTGAGTTTGATTTCTTCCATCCATAGGTACACTTTATGCTAAAATATAGTGAATGTGCCCTCTAGGTGGAGCTATACACTTGACTTGTAGAGAAATCTCTGTGTGAAATCTAGTCTGTCTTGTAGGAAAATGATCCCAAAATGAGCTTTCCCAGCGTGAAATTTCCACACAGGTCCTCTCTTGCCAAAACTCCAAGATCCATTTTCACTTCTTTTTGCATTTTGGCTCCTGTGCCAGAACAAACCAATAAAGCGGCGTTTCTTTTCAAAACAAGATGTAGATGAGTTTTAGCTTAGTAGTGAAACTTTTACTGTGATGTTTTTCCTCTGTTTGTTTATTCATTTATTTATTCACATATATGTTATTTATTTATTCATATGTATTCATTTATTCATCCAAGGTCCAAATCTATTAATAAGCCATATTTATTTATTCAATTTGTTTAGCCAAACGTGACTCTGAACAGTAAACAATCATAAATAATTTTCTAATCATTTTACTTACACAATCATTGTACTTTGATCTATTTCTTATTTATTTGTATCCCACCTTTATTATTTCTTTTATAAACAACTCAAGGTGGTCAACATATCTAACTCTCCTTCCTTCTCCTATTTTCCCCACAACAACCACCCTGTGAGGTGAGATGGACTGAGAGAGAGAGGGCTGAAGTGGCCCAAGGTCACCCAGCTTGCTTTCATGACTAAGGCAGGACTAGAACTCAAAGTCTCCGAGTTTCTAGCCTGGTAACTTACCCAATAAAGCAAACTGGCAGAATGTGGCAATATGGGCCATTATGTGAGTCCCTAGAACAGTGCACCTTACACAAGCTGTATTGGTTAACGGTCTGTTTCTGGGCCCAATTCAAGGTGGTTTTAATTTAAAAAGGATTCCATGGCATGGGGCTAGGTTATCTGAGGGGTTGTTTCTCCCCAATTACTTCTACCCATCTCATTAGGTTCAACAGACAGACAAGACAGACACAGACTTCAGAGGATAATTAGAACTGCAGAAAAAAACAATTGCTACCAATCTGCCTTCCATTGAGGGCCTGTAGACTGCACGAGTCAAAAAGAGGGCTGTGAAAATATTTATAGATCTCTCACATCCTGGACATAAACTTGTTTCAACTTCTACGCTCAAAATGACGCTATAGAGCACTGCACACCAGAACAACTAGACACAAGAACAGTTTTTCCCCGAAGGCCATCACTCTGCTAAACAAATAATTCCCTCAACACTGTCAAACTATTTACTAAATCTGCACTACTATTAATCTTCTCATCATTCCCACTACCTATCTCCTTCCACTTATGACTGTATGACTGTACTTTGTTGCTTGTATCCTTACAATTTATACCGATATTGTTTCCTGATTGCTTATTTGTACCCTATGACTATCATTAAGTGTTGTACCTTATGATTCTTGATGAAGGTATCTTTTCTTTTATGTACACTGAGAGCATATGCACCAAGACAAATTCCTTGTGTGTCCAATCACACTTGGCCAATAAAAAATTCTATTCTAAAAAACAGAAGATGCATGTTCTAGATCCCATCTGTTGAGGAAGTATCAGCCTTTTTTGCCATGGGGTCCACCTTATAGAACACCATTCTCCCACTCAAGATGAGGTTAGCTCCATCCCTGTTAACTTTTCATAAGTCCCTCAAAATGTAAGTATCAAGCCTTTTAGACCCAAGGAATGGTGAGTTCCTGAAGTGGCTCCTCTGTTATTAATATCTTTTGCTTTCTACTTGCTTTTTAATCCTAATACAGGTAGTACTTGACTTACAACAGTTCATTTAGTGACTGTCCAAAGTTACAACAGCACTGAAAAAAGTGACTTATAGTCATTTTTCACACTTTAAGACCGTTGCCTCTTTGGTCATGTGATTGAGATGCTTGGCAACTGACCCATATTTATGACACTTGCAGTTTCCCAGGGTCCTGTGATCAGCTTTTGTGACCTTCTGACAAGTGAAGTCAATGGGGAAGCCAGATTCACTTAACAACAATATTACTAACTTAACAACTGCAGTGATCCGCAACAGCTGTAGCATAAAAGTTTGTAAACTGAGGCAAAACTCACTTAAATGTTTCACTTCGCACCATAAATCTTGGGTTTAATTGTGGTCATAAGTCAAGGACTACCTATATTAGTATTTTTTAATTGTTGACTTTTTGTTACCAATTTATATTTTGTTATTATACATCCCCCACAGTCACATTTTGTGAGGCGTATGTTGTGACCCAGGCCCAAGTAGGTAGTAGGAAACTCAGTCAGTGTAAAAACAAACAAACTTTATTAGAACAGCTGAGAATTACTTCATTCTCAGCGTAGTTCAACTAAATTAAAGCAAATTCCTCCCAACACAATTCATCAGACCTATCATCAACCTTGGTCCAATTAGGCAAACTGCCAAAGGCCTTTCTTGGCAAAAGTTCAGAAGACACCAATACAAAACAAATGCAACAAGACAAAGCTATCAACATTGTTTTCTGGCAAAGGGCCCAAATGCCGTTGCTGGTCTTTTAAGCCTTATGGGAGGGGCCAATCATCTCTTGGCCATATTCCCAAGTTGTCCTCTTTGCTTGAGCTGCTCTTGCCTTCTGGCAGCTTTTCTCATGGGTGCATTAGGAACAGGCTCCTCCTGTTCCTCTGCTTCATTACTGTCAGCCTCTGGAGGCTCTGGAGTCCGCACCTCACTCCCTGATGGCCCTGGCCCCACTTCAGCCTCCAATGCAGAGCACTCATCGGGGCCTTCCCCAGCCTCCAGGACTGGCCCATGTTCTTCCTCAGCCTCATTGCTGTCTGACTCCGTTGCCAACTCCGCAGGCTGCTGGTGGACCACAACAGGTTATGGTTAGCGTGACTATATAAATATGATGAATGAATAAATGAATGAATGAATGTGATCACTAAGATTTAACAATGTTAATGACACATAATCAATTAATTAAAATGAACTTTTAAAGTGTAAACATTCCCTATACTTGTGTGCCATTTTGCCGGAGTATAATGTCCTAGAGAATGCATTTTCTGCTGTGCCTGGGTCCCTTCATTTCCACTGTTTGTTTGCACAAATAGTTGAAATGAGTGAATTTTAGCTTACTCTATCCTTCAGCTCCCCCACCTGTATGCTTCCCTAGCACTTTTCTTCATGCTTACATTGCCTTTTGCGATTCTTTTACATCCTTCTTCATTTTACAAAATGCAGTTGCTGAACCTGCAATTGGAACTAAGATTTTATTTCCTGCTGTTTTTCTGCTAAAACTCACCTGTCTTAAAAGCTTTCATCTAGTAAGAAAAATAGAAAAGTGATTTTTTTTTTCAGCTGTGGAAACAGGGAAAGATCTTTAGATGGGTGAGGTTGGACAAAGGATTCAAAAGGACACTCTTCCTCTGCATCAAGATCTGTGTATTATAAAATAATTGTGTAATTATGACCCTGCACTAAGAATAGCAGAGCTTTGGCCTTTTCTTTTTAGGTTATATTTATATATTATAGTAAGTTTGATTTGTAACTTTAAGACATGTGTATCTATTAATCTTCTACTATCCTTGTAATTTGCACAGTGGTTTATAACAGATGTGAAATTGTAGATCTTACTTTCACTAAAGATTATTTTCCGATAGTTTGGTGCTATTTAGCCTCCCAAATATCTTAATCACATGATGTACCATAGCTTTGAAGGTGCTGATATCTAAGCCCCATGCGATGTATATTAACTACATTCCCAAATCTTTTTTTACAAAAAAAAAAATTTGGTGCTTCTAGTAATGGATAATATTATTTCTTCTGGTGCATAAAATTCAGTGAATAACACTGCCTTGTTGGATAGATTACAGCTGACAAAAGTAACATATTCTATGTTGCTTGATGAAAAGAAATCAAACTGGCTAATACAGCATATAATTTCTTGATTTAGATATTGTAATTTGTTTTTTTTAAAAAGAAACTTGATAAAAATAAAGCATGGCTTTATATTTTTCAATTTTGATATTTATTTATTTATTTAATCAAATTTTTATACCGCCCTATCTCCCAAAGGACTCAGGGCGGTTTACAGCCCGATAAAAATACAAATATAATACAAGATAAAATACTAATTAAAAAACTTATTTAAATAGGCCAAAATTTAAAATTACAATTAAAATGATAAAACCCCATTAAAACTAAATTTAGAATTAAAATTCTAGTCCAGTCCTGCACAAATAAATAGATGTGTTTTAAGCTCGCGGCGGAAGGTTCGAAGGTCAGGAAGTTGGCGGAGTCCTGGGGGAAGTTCATTCCAGAGGGTGGGAGCCCCCACAGAGAAGGCCCTTCCCCTGGGTGTCGCCAGTCGGCACTGCCTGGTGGATGGCACCCTAAGGAGTCCCTCCCTGTGAGAGCGCATGGGTCAGTGGGAGGCAATCGGTGGCAGCAGACTGTCCTGTAAGTAGCCCGGCCCTAAGCCATGGAGTGCTTTGAAGATAGTTACCAAAACCTTGAAGCACACCCGGAAGGCCACAGGCAGCCAGTGCAGTCTGCGCAGGAGTGGTGTCACATGGGAGCCACGAGGGGCTCCCTCTATCACCCGCGCAGCCGCATTCTGGACTAACTGGAGCCTCCAGGTGCTCCTCAAGGGAAGCCCCATGTAGAGAGCATTGCAGTAATCCAGGCGAGATGTCACGAGGGCATGAGTGACCGTGCATAGGGCATCCCGGTACAGGAAGGGGCGCAACTGGCGAACCAGGCGAACCTGGTAAAAAGCTCTCCTGGAGACGGCCGTCAAATGGTCTTCAAAGGACAGCTGTCCATCCAGGAGAATGCCCAAGTTGCACACCCTTTCCATTGGGGCCAGTGACTCGCCCCCAACAGTCAGCCACAATTGCAGCTGACTGTACCGGGGTGCCGGCATCCACAGCCACTCTGTCTTGGAGGGATTGAGCTTGAGCCTGTTTCTCCCCATCCAGACCTGTACGGCTTCCAGACACCGGGACAGCACTTCGACAGCTTCATTGGGATGGCCCGGTGTGGAGAAGTACAGCTGAGTATCATCAGCGTACAGTTGGTAACTCACACCGAAACCACTGATGATCTCACCCAGCGGCTTCATATAGATGTTGAACAGGAGGGGCGAGAGAATCGACCCCTGCGGCACCCCACAAGTGAGGTGCTTCGGGGTCGACCTCTGCCCTCCCGTCAACACCGTCTGCAACCGATCAGAGAGATAGGAGGAGAACCACCGATAAATGGTGCCTCCCACTCCCAATCCCTCCAACCGGTGCAGCAGGATACCATGGTCGATGGTATCAAAAGCCGCTGAGATATGAATCTTTTATTTCTAGCATACAGAAGATGCTTTGGCTTCACTTTCTTACTACAAGAATATAATTTCAGGATGTGTACGCACGAGAGCATATGTGTGTCCAATCACACTTGGCCAATAAAGAATTCTATTCTATTCTATTTTTTTTCCTTTTGGGTTTAACCTTTGAGGCCCTATAGTTTAAGAAATCAGATTATGGAAATTCTTCAGTGAATCTATGTTATCCCACACCTTCTTAGTAACTGCTGCCAGAATGCTTTCCTTTCCTCCCATTTCCTACAATTCACTGCTTGCTGATATTAATATATTTCATATGGAACAGCATGCAATTTTATCTTGTCTCAGCACTTTTTTAAAAATGCGAAGGTACCAATGAGCTGGCTATTGACTTGTTACTTCAACCATAATATTCAGTTGGGATTTGGAGAAAGCTTAGACAAATCCGGGCAGGAGAAGAATGAATTCTGGGCTATTGACCTTATTTAATATCTGGCAGTTTAGAAGTATTTTATTTGAAGAAGGACTTGTGTGAAAATAAGACAGCCAGACTCTTTATATACCGTCACGAGTGCTTTGGCACTATTATGATTACACAAATGTAGCATTGTGTTCACTAACTTCCCATGTTCACAAATGTCACCTTGTCACAAGAATGCAGATCTTTCAACCATCTCCAAGTTTTCTATTTTTTTTTTATTAGAGGCGCTAGAAGTGTGGACCAGCTCCATATAATAGTCCCATTCATAAGTTAGATAACATCCAATTATGAGTCTTAATCTTGTCTCACCCCATTTTCCACATAACGGAAGAATATCAATCCACCCCTGGGGTTCCCAGTAGTTAAATTATATGGTGCCATTCCCTCTTGCAGTTTGGTGCATTGCTACAAATCTATCAGTTTGCCTCTTTTCATACTTGTATGTATGTCTACCACATATTCAGAGCTCTTTGATCTCATTATTTAGCCATATAGGCTTCTAGGAGGGTTTACTTAGAGTCGGTTAAAACAGAGTACCTCTTTCCAACCTTACAGCCTAAAAAACCATGACATTGGAAGGAAATAAATATTTATTTAAGGTTATCCATTAGCTATAATCCTGCCTTTCATAAAGCAGCTCAAGTCAAGATATTTAGTGCCCTTTTCAATGACCCTCTGTGATAGGTTAGACTGGGAGAGTGTATCTGGCCCAAAGGTACCTGGGAGGGTTTTTGTGTGTGTGTGTGGGTGGGTGTTGAGTGTGGACTAAATTCTGGGTCTCTTGGCTACCAGTTTAACTCTTGAACCAGAGAAGAAAACATTCTTAAAGTTACAGGCTAACTATTGAATGTAGGATGACCTGAATACAATTTTGGGAAAAGGAGACTGAGAAGACCAATTTTCCAGCAGGGCTGTTGGGATTTTCCTGTTTCTCATCTGCTTCTCTCTCTCCTGAAATGGCTGGTGCTGCAGGATGACAGGTAAAAGGAGGAGATTGAAGGAATTTATGCCAAGGGCTGCTGTTGCTATAGAACCCTATAGTTGGTTCTCCTTTTAAATTGCACTGACACTAATACATTAATCTTGCTTCACTTTCCCAGTCTGTAAATTGGACCCAGTGAAGTGTGGCTTCTTTTATCTGAGGAACGTTGGAAAGAGTGTGTGACAAAGCACGATAGCTAAATTGGAAAACAATTTACATTTCTGAGGAAAAGATTACAATTAAAGTTTTGAACAAGAAGGATAACTGCTACAGAGCTGCAGATAGAAGGGCCCTGGTGATTGTTGCTTGAGGCAGCTGTTCTTTAGGATTAAGATAAAATGTTGCAGGGCTGGAATAAATTAGCCATCATTAACAGAAAGGACAGGTAATGGATGGAAAAAAACAGACATGCACACACAAAACAAAAAGTGGGCTGTATAATACCAATAAATGACACAATCAAATGACTTTTGTGGAGATTAAACTTTCATTGATTGAATGGATTGCAAGTAATAAAACTACTTGGGATGAACAGGGAAATAATGAAATAACTGCTTGAGAACGTGTCTTTTAATTGTCCCTTTTGAGTTTACTTCTTTATATTACATTTACAACTGTAATCGTTTCCCTTCGCTAAGATTATAATGGCAGGATTTGTATGAAAATGTTTTGGAACCCATTGCAGCCTTTTAAAGCTTTTTGGAAAATGTTTTTGGCTAAGCATTAAGTATAGAATGTTTCCTGGATTTCAGATTGTACCTTTGACAGTAACTGGGAGCTGTTCTTCCCTTGAGTGCTGAAATTTGCATCTAATGAAGTGTTTAGGGAGTAAATTTCCTAATGCTACTCTTTTGGCTTTAAACAAGCTAATAATATATATATATATATGCAGCTCCGTGTATTGTGCTCTCTCTCTCTCTCTCTCTCACTCTCTCTCTCTCTCCCTCCCTCCCTCTCCCCCCTTTCTTGAAAACGGCTTAGTTTACAAATAAGTGTCCTAAAGCAAAGGGCTTACCTCACATTTAAAATGTAGCACCTGTATCTGAATATTTTGAGATACTTGGTGAATTTCAGTGCTTTTCAAACTGAAAATTTCAAATTTTCAAATTTCAGTTTAAGCTTTCTGAGAGTAGACTGTAACCATAGTGATTTCAGCACACACACACACACACACACACACACATGTACACACACACACACACACACACACACACACAACATATATACACACACAAACATACAGTATAAAATACACACACACACACATGCTTCTCTTATTTACTTCAGCTCTTGTATGTCACATGCTTCCCTATAAGCAGGAGTTAGCTTTCCTGAGGGTGCTTTGGGCAGTCCTAACTCATGATGCCCTTTTTTTGCATCAGCCGCTGGAATTGCAAGCATATTGCAGAAGGGTACTTAGTTTGGATTTTAGGCTGTTCTGCAAAAGTGCCAACTCAAAGGAGTAAAAGGACGTTTACTGCATATGACAAGCAGTGGGACCACCAAGACTTCAGCTGTAAGTGGAAGCCCTTTCAATGGGCACTGAGCATGCTGGTAGCCATTCAAAGGGATTCCATTTTGTCCTGTAATGATAATTTTTAGATGAATATTTATTATTCTTTACACTTCATTTGAATTTTATTAGTGAACCTACGCACAGAATAGTGGCAACACTAATAGAAGTTGTGATGTCCTCTTGAAGTCACGTCTTGGTTATCTGCATCCCCATTGGTTCCCAAAGCCAAATACTCCAGGTTTCTGATAGAAAAGACTGACAAACAGCTTTTATTTTGAAGGCATTCAGGCATACACTCTGGAATACAAAATTGGTCCCTGATCCCCAAACCTGTATATTATCTCTAATAAAAGATTAAGGCATATAGACAAGCAATCCATTTCAAGAAGAGGATTTTACTGTCAAAATTTTTCCTTTTTTTTAATATAATAGCAACAATATTTTTGAATCGCAAAAATTGGCTTTTGGTTCCAGCAAGCATGAAAATAATATGCATTGCTTTTAAAAATAGTCATTTTTGGTTCCTGGGACAACAAAAGGCCATGCATTGCTGACTCTTCAAATATTGCCTTGCAAATATTGGCATTAATTGGCCCTCCTGTGATGCCTCTAACTAAGATTCACAAGGAACTCACTTGAATGTGATCATAAGCAAGTATTTTTTTAAAAAAAAGATGCTTAGTGATGTAGAATATGCTTGATTTCATAATGTGTTCTATTTACTGCTGCATCTCTGATTTTATGCTACAGTCCTTTAATTTTACAGGAATTGTTTTTCATCCTCTGACCTATATAGGTATACCTATATAGGTAACATTACAGAAGTAAAATAATGTCATTTGATAAATTTGGCATTACATTGTATTTTACAAATGTACCTCAAAAAAACAACAACAACCCCTTCTTGCTCTCTTGAATGAAATAATTCTTATGGTCATAGATGGAAAGTTTGCCTGTTTATCTGAACCAATTTCATTTTTGTCTTGTCTTTTTGTCTCCCTACCCCCCTTATCTACCTTTCAAACAGTAGAATTGAGTCCTGAAAATTATTTGGAGTTGCAAAAAAAGAAGCACACATTGCTATGCATCCTATAGAATTGGAGTCCTAGAATCACACATTCATCATTCCCATGATTTCCCACAGAACATTGTAGGATACTTGAGGAAGAATGCATATGACATTAAGAATTTCCAGATGACCATTGGTACCTTAGTCAAACTCTTTGGAACAGATCCAAGCAGTATTCTGTATTAATTGTATACAATCCTGTATTATTTTGTGCAACTTTTAAACTGTTGGATCTAGAGGCTTTTATCTCCTTGAGTTAAATCCAATAAGCATCTATCAGAGGATTGCAACTTGCATCTAATTAGGCAACTTTTATGTTTTACTTGACTTTTAATGGTGGCTGGAATGGAGGGTTCACCTGACATCTCTAACCCAGATTTTACACCCAAAGCACCAAGTTGCAATTTAAAAAGTTAGTCTGACTCTTAAGTATCTTTCCTGTTCCTTTAGGCAACTTAGGCTCAGAGTTTCAAGAAAGAATATGATTTCATTTTACTTCTTTTATTTACATGACCTCAATGGTTATGGTCTTTCCTTTGAAAATGGTGAAAAATAAAACTATATCGCTTAAGATAATTTCCCACTTTTTATTGGCTAGCGAATGTTGGAAATGAAATAAAAAACGGGCACATTTTTATTTTTCCTCCTTTTTCTCCACATTTTGAACAAAAGAATTCCTATAACTGCTCGACTGAAATTTTTATTTAATTAAATCAGTCCCACTGAACATACAATTTAATTCAGGACTATCAAGACATTACAGTTGGCTGCACAGCCAGTAAGATGTTTAGACTGGATTTGGTTTTAATGTATTGGCATGATATATGTGTAGATCCAAGCAATGTTTCCTTTTGCAATTGACAGAAATTTTGTCAGTGCACAGTTTTCCTAAATGTTGTCCGGTATCACACATAGTATGCCTATAATAGCCACAGGAACCACCACAACTGGTTTATGATATAATCTTTCCATTTCATTATTGTTATTATATATTTGATTTTTCAGAATGATAATCTAAAGCAGCTGAATGTAATATGTAATGTAATATGTATGTAAACAATTGCAAAAAAACCCCCAAACAAAATTTCTATGGCGCGTCCTAGAGACCAGCTGGTGGTAATGATTCTAATATGAGATTTAGAGAGAATAAACTAGCTGAAGAAGCTTCTGTGATACTTGCCCTTTGCCTTCCTGTCTCTAACTTCAGGGATCCTTCCTTCCTATAGGACATGATAATGGCCATAGGGAGAAGGAGGGAATAATCCCCCTGGGTGGCTTAGTCATCCTCCTTCTCTCTTCAGTTTCCTTTTCACATATAAAATTTTGCAATGTGTACTCTAACAATATGGTCTCCTAAAGCAATTCTCTCAAATCCCAATGCCTTCCAGATGTGTTAAATCAACAAATTTGGATGGTAGGCAAAACGGTTCGGTTAAATTCAGACACAATTATAAATCTGCCACTGCACTGAGTTTCGTATAAATGACACCGCTGTTGTATAAAAGTGCATCTCCCTTTTGTGTGCCTTTGACATCTGTCCTGCAACTCTGAACATGCTAGAGCAGATTTTCAGGGTATGTAAAAGGGAGAATGAGGAACAACTGTAGAAAATCCACGTTGGTTGGATATTGTCCTATACCCTGTGCATTTCGTAGCATCATAGGGAATAAGGTTTTTGCATCTTCCTTTATTCTTCAACAATGCAAATACTTGTCTTCCTGACAGCTTCTCTAAAGTAGGCATTTAGGCTGACTTGAATAATTGTTTTTTTTCCTGGTTGGAAGAATCCGTAGTTCACAGTTACTCCTTTCCTAAAAGTGTTAAATTGTCTTAAAATTTAATGTTAAGATTTATTGACATTAAATGTAGCATGAACTAGGAGAATTGGGGTATAGTTCTATGCATTTTTACATGGCAGTAGAGATCAGTTCCGCATGGAAAACAACTTGCATCAATCCATATTTCATGAAACATGGTGCAACTTACCTCTTGTTGAACGTCCTCAGCACTACGTAGTTGGAAATTGGGATCATTTGGAAAAGGGACATTCAAAGCATTTCTGTTAATTTTTGTTTAGTAAAAACAAAAACAAAAGGTGATAGAATTTTATGAATGCACAACGTTTTTTCTTCAAGCCTTTCACTCACGATGTGATATCTGTCAGCAGAATGGACAAACCACTTAGTCCCTAGAGCAGTGATGGCTAACCTTTTTGCCATCGTGTGCCGGGGGGGGGGTCACACATGCGCTTGCCCACACTCATAATTCTATACACCCCAGCCCCACACATGTGCACGTGACACCCCACCCCCTCCTGGCATGTGATGGCCTGATAGGCCCGTTTTTCTCTCTCACCTGGCTCCAGAGCCTTTCTATGAGTCTGGGGAGGGTGAAAACGGCCCAGAGGCCCTCCGGAGTCTAGAAATGGCTCATTTACCAACTTCTGGTTGGACAGGAAGTGACATTTTTTGCTTTCCTCAGCCTCCAGAAACTCCTAGAGAGTTTTATTCTGTGATAATTCTTTATTTTTATTCAGCCATCTTTATGAAGCCTGAACTAAAACAAACTAAGATAAAACTTTATTTTATCTTAGTTGATTTGGACATATAAAAATAGTAACTTTTTTGTCTCAAGTTGTTCTTGATTTTACAATTTATCAGTTGTATTTCTGTTCTGGGTGGGAGGGAACAATTTTTGCAGTTTGCTCTAGCTTAGAATTTTGGTTGGGTTTTTTCCCCCCATTTTTTAAAATTAAAAAAAAATTCAGGAAGAAGAATGTTTCCTTTTTCTATATATTAGACTGAGGCCCTTACATGCACAGTGTAGTAACAGATAATAAGCACACTCACAGAAGTAATGAAGCTTAACCATATGGAAATATTTCTTGAACTGTTCCCCACTACATTTGTATGATTTAATTTGTAGAATATTGTTGCATCACTATATACTTTAGCCACTGGAATAATCAATCACTGTTTGGTAATGTAAAGAATTTGTGGCCAAATTGTGGTGGTTTTTTTTCCTTCATTCCTTGAGCAAAAGCATCTTGGTGGACTTAATTTTTTCAGTTTATAGCTATCCATAGAAAGTGCTCCTAAAAATGCATGCCAATAGAATGTTACATTTGGTTAAAATTTTCAGTTACTTGCATGAAATCCAGTATATTAAATATTGGAGAGGCTGCCTGTGAGGGTTGACTGGATCACTGGCTGACATCCTGCTGGGGTGGGACCATATTTGTGAGGAGAGTCACTGCCAGAGATGCTGGATCCAGGTCTGTGAAATCTCTCAGGAAGAGAGATCCTCCTCAAAGTCTGCTCTCATTGCTGACACACCAGTTTGTATAACAAGATTTCCCCAGCTGCCCCTTCTCACCAATTTCTCACCAAACTGAAGATGTGCGGATGTAACAGAGCCAGTATGTCTTTTCATTTATATTATTGCCTCCAGAAGTTGTGAATGCTCCAACACTGGAAGTGTTTAAGAAGCGATTGGATAACCATTTGTCTGAAATGGTGTAGGGTTTCCTGCCTGAGCTGGGAGTTGAAGACCACTAAGATCCCTTCCAACTCTGTTATTCTGTTCTATTCTATATGGAAATGGGAGTGGAAATAAGAACAGGATTAAAATCTTAGTCTTGTTGAACTAAAGTATTCAGGTTATCCCATGCTGCTCTAAGTACTGGCTGAATTAGAACAGAACTAGGAGAGCTGCATTTTGACACATCTAGCAATACTATGTTGGTCTAACCCAGCAGTGTCAAACTCAATTTCATTGAGGGCTACATCAAGGTTGTGTTTGACCTTCGGAGGGCAGGGGGGGCATGGCCAGGGTGGGCGTGGCCAGCTTGATGTCACTGTGGTGGCCCGAGCGCTCTACCAACAAAAATGGGCTCCCGAACTCCATTTTCAGCTGTGACAACCTCCTGCAACCCTCTGCCAGTGAAAATGGAACTCAGGAGGGCCGCCTGCAGCCCTCCTGAGCTCCATTTTTGCTGGCAGAGGCACCATGGGAGTGTCCTTTGCTGTTTCCAGGGCAACCCCACAGGCCGGATCTAAGCACCACATGGGCCAGATCCAGCCCATGGGATGCTTAGTTTGACACCCCTGGTCTAACCAGTGTTATCCAGCCTCAGCCATTTTCAGTTGTGTGGACTGCTGTAGCAGGCACGGCTATTGCTGAAAATTCTGGGATTGATGCCTGCTAATTTGGAAGTTACTCAGGTTGGAAAACACAGCAGACCAGAAGGTAGTGATTTAAAATACTGGCATAATGTGATTCGAACAATCTACTCTCATTAGGTGTCAAGATGTTACATTCTGTACCTATTCAGTTTTGTTTTTGCATTTTCCATAACATCATCATTTAACTTACTAGATTGCTAGGCAGGATGCAATCGAGTATTAAATAAAACCAAGATTGCAAACTCATGAAGAGATAATTTTTCTCTGGCATCAGAAACAACAACAATATCTTTATCACTGATATAACTAGTGAAAAATCCTCCTTGCCATTCTTGACAACTCTGAGATTCTTCTCATGGATGTCTAACTAAAGAACCAGAATAAGGAAATCTGCATTAGCAATAGCACTTAGACATATATATTGCTTCACAGTGCTTTACAACCCTCTCTAAACAGTTTTCAGAGGCAGCATATTGCCCTCAACAATCTGGATCCTCATTTTATCCACCTTGGAAGGATGGAAGGCTGAGTCAACCTTGAGCCAGTGAGAATCGAACTGTAGAAGTGCAGGCAGCCGGCAAGCAGCAGAAGTAGCCTGCAGTACTGCATTTTAATCACTGCACCACCACGGCTCATTAGTAACAGAACCAGAAGAATTAGAGCTTCAAAGGACAGTCATCATAAATTTAGTCCATGACTGGATATTGCATTTCTCTGGTCGCTGGTATATTGAATTCTCAAGCACGGCTCAGCCTTTAGAGAACACAACATTTGCAAGCCATAAGTGAGAGAAACTGAACAGAAAATAGAGTTAGTTGATTGGCACACTAAAGGGTAGAGTGAATATTTATGTGAATGCCTTTCCAGATTCCCATATGCCCCAAATCCTGCTTTTCAATCAACTATAGCCACAGGTCTTTATAAGATCTATATAGAATATATGTCTATATCTCTCTGTCCCTTCCCCTTAAGTTATGAAGCTATGTGTCAAATCCAATTTAATCCTAGCTAACAATGTTTATGTTTACTCTAGAAAGAGTCCACAGAAGAGCAACAAAGATGATTAGGAGACTGGAGGCTAAAATATATGAAGAACGGTTACGGGAACTGGGCATGGCTAGCCTAGTCAACAGAAGGATGAGGGTTGCAATGTTCCAATATTTGAGGGGCTGTCACAGAAAGGAGGGGGGGGGTCAACTATTTCCCAAAGCACCCAAAGGCCAGACAATGGATGGAAACTGATCAAGGAGAGAGTCAACCTACAAATAAAGAGAAATTTTCTGACGGTGAGAACAATCAACCAATGGAACAGAAGTTGCCTTCAGAAGTTGTGGGAACTTCATCACTGGAAGCTTTCAAGAAGAGACTGGACAGCCATCTGTCAGAAATGGTATAGGGTTTCCTGCTTGAGCAGGGGGTTGGACTAGATGACCCTTACAAGGTCCCTTCCTGCCTATTCTATTCTATTCTATTCTATTCTATTCTATTCTATTCTATTCTATTCTATTCTATTCTATTCCACTGGATGAATGACCTGAGGATCCCCATATCTTGACAAAACAGGCATAGGCAAACTCTGTCATGTTGGAAATGAATGGAAGCTCTTTTTCTCTTCTGGCTTTCATGTTAATCCTGTCCTGGAGTACAGAATGTTGCTCAGAATCACAAGGAAAGGCTGCTTAGGGATCTGGGTGACTTGCATAACAAGGAAGGGGAAAGGAAAAAAAAAAGATTCTTTCTTGAATCAAGGAATTGCATCCTCTCCACACAGTAGTGCTAAGTCTGCAGTTCATCAGAATATGCCCTAAGTACAACAGTATCCATTTTGAAATACACTCAAAACCGAAATAGGAAAATAAACCATCAGTTGGTTTAGGACTAGAATTGCTGATGAATGTATCTTTTCTTTTATGTACGCTGAGGGCATATGCACCAAGACAAATTCCTTGTGTGTCTAATCACACTTGGCCAATAAAAAAATATATTCTATTCTGTCCAGATTATTTTGAGGGAGAACTGCATGAGAGTAGATTTTTGTAACACCTCCTATCCAGGCCTTCAGTACTGTAGAAGAGAAGATTTGTAATTCAATGTTGAACTGCATAGTCTTCGTTCCTCCCTGAGCTTGGTTGTTTTCTTGCAGACATTTCACTACCCAATTAGGTAACATCATCAGTGTCAGCGGTAATGAAATGTCAGCAAGAATACAACCAAGCTCCGAAGCACCAAGGACTATGCAGTTCAACATTGTTTTCTGTCCAATGAATGCGTTTTTTCCTACTACAATCTGCTGCAATAAACAACACTGTTTCATTTCCAGAACATTCTTACTTCTCATTGATAAGATACCAAACTTGATCCAAATAAATACGTCTCAGGCAAGATTAAGCCTCCCACACCTCTTTCACTCTGATTCAAGCTACTAGTCATACATTACAACCTGGAATATGAATGAGTACATATTTTTCATGGTGGGCAGATTCAGGAGGCCAATCACTCCTTTAAAAAAATTTCCTGCTAAATGGCAAAAGATACAGAATAGACTAGAGCGATAGTGTGGAAGTATGATTTATTCCTGATCAAATCTCTTAAGAAATGGTCTTGTTGTTTTCCTCTTTTTAAAAGTTGCCTGCTGCAGTATGCAGCTTTCTTTACTCAAGTGCCTTTGTGCTCTGTCTACCCAGCCCTGGAGGCAAACAATGGAAAAGAATATCTAGGAATGTTCAATCTCTTGACCAGGAGTAGCTAGACAGGCTACAATTCTGATGATCTGTCAGTAGTTCCAGTGCTCCACTATGCAATATGAGCTATTCGAAACAACTTTGTCATAGTAAATATATCTTCTGGACAGCATCAGAATATCTGCAGGTACAGCATATACTTTGTAAGCAGAAGACCCATATTGAATCTAGAGCAGGGGTGTCAAACTGGCGGCCCATGGGCTGGATGTGTCACATGCAGGCCATGCCCACCCTAGCTCTGCGAAGGGGGAAAATATCACAAAATGTCACATGACAGCAATGTAATGCGGCAAATTTGACACCCGTGATCTAGAGCATTTTTGTACAAGTTTGAGACACCTACTACATAAGGACTTCTCAACCTAGGCATCTTTAAGACATGGGGACTTCAACTCCCAGAATGGGTAATTCTGGGAGTTGAAGTCCACATGTCTTAAAGCTGCCTAGGTTGGGAAATCCTGCATTACATGAATGCTTCAACTGTTGCTGCCAGATTGCATCGGTATCAGCTGGACAAATAATTTGGTTTGCTATATGGCAGAGAGCTTCTTGTGCCCTTCAGCCAACTGGAGAATATAAATCTCATTATTCTCATCAGGATGATGAGATTGACTATTAATATCCTTGAAAGGAAAGAAACAGGTTGATGTTATGTTTGCTCCCAGTACAAAACTTCATTCTCTGCCATAAATGGGGTTTAAGCATGAATGCTTAATGCATTTTTACTAAAATGCATATCATCTTTAGTGTCAATGATTCTTTTTTCCTCCCTTCAGATAAATCAAGGTTAACCAAAAAAAAAAAAAAAACCACACCAAACTCTTCTATTCAAGCTGACTTGGAAGCATAAATAATGTCCAAACTAGCCTTTTTTCCTATTCCCTTGAAAACAGAGTTGCCAAATGTAAGGATATGGCTTGTGACTAAGATTCAGCCTTCAAGAGAAGATTCAACAGAAGGTGGACTAAGAGTGTTCTTCATCTTCCAGGAAATTATACAGCATATGATGCACAGAGCATATTTTTCTTACAGGTCATATAGTCAAGTCCTGTGATCTTAAAAAAAAAATACAGGCAGTCCTCGACTTACAACAGTTCATTTAGTGTCTCTTTGAAGTTACAACAGAACTGAAAAAAGTGAGTTGTGACCATTTTTCACACTTACAACCATTGTAGCATCCCCATGGTCGTGATCAAAATTCAGATGCTTGGCAACTGATTCATATTTATGACGGTTGCAGTGTCCCGGGCTCATATGATCACCATTTGCAACTTTCTGATATGCAAAGTCAATGAGGAAGCCAGATTCAACCATGTTACTAATTTAACAACTGCAGTGATTCACTTACCAACTGTGACAATAAAGTTCGTAAAATGGAGCAAAATGCACTTAACAACTATCTTGCTTAGTCTTGTGGCCTGTCAGCCACTGGCCCCTCCAGCAACCGAATAAGAAGTTGTGGGAGTCAGGGTCAGCATCAGGGCAACCTGGGAGCTCTGAGGTGAAATGGAGCTGGCAGAGAGAGAGAGACAGAGGCAGAGCCTGGGTTGTCTGTCAGCCCTCAGATGGAGAGTCAACAGCCATGTCTGGAGGTGGCTGATGAGGAAGAGGAGGAACAGCTGGGTCCAGGGCCTGACATACAGATGTGCAGAAGGCAGAGGAGAGGAGAACAGTGGAAATCTGTGAGCTGATCCTTGGGACAAAAGAGCCACCGCTGCTAGCAAAGCCTCACCCTAGCTCTGGGGATAAAAGGCAGAGGGCGGAGATGAATAGATGTGGCAGACAACTATTCACCTTCCAGCCTGATGGACTTGTTAGATTTGTTAGAGAAACTTTTTGCCGGGGCTGCTGGTGCTCCTAATAAAGGAATCTTTGAGTTAACTTCAGAGGGTTTATCGCGTTTGGGGAGCTGGGTCAAAACACTTAGCAACAAAAGTTAGGGCTCAGTTATGTTAGAATATTCATGACTGGGAAGACATGGTAACAAGGTTAGCCAATGAATAGGCATAGCAACTAAGTCAGCCAATTGGGAGCTGAGACAGACTGGAGCCAGGATGTGTCTTAGTCTGCAGCTTCTGATTCTGTGCAGAGAAACGAAACTGAAACCAGTGTCTATGAATGCTTGTCTGCTCTGCTAAAAATGAAACTAATTGCTCTCTCTTGCCTTGTGTTGTAACTGCTACTATGTTGAAGAAGAATTAACTATTGGTATTGTAAATACTTCATCTGTTATTATGTGTATAAAGAAGTTAATGAATCCTTTTATCTGTGTGTGCTTCTGGATTTGATTTTTGCAAGAAACTCTGACAAGTTGTAGCTGTAAATCGAGGACCACTTGTAAAAACATAGTCATTTGCCACCAGGAGACTTAATGGGCACCCTTCTTCATATATGTTTCCAGTTGCATTAATCTTTCTCCAAATTGGACCTAGGAATGAGATTACATTTGGGGAAGATTTTCCCTGCTCAGAAGAGTGCTGCATCCATCTTAAAATTGGAAGCCCTCCATTAGTTTTCAATATCCTTCTTTGGAAAACTTGCCCGGTCTTTATTTGTGACCCCTATACCCAATTCAGTCTATCGTGGTTCCCTAAAGAATATGAGGTTAGCACTATGTATTGTTTGCACATAAGATTCAGACCATAAAAGTTACCCTTAGGACAAATGTTTCATTTCTCTGTGCAGGAAAGAAAAAGAGTCAGAAAGAAAAAGAGTCATTGATTCAACAGAAATAGCTAACTCTGAGACAGTCTTCAGCCTTAAATAAAATTGAGGTATGTCTGTGCAGCCACTCATGAGTGCAAAGAACATTTCTGATCTCTAGTGTGAAAAGAAGCTCAGAGTATTCACTGAGTTATTTAGCGGAGATGTGAAAGATTGTTAAAACAAACTTTTACTAAAAAGAGATTAAAGTAGCTATCTCTGAGTCTTGAGTCTGCACTGCATATACTAACTTGATGGTACTATATTGGTTTGGGAGCTGAAACACCCTCGGTTTTATATATATTGAGGACTATCTTACAAAAGTCTGAATTGTATTTTTGGATCTTCCACTGATTCTTCAGTCTTGAAATGATTATTTTCTCATTGCCCTGTTGAGATGAGTAAATGATTGATGATTGATGATTATTGATGATTGATGATTGATGATTGATGATTGAAACCTGACCTCAATCCCGGGGAAGATTCTGGAAAAGATAATCAAGCAACGAATCACCGAACACCTAGAAGCAAACAAAGTAATAACCAAAAGCCAACATGGGTTTGTCAAAAACAGATCATGCCAGACTAATCTTATTGCATTCTTTGACAAAGTGACAAAATTAGTAGACCAGAGGAATGCTGTCGATATAATTTACTTGGACTTCAGTAAAGCATTTGATAAAATAGACCATAACCTACTACTAGATAAAGTAGAAAAATGTGGGTTAGACAGCACCACCACCAGATGGATTCGTAACTGGCTGACCAACCACACTCAACGTGTAGTCCTCAATGGAACTACATCCACATGGAGGGAAGTATGCAGTGGAGTACCCCAAGGCTCTGTTTTAGGTCCAGTACACTTCAACATCTTCATCAATGACTTGGACAAGGGGATAGATGGGGAACTCATCAAATTTGCAGATGACACCAAGCTGGCAGGAATAGCCAACACTCCAGAAGATAGGCTCAAGTTACAGAAGGATCTTGACAGACTTGAACATTGGGCGCTATCTAACAAAATGAAATTCAACAGTGAAAAAAGTAAGGTTCTACTTACTTTTAGGCCAAAAAAACAAAATACACAGGTACCGTATATGTGGTACCTTGCTCAATAGTAGTACCTGTGAGAGGGATCTTGGAGTCCTAGTGGACAACCATTTAGATATGAGCCAGCAGTGTGCAGCAGCTGCTAAAAAAGCAACACAGTTCTGGGCTGCATAAATAGAGGGATAGAATCAAGATCACATGAAGTGTTAGTGCCACTTTATAATGCCTTGGTAAGGCCACACTTGGAATACTGTGTTCAGTTTTGGTCGCCGTGATGTAAAAAAGATGCTGAGACTCTAGAAAGAGTGCAGAGAAGAGCAACAAAGATGATTAGGGGACTGGAGGCTAAAACATATGAAGAACGGTTGCAGGAACTGGGTATGTCTAGTTTAATAAAAAGAAGGACTAGGGGAGACATGATAGCAGTGTTCCAATATCTCAGGGGTTGCCACAAAGAAGAGGGAGTCGGGCTGTTCTCCAAAGCACCTGAGGGTAGAACAAGAAGCAATGGGTGGAAACTGATCAAGGAAAGAAGCAACTTAGAACTAAGGAGAAATTTCCTGACAGTTAGAACAATTAATAAGTGGAACGACTTGCCTCCAGAAGTTGTGAATGCTCCAACACTGGAAATTTTTAAGAAAATGTTGGATAACCATCTGTTGGATAACCATCTGTCTAGGGTTTCCTGCCTGGGCAAGGGGTTGGACTAGAAGGCCTCCAAGGTTATTGTTATTGAAATGCCAAAAAATATTACCGTATATACTCGAGTATAAGCCGATCCGAATATAAGCCGAGGTACCTAATTTTACCACAAAAACTGGGAAAAACTATTGACTCGAGTATAAGCCGAGGGTGGGAAATGAGGCAGCTACTGGTCAATGTAAAAAATAAAGATAGAGCCAAGTAAAATAACATGAATATTTATTTGAACGAAAAACAATAAAAGTGCAAAAGGGGGTCCCCAAAAAGAATATGGTATCAAAAATACAGTATCTTTAAAAGTAACAGCAACCAAGCTAACGAGAGCTAAAATCCCTCAAAACTGGAGTTCTCCTCCTCATCATCTGTTTGTCCAAACAGAGCTTCAGCTACTTCAGCTTCTGTGATGTTATCCGCATATACGTTGTCGTCATCACTGAGTTCACAGTCGTCATCATCACTGCTGTCACTCTCATACAATGCGCTGTCTTCACTGCCATCCATAGCATTACTAATGCCACATTTCTTGAAGGCACGTTGCACCATGTCCTCTGGAATATCTTCCCATGCATCACGAACCCACTGTGCTATTAGTTCTATGTCTGGCTTTCTCAGATTTCCAACTTTTGTCAGACGAGCTTGACCAGATGTCATCCATTCATGCCACATCCTTCGCACATGGTCCTTGAAAGGTTTATTTAAACTGACATCTAGGGGCTGCAATACAGATGTAAGCCCACCTGGAATAACGGCCAAAGTGACTTGAGATGACTTTGCCAATTTTTTTATGTCATCAGATGTGTGGGCTCTGAACATATCCCAAACTAACAGTGATCTTCTAGTCCAGTCCCCACTCCTCAAGCAAGAGATCCTATACTGTTTCAGACAAAGGATTGTCCAGTCTGTTCTTTAAAAACCCTCCAGGAATGAAGTGTCCAATAAGGTTCAAATTGCAAGTACCGGTAGTCCTCAATTTAAGACTGCAATTGAGCCCAAAACATTGTTTTGTTATTTTTCCCTAACCGTGTATGTATCCCCCTGCCCCCCATTTTACGTCAGGCTGCCATCAAAGCGAAGCACGGCTGAATATTATTATTATTATTATTATTATTATTATTATTATTATTATTATTATTATTATCATTATCATTATCATTATCATCATCATCATTATTATTATTATTATTATTATTATCATTATCATTATTATCATTATTATCATCATCATCATTATTATTATTATTATTATTATTATTATTATTATCATTATCATTATCATCATTATCATTATTATTATTATTATTATTATTATTATTATCATTATCATTATTATCATTATCATCATCATTATTATTATTATTATTATTATCATTATTATTATTATATGATGATGATGATTTTTTTGCATTGGACAGAGCGAGCTTCAGTTTACCAAACTTTGTATCTTTTAATGAAACGTGTTAGTCTGGAAGGGACTGTTTGAACTCACAAAACACTTGCAACTTTTAGTTCCGTGCTGAGGATTTTGGAAAGCAGCCCAGCAATATTTATTTATTGCTCGGACTGCTCTTATTTTCACTCCCCTTTTCTTTTCTTTTCCTTCCTCCTCCTCCTTCTCTGCCTCTCTTTCGTCCCCACCTCCCGGGATCCTTGCGGGTCGAAGGTTCTGCCCTGCCTTACACCAGCCGCCCACCTATGCCAAGGTCTCCTGGCTCTTTCGCCTCTGTAAGCAGCGGCTCGGCAGCGTCGCCCCCTCCCCTCCATGGATCGGCTCCTTCCCCAGCACTGAAGGCATCCTTAGGAATACACCTCCACCTCCAGGAAAATAAAAAGAGGCAGAGAAGGTAAATCGCCCGCCCCGTTCGGAAAGGAAGGGGAGAGGACTCCAATGGAAGAAGGGAGAGGAGAATTACCAATAACAAACACAAAGCGCTGGGTTAGAGGTGCCTTGTCATGTACAAGGAGATCAGAGAGGGCAACCACCTCGAAACAATAATCAGACTCAAAACGGGCTGCTTATTTGCCATTTGCTCTGGGTAGAACGGGGTTTTTTTTAAAAAAAAAATTGGTTTGGAGAAGGAAAGCTAATTTGCTGATCTGCGCGAGGGTCGGTTTCTTTTGCCTCCCTTCTTCTTCCTCCTCCTTCTTCCCACCCTAGCTTGCAATGCCCCCATCTCTCCTCCTCCTCCTCCTCCTGCCCCCTCTCGGGGGGAGAAATTGTTGTTCTTGCCGTTTTTCTCCGCTTTCCAAGAGGCTTTTCTTTTTCACCTCTTTCTCCCCACCTCCCCAATTTCCATAGGGGGGAAAAAAAACCCTGGGGAAAACTTGGCAAAAAATAAAATAAAATAAAAAGTACTGAGTGCAAATGTTTTTTTTTTATACTGTAGTTGGAGTTTTCCACGTTTCTTTTCACATTCAAGGCAGCATTCTCCCCATCCTCGCTGCTTTTCCAAAACATGCTTTGAAACCTTTGCATTTTATTGGGATGTATTCGTGACAACGCCCCTCCGCCCCTCCGAGGCGAGAGGAGGACAGTAAGAGGAGGCGAGTGACAAACAAATAAAGAGAGTTCTTCTCGCCTTGGCATTTGACACACTCGCCGTCCTCTCCAGCCGAAATTGAGTGCGGCGGCAGTGGGGTGGGTGGGTGGGTGGGGAGGCCGCCGTGAAGTGCCGGCTGGGGAGCCGGGATTGAAGTGCCGGCATGCTTTGCCAGCTCGGCCGGCTCGTTTTGGGCGGCTGGCCTCGGCGTTTTCTTCCGCCGCTTTTGATGGCGGCGGCGGCGGTGGTCGGCGGAGGGGCGGAGGGGCGTTCGACATTTCGCCCCTCTCACTCGTCCTCCTCTTGCCCGCGGTGGGCGGAGGCGTTGTCACCTCGCCTCCTCTCAGCCGAAATTGAGTGCGAGCGGCAGTGGGGTGGGTGGGGAGGCCGCCGTGAAGTGCCGGCTGGGGGCCAGGGCCAATCCCGGGCTCCCCAGCCGGCACTCACGGCGGCCTCCCCACCCCACTGCCGCTCGCACTCAATTTCGCTCGAGAGGAGGCGAGGTGACAAACGCCAAGGCGAAGAACTCTATTTGTTTGTCACTCGCCTCCTCTCCGAAAGCCGAAATTGAGTGCGGCGGCAGGAGGCCACCGTGAAGTGCCGGCTGGGGGCCAGGAGCCAATCCCGGGCTCCCCAGCCGGCACTTCACGGCGGCCTCCCCACCCCACTGCCGCCGCACTCAATTTCGCTCGAGAGGAGGCGAGGTGACAAACGCCAAGCGAGAAGAACTCTATTTGTTTGTCACTCGCCTCCTCTCGAAAGCCGAAATTGAGTGCGGCGGCAGGAGGCCGCCGTGAAGTGCCGGCTGGGGGCCAGGAGCCAATCCGGGCTCCCCAGCCGGCACTTCACGCGGCCTCCCCACCCCACCGCCGCTCGCACTCAATTTCGCTCGAGAGGAGGGCGAGTGACAAACGCCAAGCGAGAAGAACTCTGTTGTTTGTCACTCTCGCCTCCTCTCCGAAAGCCGAAATTGAGTGCGAGCGGCAGAGGCCGCGTGAAGTGCGGCTGGGGAGCCGGGATTGGCTCGGGCTCCCCAGCCGGCACTTCACGGCGGCCTCCCCACCCACCCCACTGCCGCTCGCACTCAATTTCGCTCGAGAGGAGGGCGAGTGACAACGCCTCCGCCCCACCGCGGGCAAGAGGAGGACGAGTGAGAGGGGCGAAATGTCGACGCCCCTCCGCCCCGCCCCTCCGCCGACCACCGCCGCCGCCGCCATCAAAAAGCGGCGGAAGAAAACGCCGGAGGCCAGCCGCCGCCCCAAAACGAGCCGGCCGAGCTGGCAAAGCATGCCGGCAGCATTTGGGCTCGTCCTGCCGGCCCAGCTGTTCCCGAGGGCAAAAAACCCTCTCCCTGGGTCGGCTCTGCAAGGGTAGACTCGAGTATAAGCCGAGGGGGCGTTTTTCAGCACAAAAAACGTGCCGAAAAACTCGGCTTATACTCGAGTATATACGGTATCTATCTATCTATCTGCTCAATTCATACATAGGTGACTCTAGGCGGCATATAAAACAAATTTCTTGTTCTATAATTATATAATACATTTTAAAATGGTGGTGGATTTATGAAATTCAGCATTTGTCTATTGATCTGATCTGAGCTTTTCAAATCTGTATGTTAAGACATGGAATTTTACTTCATTGGTTGTGCTCCAATGCAGTTTTTCAATGAAAAATGAAGATATTTCATTTTTCATTTAAATATAAGCTTCTTCCCTAATTTTGTTTCGTTCATGTTCAAGCATGAATAGAATTATGGATCAGATTTGGGTATGAATGCATGTGAATGTGACAGGGAGTGCAAATAAAGTGACTGGTTTATTTCTAAACATGAAAGAGTGTTTGAAATGCAGAGAATTCCCTGCCTGCCATGACAGATAGAAGGAACTTCAACTTACTTATAAATCAGAATAAATGCATGACTCCTTCATTTTCTTCATATCTCCAGCTGGGAAACTGAAGAGTTAGTGAATTGCTTATTAGTGTGAATAATATGTTGGAATACAGAGGGGCAAGGGCTTGTGATATTCTCTAGTCCCATCAAATTTCATATCCCTTCACTGCTGCTATATTTAACATTGATGAGTAAACCTAGTCAAGAAATCCCTAGAACAAAGAACATCTGGTCTGAATATAGTTGCTGATGCTTTGAGGTGGACTGTGTATCAAAAGAGAAATAATTCCTTCATCAGTATTAAGAAAACTTATTATGTAAAGTAAATTGTTATCAATATGATAACAATCACTACATTTGGGGTATACACAACTCACAATCAATAGATTGGTTCATTCAATTCTGCAATAGATTCTAATAGCTATTTTCCTTTTAATGCTTTAAGACTTTTTTGCTATTGTTCAACAGCCTGATCTCCAGCTCTGGAGATGCAGCTTGGTTCTGGTGACCCTGCCTCTTATAATTCAATTTAAGGAAACCACATTCTTATTAACGTTGCTGTGAATGGGGCATTAGAATCGTAAAAATTACCACTGTACTTTTTCAATAAACATGGATTCATCTGGAAGATGGAGGCTTAAAATTGATAGAATATTGTGGGATTTCTAACTCTTTCAGTGTTGATAAGAAAGTGTTTGGCTAGTACTGGAACCAGATTAGTTTGATAACGGATGTAAAATGTTTCAGATGTATAAACATTGGGTTATACCAATGGTAGCATGAGCAGCTTACCAGTCTTCCTTTATCCTTCAGTGATACTTTGGTGTAAGATGCCTTTTGGTTTTCTTCTCCTCTTAACCTTTCCTACCAACAGCAATTTCATACGATCCATTCTGTACATGCTAAAAGGTTAAGATTATCATCCTTTATTTCCTCCTAAAAATGTCTCAGATAAATGACTCCGTTATTGCCACTTGCCCTTAGGTTACCTGAAGGAATATTTTAAAAAAAGGACTAGGGGCTACAGGATAGCAGCGTTCCAATATTTGAGGGATTACCACAAAGAAGAGGAGGTCAACCTATTCCCCAGAGCAACTGAAGGAAGGACAAAAAGGGATAGAAACAAACTAAGGAAAGAAGCAACCTAGAACTAAAGAGAAATTTCCTGACAGTGAGAATAATCAATGTGTGGAACAGTTTGCCTTCAGAGGTTGTGGGTTCTCCATCACTGGAGGCTTTCAAGAAGAGAATGGACATTCAATTGTCTGAATATGCTTCTCCTTGTCCAGATTGAATGTCTCTAAAGCAGCCCAGAATGGTAATACAGAGGATGGTCTAAAAACCAGACAAAGTGACAAATAGACTGCTATAATTCTTCATTCCAGTTCATATTTGCCAAGGATACCATGTAATTAATATAGTTCACAACATAGTTTAACATCTCAGCATAACAGTATGGAGAGAAACAATTAAGACATGAAGTCTGGAAATTAATAATCAGGCAAGCCCATGGAACATAATATGGTTCATCTACCTATAAAATATTATAAGTGAACAGGCCATTAGTAAAAGATGTTACAAATCTTTAAATAACTACTGGCAGTCCTTGACTTATGACTCCAATTGAACCCAAAATTTCCATTCTTAAGCAATACAGTTGTTAAATGATTTTTGTCCCATTTTACGATCTTTTTTGTCACTGTTGTTATAACTGAATCCCTGCAGTTGTTCAGTTAGTAACATGGTTGTTAAGTGAATCTGGCTTCCCCATTGACTTTGCTTGTTGGAAGGTCACAAAAGTTGATCACATGACCCCAGGACGCTGCAACTGTCAAAAATTGACAGTTGCCAAACAGATGAACTTTGATCCTTCAACCATGAGGATGCTGCAGTGGTCGTCAGTGTGAAAAACAGTCATAACGGCACTGAAAACAGGGTGACTAAATGATTGGTTGTAATCAAGGACTACCTGTATTCAAAATGTCATTTCCTGTCAATCAACTGAATCTTTATTAGATTCATTGGATACATGAGATATCTTCACATGATCTATGCGGATGGCACAGGAAGAGAGGCAGGATAGGCATCAGGTGATGGATGGGAAATAATGACACCTCACCCCAAAACTGTCACTGATGGAAGATGTGTTTTTTAAAAACCTGGAAGATAATAGAAGATGGTGTCCTGTTCTTAATCTTGAAAAAAAGAGTCCATGACCAGACTAGTCAGTTTCTGGGATAGCTGGAATTTGTTGGGATGAAAGCTGGCAGTTCGACAAGGCATGAAAATGAGTACAAGCCAGTGAAGCTGATATAAGACATGGGGTCACATGATCTGGATAAGTTGCCTTGTTTTGAATTCTAGCCACAGCATTTTTGCATTTATTGATTGGATTGGATTGGATTGGATTAGATTGGATTGGATTGGATTGGATTGGATTGGACTGGATTGGATTTCAAGCCAGCCTGTTTCCTCAATGATTCTGAGATTGCAATTAAAAAAAAAAGCACACACACACACATATAAAACACAGCTAACTGGGAGGCTAACATAGTTATAACAAAGCTTTTAAATTGTATTACAACCATCCTACCCCAAGGCAACAAGGTATTTTAGAAAGTCATTAATGTGGGGGCCTAGGGAAAAGAGGCTGTCATACCAAAGGGTAGGCACTGTCCCAAAGAAGCTATTACTTCCTGTTTGATTGACAGGACCCAAAAGGTGCCTGTTCTGCCTATCCTCACCATATTGGGGTGTGTGTGTGTGTGTGTGTGTGAGAGAGAGAGAGAGACATTCAGGGATAAGCAATCCCTAATTGAAATTTCTACATATTGTTTGTGACTGGAGAAGACTCTTGAAAGTCCCTTGAACTGCAAGAGATCAAATCAGTCAATCCTAAAGGGAATCAACCCTGACTGTTCTTTGGAAGGACGGATACTGAAGCTGAAGCTGGAAAACTTTGGCCACCTAATGAGAAAAGAGAACTCACTGGAAAAGACCCTGATGTTGGGAAAGACAGAAGGCCAAAGGAGAAAAGGAGGGCAGAGGGTGAGATGGTTAGATAGTGTCATTGACACAATGAATATGAATTTGGGCAGACTCCAGGAGACAGGGGAGGATGGGGATCTGGCGTGCTATAGTCCATGGGGACACCAAGAGCTGGACACAACTGAGTGATTCAGATTCAGATTAACAGAGTTGTAAGGTACTTCTTGTAGGTCATCTAGTCCATCTAGTGACTGAACAACAAAAATTGTTTCTGAGTCTGAGTTCCTTGGCATGCAGGTACATTATTATTGGATTAAGTATCCCTATACTGACACATTCAACCCAACAGTTAGGAGCATTTTATTCAGGAGGAACAAAATCAAAGACCTTTTGTGGATTCTTACTTAAAATATGAATAACTTAAATGCTGAGACTGATTGGCTGGCTTCCTTCCTTCTGAACAGAAAAGCTTTTTGCAGCATTCCTGAGCAGAAGAACCCAAGAGACTAGCATATTTTTTACATTTTATAAGACCTCTCTGGTCTTATAAAGGAAGGGAGGAAGGAAAGAAGGGAGGGAGGGAGGGAGGGAGGGAGGGAGAAAGGAAGGAAGAAAGAAAGAAAGAAGAGAGAAAGAAGAAAGAAAGAAAGAAAGAAAGAAAGAAAGAGGGTATCAATGATTTAATTATTGGTGAACTTTATCAGTACTTGCAGATAGCATGGAAGGCAGAATAAAAACATGCAAGTTGTCTGAAAATGGTGGCTATAGCTGGAAATATAATCTACGTTGATATATCAATCTCTGTTTCTATGTATCTAGCTATATCTACACATACATGCATGCATGCATACATGCATGTATGTGTAGATATACACATGTGTAGACTTCCTGACCCAAGTTAGGCAATTTCTCCAAAGGAGAAAGCTGATGCCACTGTGAGCTCCAGCTGAGCCAAGACTGGTTCAGGTCTTCTATCAGAACTGTCTGTTTATTCAGGTTTATGTGGTTCCTTCTTTAGTGACAGTAGCACAATTGTATCTACCTCATGAGTTAGGACAAATTTGCATATACTTGAATATTGCATGATATCTGATACTGCAAGGCTGGTATTTTTAAAAGTTTATACCACCTACATGAAGTTTAAATATTGTATTTAAAGTGAGAGTTGATTCATGCAGGCAAATTAGCATTTGATGTTAACTATCAAGGGATAAACATAAATATACGGAATGTGAATTCACTTCCATATTTAATATAAGAACTACTGATGATCCCTTCTAACACTAAATTCAGAAGCAAGATTGGATCAGATAAGTGAAAAGTAATTTTGATAACACAGCAGCAGTAAATCAAGGACTAGTGGAAATATTTGGCATAAATAAGGCAGATATTGTTCAGGGATAGGCTTTGGGTACAGGACTATTTTACTTTATTAAATATGGAATGGCTCACCGAGGCATGTGGTTTTCAGCCTGACTTGCAATGTTATGAGAAGCAAATTCCCTCTCAGTCGTTCTTTGTACATTTTTATAGCGGGTCATTTGCTCCAGGAAGTCCATGTTTAGGATTATTGGCCTAAAAGATGAACCAACATTAAATGAAATAAAGTGTAAAAAATAGTATCTGGAATGTCACTCTTTAGCTGAATGGAACTCAAATGCCACAAATTCATACTTTGTCAGTGACTTAATTCTAGTTTAGTTGTTGCTCGCTGCTTTGTGAAATGCTCAGCAAAGCCCAAAGTGCCTTTTGATGTAGTTTCTCTGTAGATGCTTCGTTGTGGTAGGTTTCTTCTCTTCCCCTTCTCTCACACCCCCACCCCAGTTTTCCATCCTGTCTCTTCCTTTCCCCCCCCCCCCACTCTTCTGGTGATGATGTAGGATTCATAGTATCACAGCACTAGGAGCTGCTGCTGCTGCTGCTGTTGCTCTTAGTGGATGGGACTCCATCCACCACCCTGCCCACTCAAAAAATGATCAAGATTTGTTTTGTCAGTGGTTGTGACGTGTTGTAGGAAGTTGCCCATTTAAGGAGACTAGAGCAAATGATATCATCACAAGAGGTGGCTCCTCTCTACATAGAGCTCATTTGTGAAATGTGATTACAGGCATGAATCTGGAAAACAGAAGGCAGAGGCACCTGCTTTATGTAATTTGTATCTTGGGCATCCTGCTCTACAGTAAGCCAGCTTTCTTATTTTGCCTCCTCTGATTTGAGTCTATGGGGAGGAAGAGCCCCCCTTCCTTCCTGCTCGCTTGCCTGAGCACTCCAGCCCCTTATCCACATGGAATAAAGCTCCAGACCGTGTTTTCTGTTATGCTTGAATATATGGGACATGCATTGCAATCCTATGCTTACCACACTGCTGCAGTCTAGTTGTTTTGCAGAGCTGGGTAGCAGGCTAGTCAAAGCTGTGACTAACCAGGACCTTCCTTGGATACACAGTACAGTCGCTGGCCTTGAATTTCCCCCCCACCCACCTCCGTTTCCTAACCCATGAATTTGCATCGTTCATTGATGGCATCTCTTTCTCGATCCGCGTGAGGCTTCATGCTCTCTGCCTGGATGCTGCCTGCAGTACAGCAAGACTTTTCAATACGGTAAGTCAGATGACTCAATTCTTACTCTATCGGCTGCTTCAGCATATACTTCGCTTCTATACCATGCTGCTGAGAGGCCAAGAAGTCTCAGGGAGAAGAAGAAAAAAATATTGCCGTAATTAGCCCTTCGTCTCATTAATTTTCAACCGAGTCCCCCTCTCTCCCTCCTTCCCTCTCCCTTTCCCTCCCTCTCCCTCTCTCTCCCTCTCCCCCCTCCCCCGGTACTTTGCACCATATCCCCCCCCCTTCAGTGCAAACAATGAGCTGTAATGCCTTCAAGTAAAATGCTGTGGTGTGTGTGTGTGTGTGTTTTCAGGAAACCTTTCCGAATTGCATGGAAGAGCTTAATTGCAGGGACAGGTTGG
This sequence comes from Ahaetulla prasina, assembly GCF_028640845.1. Taxonomy (NCBI): domain Eukaryota; kingdom Metazoa; phylum Chordata; class Lepidosauria; order Squamata; family Colubridae; genus Ahaetulla; species Ahaetulla prasina. The sequence continues at coordinate 146,486,432 of NC_080539.1, read as the reverse complement.
AGAAAAGGCATATTAGCAGAAAGTGCAGAACTTAACAGGTGATGCTGGAAGTGTGTGCATGGGGTGTGTGTTTGGGAAGGATAAGTTCAGCCCACACTTAATTGCTGCAATATATAGTCTCCAAGGTAGGCTTCACTTCAGGATTTATACTTTTGAAAAAGTCAGCGTTTTCCATGCGTCTTTCTGTTATCTTTGTTCTGTTACTTAAAACAGGGACCTTTGACTGCATTAGCCTTCCCTGAAGTGAAGATAGAACTATTAAAAACCATATACCACTCCCCCCCCCAAAAAAAAAGAACGGAAAAGATAAGAAAAAGCAAAGGAAGCCCTTCGTTTCGTGGTAATGCAGGGAAGTGGAGATGATTCAGTCTGCTCTCGCCAACTGCACACAACGTGAAACCCAAAGTGGCTGATAAGGGGCCCTAAAGGTTCTGGGTTGTTTCTGTGGAATCTGACATTGCCGAAAATGTTTTTGGAGATCACCACTATTGATCTGAGAAAGCTTTGTCACGAAATTCCAGGAATAGCCAGGTTGCTGCTTTATGAATGCTGAAAAAGAGAATTTCACCCTGGGCTGCAAAATGGGCAGGAATGAAGAGGTCACTGGCATTACTGGGTTCCAAACCCTGGGTTTTGTTGATGTGTCTTTTCTCAATTACAGTAAGGCTCACATCTCGTGGGCCCTTGACAGAATGGGCTACTGTGTATCATAACTATCCTGGTCCCTAGAAAGCTTGGGGAACGTAGCATTCTGGAGTATACTTCAGATGCCTGCCTTTTCAATGTGCGATGGGATGATCAAGGAAAAGAGGCTTTCGGGAATCACACACAAGTATGCACAATTATAAGTCATTGGTCAAAAAATAATCATTGAATGGCAGCCACTTATATAGTGTTCTGAATGACATTTCAGCCTATAATTTGCAGCCAGATTCATAACTAGTTAAGATATGCCTTAGCGGTATGAATAATTTGTAAATATACATTTTCACATTTATGGTTTTTTCCCCCTTCGCTGGTGATTTATGGGGTCCATAGACAGGAAAATGTGTTCTTTCTTATGTGTTCTTTGTTTAGCAACAAGTGACTGAATAAGATAATTCATTACAGGGAAAAATACTCCTCAAATTCTTCATCTGTAAGTAGCATTTTATAAGAAATACACAGAATATTCACATGCAGTAAGTCTGAACTCCGAATATGCGATTGTGCACTGCAAAGAAAATGACTTCTGCTCACCAGAAAATATCAAATGGACATGTGGTGTTAATCATTAAGCTCTTCACTTTGTAAATAAAATCAACATAAAACACTTAATGTACAAAGGAATATATGAATGTACACTATAAGCCTACAATTGCTTATATTTTAAATGATTGAACAAACTGCATCTAATATGAAGAAAAGGAAAGTTTTTCCCCCCATATTCTGATAAACAGCATATCTCTAAAGATAATTCATAAGTATGAAGACTAAGGTTTTCATTCAACCTTTGAATTTCCTATATGTTGGATTTAGTAATTGTAACTTCTTATGTATGCTAGCTGACTGAATTTTAACTATGATTTGATTTGCATAAATAGCTTTCAAAGGAGAAAAAATATTATTCCTTCCCTTTTTTTCCTCTGAGATTATTAAGAATGGTCTTTACCAATGAAAATCAAATAATTTAGAGTCTAATATTGATTTAAATGGAGGGAAAGGATAATGTTAAGAGAGTTACTACTAAGATATTGGAATAATAACCTTGAACATTTTTTTTTACTTTTCAAAACCATTGAAGCTTATAGAATTGGGAATGGCGTCTAAAAACATTTGGCCATCTGAAACTTTCAGTCTATTCTAAAGTTTAAACAATAAAGGATGTAGCATATTCTGTAGCAATCTTCACCTAATAAGATTAATCTAAATGTCATCTGAACTACAACTTGTTTCTATCATGAGCAATCAGGTTTGACTGCAATTCAATTAAGTGGACTTAAATTGGAATAATATTGGTTCTGGCCAGAGTGCTACTCTTGGCATCTACCAGACGACAAAGCCATATGACCTCCATGAATCACAGAGTAAGATATTATAGAATAATCAAAACAATGGCTTTTTATATTCCAGAGCCCATGAAGATCTAAATTAGATACATTTAAAACCATTGATTTCAGTGAGCTGCAGAGTGTTTAGCTCTGCTTATTCTGTTTTTTTCAGTCAGATGTTATGAGTAAACGTGATGATTTTATTCATTGGGAGCAATAGTACTAAGTGCAGAGAGCTGGATACCAAACGCAATGGTATAATGATTAAATAAGCACTGATCAGAATAATCCTTATTTATCTGGAATACTAATTTCATAGCAATGGAATAGAATAAATGCTTAATGGTAGTTTACTTGTTCTGTGTTCAAAACACCTTAGATACAGTTTTTAAATACTACATTAGGGGCTGGGAAAACCTCTGAACCTCTGTAAAGCCATAAGCAGTCAACATAGCATTGAATCAGATAGCATAAACTCATGGAGATAGAAAATAATGGAATCCTTCAAAAATGGAAACAATCCACAAATAAAACCACAAGAAAGCTATTGTAGGAAATTAGTTTTCACTGGATAAATATTATCATATTCATCTTTAATGGTTGGCTTGGGAAATAGATTTTATTTATTGCAATTCAGGAGAAAAATATAGCTAGACCTCCTGGTTATGAACAGCAAAAGAATAATACTAAAGTGGCTCCACTGATCCATGTACAGGATTTTTGTAATTTCAAGTTTATTGTATTGTAGATACAATTACTGCATAGAAATAAAGTTCAACAGAACTGTATCATGCCTAGCAATGGAACTGCAGGAACACATATGTCTCCAAGTGTGGATGTATTTATTTGATCTGCTGCTGTCTTTTGCATACTTGTGTTAAGCCAGACTGAATTTATTGGGAGTTCACTGCAGAAACAATACGTATTATCATTGGCTTGGCTTAGCTTAGTAAGCCAAGAAAGCATAGATACGAGCATCTGCATTTATTATTCATTTAACGTTTACATTTGATTATATTTAATTTCTTATCAAACCATCAAGGCAACAATCTCTTAACAGTGAATAGGTGTTGTAAATCAAAATGCTGTGTGATCCTTATCAAGTTATTTCAGACTAAATCCCCTTGAGTGTGGCTGGATCAAGAGAAAAATAAGTGCGTTTAGCTTGTTACTACCCCATTTAGCACAGAAGGACATTGGTCACTGACTATGTCAAAAATGTATTGGGGAATATGCTCATCTCTCTCTCTCTCTTTTTTTAAACTTACATAATAGAGTACATAGCGAATGGTAATCAAAACAATAACCTGACCTAGACTGAGCTGCTGCTTCTTTTTTTTAAACCATAGCTATATTTTGTAAGCAGGCAATGTTACTATTATATTGATGGAACACTGGAATCAGCTTGTGGTAACAAATTGCCAACATGCTCAAACATAAGGCTGTCTATTAAAATGCAGCTAGACTTGCAAGCAACTTCTGGTAGCTTTTTGCTTGTTAAAGCGAAACGGAAGCAAACCAAACCTTAGCTAATTATATTTCAGAATGTAAAAGCTGGTACTGTAGTCTGATTGATCCAATGCACAAGCCATGCAAAATACGTGCATACATCAATGTACATTCTTGATCCATATTTCATTAGAGTAAGCTCAACCTGTCAATTGCATTTCCCTTGCTGCCTTGAAAGGGATCAGATATTCCCATCAGTCTTCAAAATTCAAGAGCTTTACACAGGTGATATACTCTATCTAGCCACCACCCGTGATGTTGTCATCTTCTTCTCCACAGCCTAGCAGCTTTGTTTTGGGACATGGAGAGATGGTAGAAGGAGTAATAGAAACTCCCAGGGCCCAGTGAAACAGATTTTTTTTTCCACCAGAGTTTGGGGCTAGTAGTAGAATCTTTAGTAGAAAATGTCGGTACTGGGGGGGCAGAGTCCCCCCCATATAAATAATGGAGACAGGAGTCTGAAGAATGGAAGTAATATGAGTTTTCAGAATTCAGCTAGCACCAATCCAGCTGATGAGTAATTAAGCAGGTGTAATTGTTTAGATGAGTGTACCTGCATGAATGTTTGCAATGGCTATAAAGTTTCTGCCATTGGCTCTGTAGGGCTTAGGAGCCCTGGTGGCACAGTGGTTAGAATGCAATACATGCAGACCAATGATGAAATCTGAACCGGTTTACTACCGGTTCGCTGGCTGCGCATGTGCGCTGAGCACCAAATGCGTGCTGTGCACACGTATGCAGTGCGCACCACATGTGAGGTGCACGTGCGTGCAGTGCACACCAAAAGGAGGCATGGAGTAAGTATAACAGCATATGGGGTGGGATGTAATCAGCTGTGGCGTGTGATTTTTTTTTTTACCTTTTAAAAGCATTTTTTACAACCTATTTGGCCAAATAGGTTGTAAAAAATGCTTTTAAAAGTTAAAAGAAAAGGCTCTGACGATTGCGCAGCTCAGCTATGATCATCAGAGTCTTTTTTTAAAAATCTTTTAAAAGCATTTTTTACAACCTATTCCTACCATTTTGGCGGGAAAAGCAAGAGAGCTAGAAAGAAGCAGCAAGCGGGCGATTGGGTAGGCATGGGCGGGGGTGGGGGGTGGGGATTTTTGCTATAGGTTCTCCGAACCACCCCCCGGCACCGCTACCGGGAGCATTTCACCCCTGATGCAGGCTAACTTCCCACAGTTTGGAGTTCGATCCTGACGGGGCTCAAAGTTGACTCAGCCTTCCATCCTTCCGAGGTTGGTAAGATGAGGACCCACATTGTTGGGGCAACAGGCTGACATTCTAAACTGCTCAGAGAGTTGTAATGCACTTTGGAGCAATATATAAGCCTAAGTGCTATTGCTATTGGCTCAGCCAAGCGAATTTGGCAAAGGACAGTTGAACACATCTTATTCTACCCTGTTTCTCTAAGTCACCTCTTTATCCAATGCTAAACCAGAAGTGTGGGGGCTATCATTTCACCAGCCACAGGAACAAATAGTATTTCTGCAAAATGCTGTTTTGATGAAGTCTTCCTGCTCTTGATCCCACTCACGAATGTCATCCCTATCTATTATTTTTTAATTAAAAGTTGGCCAATCTCTTAAGTATAAGTAGAAATTGTAATAACTCCATTGGGAACAAACCGTTGTTTTTTTTATAATAAATTTTCTTCTGGCATTTTGATGGGTTTAGGGTTGTTGGGTTTTTTTTGAGTTTTTCATTATGTTGCATTATTGTTTTTACTGGATGCCACCCAGTATCACTGTAGAGTTTACCATTCACTATTATAAGTGACTAGAATAAAATAAATACACAAGAGGCTGTAGGTTAGTATCTGTTTTGCTACGTGTTTAGAATAGAATAGAATAGAATAGAATAGAATAGAATAGAATAGAATAGAATAGAATAGAATAGAATAGAATAGAATAGAATTTTTATTGGCCAAGTGTGATTGGACACACAAGGAATTTGTCTTGGTGCATATGCTCTCAGTGTACATAAAAGAAAAAACACCATCAAGTACAATGCTTACAACACTTAATGATAGTCATAGAGTACAAATTTAACATGATACAACACTTAATGATAGTCATAGGCTACAAATAAGCAATCAGGAAACAATATCAGTATAAATCGTAAGGATACAAGCAACAAAGGTACAGTCATAAGTGGAAGGTCATTAGTGATAAAAATTTTCTTTTGCCCTCCTATCGATACACTGAATTGTAAACTTCGGAGGGCTTGGTATAATACAGAATCCCACAAATGATCATAGTAAATTAATAGTTTTTGGCTATTTGTTGTTTTTTTTTGGGGGGGTGGGGTGGCGGCAACCAAAGTCTTCTTGCGATACTTTCATTCTGCTCAAAAGACCTGCACCCTTTTTTCATCTCTTCACCTGCTGTACTTTAGAATGATCTAATTCCAGAATGAGTATACTGTCATAATGTTTGGTCAGCATGATGGATGTTTCTATGTAGAAAATCAAGAGTCTGACGGTAGTCTTTCATTGTGCCAGTTCAGAGGTCATACTCAGCAGCTCTTTGGTGTCAATGATAAAGAGAAACGGATGCTTTCAGGGTCATTGCCCATGGGCCTTTGAGTGTTTCTGGAGCTCTGCAAGTCTACGTTTTTGGCATACGATATGATGACTGATCAGGGAAAGGCTTATCTTTTTATATTACCCCTTTGCTGAATCTATTCCTTTACTGGCATAAAGCCAGATCAGGTTCTAAAACCAAGTGAAACATCTTTAGGTCTTCCTGAGTGGCCTTTGTGGGAGTTGCTGTAGAGCTGCAGGGGACTTCAGGCGAAATCAGTGGTTCTCAAAGGAACCGTACTGCTTAGAGAGGAATTGAGACAGCTATCCAAGGACCGGCCTTCAAGGGGGTATTTCCCTACAGCTCCATTGCTTTACTATGTCTGTCTGTCTTCCATTAAAGCTATCCTCTGGTGGACTAAAGTGTCAATATGAAATGCAACAAATCGTTTAGAAAGGGAAAGGACTGGGCACAGTGGGAAAGCATGCAATGTGCATTCATTAGTTCCATTTTCAGAACCTGTTGTTTTCTGATAAATGATGTTGGGGCTGAAACAGAGGTGGGTTTCAGCAGGTTCTGACCAGTTCTGGAGAACTGGTAGCAGAAATTTTGAGTAGTTCGAGAACCGGTGGTAAAAATTCTGACTGGCCCTGCCCGATCTATTCTCTGCCTCCCAAGTCCCAGTTGATCAGGAGGAAATGGAGATTTTACATTATCCTTCCCATGCCACGCTCACCAAGCCACACCCACAGAACCAGCAGTAAAAAAAATTGAAACCCACCATTGGGCTGAAAGGTGACAATTGAAAGGTAAAGTAACCACTTTTGGGGTAGATGGAGTAATAGTCAGCTTTATTATTATTATTATTATTTTGATTTTTTGAGAGTCATCATTTTTCTGTCCCCCATTTTGTTTTAAAACTGAATTACTCTGAGGAACCAGTTTGCAAATGGGAACATTTGTAGGGCTCTTCTCTAATATTTTATGCTCTTATTTTGTTCAGAGCATAACATACCCTCTTTCTGGAATTTGTTTAGAAATCTTTTTGCCTTCTTTTTTGTTCTTTGATTTTTATGAAACTGCATTTGGCTTAATAAAATTTCAGAAAAACAATCTTTTCCACAGAGTTTTTAAGAACCATTTTGGGCATGTTGGCTCTAGCTGAGATGCCAGTAATTGGGCCCCGTTGGTGAACCATGTAATCAAATTCCACTCTCCTCAAATTGGTTTTATTGGATTTTTTCCACTCAAAATTTGGTACCCTACTAATTATTAGATAAAATACGAGAATTAACGAAAATAGAGGGAATTAAGATTAGACAATATGAGTATAAAGTTAGAGCTTTTGCAGATGATGTAGTGGTTACTTTAACAAATCCTATAAATTCAAGTAGATTTTTGTTGGAAGTAATTGATAAATATGGAAAGGTATCAGGATTTAAAATAAATCAGAATAAAACAAAAGTGATAATCAAAAATATGTCTATACAACAGAAACAAAAACTAGAGGAAATGACAGGATTTGAGGTAGTAAAAAAGGTTAAATATTTAGGGGTCTATATTAGCTCATCGAACAAGAAACTTTATAAGAATAATTATGACTTGCTATGGCAAAAAGTTCAGAATGATATGAGTGCTGGAAGAAATTGCAGTTATCCCTATTGGGAAGGATTGCGGCTATTAAAATGAATGTGTTACCTAGATTTTTGTTGGAAGTAATTGATAAATATGGAAAGGTATCAGGATTTAAAATAAATCAGAATAAAACAAAAGTGATAATTAAAAATATGTCTATACAACAGAAACAAAAACTAGAGGAAATGACAGGATTTGAGGTAGTAAAAAAGGTTAAAATGAAAATAGAGGAATTAAGATTAGACAATATGAGTACAAAGTTAGAGCTTTTGCAGATGATGTAGTGGTTACTTTAACAAATCCTATAAATTCAAGTAGATTTTTGTTGGAAGTAATTGATAAATATGGAAAGGTATCAGGATTTAAAATAAATCAGAATAAAACAAAAGTGATAATTAAAAATATGTCTATACAACAGAAACAAAAACTAGAGGAAATGACAGGATTTGAGGTAGTAAAAAAGGTTAAATATTTAGGGGTCTATATTAGCTCATCGAACAAGAAACTTTATAAGAATAATTATGACTTGCTATGGCAAAAAGTTCAGAATGATATGAGTGTTTGGAAAAATTGCAGTTATCCCTATTGGGAAGGATTGCGGCTATTAAAATGAATGTGTTACCTAGATTTTGTTTCTGTTCCAGATGATACCAATAATTAAAAATATGTCTATACAACAGAAACAAAAACTAGAGGAAATGACAGGATTTGAGGTAGTAAAAAAGGTTAAATATTTAGGGGTCTATATTAGCTCATCGAACAAGAAACTTTATAAGAATAATTATGACTTGCTATGGCAAAAAGTTCAGAATGATATGAGTGTTTGGAAAAATTGCAGTTATCCCTATTGGGAAGGATTGCGGCTATTAAAATGAATGTGTTACCTAGATTTTGTTTCTGTTCCAGATGATACCAATAATTAAAAATATGTCTATACAACAGAAACAAAAACTAGAGGAAATGACAGGATTTGAGGTAGTAAAAAAGGTTAAATATTTAGGGGTCTATATTAGCTCATCGAACAAGAAACTTTATAAGAATAATTATGACTTGCTATGGCAAAAAGTTCAGAATGATATGAGTGTTTGGAAAAATTGCAGTTATCCCTATTGGGAAGGATTGCGGCTATTAAAATGAATGTGTTACCTAGATTTTTGTTGGAAGTAATTGATAAATATGGAAAGGTATCAGGATTTAAAATAAATCAGAATAAAACAAAAGTGATAATTAAAAATATGTCTATACAACAGAAACAAAAACTAGAGGAAATGACAGGATTTGAGGTAGTAAAAAAGGTTAAATATTTAGGGGTCTATATTAGCTCATCGAACAAGAAACTTTATAAGAATAATTATGACTTGCTATGGCAAAAAGTTCAGAATGATATGAGTGTTTGGAAAAAATTGCAGTTATCGCTATTGGGAAGGATTGCGGCTATTAAAATGAATGTGTTACCTAGATTTTGTTTCTGTTCCAGATGATACCAATAATTAAAAGGATAAAAATTTGGAAGATTGGCAGATTGGGATTAACAAATTTATATGGCAGGGTAAAAGGTTAAATATTTAGGGGTCTATATTAGCTCATCGAACAAGAAACTTTATAAGAATAATTATGACTTGCTATGGCAAAAGTTCAGAATGATATGAGTGTTTGGAAAAATTGCAGTTATCCCTATTGGGAAGGATTGCGGCTATTAAAATGAATGTGTTACCTAGATTTTGTTTCTGTTCCAGATGATACCAATAATTAGTAGAAAATGTCGGTACTGGGGGCAGAGTCCCCCATATAAATAATGGAGACAGGAGTCTGAAGAATGGAAGTAATATGAGTTTTCAGAATTCAGCTAGCACCAATCCAGCTGATGAGTAATTAAGCAGGTGTAATTGTTTAGATGAGTGTACCTGCATGAATGTTTGCAATGGCTATAAAGTTTCTGCCATTGGCTCTGTAGGCTTAGGAGCCCTGGTGGCACAGTGGTTAGAATGCAATACATGCAGACCAATGATGAAATCTGAACCGGTTTACTACGGTTCGCTGGCTGCGCATGTGCGCTGAGCACCAAATGCGTGCTGTGCACACGTATGCAGTGCGCACCACATGTGAGGTGCACGTGCGTGCAGTGCACACCAAAAGGAGGCATGGAGTAAGTATAACAGCATATGGGGTGGGATGTAATCAGCTGTGGCGTGTGATTTTTTTTTTTACCTTTTAAAAGCATTTTTTACAACCTATTTGGCCAAATAGGTTGTAAAAAATGCTTTTAAAAGTTAAAAGAAAAGGCTCTGACGATTGCGCAGCTCAGCTATGATCATCAGAGTCTTTTTTTAAAAATCTTTTAAAAGCATTTTTTACAACCTATTCCTACCATTTTGGCGGGAAAAGCAAGAGAGCTAGAAAGAAGCAGCAAGCGGGCGATTGGGTAGGCATGGGCGGGGGTGGGGGGTGGGGATTTTTGCTATAGGTTCTCCGAACCACCCCCCGGCACCGCTACCGGGAGCATTTCACCCCTGATGCAGGCTAACTTCCCACAGTTTGGAGTTCGATCCTGACGGGGCTCAAAGTTGACTCAGCCTTCCATCCTTCCGAGGTTGGTAAGATGAGGACCCACATTGTTGGGGGCAACAGGCTGACATTCTAAACTGCTCAGAGAGAGTTGTAATGCACTTTGGAGCAATATATAAGCCTAAGTGCTATTGCTATTGGCTCAGCCAAGCGAATTTGGCAAAGGACAGTTGAACACATCTTATTCTACCCTGTTTCTCTAAGTCACCTCTTTATCCAATGCTAAACCAGAAGTGTGGGGGCTATCATTTCACCAGCCACAGGAACAAATAGTATTTCTGCAAAATGCTGTTTTGATGAAGTCTTCCTGCTCTTGATCCCACTCACGAATGTCATCCCTATCTATTATTTTTTAATTAAAAGTTGGCCAATCTCTTAAGTATAAGTAGAAATTGTAATAACTCCATTGGGAACAAACCGTTGTTTTTTTTATAATAAATTTTCTTCTGGCATTTTGATGGGTTTAGGGTTGTTGGTTTTTTTTTGAGTTTTTCATTATGTTGCATTATTGTTTTTACTGGATGCCACCCAGTATCACTGTAGAGTTTACCATTCACTATTATAAGTGACTAGAATAAAATAAATACACAAGAGGCTGTAGGTTAGTATCTGTTTTGCTACGTGTTTAGAATAGAATAGAATAGAATAGAATAGAATAGAATAGAATAGAATAGAATAGAATAGAATAGAATAGAATAGAATAGAATAGAATTTTTATTGGCCAAGTGTGATTGGACACACAAGGAATTTGTCTTGGTGCATATGCTCTCGGTGTACATAAAAGAAAAGATACCTTCATCAAGGTACAACACTTACAACACTTAATGATAGTCATAGGGTACAAATTTAACACTTAATGATACAACATTTAATGATAGTCATAGGCTACAAATAAGCAATCAGGAAACAATATCAGTATAAATCGTAAGGATACAAGCAACAAAGGTACAGTCATAAGTGGAAGGTCATTAGTGATAAAAATTTTCTTTTGCCCTCCTATCGATACACTGAATTGTAAACTTCGGAGGGCTTGGTATAATACAGAATCCCACAAATGATCATAGTAAATTAATAGTTTTTGGCTATTTGTTGTTTTTTTTTGGGGGGGTGGGGTGGCGGCAACCAAAGTCTTCTTGCGATACTTTCATTCTGCTCAAAAGACCTGCACCCTTTTTTCATCTCTTCACCTGCTGTACTTTAGAATGATCTAATTCCAGAATGAGTATACTGTCATAATGTTTGGTCAGCATGATGGATGTTTCTATGTAGAAAATCAAGAGTCTGACGGTAGTCTTTCATTGTGCCAGTTCAGAGGTCATACTCAGCAGCTCTTTGGTGTCAATGATAAAGAGAAACGGATGCTTTCAGGGTCATTGCCCATGGGCCTTTGAGTGTTTCTGGAGCTCTGCAAGTCTACGTTTTTGGCATACGATATGATGACTGATCAGGGAAAGGCTTATCTTTTTATATTACCCCTTTGCTGAATCTATTCCTTTACTGGCATAAAGCCAGATCAGGTTCTAAAACCAAGTGAAACATCTTTAGGTCTTCCTGAGTGGCCTTTGTGGGAGTTGCTGTAGAGCTGCAGGGGACTTCAGGCGAAATCAGTGGTTCTCAAAGGAACCGTACTGCTTAGAGAGGAATTGAGACAGCTATCCAAGGACCGGCCTTCAAGGGGGTATTTCCCTACAGCTCCATTGCTTTACTATGTCTGTCTGTCTTCCATTAAAGCTATCCTCTGGTGGACTAAAGTGTCAATATGAAATGCAACAAATCGTTTAGAAAGGGAAAGGACTGGGCACAGTGGGAAAGCATGCAATGTGCATTCATTAGTTCCATTTTCAGAACCTGTTGTTTTCTGATAAATGATGTTGGGGCTGAAACAGAGGTGGGTTTCAGCAGGTTCTGACCAGTTCTGGAGAACTGGTAGCAGAAATTTTGAGTAGTTCGGAGAACCGGTGGTAAAAATTCTGACTGGCCCTGCCCCGATCTATTCTCTGCCTCCCAAGTCCCAGTTGATCAGGAGGAAATGGAGATTTTGCAGTATCCTTCCCCTGGATTGGGGTGGGAATGGAGATTTTACATTATCCTTCCCATGCCACGCCCACCAAGCCATGCCACGCTCACCAAGCCACACCCACAGAACCAGCAGTAAAAAAAATTGAAACCCACCATTGGGCTGAAAGGTGACAATTGAAAGGTAAAGTAACCACTTTTGGGGTAGATGGAGTAATAGTCAGCTTTATTATTATTTTGATTTTTTTTGAGAGTCATCATTTTTTCTGTCCCCCCCCCCCATTTTGTTTTAAAAACTGAATTACTCTGAGGAACCAGTTTGCAAATGGGAACATTTTGTAGGGTTCTTCTCTAATATTTTATGCTCTTATTTTGTTCAGAGCATAACATACCCTCTTTCTGGAATTTGTTTAGAAATCTTTTTGCCTTCTTTTTTGTTCTTTGATTTTTATGAAACTGCATTTGGCTTAATAAAATTTCAGAAAAACAATCTTTTCCACAGAGTTTTTAAGAACCATTTTGGGCATGTTGGCTCTAGCTGAGATGCCAGTAATTGGGCCCCGTTGGTGAACCATGTAATCAAATTCCACTCTCCTCAAATTGGTTTTATTGGATTTTTTCCACTCAAAATTTGGTACCCTACTAATTATTAGATAAAATACGAGAATTAACGAAAATAGAGGGAATTAAGATTAGACAATATGAGTATAAAGTTAGAGCTTTTGCAGATGATGTAGTGGTTACTTTAACAAATCCTATAAATTCAAGTAGATTTTTGTTGGAAGTAATTGATAAATATGGAAAGGTATCAGGATTTAAAATAAATCAGAATAAAACAAAAGTGATAATTAAAAATATGTCTATACAACAGAAACAAAAACTAGAGGAAATGACAGGATTTGAGGTAGTAAAAAAGGTTAAATACTTAGGGGTTTATATTAGCTCATCAAACAAGAAACTTTATAAGAATAATTATGACTTGCTATGGCAAAAAGTTCAGAATGATATGAGTGTTTGGAAAAAATTGCAGTTATCGCTATTGGGAAGGATTGCGGCTATTAAAATGAATGTGTTACCTAGATTTTTGTTTCTGTTCCAGATGATACCAATAATTAAAAGGATAAAAATTTGGAAGATTGGCAGATTGGGATTAACAAATTTATATGGCAGGGTAAAAAGGCGAGGGTTAAAATGAAAATAATACAGGACTCACGGGAAAGAGGTGGTTTAAGAATGCCTAACTTTAAACTATATTATGAAGCAGTAACCCTTTCAGTAATAAGTGACTGGTTTAACTTAACAGAGGAAAGAATTTTGAATATAGAAGGTTATGACTTGTTATATGGATGGCATGCGTACTTATTTTATGAAAAAAAAGTGGATAGGGCTTTTAAGAATCATGTGTTGAGAAGTGCTCTTTTGCGGGTCTGGAAAAAATATTCCTATAAATTAGATTACAAGATTCCTATATGGGCGAGCCATAGACATGCAATAGAGAATATAAATATAGAACAGAAACAGGAAATGATTACTTATAAAGAACTTTTGTATGCTGAAGGAGGTAGATTGCAATTAAAATCATTACAGGTATTAAATGAAGAAGGGAGGAATTATACTTGGTTTCAATATGGGCAAATAAGTGCTAGATGGAAAGAAGATCAAAAAATTGGTATAATGCAAAGGGAGGAAAATTTAATAAAGCAAATTAGAAATCAGACCCAGGAGCATATAAAGAGATTGTATAATGTGTTGCTTGAAATAGATTCGGAAAAGGATTTGGTAAAGGATTGTATGATAAAATGGGCACAGAATATTCAGGAACCAATAATGTTGGAAACATGGGAGAAAATTTGGGTTAGAAATGTTAAGTTTACACAAGCACAGAATTTAAGAGAAAATTTTTATAAGATGTTTTATAGATGGCACTTAGATCCCAAAAAATTATCATGTATGTATCCTAATATCCAAGCGAAATGTTGGAGGTGTGATTGTGATGATGCTACATATTTTCATATTTGGTGGACTTGCAAGAAAATTAAGGTCTTTTGGATAAGAATTTGGTGGATTATTCAAAATGTACTGAAGAAGAAGATAAAGTTCCTGCCACAATTTTTCCTTTTGGGAATTATAACGGATTGTACAGGGATTGAGACTAAATTGATTCTGAATTTAATAACAGCAGCAAGGCTGTTGATTGGGTAATATTGGAAGAAGAAGAGATACCTACAATAGAAGAATGGATACTGAAAGTTATTAATTTGGCTGAGATGGCTAAAATCTCAGCTTTTTAAAAGACAATACGCAGGAAAGATATTTAATTGAATGGAAAAATGGATTGATTATCTACAAAACAGATATCAGATTAAGAAATATCAGATTGCCTTTGAATAATTAGAAAGTTATTTTATGTAATGGGGAGGGGTTGGGAGATGAAAAGCTTTGGATGTGGTTATTTGGATTGAAGGAAAATTTTATTCTATGTTTGGTTTATGTATAACAATACCTTGTGATTGACCGGGAAGCCGGGGGAGGAGGGGAAGGGTTTTTGGGAGGAGGGGAAAAAGGGGAAAATGTTTTGTTTTTAAAATTTCATCTCGGAGGTATCCAGCGGCAACGGACGTCTGGAAGGTTTCTCCTGCCTCCAGCGCCCGAATCCGGCCGCCGCCGAGGCCTCAGGGGCCAGGTGTTCGAAAAGGACACCTGCCGCACAGACGGCCAGGGTCTCCCAGCCGACATACAGGACTGTGGGGACCGATGCTGGCGCGTCCTAGGCTCGGCGGGGTTCGGAGGCCACAGGCGCGGCCATTATTTTGGTCGTCGCCTGGGCGCTGTGCCCGTGACACGGGGCATTGGATTATAACTGCAGCAGCCTGGTGGTGAACAGGGCACGGAGAAGAATTGAGGAGGAGAAGGGAAGGAATATCGGTGGCGTGGTGGAGTGCTCCGGTGCGGGGGTTTTCTCCCCTGCGGTTGGAAGGAGCACGAGTTATTCTGGAGAGAGGAGAACTTAAAATAAGAAGATTACGGTTTTGTGGAGCTCTGGAGAGAAGAGGTGATGGAGAAATTTAGGAGGGAAGGTTTGAGGCCCCCTCCTTCTGGGGAACAGTGGTGGCGTCCAGCTTCCGCCTTCACTATGAGAATTTTGATGACATCACTTCCCTTGACTTCCTGGTTGACTAACTGTACTCTGGACTCGTTGCTCCTGTGAGTGCCCCTGGTGGATCGGAGGAAATTACAAGGATACTGTGCCTGCCTGAGGATTTTGTATTTTTTTTCCTTAATGGCAAAGGTCAGAGACCAACTGCTGGAGAGATGGAAGAATTTTGGAAAAGTTATCTAATATGGACAAGAAATTGGATGAAATAAGAGCAGAAATTGTGACTATCAAAAGGATTTAAAGGATACTCAACAAGTTTCAGCAGAAAACAAGCAGAAAGTGGAAGGTTTGGAGGGTGAGATGCGGGCAGTGCAGAAAAGAGAGGCGACAGGCAATGCTGTGCTTGGACTACAGATGGATAAAATGTCTTATTTCCTTAGGTTTCAAAATTTGGAAGAAGTGGACCAAGAAGACTTGAGAGATGTTGTGACTAAATTGTTGGGAGAATTTCTTGGGAGAGGTGTTGATTTCATGAATTGGGATGTGGATCGAGTTTATAGAGTTAATTAATATGCAATATGCACGCATCAGAGGTTCATGTCAAATTTGTGAGAAGAGGCGAGAGATGAAATTCTTAGAAAACATAGGAGTGGGGCACTGATTTACAGGGGCAGGAGATAGCCATTCTGAGGCAGATTCCCAGACAGTGCGTGAAAAAGAAAGAAATATTATTTTTGTCAAGCAAATTGTACCAGAAGGGTGGGCTTCAGATGGCTGATGCCAGAGGATTGATGATTTTCGGGAGGGCATTACGAAAAAATCAGTACAATTGCGGAGGCTACGGCCTATGTGGAGGAACACAAAGCCTTCCTGGAATCAGATGACCCAGGAATTGAAGAAGGAGGTTATAGATCATGGGGCTGAAGCTGCCGCTGTTGCGGCCTGGAGTTAGGTCAGGCTGAACCCAGAGTTCTGAGATCCAAAACTAGGAAGTGATAAAGATATTTGGGATTGTGTTGGTTTTCCTTATTCTCTTTTGTACGATATTCTGTTTATTCTTGACTCTTCTTTATTACGTATTTAAAATTTGCAAACTTAGCTACTTCGTGTCACCTGCTTGCCTTATGGCTGTTGTATGTGTTAAAAAATTTGAGTAAAATTCTTATTTTAGATAAGAAAAATGAAAATTTACCATACCTGATATGTATTTGTATAAACCTTTTTTGACTAATAAAAACTTTTTGAATAAAAAAAAAAAAAAAAAAAAAAAATTTCATCTCTCGTCTCTCTTCTCACAAATTTGACATGAACCTCTCTGGGAACTGCATGCGTGCGTGCATATTGTGAATTAACTCTATAAACTCGATCCACATCCCAATTCATGAAATCAACACCTCTCCCAAGAAATTCTCCCAACAATTTAGTCACAACATCTCTCAAATCTTCTTGGTCCACTTCTTCCAAATTTTGAAACCTAAGGAAATAAGACATTTTATCCATCTGTAGTCCAAGCACAGCATTGCCTGTCGTCTCCTCTCTTTTCTGCACTGCCGCATCTCACCTCAGACCTTCCACTTTCTGCTTGTTTTCTGCTGAGACTTGTTGAGTATCCTTTAAATCCTTTTGGATAGTCACAATTTCTACTCTTATTTCCGTTTGGCCTCTTTGCAAATCATCCAATTTCTTGTCCATATTAGATAACTTTTCCAAAATTCTCTCCATCTCTCCAGCAGTTGGTCTCTGACCTTTTGCCATTTGAAAAAAAAATTACAAAATCCTCAGGCAAGCACAGTATCCTTGTAATTTCCTCCGGATCCACCAGGGGCACTCACAGAGCAACGAGTCCAGAGTACAGTTAGTCAACCAGGAAGCCGAAGGGAAGTGATGTCATCAAGATTCTCATAGTGAAGGCGGAAGCTGGACTCCACCACTGTTCCCCAGAGGGAGGGGGGGCCTCAAACCCTCCCTCCTAAATTTCTCCATCACCTCTTCTCTCCAGAGCTCCACAAAACCGGTAATCTTCTTATTTTAAGTTCTCCTCTCTCCAGAATGACTCGTGCTCCTTCCAACCGCGGGAGAAAACCCCCGCACTCCGGGCACTCCACTCGCGTTTACCGATATCCCTTCCTTCTCCATTCCTCAATTCTTCTCCGTTCCTGTTCACCACCAGGCTGCTGCAGTTATAAATCCAAAGCCCGGTGTCACGGGCACACTGGCGGCAAGCGGCGACCAAAATAATGGCGTGGCCCGTGGCCTCAAACCCCGCCGAGCCTAGGGCGCGCCAGCATCGGTCCCCACAGTCCTGTATGTCGGCTGGGAGACCCCTGGCGCAGCCGTCTGCACGGTGTGTCCTGAACACCGGGCCCCTGAGGGCCTCGGCGGCGGCCGGATTCGGGCGCTGGAGGCAGGAGAAGCTTCCAGACGACCGTTGCCGCTGGACACCGGAAGTCGTCTCTTTTCCACAGAGTTTTTAAGAACCATTTTGGGCATGTTGGCTCTAGCTGAGATGCCAGTAATTGGGCCCCGTTGGTGAACCATGTAATCAAATTCCACTCTCCTCAAATTGGTTTTATTGGATTTTTTCCACTCAAAATTTGGTACCCTACTAATTATTAGATAAAATACGAGAATTAACGAAAATAGAGGGAATTAAGATTAGACAATATGAGTATAAAGTTAGAGCTTTTGCAGATGATGTAGTGGTTACTTTAACAAATCCTATAAATTCAAGTAGATTTTTGTTGGAAGTAATTGATAAATATGGAAAGGTATCAGGATTTAAAATAAATCAGAATAAAACAAAAGTGATAATTAAAAATATGTCTATACAACAGAAACAAAAACTAGAGGAAATGACAGGATTTGAGGTAGTAAAAAAGGTTAAATACTTAGGGGTTTATATTAGCTCATCGAACAAGAAACTTTATAAGAATAATTATGACTTGCTATGGCAAAAAGTTCAGAATGATATGAGTGTTTGGAAAAAATTGCAGTTATCGCTATTGGGAAGGATTGCGGCTATTAAAATGAATGTGTTACCTAGATTTTTGTTTCTGTTCAAGATGATACCAATAATTAAAAAGGATAAAAATTTGGAAGATTGGCAGATTGGGATTAACAAATTTATATGGCAGGGTAAAAAGGCGAGGGTTAAAATGAAAATAATACAGGACTCACGGGAAAGGTGGTTTAAGAATGCCTAACTTTAAACTATATTATGAAGCAGTAACCCTTTCAGTAATAAGTGACTGGTTTAACTTAACAGAGGAAAGAATTTTGAATATAGAAGGTTATGACTTGTTATATGGATGGCATGCGTACTTATTTTATGAAAAAAAAGTGGATAGGGCTTTTAAGAATCATGTGTTGAGAAGTGCTCTTTTGCGGGTCTGGAAAAAATATTCCTATAAATTAGATTACAAGATTCCTATATGGGCGAGCCCTAGACATGCAATAGAGAATATAAATATAGAACAGAAACAGGAAATGATTACTTATAAAGAACTTTTGTATGCTGAAGGAGGTAGATTGCAATTAAAATCATTACAGGTATTAAATGAAGAAGGGAGGAATTATACTTGGTTTCAATATGGGCAAATAAGTGCTAGATGGAAAGAAGATCAAAAAATTGGTATAATGCAAAGGGAGGAAAATTTAATAAAGCAAATTAGAAATCAGACCCAGGAGCATATAAAGAGATTGTATAATGTGTTGCTTGAAATAGATTCGGAAAAGGATTTGGTAAAGGATTGTATGATAAAATGGGCACAGAATATTCAGGAACCAATAATGTTGGAAACATGGGAGAAAATTTGGGTTAGAAATGTTAAGTTTACACAAGCACAGAATTTAAGGAAAATTTTTATAAGATGTTTTATAGATGGCACTTAGATCCCAAAAAATTATCATGTATGTATCCTAATATCCAAGCGAAATGTTGGAGGTGTGATTGTGATGATGCTACATATTTTCATATTTGGTGGACTTGCAAGAAAATTAAGGTCTTTTGGATAAGAATTTGGTGGATTATTCAAAATGTACTGAAGAAGAAGATAAAGTTCCTGCCACAATTTTTCCTTTTGGGAATTATAACGGATTGTACAGGGATTGAGACTAAATTGATTCTGAATTTAATAACAGCAGCAAGACTGTTGATTGGACAATACTGGAAGAAGAAGAGATACCTACAATAGAAGAATGGATACTGAAAGTTATTAATTTGGCTGAGATGGCTAAAATCTCAGCTTTTTTAAAAGACAATACGCAGGAAAGATATTTAATTGAATGGAAAAAATGGATTGATTATCTACAAAACAGATATCAGATTAAGAAATATCAGATTGCCTTTGAATAATTAGAAAGTTATTTTATGTAATGGGGAGGGGGTTGGGAGATGAAAAGCTTTGGATGTGGTTATTTGGATTGGAAGGGAAAATTTTATTCTATGTTTGGTTTATGTATAACAATACCTTGTGATTGACCCGGGAAGCCGGGGGGGGGGGGAGGGAGGGGGAAGGGGTTTTTTTGGGAGGGAGGGGGAAAAAAGGGGGAAAAATGTTTTTGTTTTTTAAAACTCTTTCAATAAAAAAAAATAAAAAAAAATTTGGTACCCTACATGTGCCCTACATCATAACTTAGCTTCCTGCATAAGGAAGACAAATCATATCTGAAACCCTGGGCCAATTTAAAAACTTGATTTTACTGGCAAAATTCTTGGTGCATTGAATAGCTTCATTGAAAATGGATGTTTCTTTCAAGAGATTCTGTGACATCAAGCAAGTTTTTCAGGGATTATCCACTGATGATAGAAATGACATTTGAGGATGTGAATGTTAGGAATTTGCCTCAGTCTTTTTCCATTTTTTCCTCCTCTTTGATATTTTGAATGGCTCCTTATAGTCATCTCTGTCTTTTTTCTGTGATTTAATCTTGCAGTCCTTTCCATTTATACAAAACTTCTATCTAGTCACTACAATGAAATACAAAAAAGACACAACAATTATTATTTTTTAAATAGGAAAGAATGAATCAGCTATTTTAATGAATCAGATTATTTTAATCATAACTACTTGAAGGTAAAGGTTCGCCTCGCACATATGTGCTAGTCATTTCCGAGTCTAGGGGGTGGTGCTCATCTCCGTTTCAAAGCCGAAGAGCCAGCACTGTCTGAAGATGTCTCCATGGTCATGTGGCCGGCATGATTCAAAGCCAAAGGTGCATGGAACACTGTTACCTTCCCACCAAAGATGGCCCTATTTTTCTACTTGCATTTTTACATGCTTTCAAACTGCTAGGTTGGCAGAAGCTGAGACAGGTAATGGGAGCTCACCCCATTACGTGGCACTAGGGATTTGACCTGCCAACCTTTCTGATCGACAAGCTCAGCATCTTAGCTACTGAGCCACCGGGTCCCTATCATAACTACTTAAATGACTGCAAATAAGTCATTTGATCAGTCTATCATTGGTGAAAAACCATCCACCTTCTGTTTTGTTTTCAATTAATTATAAATAGTGCTTTCAGAATTTTGCTTTGACATCTATTTGCTAGGATCTAAATACTTTCCAAGATAAACCTAAGACCTTCAATATTCCAGCAAAATGTTGAATTATCCCAGCCTTTCAACTGTAAGCCACCATTCTGAATCACATTTTTTCTCCATTTCAACATCATTTTGCCATAAGACAAGAGGAATAGGGCTGAAGTTTGAGAGATAGAAGCCCACTAAAACTGATTGTTTTATGAATTCTGAAATGTCTTCACTAGGTTAAGGGGAAGGGGGAATCAAAACTTAGAATGAACATTTCCTAGATATATGCCTGCTACATTGATAACAAGAGACAACCCAAAAGCCTCATTATTCTTCATTGATGTGGAAAATATTGAAATCATCCATACATCAAAAATGTGAACTGAATTATATCCAGTGAATGGCAAGCTACAAATTGTGAAACCACTGCCAATATTCTAGGAGTGCCAACCACCAAACATAATCCTCAACTATGCTGAAACTTCTTGTAGCCTTGATTTGGGATTGTAAAGGAACAAGGGAAATGTCTACGACTAGGACATTGTGCCAAAGGAGGATTTAAAATTAGGACACCATGTTTGTCTAGTTATTTTTCCTTTGAATCATTTATAGATTTACCCCACTCTAAACTCTCTGATATAGGACAGATCCATCAAAGTTTAGAAAATTAATGCCGACATTTTTCTTCTAAAATACAACTTCATAGCATAAATAATAGAATAAAATAGAATAGAATTTTTATTGGCCAAATGTGATTGGACACACAAGGAATTTGTCTTGGTGCATATGCTCTCAGTGTACATAAAAGAAAAGATACGTTCATCAAGGTACAACATTTACAACACAATTGATGATCAATATATCAATATAAATCATAAGGATTGCCAGCAACAAGTTATAGTCATACAGTCATAAGTGGAAAGAGATTGGCGATGGGAACTATGAAACAATTAATAGTAGTGCAGATTCAGTAATAAGTCTGTGGAAGATCAAAATATTTAGCGGTTTTTTTACTGCAAGACTCTGAAATCCTAAGATATTTGTGCTTGTCATCCTGGCAGTTAAAACTATTAACTAATTAATTAATTAATTATATTGATTGATTGGATTGATTGATTGATTGGTATGCTGATCATCTTAATCTGCAAAGCAACTCTGGGTGGCTTGCAATAAAAGTCATAAATACTAAATATTAGTTCTTACTAAATTGTATTATTAATTACTTAATTATAATTATATTAATTTTAATATTGAATGTTAAAATATTAGCAAGATATTAAAAACCCAAGGCAAGGACAATACGGTGCTGACATAGCCTGCAAAAATCTATTTTATGGTGCTCTTTTTTATCGCATGCATTAAAACTGAAAGGACGCCCTGATAATATTAACTACCATAGGCAAATGCCTTAAGATGCATGTATGTAAGAGTTGTATTTAAAATAGGATGTGCAGAAACAAGCAAAACCTGATTTAAAATTTGAAACCAAGTTTGACATTCTTCACAACTGTTCTGTGGAATGTTTCTCTTTGGAAAAAATTGTTTATTAAAAATTTTTCCCCTTATTTTTTTCTTTTCCTTCCTTGGAAGCATTCTGACACAATTTGGTGCTTCAAATGCAGTACAGTGTATAATTTATCAAGGACAAAGGCAAGCAAAGTTTTGTTAGTGGAGACATAAAATAATGCTGGAGAAAGACATTTCTTTCTTACTGTATATACCATACATTTATGGCTTTGCTTTTCCTCTCTTAGTCTTGTTTGATCGTGTGTCAGCTTCGGATGGCAAATGGATAGAGAGAAGACCATACAGAGAAGACAGTACTCACTGTATACCTGCTAAAATGATTAACATGAATTTTAATTAACAACAGAGAATAGTCATCCCCAAAATATGTGATAAGAAAG
Organism: Ahaetulla prasina; assembly: GCF_028640845.1. NCBI lineage: Eukaryota > Metazoa > Chordata > Lepidosauria > Squamata > Colubridae > Ahaetulla > Ahaetulla prasina. Next base: position 146,463,615 of record NC_080539.1, on the reverse strand, counting down.
CAACGTTTTCAAAGAAAATGCTGAAGTTCACAAAGCAGTTTTAAAGGTCAGATTGCAGGGGGATGTGTTCTTGGCAAGGAATTATGTCTAAGAGTTAAGATCAGAATTGAATATTCAGCCATAATTTGGAAGTCTCCCATAAGGAACTAGAGGGCTCCATACAAGTCTCGCGATCCTGTATTGGCTGAGGTTATCTTTCTTAGGTAATAAGCAAAATATAAAATGATTAAATAAATAAAATATACATTTTGCAAAGGGAAATTGGGGATTTTCCCTAACAAAGATCTAATTCTGACAGTGGAATTATTTCCCCTTCTTCCTAGAGATGGCTTGTGGGGGCAGCAACAATAGCAATCTGATAGGACGAGAAAGAAAAGGAATCCACTTTGATCTTGGAGAGTGCTTCCTAAGAGGTTCTTCACTGCTAAACAATGGAGGGACACTTAACACACTGCACAGAAGTCTTCGCATGACATTAATTCTGCGTTCAATGCAGCAGTCTGTCTTTTTTTAAAAAAATAAAATGTAAATCCTAATTTTAGCCTTCAAACCTTGTGGACACGGAACCACAGTGTTGTGGAGTTGAAAGGGCCATTTAAGTCATCAATCAAATCTATTTCCTTGCTCACTGCAGGCATCCAAATTAAACCATCTCCAAAAAAGCCTCTGCTTGATGGTACCCAGTGATAGGAGCTCATTACATCCCTCAGTGGTCATTCCCATGACCAAACTTTGCTTATTGTTTTGAGGGTTCCCCACCCCCCAACATTCAACTGGAATTTGCCTTCTTGTAAGTTAAGTCAAATATTCCATGACTTTGGGGGATCATAAAATTAGATAATGACTCTCTTCCCTGTGACACTACTTCAGCAACTTCTTAAAGCAAGAGTCTCCAACCTTGGCAACTTTAAGACTTGTGGACTTCAACACCAAGAGTTCCACTGGGAATTAAACTTCAAAAATCTTAAAGTTGTCAAGGTTGGAAACCCCTGTCTTAAAGAGTGCTATCACATCCCTCCTGGTTCAGGTCTTCTCAAAACTAAATATGCCTTGTTTGTTCAGATGTTCAGCCCATGGAACATTCACATTCGCTTCTTCCAGTTTGTCTGAATCCTTCTAAAATTGTCATGGTAGCAACTGGGAAGATTGGATGCTACCTCTATTAATACAGTCTTGATGAAGGTATCTTTTCTTTTACGTACACTGAGAGCATATGCACCAAAGACAAATTCCTTGTGTGTCAAATCACACTTGGCCAATAAAAAATACTATTCTATTCTGTTCTGTTCTGTTCTGTTTTGTTTTGTTCTGTTCTGTTCTATTAATACAGTCTAAAATTGTACTGGGATTTTGTTTTTTCAGCCACATTGCACTGATGGCTTATATTCACCTTGCAAATTGGAATGTGAGTGTATGCTAAGGCATCCACTGGATTATTCTTCAGAAATTTCTTCTCCTTACCAGGAATGGGTAGAAATCTCTCAGTTCAATAGAGATTTAATGATTAAATGATCAAGTCATTAAATTAAGGAACTATTTCAGATTTTGTGAATACATCATGTGTGTTTTATATTTACCCGCAAGAACCACTTTTCAACTTCTTACGGCATGACTGTCCTTTCTAATTAAAGAGAAAGATTGAAAGAGAAAGATACAAGCCTAAGTTAAACTGAGAGAGACCAGATCAGTTAATGGCTTCTGTTATATTCTCTAACATGCTTCGATCTGCAGCACAACTGAGGAACAAAGAGGGTTTCATTTCATCCCTAACTCTGGGACCATCAAGGTAGGAAGGGGTAAGGTTTATTTCCCTCTATTGATATTCCTGCACTGTATTAGAAAACAAGTATTATTTTTCTCTTTGGATAAGAAATAGGAGAATACATCTCAGACCCTCAAGGTAAATCAGACTATGAAACCGATGCCATGTAGGTCAAAATGACTTTTATTGTAACAGCTGTAATAATAAAATATTGCAGGTTTCAGGGTTTTACCCTCTTCCTCCCTCTTCATATGAATTATGGACGATCCTCCCTGCAACATTTTCTTGGCTTGGGCTCAGGCCCCTCTTACCTGACTACTGCTTTAGTAGTGACTCTACCTCCTGTTCTTAAAAGTCATTCTGTCTTCTGTTTGCTACATAATATTGTATACGGATCCCTCTTCTTTCTAATACTGGGTAACTATACATTTTTAGTTGTGTAGTTTTTAATAATGATTTTTAATATGTATTTATTGGTTTTATATTTTAATTAAGTACTCTGTGCTGCCCAAAGTCACTCTCTTGGAAGACAGGTAGCCATACAAATAATAGATAGATAGATAGATAGATAGATAGATAGATAGATAGATAGATAGATAGATAGATAGGCAGGCAGGCAGGCAGGCAGGCAGGCAGGCAGGCAGGCAGATAGACAGACTAAATTAGGAAGCATAAAAAAGCTCTTCCCATTGACTTCCTTGTTCCTATGCTTGTGATGACTTCCCTGAACACTTCCCCAGTAACCTCTTCCAGATGTCAGCTCAGCTGAACCAATGCCAGGCACTTCTGGAGGGGAGTTGGGCAATGGCTCCAAGCAGCTGTCTGAGAGGGATTTGGCTGAAGCACAGCTGCAGCAGGACAACCCTGAGGCTTCAGGTGGGGAAAGCATGCAGCTATAGCCAGTCAGTGATGAGGAAGAGGAACTGCCTTCTGGACAGAGGAAAGGCAGGAGTAGAGAAGATCAGCCAGATTACTCACAGAAGAACGCCTTGCCCTCCTTGATGGGCTGCACCAGAAGCTGGCTATTTAGCACAGCAGACAGTTGGAGACAATGCTGGAATCAACATGATCATTTCCTAGCTGTATGTTCTTGTCTTGAACTTTGGATTGTTTCTCTTCAGCTGTTTCTCTTCAGCTTTGCTTGCCTTGCCTTTGCCTGTGAATTTGCCTTTGTCTTTGCCTTGGGAACTTGCTTTTATTTACTGGACTGGACTTGCCTTTGTCTTGAGGACTAATGTTGGCTTCATTTGAGTAGCTGTGGAATTCATTGGGGTTGAGCTGGTGCTGGCACAGGGAATGCTGAGGAATACCAATTCAGGCTCAAAAGCCTTAATAAAGACTCCCTACACCCATGGTGTGTGTGTGTGTGTGTGTGCATGAATGGGAAAGCACAATGCTGTGCTTCCATACAAGAGAGACAAGTGTACTGATTGCTTGATGTGGGAACATCTACTGGAAAAGGTAATGAGAAAGATATCTCGTTGGATGTGTTAGGCTCTGAACATGAAAGACCACAAACTGTGTGTTAGGGTCACATGTTCTTTCTGAGCAGAAGTGAGGAGAATCCCATGGGCATGCAAATAGAGAAGTTATGCTTTTCCTTTATAAATACATTGAGTGGCTGGAGATATTCCATAAGGAACTTAAGGTTAGTCAGGAGGAAAAATTTTGCTTGGTCAAGAAGACCAGCATCATAAAGATTTGGGAATGAGGGAGAAGAAGAATTGTATTCAGATCTTGCTTCTTTCTATCTAGAGATCTTAGACCATCTGTGATCATCCAGTTTTGTTGATAAATTATGGAGCCGCTCACTTTGTGAAGTCAGAACATTGTTTTTATAGTTTATATTGACAATTTAGAGAACGTTGGTATCACCTTCAAGTGAATTATTATGAGCGATTCCTATATATTTGAAAATCACCTTTTTATGACTCTGTTTAAATTAATCCATTATCGTAACAGTTACTGGACTCACTCAGAGATTGTTGAAATATACTGTCAAACTTTCTTAGGGACTAACCTCTTGGGATCTTCAGCACAGAGTATTAGCTTTAAATCATTCTCTGAGGCAAAAGGCACTTGTTCTCTCTCTCTCCCTCTTTCTCTCTCTCTCTCTCTCTTTTTTTTTTTACTAAAACACAGTCCTATTGCAAGTTAAAATAGACAAAATTACATGAAAAGAGTACAAAGTTGTTTTACCAGGTCACAACATTCCTACAACCAAATAGTTAGCTTATTTCCATATGAAGTCATGTTAGTTAAGTAGTATTGTTAGTTATAGTTAGGTACCAGCTGTTGAGAAACGTTCCATATAAACAGAGTATGTGAAGTAAAAATATAGGAAGGAAGAAATAAGATTGAAGAATCATAATGATGTACAGATAAACTGATTATTTAAGCATCCAAAAGCCCAAATCATTAACACTTGGCAACTGTGCAAAACATAGCTAATTTTTTGGATATTTACCTTTTCCTTGGTTCACATTTATGTACCTGTGTAGGTAAATTATTTCCTTAACTTATATAACTGAACCATATCAAAAAGGAGGCTGAGTTGTCCATTTCATGGACTAATATAGTTTTAACATGTGTTCCTTTTTCCTAATCTCATATTTATTTAATAGGTCATAAATATGACAGATATTTATTTATTTATTTATTTATAAATTTTATTGGCTGCCCATCTTACCATAGGGTAACTCCGGGGGGCTTATAGTTACATAACATCTACAACATAAAAAGTTAAAAACAAACATTAAAATTATGAGTACATAAACTGAAATTACCCTACCCTCGCTCTACAATCAAAAAATATTCTTGTACTGAACATGTTTATCAGCATGTCTATTCCTTCAAGAAAACATAAAATGGTACTCCCAGTATCTGGGATATCTCTGCAGTGCTTTCTTTCACAATGTTTATTTCACTTTCTGCAAGTCCGCTTATTCAAGAACGAAATAAGGGAAGTATGACTTTAGCACCATTTTATGTTAAAGTCATGTTATGCTTCTTCCTAGTTTTGAATTTCAATTTTGAAAGAAACTTTGGTTTAGCAGACTAGTATTTGGTCTCACTCATGGTTAAGAGAGAATAAGGTATGAAAGTTTTGACACTAATCTCCAGAAAGACTAGTGTACAACTCTTTTTGAGCATGATAGTGTTTTTTTCTGGTGGGCCATTCTTCCCAGCCAATTACTTATCTAGCATTTTATCCATATTTCTTCTTCTGGCATCTGTACTAATGGGGGCAGTAGAAAAACATTCTGATGCATGGCTGCTTATGACCTGGTCCACAGGGAGAAATTCAGTTAATCATACATGTATTATTATTTGCCCATATCATTTCAGCATGGATCTAATAATCTTTTTGGCATCCAATCTTTTTGGCATCCATTTCATGTATAGACAGACATCCGGAGCACAGTAAGTGGGAAGTGCATGGCAAAACATGTGTGATGATATTATGACCCACACTACGGCATATGCATTTGAGTCTGACATTAAGAGATAAATTTGAAATGCCAATGTTTATGTCATGATGTTAAAAGAACACAGAATAAAAGAGTTGGAAGGGACCTTGGAGGCCTTCTAGTCCAATCCTCTGCCGAAGCAGGAGACCCTATATGTTCTAGACAAATGACTGTCCAAACTCTTCTTAAAAGCCTCCAGTGTTGGAGCACCCACAACTTTTGAAGACAAACCATTCCACTGATTAATTGTTCTCTCTGTCAGGAAATTTCTTCTTAATCCTAAATTGGATTGCTCTTTGATAAGTTTCCATCCGTTACTTCTTGTCTTGCCCTCAGGTACTTTGGAGAACAGGTTGTCCCACTCTTCTTTGTGGCAGCCTCTCAAATATTAGAAGATTGATATCAAGTCACCCCTAGACCTTTTCTTCGTTAGACTAGACATACCCAGTTCCTGCAACCGTTCATTGTATGCCTCAGCTTCCAGCCCCCTAATCATCCTCGTTGCTCCTCTCTTCATTCTTTCCAGAGTCTCAACATCTTCTTTGTATCACAGTTTGCATGTTGTGATACTTTTATATTTGTGTTTTTGACCAGAAGTCTTCCTATGTAGGTCTTTCAGTAAGCGCAAAGAGGAAAATACTCATTTTCTACTTGCTGATCAGCCACTATAAACTTGGAGAAAGCATGCCAAATTCTGTTCCGTTTTAGAGGTTCTTGGTACAGCTTTGCTACCCAACTATATTCTTGTATTTTGGACCCGTCTTTCAGAAATGTCCTCACATTTCTATTCTGCCTCTTTCTTTCTCCCTTTTTTATTTCTTTTCCCTCTTTCTCATTATTGTGATTGTTTGTCATATGAAATACAGAACTCCTCATTGACTGCAAATAAAGCTTGTATTACATTGGATCAGACACAGAGGTAGAGTACGAAATGTGGAATGCTTTCTATGGCATTAGCTGTTCGATCTTTCTTCCCAGAATTCTTTTTGTTTCTTTGGCCTAGAACCAAATGCGTTTTCTTGGAGATTTTCTGTATTCGATTCACTAATACTCTTAGCCAAATTAAATGGGATCCTTGGTCCCTTCCTCCACTTAATTATGCCTGCTCTTTTGGAGACGTAACTAATGTTGCTTGCTTTTAGTCCAATTGGATACAAATGGAAGTAATTTTATTCTGTCGTGAATTTCATTCAAGCATTCCATTACAGACCCAAATTGGAGGAAAATGTTTGGACTGAAAGAAGGCTTATATAATTTAAATAATTACTTGTAGTTTTATATTGGTTTAATTAATTATTTATTCCCCCTTCTCCGGAAATACTACACCATTGGATGTTTTTTTAGTATTAGGAAGCATAAAAAGAGTGTAAGGAGAAAAAGCAAAGTGTGAATCTGAAAAAAAAATCTGTGAAATGCAACAGGTATGATTTTTAAAAAAGCAAATATTCCCTATAATTCTGAAGTCAGAAAGCCTAGACTCTGAATTGTTTAGCTAGGGGAATAGACTATAATGTGAAAAAAATGCAATCAGAAAGTTCTCCCTGCTGTTTTCTATCTCTCTACTGTTTGAATTAAAATTTAAGCCCTTTTTGATATTTGAAACGCTAATCCAACAAATATATGCCAGATGTCTACTAATGAGTTATTTAATTGCAGCTGTTCTCATTCAGCTGTTTTATTTTGAAACATGAAAGTAATAAAAAATAAATAAGGAATATGTAGTTGTGGGGAGAGTGGAATTATTTATAAAATTTGGACCTGTGTCCTATTAAAGGAGAGTAACACCCACCTGTTAAAAAGTTTGGAGTAGGAAAAAGTGAAAAGTATTTTACAGTATTTCACACAATAACTTTCAGTTGGTTTTGGTACAATCCTGATGGTATCAGCTCCTTGATGCCAAGTGTTGCTCCTCTCATTGATTCCAAAAATTCCCACATCTAACTTAGGAAATACAGGTTGTTTGCAAAGATATCAAATAGATGAGATCACCTTTCATTTACTGCAATATGGTGATCAGCAAAAAAAAAAAAGCCAGGTTTTAATGCTGACAGGTTAAAATAATATAAATGAAATATTCAAATGGAGACTGTGCAAACTAAATGTAATGCAGCAAATGATAGAATTTGGAATGTAGAAATACAATTACTTTATAACATCAAATAACATCTGAAATAACAATATAATCTGATTTTAATGTGCGGCCAATTCCAGAAACAGGAGGAATTCTCCTGGGAGAGGTACATAAATAAAAGAAAGAAAGCTTGAACAGTAGCAAGTTTCAGAGATCCACAGTAGTGCTACACACTTAACAGCAGATCTTTTGCAGAAGCCTTACAGTCTTGGAAAATGCCATTTTCCCCCATATATCTAGGCCATTTAATCTTTCTCAGAATGGAATATAGCTGCATATGTATATTTTGCACACCGAATGATGAGAAATAATAGTTTTTGTTCTTGCCCGGAGCATTCTATGAACTATTTTTAAGCTTCTTTCCTATTTAAAAATGCTAGTTCAAGAGCACTTTTGGTATTTCAGACTGAGTTTTATTTTGCTTAGGTCCTTTGAAGAATTCTTGAGTGTTAAATTACCTCCTCTCCTTTTCCTCTTATATCTAACTGCTATTTGTTACATTCAGGGTGGAAAGTTATTTCTTCCCCAATTTATATAGCTGCCCATTTTAAATATATGACTCTGGGCAGCCAACAGCAATTAAAAATAATATAAAGAACCAAAATCAACATCGACAGGTATAAAAATGGTACAGGTAGTCCTCAAAATACAGCCACAGTTGGGCCCATAATTTCTGTTGTTAAATGAGACATTGTTTTAACCAGGGGTGAAATCCAGCAGGTTCTGGCAGGTTCTGGAGAACTGGAAATTTTGAGCAGTTCGGAGAACCGGTAGCAGATATTTGAGTAGTTCAGAGAACTGGCAAATACCACCTTTGGCTGGCCCCAGAGTGAGGTGGGAATGGAGATTTTGCAATACCCTTCCCCCAGGAGTGGGGAACGAATGGGGATTTTGCAGTATCCTTCCCCTGGAGTGGGGTAGGAATTGAGATTTTGCAGTATCCTTCTCTTGCCACACCCACCAAGCCACGCCCACAGAACCGGTAATAAAAAAAATTGGATTTCACCACTGGTTTTACCTCATTTTACAGCCTTTCTTGTCACAGATGTTAAGTGAATCATTGCAGATGTTAAGTTAGTAACACCGTTGTTATGTGAATTTGGCTTCCCCATTGACTTTACTTGTCAGAAGGTCGAAAAAGGTGATCACATGACCCCAGGACACTGCAACCATCATAAATACATCCCAGTTGCCCAGCGCCCACATTTTCATCATGTGACCACAGGGATGCTGCTACAGTCTTAAGTGTGAAAAACAGTCATAAGTCATTTTTTTCACTGCTGTTGTAACTTCGAACGGTCACTAAATGAATTGTTATAAATGGAGGGCTACCTGTATAGAACCATATTGTAGAGGGACCCCAATACCTGTGTAACCCCGACCCCCAAAAGATATACTCTTGGTAGCCTTTATAATCATATAACTCTATATCAATTATGGAACATTACTGTGTGTGGGAAAGCAGAAGTTATCTAGCTTGACAGAAGAATTATGTTGCAACGTGAAAAGATTATTTCTACATACTGTAACTGTTTACGTCTTAACCCCTGCAATATACTGGGTAAGAATAGGGTAAAGAAAGTAACTAGTGACACATGTTAGAGGATGTCTCATGTCTTGAAAGTTGTATGATAATGCCATATATGGTCAAGTTAACTGTAAACCAATTACGTATCACCTCGTGTTTTCCTGTTTGCTACTTTCTGTACCAAATACTATAAAAGAATATGCCTGGGCGGTGCCTGGGGTCCAGGCTTTCTTTTCCACGTGAGTGGAAGTCTGTACCTATTTGCGCAGATAATTTAAATAAATAATTCTTGTTTCTCCAGTCCTTCGTGGTATTCTCTCCTTCAGCTGAAAACGTAAGTTTTCCCGTAACAATATAAAAACCATATTAAAAAGTTACCTGTTTGCAAGAGACCAACCCTAGATATTATTTGGATGGGAGAAACTGCCTGGAAATTCCAGAACTGTTGACTGGGAGTTCATAAAATCATTTCAGAAGAAGACAGTGTCAAAATTATTTCCATAATATTCTCAAGATAAGATTGCAGTGCTGCAGAAGTCACTTGCCCTTCTGACTGACAGAAAGGATGCTGCAACACACACCTCCCACCCCCACCCATTCTGCCCCAATGGGACCCCACAGTTGTGTGGCCTAGTTTCCAGGCCTCCTGGAAGCAGCCACCATTTTCAGAGCTCCAACAATTCTTTGCAGAAATAGAGACTCTTTCAAAGCTTTCTGTCCTGAACCACCAACAAACCTCTGCTGGCTCTTGCCAAGGTTTGGGAACCCAAACCCTGCATTCAAAAACAGCAGCTTCAGGAGGAGCTTCCGAAAACCATTTCCCTTGCTTAAGTCATCTCCGTCCCCCAGAAACAATTCCAAGTATTGGAATCGTTTCTGGGGGACTATTCCCCCATATTTCCAATATGTGGAATATAACTATTCCAACTATTCCAACTAATATAACTATTCCAACTATCAGAACAGTGATAACAGTGCTCCAATATTTGATAGGCTGCCACAAAGAAGGAGGAGGGCTCAACCTATTTTGCAAAGTGCCAGAAGGCAAGACAGAAACAATGGATGGAAACTAATCAAGGAGAGAAGCAATCCTGAATTAAGAAGAAATTTCCTAAAGATTACAACAATGAATCAGTGAAATGGCTTGCCTTCAGAAGTTGTGGGTGCTCCATCATTGGAGGCTTTTAAGAAGAGATTTGTCAGCCACTTGTCTGGAATGGTATAGGCCTTGTACTATAGGGTCTCCTACTTGAGCAGAGGGTTGGACTAGAAGACCTCCAGGGTTCCTTACATCTCTGTTATTCTAAACCCACATTTTTTCAATAAAGAAAATAAAAAAAACCTTGGTCTCCCCTCATACCCATTAGGTGCTGAAATTAAACTCTCTACCTCTGCCCTCCAGTCCCTATCCCTTTTAAAGAACCTCATCTGCTAAATTTACTATGTTATTCCAAGTCATTTCCTTGAATTTATTCTCTTGAATGGAGGAGATGCTCTTGAGCTTCATGAAGGAATTGTAGAGAACTAATAGAGGGAAAAAAATAACATAAAGGTTTCCTTTACGGAGATGCAGATACTTATTTTAGAAACAGAGTCTTACGTATTATCTTAACAATCAAGTAATTTGTGCAAGTTTCTTTGTTTATTTGTGTCAGAAGGATCACAATTAAAACAAGGCATATTATATGACATAACATTTAAAATATAAAATACAAAATTAAAATATGTACAAATTAAACAGATCTTGCCCAGAAACTAGCAATGTTAACTGTATTCTGTCGTGCTGCTGTGACAGAAGTGCACACTGTGTACAATTGTGCAAGTGGAAAGGTGTGACTGTGACAAGATCCAAGGAACTGATCACCAATACCTCTTTTCCTGAAGGACTACTAGAGTTCCCTTGCTTGTGCTACTCAATTATGTACAATTACGAAGTCTTACATCATCATGTGTCTTTCAGGGATAGATTCAGAAAGGTGCCATATCTTTATGTTGAAGTAAGCTGCTCCTTGGTTCAATGGAATTGCGGTATTGCACAGCCAAGCTACCAGCTCCTAATTTACATCTGATGTAAATTAGATGTATTTACAAAATAACACTCAATTTGATTAATGTGTGAAATGTCATTATTTGGAGCAGTTATTGTTTGGTGGATATTTTATTTTTTTATTTATTTGTCACAACATTATATACAGGAACATATATTGAAAGGAAACAATAGGACAGGAACGGTAGGCACTTTTGTGCACTTATGCACGCCCCTTATAGTCCTCTTAGGAATGGGGTGATGCCAATGGTAGACAGTTTTTGATTAAAGCTTTTAGGAGTTGGAGAGACCAGAGTCAGGTAGTTTATTCCACGCATTAACAACTCAGTTACTGAAGTCATATTTTCTGCAATCAAGATTGAAGCGGTTGACATTAAGTTTGAATCTGTTGTTTGCTCTTGTATTATTGCTATTGAAGCTGAAGAAGTCTTTAACAGGAAGGACATTGCAATATCCTTCATGTGGGACAATTGTCTATTTTTAAAAAATATATGTTTTATTTGTAGTTTTCCTTTAAAACAACCAAAATATTTTGTGGACAGTGTAATGACAATCGTCTGTTAAGAAGGCCAGTGCTCAAGGTGGGGTAATAAGAGGAGGACATATGGCTAGAGATTACGCTTGCCAAAGTTCAAATCACAAGCAATTACTAGCATGTTGACATAATGGTTACCTCAAGCTGTGTCAGTCTGCCCCCATTCAGTATCTGACTGCCTCTATGATTCACATATGCTACTTAATATTTTTCTTTTAATCAAGCTTTCTTCTATTTTATACATCATATCTACAATGTTTGAACTGGTTTGAAATTATTTCTTTTGATCTGTAGAATCTATACCAGCGTGTAATTTTTTTCCCTTGTGGTGAGTGAACCAGCTTTTAATGGTTTATCCTTAGATTACGATTAGCGTTGCTAATGCTTAGTGTTTATTTCCAGGAAAACTTCGCTACCTTAGAAGACTTTTAAAGAAATATTTGTACTTATACAAAACAATTACATCTAGATTGCTTGTGAAGAGAATTGACTGGAACGTTTCCTAAATGCTATTGTTCAGTAGAGAAGTAGAAAAGTAGAGAAAGTAGATTTGTTCGGAGGCTGGCAAGGAGAGCAGGTTAATTTCTATCTTAATTGTTCAGGAAAATATTTTTTCCTTAGTTAGAAGTTACTAAAATCACTTGATTATCCCAAGCAGCATTCATCCACTTAATTCCATAAATATAGGAAGAAAGAAAGAAAGAAAAAAAAAAAGAAAGAAAGAAAGAAAGAGAGAGAGGGAGGGAGGGGGATGGATGGATGGATGGATGGATGGAAGGAGGGAGAGAAGGTAACACTTTTAAAGTGTCTGGGAAGAACTGGCCGTTCTCACTTTACATATCTTCTATAATTTTGACCCTTCTATTTATTTATTTATTTATTTGTCACAACAGTATATATAAGCATAAGCATGAAATAATTGTACAATATATAAGCATATATATGAGTATGAGTATGTAATGACTATATTAATTGGATATAACGAAAGGAAACAATAGGACAGGAACAGTAGGCACATTTGTGCTCTTATGCACAAATTACAGACCTTACAGACCTCTTAGGAATGGGGTGAGGTCAATGGTAGATAGTTTTTGGTTGAAGCTTTGTGGATTTTGGGAAGAGACCACAGAGTCAGGTAATGTATTCCAAGTATTAACAACTCTGTTACTGAAGTCATATTTTCTGCAATCAAGATTGGAGCGGTTCACATTGAGCTTAAATCTATTGTGTGCTCGTGTATTGTTGCAATTGAAGCTAGATAGGACTCGGCTTTCAAAGAAAATACAAGACAAACATTTAGCAAATCAAAGGTACAGAGGGAAAGAACTATTATTTGCACAAAATGGTCAAATGTGAATAAAGTTCCAGGTCCATTCATTTTTTCCTTTAAAAAAAAATTTATTTTCAAATCTCAGAATTCGTGGGGAGCAGAATTCTTCACTTCTGCTTTATGCACTATCTTTGTACAGAATAAATTGCTACTATATAAAAATAAATCATCCATGGCCTGAAACAGAAGAACCAATGTAAACTGTATTTTATATTTGAAAGAACAACAGCAGCACTCAAATACAATAAGTTTTAAATTAATGTTTATTACTTTTAAGTTAATAAGAAAAAGGTGCTTTAAGAAAAAAAGAAATATGACACAGAAAAAACACATAGTATGATAAATCATATCAGTAAATAGTTACAATTCTACTGAACATATATAATTATAATACCTAATGCTAATATTATTCAAGTGAATATATATTTATAATATCCTTATGTAACTATCATATTTTTAACCTAACTATATTTTATATAAATGAGTCCCATATTTCCTTATGCTTATCCATACGAAGTCTACGTCTGTGCTACAGGCAAGTTAAAATCAGGTCTTCAATCCACTGAGTGAAATAAAATAAAGGTAAAAGGTAAAGAAATTCCTGTGGATTTTACTGCACTAGTTGTTGCCGACTGTAGGGGGCAGTACTCATACCTGTTTCAAGGCCACTGAGCCAGCGCTGTGTTAAGACATTCCGTGGTCATGTAGCCAGCATTATGTCACGGAGCACTTTTATCTTCCCATCAAAGTGGTACCTATTTATCTACACGCATTTGCATACTGCTTGTACTTTTATTGATTTATTTTTCCACAGGACAGCCAGCCATAGAAAACATTTATTTGCGTGCAAGTGGCTTTTTCAGTCACATGTGTGTTACCTTATGCAGGTGCATTTGCATGCTTATGAATGCTGATAGAAAAACAGCCGAGCAGCCTTGATCCATTGATCATTTGAGTCAGCATTTTTCTGTGTCAGTTATCTGCTTAATAGCCCTGATTCAATTTCATCTTAGGTAGCAAATCATTTTCTTTTCATTCAGCATGCATATATATGCTTCAGATATTTAACTTTCCCTGCATTGAAGGAAAATGGGAGGAATGAATTTAAAATTTCTGTTTAGTGCTTCCAGTAACTCCACTCAGCCTAGATCTCTCCCAATGTTTTGGCCTGCAATACCTATCATTTCTGATCATGGACAATACCAGCAGGAAGATAAAGACTTAAATCATTAGAAGGAATCAAGACTGAGGAAAATTGGATTGTGAAGTGTTATGGCATGAGCCACAGAAAGAAGGATTCTCAAAGGCTGCAAATGTTCTTCATCTTTTATGTGTAGACTAGCATATTTGTATGTATTATATCTTTCCCTGGGACATTAATCTGGCTTATTATTTATGTGCCACACCGTGGTCCTTGCAGATTCTAATTTTTATAACAACCCTTAAGCGAGGTCATTATTCCTCCTGCTCCCTCTCCTCTCCTCTCCTTCCTTCCTTCCTCTTCATCCTCTTCATTCTGCTGATCCAATACTATTTCTGGAGAGAGGCAACGCATGTTGAAAGCCACCTGGAGCAATTGTCCCCGGGGGCAAGACTCAATCTGCAAAGATTGATTTATAGTTTGGTCTCTTAGCAGCTGCTACTTTGCACCCGGTATCAGAAAGAATGAGGCCTCACCTACTGAGTGGTGTCAAAAAAGCAAGAGTTTGACATGGGCACTTACATATTTTGTCAGGTGACAAGGGCCTGAAATATCCTTTCTTGCTCTTATGTGTACAACTTTCTTGTCAGTTGGATCTCTATATTGTATTTATTTTGTGAACTGGAAGGTTTTAATTTTATAGCAGTTAAGTAGACTTTCTCATTTATAGAAAATTTTTAGTTATCTTCTAAACACAGTGAAGAATAAAATTTGCTAGAGAGAAAGGAAGAAAGAACCTTAAACTTCTTTTAAGCATTGCGTTTGTTCATTAAAGCCAAACTCAATATGATAATGGTCATAGCATTTAATCATTATGTAATCAATAAAATAAATAATGGTTAGTTCCTAAGTATGCTATTGTCCTGAATTTGCAGTCTTTCTAACATTAAACTAGAGAATATCATTTAAAAACAACCTATGTAAGACAAATGGAAATTAATCACTGTTATGTGTGTTGGGTATTCATGTTCATGCAACATTGTAGCTGGGTTACCCTTTAAAAGATGTTCTTAAAAGATTATTCTCCTTTCACAAAATATATGTAATTTGGATAATTTTACCTTTTCTATGAAAACAAAACTGATGCAGGGTTTTAATTATGTTGAAATTGTGCTTGCTGCAATGCCATTATTTTGTTTTGTAGTTGTAGTTTGCTACTGTGCAAAACTGCCCTTGTTTGTCAGTAATCTTGCCAATAATTGTAAGCAGTTAAGATCTTTACATGGATAGCATTAACTGTGGGGCCAGGAATAACATTGTACGGTATATGGAAAAATTCTGACAAGTGATTAGTTTGTTAGGAATACTCTAGGCATGACTTTAGTTGATACAGTTTTCCATGCAATTTGATGGAACATAGGAACTCTATCTATCTATCTATCTATCTATCTATCTATCTATCTATCTATCATTATGTTTATATGCTGCCCATCTCTGTTGAAATGGACTCTGGGTGACTTACAAAATGAGGTTCCAGATTCATACTGTCCACTTTGGCTATCCTTCTGCTATCCGAACAGCCTATCCATGTATGTTTGTTGGGAAATCTGTGTCATGACCATAGTGACCCAGCCAAGCCTTGCAACATACTTTTTGTAGTAAAACCTAGCCTACTAGCCTCAATATGATCTGGGATTTTGCAACCTCATCATCGTATCAGTCTTAGGAGCAGTTCCTCCACACCATTTGTTTATGTCTCCTAGTGGCAGTCCCAGACAATGGATCTCCTGACCCAATGTTGTGAAGTTTTATTGATAGAATTTACCAAATTGCACATGCTTTAATTATAGGCCCAAAGGGGGCAGATATACTCACTGCCCATATAGATCCAGGGTGGCCTGAAATATAGCCTAAAATCTTTAGGTCCTGATATTCTACAGATAGTCCTTGACGTACAACAGGTCACTTAGTAACTCTTCAAAGTTACAACGGCACTCGAAAAAGTGACTTATAACCATTTTTCAAACGTACAATCATTGCCGCATCCCTGTGGTCATGTGATCAAAATTTGGACGCTTGGCAACTGACTCATATTTATGATGGCTGCAGTGTCCCAGGGTCATGTGACCACCTTTTGTGGCCTTTTGACAAACAAGTCAATGGGGAAGCCAGATTCACTTGCCAACCATGTTACTATAACTTAACAACTGCATCTAACAAATGTGGCAAGAAAGGTCGTAAAATGGGACAAAAATCACTTACCTGTCTCACTAAGCAACATAGATTTTGGGTTAAATTGCAGCTACAAGTCAAGGGCTGCCTATAGTTTTGCTTTTTCTGGATGGTCAGCATGGACCAGTGGTCATCATGGACCAATGGAGGAAAACACTAGCTGTTCCTAATATTTTACTCTTTTTTCTGTTTTAATATCTGGAAGAGATCACAATGTTTCGGATGGGTATTTGCTTTCTTATTTGGGCTGTTGAGATCCTGTTTACACAATGCTTTAGCATCATGGTGCTTCTTTCTATGGTAGCCTAAATCATGCTGGAATCTTGCAGCCTTGACCTACCTTGACCTCTGGTTCCAGGCGATTGATGGTTGAATGAGGAACAATTAAATAGAGATTCTCACCCTTTAGCCAAGCTGTTTTCATTCTAGCCCTACCTCTTCTCAAACCAATTTGAGTGAGTAGCAGACTAAGTGAAGTAGTACCAAGCAAAAGCCATAGGTATTCCTTTTTCAAAATTATGCTTTTCCGGTAAGTAGTCAGTTAGCCACCGAAAGTCAGTGGCTTGGAATTAGTAGAGAAGCTCAGAACAGATTGGTTGGTCTTCCAACATTATCCATGTAATTGAATCAATATGTGTAGTAATCACCCTGAAGACCATTTCGGACTTTTCCACTTATGGAGAGAGTAGGATCATGTCTATAGTCCATTCCTAATTCTAGCATGTTCAACCAAAGATATGAATCAAACCTTTTGTTGTACAAAGCAACATATTGCACGTTGCATATTGCATATTGCATATTGCAATGCTCTCTACATGGGGCTGCCCTTGAAGTGCACCCGGAGGCTTCAGCTAGTTCAGAATGCAGCTGCGCGGGTAATAGTGGGAGCCACCCGTTGCTCCCATGTAACACCAATCCCGTGCAGTCTGCACTGGCTTCCTGTGGTCTTTCAGGTGCGCTTTAAGATTCTGGTTACCACCTTTAAAGCGCTCCATGGCTTAGGGCCCGGGTACTTACGGGACCGCCTGCTGTTACCGTATGCCTCCCACCGACCTGTACACTCACACAGAGAGGGTCTTCTCAGGGTGCCGTCCGCCAAACAATGTCGGCTGGCGGCCCCCAGGGGTAGGGCCTTCTCTGTTGGAGCTCCTACTCTCTGGAACGAACTTCCCCCTGGTTTACACCAATGGCCTGATCTTCGGACCTTTCACCTGAGCTGAAAACGCATTTATTTATTCAAGCGGGACTGGCTTAAAAGTTTTATTAAATTTTTAAATTGGGGTTTTTATGTATCTTAGGGTTTTAAATTGTTTTAAATTTTGGCCATTTAAGTTATATGCTCGGTTTTAAGTTTTGTTTTAATGTGTATATTGTGGGGTTTTTACTATTTTGGCTGTACACCGCCCTGAGTCCTTCGGGAGAAGGGCGGTATAAAAATCTAATAAAATAAATAAATAAATACTTTTAAAAAAAATTAGAGCAATATTAAATGCATCTCTTCATATTGTTCCTCCACTTTTATAATAAAAACCACAATATGGGGTTCTAATATTAGAACTACAGTCTGTGGAAATGTATTGGATATTGCTCTAATTTCAGCAGTATATGAATTGTAGCAGTTTATTGAAAATTCCTACTAAGTCAATAAATTCCAGTTTATTGACTTAGTAGAACTTGTCTGAGTAACGAGCATTTCAGATTCTTAAGAACACCCTATTTGGAGGGAAAAAATGACAGGCTTCACAGGTGCTTCCTCTTTCTTTGTTTGACAACCTATCATATTTTCTCCCGATGCCTCTGTAGATCAGGACAAACCTGAAAACCTGCATAGTAATTACTAGTTCAACAGACTCTTGTAGAGTTCTGCAAAGTTGTGATTGTCTCCTCAAAAAAAAATTGCACCAACTATCGCGGTCCCCAAGATAACAGAATGTAGATTCCATATTAATACAATGAGGGATGACTGGCAAAAAGATGAAGCATTAAGAAAGGTCAGACACAAGAGCATGTAAAGAGCAGCCAGATGGAATGCAGCTGTAATGAATGACATTTGATAATGCGATGACTACAGATAGTAATAATTAGTATGAAAAAAATACTTTCAACATTTTAAACAATGTGATTGAGTAAAGACCCCCTTTTTTTAGATTAACCGTCTGGTATAGTGGAAATGTAGCTGAGAATTCATGCATGATAGTAGTAAGAACTGAAGCTGCACTGAGAAATGGATTAAGAAACCCTCATTATAAAATAACAGAAGATGAAACACTGTATGTATACAGAAAGAGGCGAAGCAACTAATTGGCGCACTTGCAGATGGGAAACTATAGATTAGCCATCCAAATTTAATTTAAAAAAATCATTGGAAAGATGTAGGAATGTGAATACAGAGAACTGCATTAAAAAGGCCTAAATAAAAGCTTTGTTCAGTGAAATAACGTTGCTGTGAATGGTGCCTACTGCGAGAGACCATATGAAGATCTGAGAAGACTGTGGGACATAGATGGAATATATTCTGTTAATTAAGAATTAACAGAATTAAAAGTAGCATTTGTGTGTGTGTGTGTGTGTGTGTGTATTCACACACACAAATACATCGGCAAAATATAAAACAATAATAATCTGAAAAGAAATACCTATTCAATTTATAAACACTTTCAAGATATTTATATGGGCTAGTAAATTGGGTAGAACCGGTAGCGGAAATTTTGAGCAGTTCGGAAAACCAGTAAATACTACCTCTGGCTGGCCTCAGAGTGGGGTGGGAATAGAGATTTTACAGTATCCTTTCCCTGCCACACCAACCGAGCAACGCCTACCAAGCTACACCACGCCCAAAAAGCTCAACAAGCCACGCTCACAGAACCGGTAGTAAAAAAAATTGGATTTCACCACTGATATATATATATGTGTGTGTGTGTGTGTGTGTCATTTTAATGTTTATTATCTACAGTCACCTTTCTCAGTTAGGGTTGCACCAGAGATTGTGACTGAAAAAGAACCACAGTTTTTCTTAAGTTTGCTCAGCGCACAATGCTAGCACTGACAGTGTAGGAATTTTAAAGTTTCATGACTTAAAATGAAAACACAACAGGTTTGATGTTGTAAATGTTAGGAAATGTGGATTGTGTAGGTTAAAAGTGAATTTTATTGGGAAGCTTTTCATATGTTTGCAGTTTTTATGCAAGAGAGCTGAAAATTATGTCAAGGATCTCTCCTAGGTGGAAAGGCTGAGAAAGGCTGATCTACAAAGACATACTAGGAGCAGTGGGCAAGATTTGGAACAGACAGAAGTAACAAAAGGAATGCTGCTTATCACACACTAAGCACGATCGCAGCACCAGCCTCTAATAATTGTCCAAAGAAAAGTGACATTAGTACTTGCAGAAAAGAAATTTGTTGAGAAACATATCTAAAAAAAAAGTGTAGAATTATTAAGTTCTTTCAATTTCCCCCTGTAGGTTTACAAGTTTGTATGTTTGTATGCTTATCAGTTTGGTGTAGTGGTTAAGGTGCTGACCTAGAAACCAGGAGACCGTGAATTCTAGTACCACCTGAGGTGTGAAAACCAGTCACTCGCTCTCAGCCCAACCCACCTCACAAGGTGGTTGTTGTGGAGAAAACAGGAGCATTAGGTATGTTTGCTGCCTTAAGTTACTAATAAAGTAATAAAGGCTGGATTTTAAAAAATTGAATAAATGAATAAATAAATAAATGGGTGCTGCTTGTTTATAAAATTCAACTAGGCATGAGATATATTGCTTAAATATAGGAAATAATATACCATAACACAACAAATTGAAGTCAATGCCTTTGAAATTAAGATTCATTATTAATTTAAATCAAATCATTCTCTTTTATTGATTGATTTGGGTTCAGAAACATGTAACATAGGGTCGACCTTTCCCTGTGCAGCTCCCTCTCCATCTCTTTGTCCAGCTGGCTCTAAAACATGTTGCAATGGCACTTTTTTTAAAAAAAAAAGTACAGGGCTGTTTTATTTATTTGTTCATTATCTAGCCTGCCCAGTCGGAATCCCTTGGCAGTCTTACTACTTGAACAAGACTTTCTGGATCTGAATTGTTCTAAGAGTGTGCGATAGAATTTGACCCCAAAAAGAAAGGTGCAAATTATAAAACTTCTTCTGCAAATCACTATAGTTCTTGAAATACAACATTAAAAACAAAGTGGTCTGGCAAGTTCTCCCTCTGCATTATTCTATTATCCAGAGTGCATGGAGTTGGATGACCAATCATGTTTTTCTAGTGCCATTCTGTCTTTCGTTTTAAAAATAATTTCAGATTTCAAGCATGTATGCTTGACATTTCTTTCGTCTGCGATTTTTGCTCTTCTTTACTACTAATACAGGCATATGCTTTGATAAAAACATCAGGAATCTTTACTGAATTGTTCTTATTGATAAACTAAGATCAAGAGTCTTTGGGGCTGATACCTTAGTAAAGCATGAACATTCTCTTAAACATTATTAAATAAATCGATAACTTTGATTTTCAAACTTACAAAATTACACCAGCTTAGTTTTCTCCACCGAGGTTTCTTAATACACGGTATTAAAACCCTTCACAAAAAGAACTTTGATGCAATAAAATACTTTTCCTGCAATATTGATCCTGCACTGTTTTATCAATAAACACACTTACATTATTAATATTGTAAGAAAAGGGATTAATTGAAAATTGTGACAAGCTGATTAGACAAATCCTTTGCAAAAACGTTAAAAGAAAAAGGAATGGTGTTTAATTAAAATGAATCAATTCTGATTTGGATATAAAAAAGGCAATTTGGATTTCAAACTTGGGGACAACAAATATAATTTTTGAAGGTCTCTTTAGGGATCTGGGAACTGATTTATTAGAAAACTTCTTTTACATTGGAGATATATTTCTGCCAACTGATCCAAGCAAAGAACTTTGAAATTCATCAATAGTGAATCTTGAAGAATGGTGTGAACATATTCCATTGATGTACTATCTTTAGCTCTCTTTCTGACAGATATAGAACATTGTTATTGATCGAATTTGCTTGATAGGATTTTCTTTCTCCCAGAAAGAATACAATGTGTAAAAAGCAGCACTGTGAAATGAAACAGCAGCAAAGAGGCTTTCATCAGTTAAAAAATATTTGCTGATATCTTACCTTTGAATAAAGTACACTGTACACTTCCATTCATACTTTTGGTTTTGAAATACGGCAGATTAGAATAAGTGATGGAGCTGTAATAAGTGTGCCTAAGGTATAATCTAAATAGAAAGTTAAAATTGTATTGAAGAGGTAGATGAAGAGGTAGATGGTAATGATCATCTAAAACATTGGAAGCCAATTTCCTCTGGCTTGGACTGAAGGGTAAAAGAGGTTAACAGTAAGAATAATACTTGACTAACAATTAAGAAGTGAGGAATATGCCAATCAAAGAAGTACCAACTCAGACAAACAACCAAGCAGTAAACAGTAAACAACGAAAAGGTGGCACGCAGAGCCATCTTTCCAGGCACATGAGCTGTCGCCCAACTCACCTGCAGCTGCACATGTGCGCATGCCCCAGGTGGTGTTCGGACTTCTGGTGTGCATGCATGCAATTCAGGGGACCCAGCTGGTCTTCAGAGCTCTCCTGTGCATGCATGCAGGCATGTTTGTGCATGCATGTGAGAGTACTTGTGCACAGTGTGCGCATGCATAGATGGCATTTGCGCATGCATTACGTGCGATAACCACGTGCATGCATAGATGGTGTGATTGCAAGCGCAGCGCACAGGGGAGCCATGCATTAGCATGGATAGCACATGCGCACGAAGTACACAAAGCGCATACTGTTCAGCACTCGGTGAGTAAAAGGTTCACCATCAGTGGTCTAGTGGTACAGCAGCAGGCTAGAAACTAGGAGATTGCAAGACCTAGTTCCTCCTCAGGCATGAAAGCCATCTGGGTGACTTTTGACCAATCAGCAGGAGATTGTGAATTCTAGTTCACAAAGCCATCTCAATGATTTTGGCCCATTCAGCAGGACACTGTGTTTTAGTCCTGCCTCAGTCATGAAAGCCAGCTGAGTGACCTTGGGTCAGTCATTCTCTCATCCCTACCCACCTCAACAGGAGTCTTATGTATGTTCATCACCTTGTAAAAATAATAAAGATGGGATATAAATTAAATTAATGAATATTGTTAAAATAATGTTCATGTGCATTACGTTTTCAGCTTAGCAGGGAATGTGAAATTAACTCTGTGATGTTGCCACATCTCTGCTTGGAGTCCTTTGAGAAATGGTGGTGTTTGCTTCCTCTTTTGTCCCATCCCCCCTTCTTTTTATTCTGATTTATTCATGCTAGATTTGATTTCTTTCTCAGGTTTTCTTTACTCTTTTTTCTTTATGCAAAATGTTTCCACTTCCTTTAGGTTTCTCTGTAGACAGTTCCTTATTTTAATTTTTAACTTCTTTTCATTCTCACTTTATTCTTTTTTATTTTATTTTGCTTATTATATTAATATTTACTTTATTTGTTCTGCTTTTTTGAATGTTTAATATGGGTGAATGAGAATCTGCTTCAGTGCTTTTAATATGATTATTATTTATTTTTTCAGCTGTGACCCAGAATTAAGTAGGGTCTTTATTAAATAAGTGTTCCTTGGTGAAGAAATCATAATTTGTACCATAGAATTTTAAAAGCCTGAGTTCATATCCAAGAGAAGAATAGTTTTCTGAATATATTGAAATCTGACAACAAACAGTTATTTTTCTTGACCAAAGATATTAAATTGGAATTTGATTGGTCAGATATATTGTGCCCAGTTAAAAAGAGTTGCTATAATAATTAAGAAATGTCCAAAAATTATAACCAATATACTGAATGTTTGATGTTAAAAATGCTGACTTTCAGCTATTCTATATGGTTATTTAGCTGTTTTTTTATAGTTTACTTGTAAATCATGTAATGCTGAGAATTTTTATTTATTAGACACCTGAATTGATTATAGCAATATTTCTAAGTCAAACTCCTGAAGATAAACATTTAATTTAATTTTGATGGACATAATGAAGGAAATTGTGATTCAAACAAAACGTGTTTTTTTAAAAAAAATCTGATACATGTCTTTGGATTACTTTCCATCATTGCAATCCATTGTTTATCAGATCAAGAAGCATTTTATTGGTTCCATTATAATCTCATGCTGTGGCTAAGCGGGGCTCAAGCAGCTGCTAATGGTATCTTAATACATTACAATTAAAAGAATACAGTTTGTTGATCAACAAAAATATTTTGAGGTGTTTTTTTTTTTTTAAATAAGCAAACCATTAACAAGATGTGTTTAAAGCTCATAGAGCGGGTAGGACTAGAGGATGAAAAAAATCTTGCTCTAATAATTTGGGAAGGAAAATTTGAATTCAACAGCAAGAAAGCCGATGAGATCTATGCAATCTGTAGAATTGTAGAGTTCCTTTTAATATGCTATAATGCTAAATGTGAAAGGCAGTTTGGTGTAGTGGTTAAGGTGCTGAGTTCCAAAGAGGGAGACTGTGAGTTCCCCTCCTCTCTTAAACATCAAAGTTGAGTAACTTTGAACTGGTATTCTCTAATAGCCCAGACCATCAAAATAGGATTTGGGACATTAGGTATGTAATATAGACTGCCTTTTGCTGATCCAAATATACCAGCAGAAATAAAAATCTAATAAATAAAATAAACTTTAATGTTTCTAACATGGTGCATTCATTAAAATGGATTAAATGTACATTCTATAAACATTGGTTTCGTGATTGAAATAACTGGAACATGTTACATAATAACTATAATAAGAGTTTATAGATACAGTACATAAAGATGTAATTGCAACTTTCAATTTTTATATATCTCTGCCATACAAATATGGAGACAGCTGCAGTCAGACTGATATGAATTAAATTAAATGAATTCTTTACTGTATTATGTTTTTATTTTGTTTTTGCCCAGAGTTCCTTTTGATACTGTAGATGACCTGCTTGATTGATAAATAAATACATTCTAGCAATTCCTTACACTCTTTCAAAAAAATAGCTACACATTTACATACATTAATTTAATCTTTGATATAACAAATTCTATAAAATCTGGGAAGTTCCCTGAGCCAATATATTTCCTATAGAATGGTATAAAATA
This sequence comes from Ahaetulla prasina, assembly GCF_028640845.1. NCBI lineage: Eukaryota > Metazoa > Chordata > Lepidosauria > Squamata > Colubridae > Ahaetulla > Ahaetulla prasina. The sequence goes on along the minus strand of NC_080539.1, from coordinate 146,439,289 downwards.
CAAATAATTATTACTATATATATTGTTAGAGCTTTTTAATACGTCTTTTGGAAAAGGGCCTTCCTCTTATCATTGTGGGAGGCACGTATAATGGTTATCATTAGTGAGTAAACTGTGTGAGCTATCACCTAATTTCCTTGTGAAGTGTGGAAGCAAAATTTTCACTGCAATGTTAGCATGTAGGTTGCACCATCTGGTGTTGTGAAAAGATGCCAAGCTTCTGATCATAATTACCTGATAGGAAGATATTCTAACAATTCATTTTTGTTATCTTGAAATCACAATAGTATCTGTGCTGGATGCAGGAAAAAAAATCCTCTGATATGGTACAAATTAAAATTAAATTAAATGTATTGAATTAAAAAGCATTCTTCAAGGCCTTCTGCACAAATCATTGCAAATGAGATTATTGCTTCCCTCTTCATCCAAAATGCATTATGTTATCTTGTCAAGGATGTATGTTATTGCCCCTTATAGTTAATTTGGTTTTATCTTTGATTCAATTTATTAGATTATATAGTGTCACTCCAGATAGAGATAATCCTCAATTTACAATTGTTCTTTTAGTGACTATTTAAAGTTACAACAGCACTGAAAAAGTAAGTGACTTATGATCAATCCTAGCACTTATGGCCATCACAGCAGCCCCACAAACACATGATCAAAATTTGAACTCCTGGCAATCAACATGTATTTACAATGGTTGCAGCATCTCAGGGTCATTTGCGACCTTTCCATCTATCTTCTGATAAGCAGAGACAATGGGGGGGGGGGGAAGCTGGATTCGCTTCAAGACCATGTGATTCACTTAAGTAATTCAGTGATTTGCTTAACAAGCATGGCAAAAAGGTCGCAGAATTGGGCATGACTTAATTAACCATGGGTCTTAGCAATGGAAATTCCGATCTCATTTGTGATTGTAAATGGAGGACTATCTGTACACAAGTGACTGAAAATCAAATTGATATAATATTTGGGTCTTCATTAATGTCAAAGTTCTTTACCTAATTTAACTAGAGAATAGAGCTCCCATGAAAATATGTACAATATGACATTTCATTTTTTGCATTATCTTTCTTAAATATTTGGGAATAATTATTCCTTGGAAAATACTTTTGTCACAGTGACTATTTCAAATTATGTCAGATTAATAAATTGAAAATATAGACAGAACAAAAAATGTGAAAAAGGAAGATAATCTCAGAATTGGCATATATAGACCATAATCTTTATCTATAAGAAGAGCTTCTTAAGTAAGATATGGGTTGCATCTCACAAAGACTGGGAACAATAAGGGGAAAAAAGATTTTTTGGGCTGTATTTGGAACAAGAAGAAAGTCAAGGAAACAATTGGCCTGCTGGTTGAAGAAGATGACATGATGCTGACGGGCAATAGGGAGAAGGCTGAACTGTTTAATTCTTTCCTTGTGTCTGTCTGCTCACAAAAGGAAAAAGCAGTCCAACTTGTCAGAAGTGTCACTATGAGGAGCAGAAGAGAAACACAGATCAAAATAGATGAAAGAACATCTGGTTGCCTTGAATGAATAAAAGTCTCTTGGACCAGATAGATTATATCCCAGGGTGTTAAAGCAACTGGAAGGTGCCATTTCAGAGCCGCTGACTGAAATCTTTGAGAAATTCCAAATAATAAGAGAAGTGTCAAGAGACTGAAAGAGAGTCAGTGTATTCCAATATTTAAAAAGGAGAAAAAAGGCAGACCCCAGGAAACCACAAACCAATCAGCCTGACATCAATAAGAAGATCCTAAAAAATAAATAAATCCAAGCAATGGTTTTGCAAACACTTAAAAACACAGAAGGTGACCACCAAAAACTAACATGAATTTGTAAAAAAACTGGTTTGTGCCAAAGAATCTTACTTCTTTCTTTGACAATGTGACTGCAGGTAGTCCTTGACTTACAACCGCAATTGAGCCCAAAATTTATATTGCTAAGTGAGGGATCTGTAGTGGGAGGTGCAAGAAGTTCCTGAAAGACTGGAAATACTTTCCTTGAGGTTGGATGAGAATGGACGAGGCTCTGTTCTCTCTTGCAGTCAAAAGAGAAGTTGCCCCGGAGCCCCAAAGTCCCTGCCTTCCCGCAGGCTTCTCCTGTGTGCTGATCAGAATATTTGAGCAAAGGTGGGTTATTATGCCATTTCACACAGGAAAACGCTTGCTTCCTGCAAGCTCACTTTGATCAGACGGAGGCACAGATGTCCTCCAATGAGCACTAAGCAGGTCACCTGAGACTTTGGGCAAGAGGACCGTTGGGACAATTGCTAACTCAGAATAAAAGAAATGCTATTGAAATGACACCTTGTATAGGGATTGTGTGTGTGCACCTGCCTTCAAGTAAGATTTTGACTCCTGACAACTGCATGTCCCTGCAGTTTTCTTGCAGGGATTTTTTTTTTATTTTTGTCATTGTCCCTTTCCTAAAGCTGAGAGTGAGTGACTGGCCCAAGGTTACCCAACAGGCTTCATGCCTGAGATGAGACTGGAACTCATGGTCTCCTGTTTTATAGCCTGCTGTCCAGTGGTGGGTTTCAATTTTTTTTACTACTGGTTCTGTGGATGTGGCTTGGTGGGCGTGGCAGGGGAAGGATACTGTAAAATCTCCATTCCCTCCCCACTCCAGGGGAAGGTTATTGCAAAATCCCCATTTCCTCCCGATCAGCTGGGACTTGGGAGGCAGAGAATAGATGGGGGCAGGGCCAGTCAGAATATTTACTACCGGTTCTCTGAACTACTCAAAATTTCTGCTACCAGTTCTCCAGAATTGGTCAGAATCTGCTAAACCCACCTCTGCTGCTGTCTTTAACCACTATGGCAAACTGTCTGTCTGTCTCTCTCTCTCTCTCTCTCTCCCTCCATATAGACATACATACACACACACTACACACTATCTATCTATCTATCTATCTATCTATCTATCTATCTATCTATCTATCTATCTATCTATCTATCTATCTATCATCTATTATTTAGAATGTAGTGTGCAGTATATAGTATATAGTACATGGTATAGTATGTAATGTATACATTTATGTATATAAGAATGCATAAATGTTACTTCTTTGTTACTGTAAAATTTCTCAATCCAATTCTAAATCTTAGTGTGTGTGTGCGTGCGTGCGCGCACCTTTGAGTCAGTGTTGACTCCTAGCAACTCCCTGGACAAGTCTTTGAAACTTTCTTAGCAAGATTTTGAAAATGGTTTGCTCTTTCCTAGGGCTCTGGGAAAGGTAGCAGCCCAAGATCACCTGGCTAGCTTTGTGCCTAAGGCAGTTCTAGAGCTCAGTTTCTCAATTTTTAGCCTGTTGTCTTAACAACTACATCAAACGGCTCTAGATCCTATAGTTATCTTTTTTTTTTTTAATGGCATTCAGTATTAACTTTGGTATGAACTTTGGGTGGGGGAGGGGCAGTGGGGAAATCTGAACCGGTTTACTACTGGTTTGCTGCACGTGCACACGCAGTGCACACCATGCACCAAATGCAAGGTGCGCGCACACAGTGCACGCCAAAAGGAGGCATGGGGTAAGTAGAACAGCATGCTGTGGGGGGTGGGTGATCAGCTGTGGCGCACGATCTTGTTTTTTTACCTTTTAAAAGCATTTCTTTACAACCTATTCGGCCAAATAGGTTGTAAAAAAAATGCTTTTAAAAGTAACAAAAAAAAGGCTCTGATGATCACGTGGCTCAGTTGTGATCGTCAGAGCCTCTTTTTTACCTTTTAAAAGCATTTTTTAAAAGAATCGGGAAGCGGGGAAGCAGACGACCGAGTGATTGGGTGGGCATGAGTGGGGGGGGGCAGGGATTTTTGCTACCGGTTCTCCGAACCACTCCCACTATCGCTACCGGATTGGCTGATCCGGTCCGAACCTGGAGCATTTCACGCCTGGGGAGGGGAGACTTTGATGTTGGTATTCTCCACTCATTTCGTAACCAAATGGATTCAGCTCACCAAAGCTGATAACTTTGTGATAAATATGATTCATAAAATGGTAACAAACTCTTATTTAAAGGCAAACTTGCAGCCATTTAGACAATTTAGAACCAATGCATTTCTCAGAAATGTTTCAACAGTTTAGTTAAGAACAGAAAATTATTGTTATTTTTTTAAAAGACTTCGACATATCTCTTAGGAATGGTAGAAGACAGATTGGAGGGAAACGAAGTGGAGAAAACCAAGAGGTAAGGAAATTTCTAAGCCATTAAAACAAAGCAAGTGTGGATCAGTTTCAACTCTTCTCCCTGTCCTGGAATCTCCCTGTCCCCAACCTCATCACAGTTAATCCCAAAATCCAGGGTGCTTTAGTGCAGGGGTCTACAACCTTGGTTCCTTTAAGACTTGTGGACTTCAACGAGGGACTCTGGGAGTTGAAGTCCACAAGTCTTAAAGGGACCAAGGTTGGAGACCCCTGCTTTAGTGCCACAGGATGATCTCAAAGAAGGTTGCCACAAAAGCCTGTCTGGCTTTCTTTACTCTCCTTTTACTGGGCTAAAGAGTTAGGTGAGATCTGGTGTTGCTAACACTAGTCACCTTATTGGCCAATAGCATCCCTGATTGAACCCAGGCATGATTTTGGGATTAAGTGTTCCTGGGACTATTTAAATATTTATACTGAGGCCCTGGGAAGGGGTCTATTAATTACCTGCCTCAGGGGCAAACACAAGCTGCTGGATATTAATGGGATTTTTATAATTCCGGTGATGGATAGGCCACTTTGTAGTTAAAGTTGATTTCATTGTCTTCGTTCACCTTTGCCAGGTGGAAAAAAAACCCCTATTAAAACGTTCCTCCTTCAGAGACTTTTAGGATTCACTGAATGCTGAGATCACTGTCCCAGTAGCTGAAGCTAATAGTTCTGTCAAGTCCTTGTTTTACTGTGGAAATGTGAAATATTATGGGTCATTGGCCCAATCACTCCTGAATGCTCCCTCTGATGCTCTGGAGCAGGGGTCTCAACCTTGGCAACTTTAAGACTTGTGGACTTCAACTCCCAGAATTCCTCAGCAAAGCAAAGCTGGCTGAGGAATTCTGGGAGTTGAAGTCCACAAGTCTTAAAGTTGCCAGGTTGAGACCCCTGCTTTAGTGCCACAGGATGATCTCAAAGAAGGTTGCCACAAAAGCCTGTCTGGCTTTCTTTACTCTCCTTTTACTGGGCTAAAGAGTTAGGTGAGATCTGGTGTTGCTAACACTAGTCACCTTATTGGCCAATAGCATCCCTGATTGAACCCAGGCATGATTTTGGGATTAAGTGTTCCTGGGACTATTTAAATATTTATACTGAGGCCCTGGGAAGGGGTCTATTAATTACCTGCCTCAGGGGCAAACACAAGCTGCTGGATATTAATGGGATTTTTATAATTCCGGTGATGGATAGGCCACTTTGTAGTTAAAGTTGATTTCATTGTCTTCGTTCACCTTTGCCAGGTGGAAAAAAAACCCCTATTAAAACGTTCCTCCTTCAGAGACTTTTAGGATTCACTGAATGCTGAGATCACTGTCCCAGTAGCTGAAGCTAATAGTTCTGTCAAGTCCTTGTTTTACTGTGGAAATGTGAAATATTATGGGTCATTGGCCCAATCACTCCTGAATGCTCCCTCTGATGCTCTGGAGCAGGGGTCTCAACCTTGGCAACTTTAAGACTTGTGGACTTCAACTCCCAGAATTCCTCAGCAAAGCAAAGCTGGCTGAGGAATTCTGGGAGTTGAAGTCCACAAGTCTTAAAGTTGCCAGGTTGAGACCCCTGCTTTAGTGCCACAGGATGATCTCAAAGAAGGTTGCCACAAAAGCCTGTCTGGCTTTCTTTTCTCTCCTTTTACTGGGCTAAAGAGTTAGGTGAGATCTGGTGTTGCTAACACTAGTCACCTTATTGGCCAATAGCATCCCTGATTGAACCCAGGCATGATTTTGGGATTAAGTGTTCCTGGGACTATTTAAATATTTATACTGAGGCCCTGGGAAGGGGTCTATTAATTACCTGCCTCAGGGGCAAACACAAGCTGCTGGATATTAATGGGATTTTTATAATTCCGGTGATGGATAGGCCACTTTGTAGTTAAAGTTGATTTCATTGTCTTCGTTCACCTTTGCCAGGTGGAAAAAAAACCCCTATTAAAACGTTCCTCCTTCAGAGACTTTTAGGATTCACTGAATGCTGAGATCACTGTCCCAGTAGCTGAAGCTAATAGTTCTGTCAAGTCCTTGTTTTTACTGTGGAAATGTGAAATATTATGGGTCATTGGCCCAATCACTCCTGAATGCTCCCTCTGATGCTCTGGAGCAGGGGTCTCCAACCTTGGCAACTTTAAGACTTGTGGACTTCAACTCCCAGAATTCCTCAGCAAAGCAAAGCTGGCTGAGGAATTCTGGGAGTTGAAGTCCACAAGTCTTAAAGTTGCCAAGGTTGGAGACCCCTGCTCTGGAGGATAAGCAGTTCCCTAGTTTATCATAAAGCTCCAAGCAGAGAAACAGATCAGACAGTAGCTTGTACACCAGTGATGGGCAACCTGATGTGAAGCCAATTGAACACTCATAATCTGACCACCTGAATGGCTGTGAGAGCAGCAGAAGACTTACTTTCCTGCTTCAATTTTAGTAGCTGCCCAGAGAGCTATACTGAATTGTGTAGGTTTTAATGTCATCTAGAGCAGGAAGTCTGGTGTCATCAATCTGTCAAATACCTTGATGATACAATTGCTCATCTCTCTAGCAGCCCAGGTTGCAACCATTGTTACAGTTCCATATGAGATGTCCAATACACCATGTTGAGGAAGTTTGCGTTTTGTGGTGTGAGGCTATCAGCGAAATGGAGCAATTTGCTCTAACTCTTATTCCTCTGCTCCTTGCCAATTCAAGATAATCAAGAGATTAGGGGGTATAAAGGAGTGTTGTGAACTATTCCTGGGCATATAGGGGATTTCTAAGTGAATAAATTTATTAAAGTGAAAAATGTATCATAACATGAGGTGGTTCATTAAGATGCCATTAAGGATATAATGGTATGATTATCCAAAAAAAATATTTAAGCCATAAAGTTTATCACAACTGTTTGCCTAGTTGCAAAACCAAGATTTCCCTCAAAAAATTGAAACTGGTAGTTGTTCAGTTACAAACATTCTTGGGGCACGGGAATTATCCATTTTAGACTAGGTTCTGGCCTAGTTATGGATTGAACCCATCTTTTAGTAGCTAGCTAACAGTAGAAGATAGAAGATAGATAGTAGACTCAGTTAGATAACCTGATTCCTTTATAGACAAACAGCCATATATAAGCAGAATATCTACGTACTGCCTACAGAAATCAAGCCTGGTACCTTCTGCCCAGGGTTTAAATCCTAGTCCTTGCCTAGAAATGACTGTTCTCCTACCTGCCTTGAGATGAGGAACATCTATTTCATAGATACTGTACATAATGATTTTGAATGGTTTCCACACTGTTCATTCCTTCTTTGGCTACTTTGCTATTTTTGATGTATTTTATACAACATTTTAATACAATTGATTGCAGAATTAAGATTTCTGGCACTGTTATTCAGGGAGATAATATTTATTATCAGAAAAAACAGACCCCCAAAAATAGCATTGAGAGTCTGTGGATTGGCTCCCAATTGGTCTTCATAGGATGCTTCATTTGGGCTTCTATCGAATTTCATTTGGTCAAAGGGCTCTTTTTTTTTTTTACAATTTGTGTGTGTGTAATATTTACTAGCTCTATCTGGAGCTAGGAGTTGATGCTACAAGTATTTGTCTTCCATTCACCTATCTATACATCTATCTGTCCGTCTATCTATCTATCTATCTATCTATCTATCTATCTGTCTGTCTGTCTGTCTGTCTGTCTGTCTGTCTGTCTGTCTGTCTATCGGGCTTTGCTACAGTTTTGTGCTAGCTGAGATTTGTGACATAAAAAAAGAAAAAGTTGTACTACAAGGAATTCTGTCTCATATCATATAAAATATAGAAAACCTTGTCCTATTTCCTGCCTGGTGCTCCCAAGTAGATTTTTAAAATGTATTCTTAAAGAAATTTCAGACAGCAAACAGGACATGAAGAGGTAGTCTTGTGGATTTGGTAAAAAGATGCTATTTAAATAAAATATTAATTTTCTTCTGTTCTAGTTTTATTAATATTTTAATTCCAACTATTTGGATCAGGAAAAATTGCTAGGAGCTACTTTGAGCCCATGGAAAAGGGCAGGATAAGAATCAAATGAGTAAGGAAATAATTGACTATCTTTCACCAAATGACAACCTATGCACGAATCTTCTGTCTTCCGGTAACTTAATTGGTAAATGGGGGCCCAGAGCAGCAACATATGCACCAATTCGTTAGAAAGCCTCTCCAGAGAGCGGGCAGTTCTGCTGAGAAAGTACATCAAGAGTGAGCTAATTATATCCAGAGCAGAGAGTTGGCAGAATTGCTAGCTTCCATAGGGATATGATTGGAATGGATGGAGAGAAGGCCAGAAGAGTGAATCATAGATATATAAATAGATAGCTTATTGTGAATCAGACTATCAGTCCATCTAATTCAGTGTTATTATACTGACTTAGAAGCAGATTTCAGCAGTTTCAGAAAAGAGTATTTACTAGCTCTATCTGGAGCTAGGAATTGACAGGACAACTATTTGTCTTCCACTCACCTATAGCTTTTCCTCAGCATGCATTGTGATGGGCAGTGAAGGATGTGGATCTGTAATTAATGGCTTGGGAATCCTGAGGACCATTTATTTATTGGCTTGGCATTTGATGCTGATACATAAATTAAGATCCACTGTTGTATATATTGTCATATCTTTTTGACTAGATTGAGACAGTGATGAAATCCGAATTTTTTTACTACCGGTTCTGTGGGCATGGCTTGGTGGGTGTGGCTTGGTGGGCGTGGCAGGGGAAGGATACTTCAAAACCTCCATTCCCACCCCACTCTGGGGCCAGCCAGAGGTGGTATTTGCCAGTTCTCTGAACTACTCAAAATTTCCGCTACTGGTTCTCCAGAACCTGTCAGAACCTGCTGGATTTCACCCCTGGATTGAGAGAATGAGAGACCCCAGGAGGATGTTTGGACTCAAGGCAGATTGTCTCATTTGACTCTCCATATTATGTTAAATATTCTTAAATCAAGAAGATGTATGGTGTGCTTTAGCTCAATGATCACATACATTATCTCAGTATTTCCTACAAGATCCTTATATTGTAAGAATAAAAATGGGATAGTGGTTCTGTACTCAGATTTGGAAAGGAGAAGCTGAAAGATATTCATTTGCCTGAGGCTTCATATGGAAGGGATGGGAACATTAAATGCTGATTTTAGACTTTATGGCCCTTCTTGGGGTTGTTTTTTTTCCCCATGCCTCTGGTTTCAAGCACAATTTGTTTTTGTTGTCTGTTTGTGAAAACCATAAAGCAGCAGTACCTTGAAAATTTCAATAGATCAATTTAACTGTTACTTTTGAACTGAGGAAAGAAGGATTCTCTACCCCCCCCCAAAAGTAAATTGGTTTGTACTTTTTGTGACTATCCTCAAACTCCTATCTAGATTATACAACAAACACTATTAGAAGAAAAAAACAGAGTTTATAAAACGGCTTTAGCAAATAATGTTTTCATGATATTCAGAAAACAAAAACGTGGAACAGATTGATCAAGAGTCTGACTGAAGTAATAATCCAGCTTTTTACCCACCGATTTCAGAGGCAAATCAACAACTATTGTTGTATCTAAGTCAGGCAACTTTAAGCTTAGAGGACTTCAACTCCCAGAATTCCCCAGCCAGCAAAGCAAAGCTGGCTAGGGAATTCTGGGAGTTAAAGTCCTCCAGGCTTAAATTTGCCAAGGTTGGAGGCTCCTGATCTAAGTCACTAGAATTAGCATGTAGAAGAAAAGTAGAGAGAAAAGTAAATAGGCCAGATGAATTTTACATGCCTGAGAAACCCTTGAATAGAGATCCTTTGAATAGACAGAATTTATGTTCGTATAAGTTTGAAAAAAATATGATTAATTTCTTCTAGTTAAATGTGCACTGCCCATGGTTATTTATTTAAATCATTTAAAAAAGCTGGCAGAGACAAAATGGCAAGCCTACATTTTTTGTGTGCAGTTTATCTAGCATGGAAGAAAAAGAGTCTCAAATCTTAGCTGCAAAAACACGGTGAACATGTTCACAGTAAACACAAAATGGAAATAAGGTTATTTTAATGCAGTTGGACGGATAGAAACAAAGCTACAAAACAGATGTAAGCAAGATGATATTAGAATCATTTCATGGGCATTGATGCGTGACAGCTTGCAGGACTTCTGATGCATGCTAAAAAAAATATACATTTATTTATTATTTGGATTTACTGTACAGCCTGTAAATATTCTTTGTGTACAGGTTAGTTGTGAATATTTATTGGGAGATACTGATAAATAATAAGCAATAATTTGTCACCATTCAATCATAGTAAAATTGTAACCAATATATTCCTGTTATGAATACCTAAATAAACAAATGTCTCTAGAAACAAAATTGGCAAGGTTTCCTAAATATCAGGCAGAGCTGTGCTTATCTTGTTTCTGTTGTGATTGGTAAAGATATTAAAGATTCTTAAATATCTGGATTTAATTTAGATGGATGGTCCAAATTCAAAATACTAGTTGCAGGGAGTTTCTCCAGAAAATGACTTATCTGCATTCACTCTCTAAATAAAGGAAAAGATATATACTCTGAAGGCTACATTCCATTATTGGGCTTTTAGCTCTAAAGGTTAAGTTAGCATGACCATATTGACATTTTGTGTAGACTTCTAAATATATTAAAGGAACTTACATTATTTTTACTTTCAGATTTGGGTAAAAAAAACAACTATGTCGCTGAGGAATTCTGGGAATTGAAGTCCACAGGTCTTAAAATTGCCAAGTTTGGACATCCCTGGTCTAGTTGTTTATCCTGAGTATCAGACATTTTTTGCTTTAAATTTTCTTCATCATGATGATGTGACTTGTTGCTTAAGCAAAAGAGAAATGAGCATATATGGGTTTCTTCTTGATCAAGAAGCTTATTAGGAAGATTATATAGCTGTCAGTAGGAGTTAGTATTCTTTGATTTTAGAGCAGGGTTTATAAAGAGTGGTTGCAAGAACAACTTCAGGTAGTAACTTAGTGGTATGAAAGCAAAATACTATTACTGCTTGGTTGTTTGTGTATCACATCTAGTACGGTCCTAAATTTGGGTATCAGGGATGACAATGACAGTTTCTAAACAGCCTTGTCATATCTTAAAAAATAATTTGATTTTTAATGATGGGGATGAAGGATGAATCTCAGTGTACCTAAGGCCTCTTTGAAGGATTCTTTCAATTCAACCCCTCTGATCCATGCAGAAATCCAAATTAATGCAACCTTGAACAAGTTCTGCTCCTTTTACTGTTTCCACACATTTACTGAAGAATACACTGCTTTCTTGGGTAATTGGTTCCACTACTGAACTGCTCTTATTGTTAAGAATTTTTCCCTAACTTGCAACTAGAATTTATCTTCATTTAACTTATCTGTGTCATGCCCTGTGGGACAATAAAGAATAGATCTTGGCTTTCTTCTATGTGACATTCTTTCAAATACAGTCCTCTCCTCCTCCCGGAGGTTTTCTTCTGAAGGCTAATAGTTCCTAGCTCTTTCAGTAGCTCTTCATAGAGCCTCATTTTCAGTCTCCAGCTTTTGTTGTTGTTGTTGCTAAGTCTGATATCTCCTTCTTTTTTTAAAAAAATATCTGTGCATTTGATTGTGATTTTCTGGCTGAACAGCTGTGTTTCGGTTAATGACAGGTTGAAATTGATCCACCTATTTCTGCAACATATCACAATCATTTTGTACTTCTGCCTTTTAAGTGCTAGCAGCGCTGAATCCTCAGCCCATCCTATAAGCACCGTTACTACTTTCCCATCCCAAACATTACTAAAAATGTTGCAGAAGCTAAGGCTGGACCTTGGGTTAACCTCACTGGGCAAATCCTTTCAGTTTTCTCTGAACAGAAAAGATAGAGAGAGACCAACATGGTCAGGGAGTCTTTTCAGACCCAGTCACTGATGAGTTTTTGAAGGCTGTGAGGGAAGGGACTTGAAGAAGGTGGGGGGCGGGGAGTAAGCAAATACAAACTGAGGCCAGAGAAAGCAAAAGGTGGACGACGTTCCTGCTTAACTTCTACAGTATTAAGCTCAAAAAGATTATATTTCTTTTTTCAGTTTAATGAAAGCCACTCAAGCTACTCTGCTTGGCATCTCTTATTAATGTCATATTGACGATTATTGGTATAACAACAATAATTATCTGAGCATCTATAGATGTATTTAAAATATTTTTTATGATTATTATTTACACAAAATGACAGTATACACAGCAAACGAGATAACTATGCTGGATTTTGTATCACAGATCACTAGTCGAACACTTCCCAAGCGTTTAGGACTGCGTCATGTATCGGCGAATTATGCAAGCAGATCCCAGTAAGGTGGTCTTCTGCAGCTGACCAGTGGTGATCTTGTCAGCGCCAATTGCTTTTAAGTGCTTGCCTAGGTCTTTAGGCACAGCACCCAGTGTGCCGAGTACCACTGGAACCACCTGCACTGGTTTATGCCAGTGTCTCGATTCTCAAATCTTGATATCTGGTGACTTTTTCAAGTTGTTTCTCGTCAATTCTGCTGTCACCAAGTATAGCAATGTCGACTATCCACACTTTTTTCTTTTCCACAATTGTGATATCTGGGATATTGTGTTCCAAAACTTTATCAGTCTGTATTCGGAAATCCCACAGAAGTTTTGCAGTATGATGATGATGATGATGATGATGATGACAGTATACACAGCAAACGAGATAGCTATGCTGGATTTCGTATCACAGATCACTAGTCAAACACTTCCCAAGTGTTTAGGATTGTGTCATGCATCAGCAAATTATGCAAGCAGATCCCAATAAGGTGGCCTTCTGCAGCTGACCAATGGTGATCTTGTCAGCGCCAATTGCTTTTAAGTGCTTGCCTAGGTCTTTAGACACAGCTCCCAGTGTGCCGAGTACCACTGGAACCACCTGCACTGGTTGTTGTTGTTGTTGTTGTTGTTATTATTATTTAAATCCTACTTGGTTACTCGGGCCACTAAAACTTCAAAGAGGCCTTGGTCTTAAAACATCCGATTTTCTTGATGGAGAATTGAGCTGTTCCCTCAAATAGGAAGAGCAAGGTGTAAGCAGCAAAGAAATTAGCTCCTATCATGGAAAGGGATCCTCTAAAGTCTAAACTACTTCCCCTGAGGGTGGCATGCCAGAATTGCTTAGTGGGAAGGGTAAGATCAAATAACTTCTGCAACCTAGTCACCTCATCTCTTTAGTTGAACATTATGATTGGATTGAATAGTCCGAAGCTTTAAAGGAGATACCATCAGTAGAATGGCTTGCATCTAGAATTTGTGGGTGTTTCATCACTGGAGCTTTTCAAGAAGAGATTGGACAGCTATTTGGTATAAGGTCTTCTACTCAAGCAGAGGGTTGGACAAGAAGACCTCTAGGGTCACTTCCAACTCTGTTATTATATGTTCTGTCCTCTAATTACTAAAGCACATATTGATTGACATGACCAGATGAACTAATTAATGTAAGGCTACATTAATAGAATCTTGCCAATTTGAAAGTACAACCTTCTCCACCCCCCGCCAATCTCCTCTATGGTCTGAGAAGTTAGAGAGGGTTTCTTCGGAGCCTCTTTCTCTGCCCATTATGCAGTTGCTGGTTATGTCCTCTTTTATCTCAGTATTCCCTAGGCAGCATCTCTTTGACCTGTTTCTCGAAAGTCTTTCTCACATACCATTATACATACCCAAGAAAGAAGAAACTGAACTTCCTTGTTGGATAACCAAAGTAGCCTTAATAGGAATTCTCATTTTAGATTCCTCCTACTTAATAGTTCATATTTCACATTTGAAATATATTTATAGCCAAATGATCAGAGATAGTACTTTCTTCTCTCCCAAATCATAAAAGACTTTTGTGACAAATACCTTTATTAAAATATATGTTCCTAAGGTAAAATTATACTCCTAATTTTATGCTACCTCTGATTTTACAGATTTCTTTCTCTTTTTCAGAGGTCTATTATCTAAAATGTAAACAAGGAATCGACCACTAACCCACTTTATGTAATAATACTGGCTAATTCTGATTTCTACCAATGCAATATGACCCATTTCACAGTTTATTTTCAGAAGCTTTTTTAAAAATTTCATTTGGCCTCTGTGTAAATGCAGTTAATTTTTGTCTTGACTACAGTAGTTTCTGGTGTTTATTTTAAAATACTGATTTTGGTACTCCTTGACTTATAATCACAATTGGAACCAGAATCTTGGTCATTGAACAAGCAGTCACTAAATGAGACACAAAGTAACTGCTTTGCTCAACAACCACAAACCTGGCACTCCTGGTTGTAGTCATTAAGTGATCTTGCAAGTCATTAAGTGATCTTGCAAGTCATTAAGATCTTGCAAGTCATAAGTTGACTTTGTATATAATATACAAATGGATGAAGACTATTGCTTGACATAGTGTAAGCCGCCCTGAGTCTTCGGAGAACGGCGGGATATAAATGCAAATAATAATAAATAATAATAAATAAAAATTAAGAGGATGGAGTCCCAAGTAAGAAGGGAAGGTATCTCAGGGAGGTGGGGGAGGCCCAGTGCAGTTAATGTGTGATTGTCACTCTGCTCAGGAGCTGAAAATTCTACATGCCAAAACTCAAGCAATATTTTCATCCCCTTAGCAGAGAGAGGGAGTCTCACATGTAACCTGTGCAGGTCCTCCCAAGACCATCCCTGTCTCCACTTCTTTCCTTACCACACAGCCTCTCTGCTCTGGAGCTGAAAATACTGTTCGGACTACAGCTATCTCTCATCTCTGGGGACTAGCTGAAAAGGCTGCCTGCTGAAGGAGTTCAGCTCTACGCCTGCTTTGGATTTTGACAAAGATGAAAATCTCCCTAGCCAGTCTTAACTTCTGCATTGGGGGGGGGGAGTTACCAAAAAACCCACAATACTTTACTGATACTAGTGAAAATATTTGAATGATTGATCAGCTTGATGTCAACTCTTCCTGACCACATAAATCGATTCTTTCCTATGACAATTTGTCCCTAACCTGGTTATTCAGGTCTTCTAACGGTGCACCTATTGCCACTGTAACTGATTCCACCCATTTCATTGCTGATTGTCCTCGTCTTCTCTTTCCTTCCACATTTCCTAGCATTAGAACCTTCTCCAGAGAGTTAGGTCTTTGCATAATGTGTCCTAAGGAGGATGATTTGAGCCTGGTCATTTATGCCTGGAGTGAGAATTCTGGGTTAATTTGTTAATGAACCATTTGTTTGGTTTCTTGATTTTGCAGCATATGCCCTGGAGTCTTTTCCAGCATAAAGGTTCAAAGGCATCAGTACTTTTTTTATCCTGTATCTGGTTTGGTTCTGCAACCCAACAAGACAGACACAGACTTCAGAGGATAATTAGAACTGCAAAAAAAAAAAAAAACCCACAATTGCTACCAACCTGCCTTCCATTGAGGACCTGTATACTGCACAGCCAAAAAGAGGGCTGTGAAAATAATTACAGACCCCTTGCATCCTGGACATAAACTGTTTCAACTCCTGCCCTCAAAATGACACTATAGAGCACTGCACACCAGAACAACTAGACACAAGAATAGTTTTTTCCCGAACGCCATCACTCTGCTAAACAAATAATTCCCTCAACACTGTCAAACTAGTTACTAAGTCTGCACTACTATTAATCTTCTCATTGTTCCCATCACCCATCTCCTTACACTTATGACTGTATGACTATAACTTTGTTGCTTGTATCCTTACGATTTATATTTATATTGATCGTTTCCTGATTGCTTATTTGTACCCTATGACTATCATTAAGTGTTATATCTTAGAATTCTTGATGAATGTATCTTTTCTTTTATGTACACTGAGAGCATATGCACCAAGACAAATTCCTTGTGTGTCCAATCACACTTGGCCAATAAAAATTCTATTCTATTCTATCTTCAAAGTGCAGTTTTTGCTTCCATAGAATACTAGTGGGAATACCTTTGTTTGTTTGCACAATTCTGATCTTTGTAGGTATAGACATATCCTGGCACCTGAATATCTTTATGGCTATTCTACCAAGTGCTAGTCAATGGCATATTTCTTGACTGCTTGTATCTTCACTTTTAATGATTGGTCTTAAAAGGCAGACATGATCCAACAATCATGTCTAGAAGATTTAGTAACTTCACTGTCAGTTCTAAAGCTGGTTGTTTTACTTGTTGTCATGGGTTTGCTTTTCTTTATATTTAACTTTAGTCCCATTTTTTTTCTTGATTTTTCTTACTAGACTTTATAGATTCTTTGCAATTTTTGGTTCCACATTTCCTAGCATTAGAACCTTCTCCAGAGAGTTAGGTCTTTGCATAATGTGTCCTAAGGAGGATGATTTGAGCCTGGTCATTTATGCCTGGAGTGAGAATTCTGGGTTAATTTGTTAATGAACCATTTGTTTGGTTTCTTGATTTTGCAGCATATGCCCTGGAGTCTTTTCCAGCATAAAGGTTCAAAGGCATCAGTACTTTTTCTATACTGTATCTGGTTTGGTTCTGCAACCCAACAAGACAAACACAGACTTCAGAGGATAATTAGAACTGCAAAACAAAAACAAAAACCCACAATTGCTACCAATCTGCCTTCCATTGAGGACCTGTATACTGCACAGCCAAAAAGAGGGCTGTGAAAATATTTACAGACCCCTTGCATCCTGGACATAAACTGTTTCAACTCCTGCCCTCAAAATGACACTATAGAGCACTGCACACCAGAACAACTAGACACAAGAATAGTTTTTTCCCGAACGCCATCACTCTGCTAAACAAATAATTCCCTCAACACTGTCAAACTAGTTACTAAGTCTGCACTACTATTAATCTTCTCATTGTTCCCATCACCCATCTCCTTACACTTATGACTGTATGACTATAACTTTGTTGCTTGTATCCTTACGATTTATATTTATATTGATCGTTTCCTGATTGCTTATTTGTACCCTATGACTATCATTAAGTGTTATATTTTAGAATTCTTGATGAATGTATCTTTTCTTTTATGTACACTGAGAGCATATGCACCAAGACAAATTCCTTGTGTGTCCAATCACACTTGGCCAATAAAAATTCTATTCTATCCTATCTTCAAAGTGCAGTTTTTGCTTCCATAGAATACTAGTGGGAATACCTTTGTTTGTTTGCACAATTCTGATCTTTGTAGGTATAGACATATCCTGGCACCTGAATATCTTTATGGCTATTCTACCAAGTGCTAGTCAATGGCATATTTCTTGACTGCTTGTATCTTCACTTTTAATGATTGGTCTTAAAAGGCAGACATGATCCAACAACCATGTCTAGAAGATTTAGTAACTTCACTGTCAGTTCTAAAGCTGGTTGTTTTACTTGTTGTTATGGGTTTGCTTTTCTTTATATTTAACTTTAGTCCCATTTTTTTTCTTGATTTTTCTTACTAGACTTTATAGATTCTTTGCAATTTTTTGGTTCCAATTTTAAAACTATGACCATCTTCTTCCAGCTCAGTTTCCCTTAAATGTAGGCTGAATAAATAAGGAGAAAGTATGGAGCCTTGACTCTCTGCTTTACCAACCTGAAGCCAGTCTGTAAATTCCTCACCTACTGTATATATATAGATTTATCAGGAGGGCAGTGAACCATTCAGGGATTCTCGTTGTTCTAAGCACATTCTACAGCTTGACAGATAATGTTTAATTTATTTTACTTTAAATGCAGCTCAGTGTAATAATTTTGCCATATGGATCTGTTCAAGCAAAATCCTAAGAAAATAGTTCATTTAAGGATTTATACTTCAGTTGAATTACATGCAATTTACAAAATTAAATACTTTCATAACTTTTCTAGAGATTGCATTTGTAACTGACGTCCAAGGAAAAGACCAAATACATGGAAATCAGATTTTCATTTTTAAATAGGTTTATTAAAAAGACAGTAGAGTTAGATTCAGTAAAAACGAATGAGATATAGAATACTATACATGCAAAGCTAGTTTAAAGGAGCACGATATACTAAAGCGACATTCCCATTTGACAAAGCAATGATTATATTTTTATTGCAATAGGCAAATGTAGTTTTCATTATTCTCTATTTTCAGTCTCCAGTTCTAAAGGATTTTGGATTGAGTAGAAGAAGAAAGTCTATAAAGAAATGTCTAATGTCTGTGAGATTCCATTGTAATTAATATTGAGGCCATTATAGGCTCCCAATACTATCTCTGTATAATGAAATACTTCTGCTGTGTAGAATAATCCTTAATGCAGGTGCTTCTTTTTAAATTTAATTAGAGACATTGTCAAATGTAGCTCATTTTTAAAAAGAACTATATCTTAATGGGCTTTTCTGTTTTATTCAGCCCTTTTATTAAACCAGTTTGCAGAATGAGATGGTATCCAGGAACAGAATCTGAATGGCAATAATAGTGACTTGGATAGTGACACTCATCATGCCTGTGGTGAATTTCCTGAGTTTTACCTTGCACCTCTCTGGGCCCTAAATATCCGCTTTGGATGGTTGAAGGATTATCTGGAATGACGAATAGATAACACACAAAACTCTGATGGGAAAACAACATTTAACATAACATAACATAACATAACATCAGAGTTGGAAGGGACCTTGGAGGCCTTCTAGTCCAACCCCCTGCCCAGGCAGGAAACCCTACACCATCTCAGTCAGATGGTTATCCAACATTTTCTTAAAAATTTCCAGTGTTGGAGCATTCACAACTTCTGAAGGCAAGTTGTTCCACTTATTAATTGTTCTAACTGTCAGGAAATTTCTCCTTAGTTCTAAGTTGCTTCTTTCCTTGATCAGTTTCCACCCATTGCTTCTTGTTCTACCCTCAGGTGCTCTGGAGAACAGCCCGACTCCCACTTCTCTGTGGCAGCCCCTGAGATATTGGAACACTGCTATCATGTCTCCCCTAGTCCTTCTTTTTGTTAAACTAGACATACCCAGTTCCTGCAACCGTTCTTCATATGTTTTATCCTCCAGTCCCCTAATCATCTTTGTTGCTCTTCTCTGCACTCTTTCTAGAGTCTCAAGATCTTTTTTACATCTGGGAACCAAAACTGGATACAATATTCCAAGCGTGGTCTTACCAAGGCATTATAAAGTGGTACTAACACTTCATGTGATCTTGATTCTATGCCTCTGTTTATGCAGCCCAGAACTGTGTTGGCTTTTTAACAGCTGCTGCACACTGCTGGCTCATATCTAGATGGTTATCCACTAGGACTCCAAGATCCCTCTCACAGGTACTACTATTGAGCAAGGTACCACATATACGGTACTGGTGCATTTTGTTTTTGGCCTAAATGTAGAACCTTACTTTTTCACTGTTGAATTTCATTTTGTTAGATAGCGCCCAATGTTCAAGTCTGTCAAGATCTTTCTGTAACTTGAGCCTATCTTCTGGAGTGTTGGCTATTCCTGCCAGCTTGGTGTCATCTGCAAATTTGATGAGTTCCCCATCTATCCCTCGTCCAAGTCATTGATGAAGATGTTGAAGAGTACTGGGCCTAAAACAGAGCCTTGGGGTACTCCACTGCATACTTCCCTCCATGTGGATGTAGTTCCGTTGAGGACTACACGTTGAGTGCGGTTGGTCAGCCAGTTACGAATCCATCTGGTGGTGGTGCTGTCTAACCCACATTTTTCTACTTTATCTAGTAGTAGGTTATGGTCTACTTTATCAAATGCTTTACTGAAGTCCAAGTAAATTATATCAACAGCATTCCTCTGGTCTACTAATTTTGTCATTTTGTCAAAGAATGCGATAAGATTAGTCTGGCATGATCTGTTTTTGACAAACCCATGTTGGCTTTTGGTTATTACTTTGTTTGCTTCTAGGTGTTCGGTGATTCGTTGCTTGATTATCTTTTCCAGAATCTTCCCCGGTATTGAGGTCAGACTGATAGGTCTGTAGTTTCCTGGATCTGTTTTTTTCCCCTTTTTTGAAGATGGGAACTACATCAGCTCTTTTCCAGACCTCTGGCAGCTCCTGTGCTCCAGGATCTTTGAAAGATATAGTTCAGTGGTTCTGAGATCACGCCTGCCAGTTCCTACAGAACCTTGGGGTGTAATCCATCCGTCCTGGTGATTTGAACTCGCCTAGGTAGACAGGTGTTCACTTACCATTTTCTTCCCTATTTTAACTTGTGTTTCTAATCTGTTTTTGTAGTGCTGTTTTTGATAGGTTGGATTGTTTTTCCTTTTGTGTAAAGACAGATGCAAAATATGAGTTAAGTAGATCTGCTTTCTCCTGTTGCTTGTCATCTTCTTGCCACTTTCTCCCAGCAATGGGCCAATTGTTTCCTTGACTTTTTCTTGTTTTTAACATGTTGGAAGAAGCTTTTTATTATTTTACTTTTGTCGCTAGCCTTTGTTCATTGTGAGCCTTAGCTTTCCTCACTTCATCTTTACAGGCTCGGCTATTTGCTGATATTCTGCCTTAGTTGAATTACATGCAATTTACAAAATTAAATACTTTCATAACTTTTCTAGAGATTGCATTTGTAACTGACGTCCAAGGAAAAGACCAAATACATGGAAATCAGATTTTCATTTTTAAATAGGTTTATTAAAAAGACAGTAGAGTTAGATTCAGTAAAAACGAATGAGATATAGAATACTATACATGCAAAGCTAGTTTAAAGGAGCACGATATACTAAAGCGACATTCCCATTTGACAAAGCAATGATTATATTTTTATTGCAATAGGCAAATGTAGTTTTCATTATTCTCTATTTTCAGTCTCCAGTTCTAAAGGATTTTGGATTGAGTAGAAGAAGAAAGTCTATAAAGAAATGTCTAATGTCTGTGAGATTCCATTGTAATTAATATTGAGGCCATTATAGGCTCCCAATACTGTCTCTGTATAATGAAATACTTCTGCTGTGTAGAATAATCCTTAATGCAGATGCTTCTTTTTAAATTTAATTAGAGACATTGTCAAATGTAGCTCATTTTTAAAAAGAACTATATCTTAATGGGCTTTTCTGTTTTATTCAGCCCTTTTATTAAACCAGTTTGCAGAATGAGATGGTATCCAGGAACAGAATCTGAATGGCAATAACAGTGACTTGGATAGTGACACTCACTATTCACTCTGGTGAATTTCCTGAGTTTTACCTTGCACTTCTCTGGGCCCTAAATATCTGCTTTGGATGGTTGAAGGATTATCTGGAATGACGAACAGATAACACACAAAACTCTGATGGGAAAACACAAAACTCTGATGGGAAAACATTTAAATCAGCTTTCCTCTGCATCTCTTCCAGTGACATCCTACCCCCTCTATCTCATTCTCTTCTGTTCAAGGAATAACAGCTGTTTGGATCCAGCCTGAAGCTCTGTGAAATATACCGTAATGATGCTGATTAGTCTTTATTCCCTTTTCTCATGGGAATTGACAGACAGCATGTCTTGATGAACCTGGCCTTTCTCTCATACAAATTAGTAATGTGGTTCCTAGATCAGGCTGGAGCATCTCATATGCAGTATAGCATAGAATGTTGGCCTTGCCTCTTCTAGTTGGAGACTTTAATGAATACGGTGGTACCTGAGTACTCATTGTTAATTGGTTCCAGGATGTGCGATGAGTACTAAAAATTATTAGTACCAAACACGTTTTTCTCATAAGGAATAATATAGTAAGTCACAAGGCAGCCAACACTGACAAGTTCTAGCTTGTGCATTGAGTACCAAACAAATGATGAGTACCGGGACAAAATTTTCATGGCAAAAAGTGTCAAGTACCAAATTCAATGTGCTTCCAAGCAATTGAGTACCAAGGTATTACTGTATTTTTATAAATACTTCTTAAATATTTTTGTACAAACAACTAGATATCTACAAGAGCCATCCCTTAGGGCACCTGGCATCTCAGAAGCTGCCATGGTAGAATTTGATACTTTGGGAAAGAAACAACTATGTGTATGAGTGCATTTGTGTGTATGGAGAGAGAGAGAGAGGGAGAGAGAGAGAAAATGAGTAGGCAGGACTAAGGGGAAATAATTTTACAGCTCATCTGTAAAACTTCAGCCAGAATAAAATTTAGGGTTTCCCAACACTTCCCTCATATTTGAAGCAAGCCAATGAGTTACCAAGGTTCACATTGCAAATATCTAAACAATATTAATAATTGACCCTACTGGAAAGATGTTAAATAGATTTCTGGCTTAGAGAGTTGACTTTCTGGGAGCGGAAGTACATCTCTTCTTAAACTCAAGAACGAAATAAATTTCATGGTCATTCCAACTGGGTCCATAACATTAGTGGGGAGGAGGAGGTAGTAATGTTGATCTTATTTCATCATTTGTAGAGAAGCAAGACTCACTAGTTGTTCCTGATATCTCTCCTTCTATGTCTATGGTCCATCTCTCTCGTCTTTGCAAATTGGAATAAAAGAAAAATGTTGAATTACTAAAGTTTGGGTTACATAAGTCTAAAGTAACAAATGTGGAGTATGAATTTTGAGAACCCTTGGCGATCGTGTACCAGTGAAGGATAGAAATGGATGGATATAAGGGGGAACTGCTGCCTCGGATTCCATTGTGCTACTATGTTGTACCAAACTCTTGTTCCAGACCCATTTCAGCATGCTGTCTCTTCTTGTTGCCTTTTTGCTACCCCAAATTTCTGGCTAGACCCGATCTCATCTGGGCTGTTGTAGATTCTCTGACTTCTTAATAGAAAAGTATCATAAGAGGAATTGTTATGACATGGGGAGTATTTGTTCAGTTTGGTTTTGCCTAATTTCTAGACCGTATACAGTACTTTGTGGTTATATTTTTCAATCTGACAGACTTTCAGAGTTCCAAATCTTTTTGTGGTTGTTCAATGGCATAGCTACTGTATATGACACTTGGAGTAGATTAGAGCTAAGCAGCTACTGCAGGAGTCAAGCTGGCCCAACCACATTACTGCAAGCAGCTCTGCTCCATCTCTAGGGCTGCGCTGCACCAGTGACTATCAACAGCTAATAGTGGCAGTAGCTCCCAGTAGCCAACAGTGGATCCTATTATTGCCTGCAGTTGGGATGGATCACTCCCACTACCCATGATATACCACTGTTGTGGTTGTTATTTTCTCTCACACTTTAATGTTAGCTTTACCACTAAAGTAAATTTGTGGAATTCTTTTTTTGTCCCTGACCATTTCCAGATCTGAATTGCTGAACATGGCAAGGGCGAAAGGAGATACAATCATTCCAGAGGTCAGCAGGTTCTGACCAGTTCTGGAGAACCGGTGGCAGAAATTTTGAGTAGTTCAGAGAACCGATAGTAAAAATTCTGACTGGCCCTGCCCCCATCTATTCTCTGCCTCCTGAGTCCCAGCTGATCTGGAGAAATGGGGATTTTGCAGTAACCTTCCCCTGCCACGCCAAGCCCACCAAGCCACACCTACAGAACCAGCAGTAAAAAATTTTGAAACCCACCACTGACTTATCATTCCTAAATGAGCTTATTTAAATGTTGAGATGCAGCTCTAAATAAAATTCCAAACTTGAGAAAAATATAAATTAATTTGATTACTGTGAAAAAAAGTGATTTTAGGCTAGAAATAGCTTCTTTAGAAGTTATTCTAAATAGTTAAGAATCCTCTCGTTGTAGCCTTATTTTTTTCCTACTTTGAGAAATTGTTCTTATTTCATACTAATACGTAACCATACGTCAAAAAAAAAGAAATAATTCAGAATAAACTTAGCGATATTAGAGCAAAAATGGCAGATGCTGAGCCAGGGCCTATTTGATAGCATCCTCAGGAGAAAACATGTTAATAGATGTTCCAATAAGAAAAAAAAAATTGGTCAGCCATGAAAGGGGCCATGAATAAGCATTCCTTTTATGTCTTCAATGCAACCTTCTAGTAAATTACTTCGATATCTTCTACACAAGTCTAGAACATATTTTTTGTGTAGGATGTTCACGATCAGCTAATGAAACTTAATATTGTGAGAGAACATAAAAATCTCAATTCCATCAAGGATTGTGGTGAAGGCAAAGATGCTCACAACATTGGTGAGATCATAATTTTGCAAATATAGTCAGTGCAAAGTTAACATTCATGTGCTTAATTCTTCTGCTGCTTCAGATTAAACACGTCTTTCTCCATATCAGTTTAAGCATTCCATGTTTATATGTCATGCATAAGAACAAAACATTGGGAAAAAAGCATCTGTGAAGTGTTAGGAACTATCAAATGCTTTAAAGTCGGGGGTGTCCAACCTTAGCAATTTAAGACTTGTGGACTTTGAGACCCCAGTCCTTCTGGCTGGAAAATTCTGGGAGTTGAAGTCCACAAGTCTTCAAGTCCACAATTTGCCAAGGTTGGATGCCCCTGCTTTAAAGTGTACTTCATGGTACATTGTAAGGACATTATTCTAGTTGTTACTAGAGAAAGGATTCTTTGAGGGTTATGTAGAGTAATGAGTCTCTGGGGATAGTAGAATTACAGTGGAGAAACAGTAGGACATGTTCTATATGTATAAAATGGCACTCTCTCCGATTAATCTGCGAAGCTATTAGCAGGCAGGTTTTAAAAGGCTTCCCCTGTGGTTTAATTGTATTAAGTCTGTTTGCTCAGTTTTGAAAAAAAATCTCTTTACAAAGTTTGCATTTTTTATCTAGGATATTGGAATAAAATATAATTATAGAACATAAATATAATAGACACATTTTTTTAAAAAAAAAAGACCACAAACATTTGTAAATGATGTATAGATCTGGATGATGAACTAGAAAATAGAAAAACCAATATAAAACCCCTAATCCATTAAAACAGTACAGCACACACACAAACCCGCCCCCCCCAAGCAAATAAAGCACCATAAAACGCACACCTACGGAGGCTCTCCTAGCATGCTGGACCTAATACTTGAGGGGAAAACCAAATTTTAACATCTTTTGGGAAAGCCAAGAAGATTAGGGCCATCCAAAACTCAGTAGGAAAGGTTGAGTTAAAGGATACTTATTTGTTCTGCTCTTTTTAAGGAAAATCTTTAATTGTCACACAATTACATTGATTGACAAGTCAAACTGTCTTTTAAACAATCCAAAATTAATCCTAGAAAGAAATGTAGGGATACTGAGTGTATTGTTCACTTTCTGAACTTACCTCATTCACACTCATCCCTCCATTACTACCTAATAACTAGCTGGTCAGGCTCCATTGGTGTTCCTAACATATCTTGGCAAACCTAGTGTGTACAGGAGTTCCTTTTAGAATAGAATAGAATAGAATAGAATAGAATAGAATAGAATAGAATAGAATAGAATAGAATAGAATAGAATAGAATAGAATAGAATTTTTATTGGCCAAGTGTGATTGGACACACAAGGAATTTGTCTTGGTGCATATGCTCTCAGTGTACATAAAAGAAAAGATACGTTCATCAAGGTACAACATTTACAACACAATTGATGATCAATATATCAATATAAATCATAAGGATTGCCAGCAACAAGTTATAGTCATACAGTCATAAGTGGAAAGAGATTGGTGATGGGAACTATGAAACGATTAATAGTAGTGCAGATTCAGTAAATAGTCTGACAGTGTTGAGGGAATTATTTGTTTAGCAGAGTGATGGCCTTCGGGAAAAAACTGTTCTTGTGTCTAGTTGTTCTGGTGTGCAGTGCTCTATAGCTTCGTTTTGAGGGTAGGAGTTGAAACAGTTTATGTCCAGGATGCGAGGGATCTGCAAATATTTTCACGGCCCTCTTCTTGATTCGTGCAGTATACAGGTCCTCAATGGAAGGCAAGTTGGTAGCAATTATTTTTTCTGCAGTTCTAATTATCCTCTGAAGTCTGTGTTTTTCTTGTTGGGTTGCAGAACCGAACCAGACAGTTATAGAGGTGCAAATGACAGACTCAATAATTCCTCTGTAGAATTGGATCAGCAGCTCCTTGGGCAGTTTGAGCTTACTGAGTTGGCGCAGAAAGAACATTTTGTGTCAATAGTTCCAAAGTTCCCATATGTTTTTATATCAACCAATAGCCTTGAACACGTTTATGAATAGATGACATAAAAATGTATGTTAGCATTATACCATGGCAACTTACTGACTGGCATTTGATGCTGGTGACAATATACTGGCATTGGGACATTGACACGTGGTTTTCTGATAAATTTACATACCACTTCAAGGTTCAGTCTTTATTGTTCGTAGTACATCTGCTTAGTCAGATGTTAACTCATTTAATTTTACTGACTTGTATCTCAAGGTTATTGCCTTTAGTACCATGGCATCAGAGTTAACATTAGAATAGTAAAAACATTTTTTCTTCATTTGTGAAACTCTGAGCGTATTTGTATTCTGGGTAAGTATAGCCCAGAAGCCTGTTTACTAAGAGCATCCACATTATTCCTTGAAATCAGTTTGCAAATATTTTGTCAGAAAACTGAGAAATGCTTATTTTCTGCTTATGACATATGACTTCAGGACCAGATGGTCTTCAGAGTTCAGAATATTGATTTTATAATCAGTATATGTCAGTTGTGAAAGATCAGGACCACACTTGAAGTTCCAATTAAACTGATTTATTACTACTCATGCCTATGCACAGGAATCTACTCAACTAACAGGTTAGTACTATCTTGGTATTAGATAAGGGCCGATGGAATTCAAGAGGCGTTGGACTTAGTTCATTTGTGGCTAAGAAGAAACTCTAGGCTGATTCCTCTTTTGATTACACCCGCCAGATTCTGTTACTCCTTCTATTAAACAATCCAAAATTAATCCTAGAAAGAAATGTAGGGATACTGAGTGTATTGTTCACTTTCTGAACTTACCTCATTCACACTCATCCCTCCATTACTACCTAATAACTAGCTGGTCAGGCTCCATTGGTGTTCCTAACATATCTTGGCAAACCTAGTGTGTACAGGAGTTCCTTTTAGAATAGAATAGAATAGAATAGAATAGAATAGAATAGAATAGAATAGAATAGAATAGAATAGAATAGAATAGAATAGAATAGAATAGAATTTTTATTGGCCAAGTGTGATTGGACACACAAGGAATTTGTCTTGGTGCATATGCTCTCAGTGTACATAAAAGAAAAGATACGTTCATCAAGGTACAACATTTACAACACAATTGATGATCAATATATCAATATAAATCATAAGGATTGCCAGCAACAAGTTATAGTCATACAGTCATAAGTGGAAAGAGATTGGTGATGGGAACTATGAAACGATTAATAGTAGTGCAGATTCAGTAAATAGTCTGACAGTGTTGAGGGAATTATTTGTTTAGCAGAGTGATGGCCTTCGGGAAAAACTGTTCTTGTGTCTAGTTGTTCTGGTGTGCAGTGCTCTATAGCTTCGTTTGAGGGTAGGAGTTGAAACAGTTTATGTCCAGGATGCGAGGGATCTGCAAATATTTTCACGGCCCTCTTCTTGATTCGTGCAGTATACAGGTCCTCAATGGAAGGCAAGTTGGTAGCAATTATTTTTTCTGCAGTTCTAATTATCCTCTGAAGTCTGTGTTTTTCTTGTTGGGTTGCAGAACCGAACCAGACAGTTATAGAGGTGCAAATGACAGACTCAATAATTCCTCTGTAGAATTGGATCAGCAGCTCCTTGGGCAGTTTGAGCTTACTGAGTTGGCGCAGAAAGAACA
Organism: Ahaetulla prasina; assembly: GCF_028640845.1. Classification (NCBI taxonomy): domain Eukaryota; kingdom Metazoa; phylum Chordata; class Lepidosauria; order Squamata; family Colubridae; genus Ahaetulla; species Ahaetulla prasina. The sequence goes on along the minus strand of NC_080539.1, from coordinate 146,411,501 downwards.
TTTTGTGTCAATAGTTCCAAAGTTCCCATATGTTTTTATATCAACCAATAGCCTTGAACACGTTTATGAATAGATGACATAAAAATGTATGTTAGCATTATACCATGGCAACTTACTGACTGGCATTTGATGCTGGTGACAATATACTGGCATTGGGACATTGACACGTGGTTTTCTGATAAATTTACATACCACTTCAAGGTTCAGTCTTTATTGTTCGTAGTACATCTGCTTAGTCAGATGTTAACTCATTTAATTTTACTGACTTGTATCTCAAGGTTATTGCCTTTAGTACCATGGCATCAGAATAGTAAAAACATTTTTTCTTCATTTGTGAAACTCTGAGCGTACTTGTATTCTGGGTAAGTATAGCCCAGAAGCCTGTTTACTAAGAGCATCCACATTATTGCTTGAAATCAGTTTGTAAATATTTTGTCAGAAAACTGAGAAATGCTTCTTATTTTCTGCTTATGACATATGACTTCAGGACCAGATGGTCTTCAGAGTTCAGAATACTGATTTTATAATCAGTATATGTCAGTTGTGAAAGATCAGGACCACACTTGAAGTTCCAATTAAACTGATTTATTACTACTCGTGCCTATGCACAGGAATCTACTCAACTAACAGGTTAGTACTATCTTGGTGTTAGATAAGGGCCGATGGAATTCAAGAGGTGTTGGACTTAGTTCATTTGTGGCTAAGAAGAAACTCTAGGCTGATTCCTCTTTTGATTACACCCGCCAGATTCTGTTACTCCTTCTATTACAGTATATATCCTTAAATTGTATAAAACTTACCAATAAATGTTTTTCCCCCAGGTTTTTCAGGTTCTTATTCTAGCTACAGCTATTGTTATTACTTTGTTTGAAATCTGCTGTTTTAATTTGAATCAAATTTGCTTTATTTTTGGACCTTTCTGAGAAAGTGTAAAAGTAGTTTGAAAACATTGACTATGCCACCAAATATTATCACGTTGAACAGATTTTTACCAAATAAACCCCTGTCCATAGTTATTTGTCTGTATGGAGCATAGCTTTATTGTCTCTCAGATCTAACGGATATCTTGACTCAGATTCTCCATGAATGTATGATTGCTATTAATATGGAACAGCAGTAAGAAGAGAAATATTGGTATAAGACAGTTGTGCCTTTCAGCTAATGTAGCTTTGCTTTGTAATAAAAAGTGACTAGAGCAAACACTCATACCTTCTCTACTCTATCTTCTAACAAAAAGTGTGTGTGAAATGTCTATTTTGCCAAATCTACAATAGGAGAAAAAAGTGATATAGCATCTAGATTTTTTATTTTCAGAAATAGGAAATTCTGCAGTTATATCTCAGTTTCTCTAAAATGACCAGGATCTAAATTAAAATCATAACATGTATATAACATAATGACTTGGGGTCGGGCTATAAGAGAACAGAAAAGTAAACAAGAATAACAGACCTTTCATATCCTTGCCTAAAGCAAGAGAGGCATCTTGTTAGAAAGTTATTTTTAATCTTTGACTCTTAATTTCCAATTTCAACTAAAAGGTACGTTTCCTGGTTATAATCTTGAAGAGATTAAGCCCAGCATCTTAGTTTTTAACTTTCACTTAAAACCTGCATATAGGACTATCACATCTTTCAGTCACATCACAGCTATCAGTCTACAGCTATAGCTGGCTACTAGGAAACAAGAAGCCATCATAGATGAAAGGGCTAATGCTGACATGCAAAACAGTGCTAAGTCCTGTATGTCACAGAGCCTTGAACTGTTTTTATGTGAGAAACTGGACCCTTTATTTAAACCATGTTGAAGGGAGCCCTGAAAACATACCAGCAGTAGGAGCCAAACTGTGGTTTTTCCTGTAAGAAGAAGGGCGTTATAAGGGAAGGAACTGCTCCCAGTATTCTTTTTTTTTTTGTTTACATTTATATCCCGCCCTTCTCCGAAGACTCAGGGCGGCTTACAGTGTATAAGGCAATTTGACTTAAGATGCTTTTATATGGGCTGAAATGTTTGTTTGGATTTTATTCCTGGCATGACTCTTGTCTCTGACACCAGCTACTAGATGGTTAATTACTAGATAGTTCCAGGCAAGAATTTCCCTCTGAGCTTCAGCCCCCTGTGTGCAAAATGTGACTCAAAGAATGTAATTTGGTTCTTGAAAGGATTACAAAAAGCATGGTTATAAAACATGTTGAACTCATAAAAAGTGCAACCCAGCTTCCAAGCGTAATTTTATTTATCCTCTCAAACTGAAGTTGTTTCTCAACAGCTGGGATTTGGAGATATATGCTCTTGAGTTTGGAAATAGCATACAACCATCATGGCATGCCACTAGACTTATTGCTATCATAATTTAACTGGAAAACTGTTACCTGTGTTTCCCCAAAAATAAGACTTTGTCTTACATTTTTTTTTAAACCCCTAAATAAGCACTTGGCCTTATTTTTATTTATTTTATTTATTTATTTTGTCACAACATCATGCAAAAAGATTATATAGTATATACACATATAAACATATATAGGAAGAAGAAAAGAAAAACAATAGGACAGGAACGGTAGGCACGTTTGTGCGCTTATGCACGCCCCTTATGGTCCTCTTAGGAATGGGGTGAGGTCAATAGTAGAAAGTTTTTGGTTAAAGCTTTTAGGATTATGGGAAGAGACCACAGAGTCAGGTAAAGTATTCCAAGCACTGATGATTCTGTTGCAGAAGTCATATTTTCTGCAATCTAGATTAAAGCGGTTTACATTAAGTTTAAATCTATTGGTTGCCCTTGTATTATTGCAATTAAAGCTGAAGTAGTCTTTGACAGGAAGGACATTACAATAGATGATTCTGTGAGTTAAACTTAGGTCTTGTCGAAGGCGACGGAGTTCCAAGTTTTCTAAGCCTAGGATTTCAAGTCTGGTGGGATAAGGTATTTTGTTGTTTTCAGAGGAATGGAGAACTCTTCTTGTAAAATATTTCTGGACACGTTCAATTGTATTGATGTCAGAGATGTGGTGAGGGTTCCAAACAGGTGAGCTGTATTCTAGAATTGGTCTAGCAAATGTTTTATATGCTCTGGTTAGTAGTGTGGTGTTTTTGGAAAAGAAGCTACGCAAAATTAGGTTTACAACTCTTAGAGCTTTTTTGAGGAGGACTTATTATTTTTTTACTACAAATTGACCCTAGTTTCTTTTAGTCTTGTTATGAGCCGTGGTGGCACAGTGGTTAGAATGCATTATTGCAGGCTAACTCACTGCACACAGCCAGGAGTTCGATGCTGAACGGCTCAAGGTTGACTCAGCCTTCTCTACTTCTGAGGTTGGTAAAATGTGGACCCAGATTGTTGGGGGCAATATGCTGACTCTGTAAACCTCCTAGAGATGACTATAAAAAACTACGAAGCGGTATATACCGTAAGTCTAAGTGCTATTTCTATTTCTATGACAACACTGTCTTTAGACAGGCTCCACCTGCCCTGTGTATTTTCTTCTGGAGAGGCCAGGAGGATGAGGGGCTGGAGAAAAATATTATCAGTGACAGCCTCCTCATTTTGGAATAAATTACCTCATAAGATCAGGGTTTACTCCCCCCACCCCCATCTGAGCCCATATCCAGAAATACCATCACACTATTCTAGAGGATATTTGGGGACTGAATGGAAGGCAGCAAAGTTTAAAAGATTTTAATAAATTCTAATTGTGCAGATTTTTTTTTCAATGGAATTAAAATTTATATACCTAGAATGTGCCAAGATTGAGAAAAATATGAGAGATTATGTAATCAGAATAACACAGAACACCTTGAAACGAAGGTTATTATTGCAAAGTGTTCTGCAAATTGTTAATTTCCTGCAAATTGTTAACATAAAAAGCTAATACAGAATATAATGAGTGCTACCTTCACTCTGAAATGGGGATAGTAAAGGAACTGCAGATTACCACTTTCGTTAATCACCTGTTCCTGATCCTGAAAAGTTTACATCTTTTCAACTATTTTATGAATATTGTTAGAAATTGTGGATATTGCTAGATACCTTCTAGATGTGTGTAACATACCCAAAGAAGAAAACCTAATGCTACATTTTACAGAAAATGTGTTTCCTTACTTAACTTATATCTTAACATAAAAATAAGATGACTAAAGAAATTTGTCTCAGTAAAATTGCTAGATTTATATAATTATTTTTGACAGGAAATAAAGTTACTTGTTTAAACACTCTTTATATTTTAGGTATGTACTTAAAAGTTGACATCTACAGATTATAATTTTCCTGGCCTTTTTTTTTTTTTTTTGGTATTACGTTTGTAGCTTTAATTGATTTTATAATTTTTGCCATCCAGAATTACTGGTTTGACATGATTAGAATGATTAGAATAACAGAGTTGGAAGGGACCTTGAAGGTCTTCAAGTCCAAACTTAGGCAGGAAACCCTATACTATTTCAGACATATGGCTGTCCAATCTTTTCTTTAAAACTTCCAGTGTGGGAGCATTCACAACTTCTGCAGGCAAGTCGTTCCACTGATTAATTATTCTAACTGTCAGGAAATTTCTCCTTAGTTCTAAGTTGCTTCTTTCCTTGATCAGTTTCCACCCATTGCTTCTTGTTCTACTCTCAGGTGCTTTGGAGAACAGCCCGACTCCCTCTTCTTTGTGGCAACCCCTGAGATATTGGAACACTGCTATCATGTCTCCCCTAGTCCTTCTCTTCATTAAACTAGACATACCCAATTCCAGCAACTGTTCTTTATACTGTATGAGGAGACATATAAATCAAATGAATGAATGGATGGATGGATGGATGGATGAATGAATGAACTTGATTATTTGTTAATTTCTTAAAGAATGCCTAAACTTAAATTTTAAAATCAACCTTCCAACTTAATGAGTAGTTTTCAAAAGTTATACTTGTACAATTCTAACATCCATCGATTAGGCAAAAAAAGGGGCTGCACAGGTAGTCCTTGACTTACGACCACAATTGAGGCCAAAATTTTTGTTGCTAAGCAAGACATTTGTTAAGAGAATTTTGCCCCATTTTACAACCTTTCTCGCTGTAGTTGTTAAGTGAATCACTGCAGTTGTTGCCAGTGTTCTAGAAAAACCCAACTCCAATTAAAAACTCGGAGACAGGCATTTTCTCAAAGTTCCATTTATTAGAGTAGATATACTGGCACATCTGGGAAAACCCAAATCTGAGAGTTCCGGGTTTCCCCTCAGTAAATCAAAAAACCCAAATCTATCCCCTGCACTCATCAATCCATCACATGTCAATCACCATCCTTCCCATCTCAAGACATCACTCCAACCACTCCTTCTCCAGATGCAGGACTGTCGTGACCTTGATTGAAAAGCAGAATGCTATTTTGTCTAACTACATTCCCCCTACTAAATCCCCCCTCCTACTTTCCCACACACAAGAAGGTGGTGTTGTGTCTTGCCCGCTCTCACCTCAGCCGGGGCCTTCTTATCTGCTTCCGAACGCTGAGGAATGTCCTAGTATGCCTCCTGGCCCCAGTCCTGGCTCCATGCCCAGACAGGCTGAGGAGGAGGAAGCACCTCCCGGCCCCAGCCCTGGCTCCATGCCCAGGCAAACAGAGCAACTAGACCCCTCCCCCTCCCCCACAGCATGTGAGCCTGAGGGAGGTCAATTACCAACAGCTGCCGATTGGAGTGACCCTCGCTTCAGAAGAATTGATAGGCGGCGGCGTCAGAAGGAAGGGAGGGGCAGGCCTGGATAAGTGCTGAGTCATGGAGCCACACCCCAAGGCCTATATAAAGGATCTGCTTTCTGGCATTCTCTGAGTCAGGCAAAGACGAACATATCTTGCTGAAGTCACTTTCTGGTCTCCTGCCTGCCTTGAGGACTTTGCTAGGACTTTGGCAGAGCTGCAGAGGCACGCCTGATTCGGATTTCCCTGACCCGGCCGTCAGCGGAGGAGTGGGACACGACAGGTGGCAGCGTGGAAGCTTCCGGTGCGAATATGGCTTCCAAAGCTGACAGTTGTTAGTAATATGGTTGTTAATTGAATCTGACTTTCCCATTGACTTTTCATGTCAAAAGGTCGCAAAAGGTGAACACAAGACCCCCCAGGACACTTTAACTTAAATATGAACCAGTTGCCAAACATCTGAATTTTGATCACATGACCATGGAGATGCTGCAACAGTTGTGTGAAAAATGGTCAGAAATCACTTTTTTTCAGTGTCATTATAACTTCAAACGAAATGAAATGTTATAAGTCGAGGACTACCTGTAATTGCTTGTTCTGTGTTGAGGGTGCTTAAACATAGGTGACTTGAGGTATATTTAAAAACAAATTCCTTTCTATCAGAGGAATTTATTTAATGTGTGGAGAAAAGAGAAAAGCTTCATTTCGCTTGGATTTTTACATCCTATAGCTAAAACAGAATTTATCTGGATCAGAATGCAAATTTCTAGAATGGAGTTATGTTTGTTTGTTTGTTGATTTGACTTGATTTTTTTTTAATCCCATCTTTATCATTGCTTATAAATAACTCAAGGCAGTGAACATACTTAATTGTCCTTCCTCATCACAAAGATGTTTATTAATGAAAATAATTCACAATTATGTGTATATGATAGGAATACAAAAAGCTTCATAGCAGGAAATATTTGAACTTGACTGATGTAGAAATAGAGCTGAATATAATTGGAAAAATAAAATTCTGAGTTACATTGAAATTGATAGACTCTTCTTATCACTGCTTCAAAATAAATGTGTCAAGGGAGCAAGATATAAAGGTGTTTCTAGGTTTCCATCATTCCAGCTCTGCAACCTAATAAGAGCTGGACCTCAGAACTTCTAAGTTGCTACCAAGGGTGCTGTTTATTCACAGACTGTCCTTTAATTTTGAATGAGTTTATAACATTTTAAAGAGTTAGACTGACCCGATTGAACACAAATGGCAAAGGGGTGCCTCATTTTATACCTTATTCATAACCTTAATTTTTAAGCAAGAAGAAGAAGTTCAATCAGGGTTCTTTTTTAACAAAAAAACAAACAAACAATAATATATAGTGATTTCCCATATTTACACCATAAAAGCTCCTCCAGTATTTTAAAAGGAGAATCTAAATCAGGGGTGTCAAACTCAAGGACCGGGGGTGGGAGCCGGCCCATGGGGTGCTTAGATCTGGCCCGTGGAACCACCCTGGAAACAGCAAAGGACCGGCCGCGGTGCCTCTGCCAGTGAAAATGGAGCTTGTGCGGGCTGCGAGCGGCACTCTTGAGCTCTGTTTTTGCTGACAGAGGGTTACAGGAGGCTGTCACAGGCAAAAATGGAGCTTGGGAGCCTGTTTTCGCTGGCAGAGCCACCGTGGTCGCCCGCAACACGAGTGATGTTGAACTGGCCATCCCCACCCTGGCCATGCCCCCTCTCCTGAGGTCAAACGCAACCCTGATGCAGCCCTCAATTAGATTGAGTTTGACACCCCTGATCTAAATTGTCCAACATTGTTATTAAATTAAAATACGATAAACGGTTGTCACAGTTTTAAGTTCTTGGAAATGCATACCAAAACTATTGGGGATGGGGAGATATGTTTATAAAATGCTTAAAATTATTTGATGGGGAAGGCCTGTTTATAGAAAAAAATGTGCTTAGTTTCAAGGCACTATAACATACAGATTCCAAACCTTGATCTCCACCAATAAACTCTTACCAAATGTTTTAATCATGAAGGCTTATGCAGAAATTTTGTTTGCTAAGAACGAACATTTCAGACTTGTGACTCCTGGTGCAGTTTAAAAGCATATTATTAAAATATTTGTAATTGGGAAAAATGTCCCAATTTCTGTGATAAAAACGAATGTTTTTCAAGAATGATTTTGCCCCCCCCCCCAAAATAATATTATTTTGACGACTGATGTATTCTTTAAACAATGGCAGTAAGATACACCTAATATCTCCCTTTTGTGGCAAGGGGTGGGGAAGAATCAAAGATTAAACATAAAATATTTCAAGATGCAAAGAAATGAGGAGAACTGGGACTGCCTCATTTGAAATTGCCTGCTGCTTATTTTGGATAGAAGAGCTGGTTCTGGTGAGAAATAAGATCTTAGAATTAGAAGGTCATAATTGGAGGTTTCCTAAAAATGCCTTTATGGGTCTCAGCACAAGTATTTTTCAGGAAAGAAATAGTAGGTAAAGAAAGATGGTTAATTTATTATATATCGATGAAGATTATTGATAGTTGCTAGAACAGGAATGGGGAGAATATAAAATGAAATCAAGAGAGCAATTGACTGCAGAGGGATATTGTTTTCACCAATTTGCACAGTTAAAGGAAAGATTTAAGGTAAATAAATAATAGGGCATTTGGAATTGAGCAGGAGAAGGTAGTATTGGAACTTGGACAATGTGCAAATGATGAACATACAATTGCTAAAATGCATTATGTCTATGTTTACAGAGAAGGAAGTGCAAGTTTCCCTTTAATTACCATATTTTTCAGAGTAGAAGACGGACCTTAGTTTTTGGTGAGGAAAATAAGAAAAAAGTAGATTGGCGGGTGGATGGGCTCCTGGAATACCCCCAATCAGCTGTTCCCAGAGGTGAATTTTAGCAACAGGTTTGTTAGTTGTGAGTTCTGTGCCTTACTTTTTTTTCTGCCTCTGAAATTCTGTTTCAGAAAAAAACTTTTTTTTTCCTGCCTCTGAAAGCATCCGAAACAGAACTTCAGAAAAAAAGCCTCCAAAGCTCTGTTTCTGAAGCTTTTTTTTTTTTTTTTTGAAGCTCTGTTTGGAGGCTTTTTTTCTGAAGCTTCGTTTCGGATGCTTTTTTCAGCCTCTGAAACCTCCATTTGAGACGTGGGGATGGGCTATATTTGGAGTATAAGATGCACCCAGATTTTCACCCTCTTTTTTGAGAGAAAAAAGGTGCATCTTATACTCCGAAAAATATGGTAATTCACATCCGGGTTTGGAGCATGCTGTATTTGGTCCAGAAGTTGCTGGACCCACCACACCTTGTCATTGGACATGACAGATAGTTCTTCAACATCTGATGGGCCACAAGTTCATCATTCCATGCTAAACTTTGCTTAATGCTATCCAAATCGATAGAAACTGTGACAGATTTTCTCAGCCAAATGATATACAGTATATACTTGACTTACAATCACAATTGAACCCACAGTTTATGTTGTTAAGCGAAACAGTTGTTAAATGAGGCTTGCTCTGTTTTATGACATTTCTGGCCACAGCTGTTAAGTGAACATTGCAGTTAAGTTAGCAACACGATTGTTAAGTGATTCTGGCTTCCCCATTGCTTATCAGAAGGTCACAGAAGGGGATCACATGACCCCAGGACACTGCAACCATCACAAATATGAACCAGTTGCCAAGCATTCGAATTTTGATCATGTGACCATGGGGATGCTGCAATGGTTAAGTGAAAAACAATCATAAGTAACTTCAGACCAGGGTTGGGTTCTACTTAACTTTATTACCGGTTTGCAACGGGAGAGCCCGCACACACACTTCTGCGTATGCGCAGAAGCTTCTGCGCATGCACCGATCACCCATGATGATGTCGTGGCGGGTGGGCAGAGCCTCCCACCGGTTTTATTACCGGTTCTATAGAACCAAACCAAACCGGGAGCAACCCACCACGGCGTCAGACGGTCAAATGGTTATAAGTCAAGGACTAGCTGTAGTTGCTTTCTGAAGAATTATAATGAACTGGCCTTTCTTACCATCTGTAGAATGTAAGACTCTAATGACAACGCTCCCAGCATTTTTCAGGACTGGTGATGTTGATAAATGCCACTCACAGTTGTTGTTCGGCATCCTTTCAAGAGCCAAAAGTTCCCTGTTTTTAAAATTGTTCCATAGATTGAAAGGGAAACGCAAGTAATTGAAACTGGCGGCTGCTTTCAGAGGCAACCTGACACCGTTTGACACTTTTTTATTTAAGAGGATCAAAAATAATAGTTGAGATGGGGAATCTACTGTGCAAATCTTTCAAAAGACGTGGTCCGGAACATGCAGAGATGATTTAGAAATGCTGATTCATTGCTGCGAGTGTTTTAGAAGCTTTTGGTGACTTTCTCTGCATTGATATATTTGCACAAGTTCTTTTTTTCTCCCTAAGGAAGTCTCCATACCTTTGCAAGCCTCCTTGTTGGGAGGACTTACAGCAGTGGTGGGATTCAAGTAATTTAACAACCGGTTCTCTGGCCTAATGATTTATTCCAACAACCAGTTTGCCAAACTGCTCAGAAAGTTAACAACCGGTTCTCCCGAAGTGGTGCGAACTGGCTGAATCCCATCACTGACTTACAGTCTATTTCTTGGCTTCCTGGGCATTCACTAACAGCAGTGTGCGTGAACAGACAGATATCTATACAGGAGATATTATGTTATCTATTGTGCTATGGTAAATGATAGCAAAATTAAGACCAAGACACTTAACTGCTTTCGGAACAGTATCTTCTTTTCCTTCCTCCAGGCTCAAGTTGAAAACATCTCAAGAGGTTTCACCATTAAACCATTAGCAATAGTTTTCTTGTAATTGGACGAATTTGACAAAAATGTAAAAAAAATTATTATAGGCCGGACAGGTTTTATAGCTATGGCACATAGTAGTAAAGTTTGAAGCAAAATTCTGAAAACGACTAAAAGATTTTAAGCATGGTTCTAAATTATACCTTTTATCCCATCTGTATTGAACTGTACAATAATGCATGTAAGTTTTAGTTAGTTATCTTTAAATGACAGAAAATGGAGTGCAAATCTAATTTCCTGACATCAATAAAGCATTATGCAAACAAAGACAAATATTCCGTAGTAATCTTGTACTGATATAAGAAAACGTGAAACATTCAATATGCTAATTAGAAGCTTTTTAAGGTTGCACCGTCTTTGCTAAAATTGCTTGTTTCATCTTAAACTGGCTCTTGATCTTTAAAATGCATTACATGTATCTAGAGATTATGTGGTTTCATGACCCAGCTACAGTTCACCGATAGCAGAATTTCCTCATATGTACTTTAATGTATTATAAAAATACACAGACAAATCATAAGTTGCAACATCACTGCAGTAATTGCAACAGCTTTTTTTTAAAGTATACCCAGGTTGAATGCACATTGTGGAACACAATGCAAACATAAATAAGCATTTTAGCTGTGAGCTGGAAAGTACTCTAAATACGAGAAACTAGTTGCCACTGATTTTAAGACAGTAGCTAATGTAATTTAATTAGAATTACTAGGAAACCCTGCTGAGAAATGGATAGCTCTTTCCTCAAAATCAGTGTTGTATTAGAAATTTATTTATTTATTTATTTATGTCACACAGTATATATAAGCATAAGCATGAAACAACTATATAACACATAAGCATATATATGAGTATGAGTATGTAATAACTATATTAATTGGATATAACGAAGGAAAACAATAGGATTATTTTATACCATTATTATACCATGGAAATCTTTAATAATGAAATGTAACTTGTCATAAAGAAGTAAAATAGCATTGAATGAAAGAGAAAAACACAAAAGCAACTTGTCATGCATTCACCAGAGGAAGAGTTCTCACTGAAGGAAGACAGGCCAGGAAATTCAACACTTTCCTGAAGAAGATTTGTTCCGTTAGTCCTTGTAGCCTGGAGTTCTGCCTTGGAGAAATTTAGATTTTCCATGTAGACATCCAGTATGTGCAAATAATGTTGTTACTGCACATTTGTTCTCATTGGAAAAGAAACCAATGACACCTACTCCACTTTGCCTAGTTGATTTTACTACAGCCAAGTAGTAAATGTGTCTCACAATAAAATAGGTTCACTCACCTTGAGGGAAGGCGCTTGTTTGAAATGAGGCCTATGTCTTTCTGGATTTCTGCTTCTTGATAGACCTTCCCTCCCGGATACCTTGTTGCATGAATTCTGACCTAAATTGCCGACTTTGATTGAACCGGATTGACTTTTGACTTGTGAACCAAATTACTGCCTTCCATATGTTACATTGGCTATGAGTACAGGTAGTCCTCCCAAAGTTATTTTTCAAGACGCAACTGGACTTTCTAGTTTGTCTTTGAAAACATTTCGCTTCTCATCCAAGAAGCTTCTTCAGCTCTGACTGGGTGGTGGGGAATAGAAGGATCTATACTCCTTGCAGACAGTGGATCATTTGCATTCTTTTAGTGGGTTGTTAAGGTCACCTGGAGGTTTATCGGTGTCCCCAGGGTCACCTGAGTAATGCAAATGGGTGCGGAGCCTTCTTGGAACCACTGAAAGGACTGTGTTGTAGACTGGAGATAGATAATGTCGTATGCCTCCCCCTGAAACAGAGTGCTGTTCAATACAGCTAGTCCTTGATTTACAAAAGTTCATTAGTGACTGTTTAAAGTTACATTGGCATTGAAAAAAATAATTTATGACCATTTTTCACATTATGACTGTTGTATCGTCTCTGTGGTCACGTGATCAAAATCCAGACTCTTGGCAACTGACTCGTATTTATGGCAGTTGCAGAGTCCCAGGTCATATGATCCCCTGTGCGACCTTCTGATAAGGAAAATCAATGGGGAAGCCAGATACACTTAACAGCTGTGTTACCGATTTAACAACTGCAGCGGCTTGCTTAACAACCGCGGCCAGAAAGGTCATAAAGTGGGGTAAAACTCACAAGTGTTTCACTTAGCAACATAAATTTTGGGATCAACTGTGGTCAGAAGTTGAGGACTACCTGTAATCCTCTTGTGATATTTGACCTTAAACTATAGCAGTGAAGGTGTTGAACTCAGTCAGTCTGATTCAAGAACACTCTTAACCATGGAAGCTCCCAGGGGTATTTGATTTGATGTAGAGTTACTGATGTGGGGGTGAAATTAAATACCTCATAGCAGAAAGGCATGATATTGAACAATAAAAACTAATGGCCAACTCCCAATTCCTGTCACCTTCAGACTTAATTTTCAGTCTTCTTATTCTCTAGGGTGATACCTGTTTGGGGGAAGAATTGAGGGGTTTTTTTAATGCATTCCTGCATAATACTGCTTGCACAACCTTTTTACTTTGCTGCAGAAAGAGCTGGCTCCACATATAAAGCAGTTGTGCAAGCCTGAAAAAAGATGCAGAGAGAAGGGCTTCGAGCATACTCTCGTGTGTTGTAAAGCGCCTGTTGGGAAAGGCTTGTGAAGCCTTATTGTTTTCAGTTTCTTCTCTAATGAACTCACATTGCTTTTCTTTGCTGGTTTTTTAGACAGTAAGATCCATTTTTACTATTGTCCCATTATTCAAAGAAGCCTTGTTTATAGGAAATATTCGAACCTGGAATTTACAGACCAACCATAGGCATGAAATCCATAGACATGTCATGATGTTCCATATAAATCAAGATTTCTTTGGATAATTAATATTGATTCTTAATTTGTTTTAAGAAAAACAAAACAACCAATTGGACCTCTGAGAATTATTTCTGGAACAACCTCTGTGTGATTAAAACTCCCTAAAGACCTTGTTTCAGGAGATGCAATATGTCTAGTTATATTTTTGTCAATGGTTTCATGGACAGATTCACTTTCAGATGATATTGATGAACGGTGACTGATGGTAAGAATGTGAGGAATTAGTATGCTTAAGAACACTGAAGGGCAAAGTGGAAGCAAGTTGGTTTCTTGGTCTTCTTTTATGGTACTGATACTGTTGGTATTGGTAGTGTCCTTAACTCCCTGTGAGAAAATACAGACCCCATGAGAACCCTTCCTGAAGAGAAGATATAAGAAGCACCTGAAATGATGCCATGATGGCTTTATAAATACTGCAACATTAAAGACGGCATAACTCCTTTCTGCCAAATATTGCCACATTCTCTCTTCTGACTTCCCATGGGCATAATTGGTCTCTGTGGAGATAGAGCGCTGATCTGACCTATCAGCATATTTCTTCCTTCTAGCCTTCCTTCCCTTTCAATGTAGTGCTGCTCAGACCTCTTGAATCTTATGTTCTGTGACTCACAGAAGCTGCTTTCTAATTTTATATTCCCTTCTCCCAATGTTTCACTGTATAAAATCATGTTACATAAAATGTGGATGATCAAGGAGCCTGTTTTCTCAATGAACTCAGTTTCTAAATAGTTGGGTGGCTGTTTAGGAGAAATGCAGGATTAATACACTAGCTCGGAAAGTGCAAAAAGACTATGATTAATTGTAGGTGCCAAAACTCTAGGGAATAGAGCAGAATCCACACTTAAAGACTTAGGCAGCTTCTAAAGCTGTAGGTGTGGCCCATAGAGACAAACCAAACTGTACTTTGTAATGGGAGAGGAGAAAATACCTGAATACTTGACTAGTAAATAAGTATATTCACTAGAGAACCATCATGTTGTAATATAGGTAGTCTTTGACTTACAACCACAATTGAGCCCAAAATTTCTAAGATAAGCGAGGCAGTTGCTAAGTGAGTTTTATCCCATTTTATGACACTTTTTGCTACAGTTGTTAAATAAATCACTGCAGTTGTCAAGTGAATCTGGTTTCCCCATTGATTTTGCTCATCAGAATGTCATAAAAGTGATTACTTTTTATTCTATTTATTTATCACGGTTGTTAAGCAATTATTACTTTTAGGGTCCTCTGGTGGCTCAACAGACTAAAGCAGTCTGTTATTAACACAGCTGCTTGCAATTACTGCAAGTTCAAGTCCCACCAGGCCCAAGGTTGACTCAGCCTTCCATCCTTTATAAGGTAGGTAAAATGAGGACCCAGATTGTTGGGGGCAATAAAAGTTGACTTTTTATATAATATACAAATGGATGAAGACTATTGCTTAACCCAATGTAAGCCGCCCTGAGTCTTCGGAGAAGGGTGGGATATAAATTCAAATTTTTTAAAAAAATGTCAGCCGGTTACCAAGCATCCGAATTTTGATCACATGATGATAGGGATGCTGCAAGTGGTTGTAAGTGTGAAAAATTATTATAAATCACTTTTTCAGTGCTCTTGTGACTTTGAACATTCACTAAAGGAACGGTTGTAAGCCGAGGACTATCTGTATTAGGAGGCAACAAATAGGAGTTGAAAGGCATTGGGTAATTTTGGGTCAGTCAGTGCCTGTCAGCCTAGCCTAACTTTCAACCTTACTCTTGTAGGAATACAATAGAGATCCACATGAAAGTTGCTTTGATCGCCTGGAGGAAATCTATACATAATCGTCACTTGACATCCCTGGTGCAAAGACAAAAACTAGATTTCATTTTATTAATTTATATATGCATATAATTAAAATTACATTGTTTGGGGTAGATCAAAAAACCAAAATGGCAGTCACAACAGTGCACTGAAGCCCTTCCCACTTGTACATGACCCAGTGTTGTACTAAGACTTTGCCTGTCCTTCTGCAATCACTATCTTGCGTTTCTGACCACCTCTGTAGACATAAGTGTACATAGAATTCAATTGTATTTAGTACTTAATGAAATAAGAACAAGCTTCATTTTTCTCTTAAGAAAATGGTGCAGTGGTTAGAGCGGGGTGAAATCCAGCAGGTTCTGACAGGTTCTGGAGAACTGGTAGCAGAAATTTTCAGTAGTTCAGAGAACTGGTAGTGGAAATTTTGAGTAGTTCGGAGAATCGGCAAAATACCATCTCTGACTGGTCCCAGAGTAGGATGGGAGTGGAGATTTTGCAATATCCTTCCCCCAGGAGTGAGGAGGGAATGGAGATTTTGCAGTATCCTTCCCCTGCCATGCCCACCAAGCCATGCCCACAGAACCAGTAGTAAAAAAAATTGAATTTCACACCTTGGTTAGAGTGCAGTACTGCAGGCTATTTCTGCTGATCATTGGCTGCCAGCAGTTTTGCAGATAGAATGTCACCAAAGTCAAGGTTGACTCAGCCTTCCATCCTTCCAAGCCTGGTAAAATGAGGACCCAGATTGTTGGGGGCAAGAGGGTGACTCTATAAACTGCTTAGAGACGGCTGTAAAGCAATATGAAGTGGTATATATGTTAGATTCGGGCAATAACGAGGCAGGAGACCAGATGAGTGACAACAGCTCTTTAGTTTATAGTGAACCCAGCAAAGAACGTCCGGCAAAACCCCTCTTTATATACAGTTTTCTCCGGTGCATTAACCAATCAGGAACGTGCAAGTTCCCGCCTAAATTTCCCTCCAAAACTCTTAAAGATACATTACAATATAAGTCTAAGTGCTATTGTTATTCCCCCTGCTCCACTCACAATTATTTGGGGGGCTATGGATACTCCTTCCATTTACCATACCACTCTAAAGCCAAACACAGTTTTCAACCTAGAAAAAAGAGCAAAACCCTATTATAAGGTATAATAAAGACTACTATTGTTTTCTTCTTTCCACTGTTTTCCACAAAACATATTCCCTTTATCACTGACTGCTATTCTGTGCCATCAATGCAACGTTTTGAACAAAAGAAGAGAACAGAATAGTGCCAAGCTACTTACGTTTCAAACAAACAGTCCAAAGCAAAACAACAGCATCTTAATGTTATTTCAAGATTAACATTTAAATTAATAGTTGTGGCATAAGAGAAAACTGTCACTTAGTGGACTATAAGCCCGTGGACAGAATAAAGGCCCAGCTAACAGACACGGCCAAAGAAGCAACCCAAAGCACATGTAAAATACATTTACTATATTCCTATCCAGAAAAAAAAGTGCTCATAGAATTATTAGGGCAGATTATATTGACCTTGTCATTGTTCTGCTGTGTTGTGCAACCTTGAACTTTATCATTAAGTTTCCTGTAGTTCGGTGGTCTCTCAGAGTCTGCATAGAGATTTGTTAAAGCAATATGGTTGCCAAAGAAATTAGGTTGGAAATCTTTGTGCTTCAGGACTCTCTCTTATACATTGACAAAATGGGAAACCACACAGACAAATTACAGGCTTTGAGAGCAATGGGAAAATTACTTCAAAAACGTGACTTGGAGTTCAGGGCTTCGGTTGTGGCTGAGGACTTTTTAAGCTACAGTTTTGGGAACTGAAATCATGAGAAGTAAAACTTTATAGGCCAAGAGAACGCTCAGCATTTTCAAAATAGGTTGAACATGAAGCCTGTTTGTTTTTTGTTTTTGTTTTTTTTAGTAAGTAGCCTCAATTAAAATGTGTTGCCGCGGCCATTATTGACAAATTCTTATCTAGGTCAAAACTATCTCTATATTCTCACTGTAAATAATTTTCAGTTTCCTATTTTGCTTCTTGTAACTTGTTTCCTAAGACAGAGATGGAAAACCATTTAATTAAATGGACTTGCATAGGAAAATAACTGAACTCTTTTACATGGTCCAGTACCTTTGCTGATCAATTACGGTTGCTATGAAAATAAGGGGCAAAGGACCGCAATTAGTTGTATATATTTTGCTAACCCTTGGCTGTGTAATGTTTGTCTAAGTATCTGGATACCATGCTGATTAGTGTTAATTTGTGTAGAAGAATAAACATATTCTTCTATATCAGGGGTCTCCAACCTTGGCAACTTTAACACTTGTGGACTTCAACTCCCAGAACTCTGGACAGCCCTGTTCTATATGAAGGAAACTAATGCTGAGGTGTGAGGAGCAGGTTGCCTCTGTCCTCTTTTGCCAAGACAGAATTATAGAACTTAATGTCTGAATTACTTCTTAAAACTATTAGAAAGCAGATTTTTTTTTGAAAGATTATCAGCAAAAAAAGATTTTAAGCTTCATTTGCCATGCCCTGAGAAATTAATTTTCAAACCTGGGGAGGGCCAGGTTCCTTAATCATCTTTAAAATGAGATGAATGAAAGGAAAGGAAGCTTGAGTTAAGAAGCAAATATTTGGCAGAGAAGACAAATCGTCAGATGTTCTGGTCCTTGGGTGAAACATGCTGAAAAAATGTAAAAAGCCTATTAAAAAAAACACAAGTGCACACACAATCTGCAACATGTTAATAACTGCACTGTGAAGGGCTTATTTAAAAATGTCTGTACATAAAGAAGAAAGTTCACAATATCTTTTAATTACTGTGAAGAATCCATGCCTTATAACATTTCAACTGAAAGATGGCACTTTCCAGCAGCAGGAAAATATCTGAAACCATGCTGAGATAATGCTGATTTAAAATAAACTGTGCCATATTTGAATTACCAATAAGGAAACATTTTTATAAGAAACTGTCTGCTACTCATGAGATTTACCCAGGATTGAGATTAAATTGGATGCTTCCATCCAAGAGCCGATCAGGCCCTTTATTACTGCAGCTTCTGTTTCTCCTTGCAATATAACATTATTGCCCATTTCTTCTCTAAGCTGATGGAATGCTGAAGCTGATAGTTTGGAAGTTTCAGATGCAAAAATATTTCATTACTTTTGACCTTTCAAAGTGAAGCTTAGAGTAAAATTTATAGGAATGCAAGTATTCTATTTACAAAACCTTTTAGTTTATTTGTTCATATATTTCCTGACTGACTCAGCCTTCCATCCTTCCGAGGTCAGTAAAATGAGGACCCAGATCATTGGGGGCAATATGCTGACTCCGTAAACCGCTCAGAAAGTGCTGTGAAGCACTATGAAGCAGTATATAGATCTAAATGCTATTACTATTGGTATATTGGTTCTAGACTCATCATTAATAGTCCTGTACAGTTGATTTTTTTTTTTAAAAAAACCCAATCATGACAGTGTAATAGAGACAAATCTTTATGCATAAAAGTATATAGTCAATACATGGTGGTCTAGTGGCAATAAATATTTATTTACTTAAATTTATTGACTGCCTAACTCCAGTGTAGCCAGGAAGTATACAAAACTAGGCAAAACATGAAAACAACTAAATGCATTGAATCATACAGACAGTCCAGGCTAAAATAACCCAAGAGACGGCAAAAACAACAATGCCAATCAGGGGACATTGAACAAATGATAAACATCAGTCCCAGCCTTGGGACTGGAGCCAGCTGTTCAAAGCTTTCCAGAACCCCAGGAGAGAAAGTTATCTCCTTATCTCTCACGGGATAGCTGTCCTAAATGGTGGAGGCTGTAATAGAAAAAGCACAAGATGGCAGTGTTTAATGGAGGGGACCTAGAATGCACCCACTCTGCTGAATCATAATGGGCAAGCAGAAACTGTTGGAGATAAGCAGTCTCTCAGATACCCAGGCCTTATGCCATGCATTAGCTTTATAAGCAATAACCAGCACCTAACGTGTACCCAGAAGACAAGTGGCAGCCAATGTAGCTACTGTAGCCATTGTAACACATGGACACATCAAGAGACATCTATTATAGCTTGTGTTGCTGCATTTTGAACCAGCTGTAGATTCTGGGGTCTTCCAGGGCAGCCTAGAGGTGGGTTTCAGCAGGTTCTGAGCAGTTCTGGAGAACCGGTAGCAGAAATTTTGAGTAGTTTGGAGAACCGGTAAATACCACCTCTGACTGGTCCCTCCCCCATCTATTTTCTGCCTCCAGAGTCTCAGCTGATTGGGAGGAAATGGGATTTTGTAGTAACCTTCCCCTGGAGTAGGGTGGGAATGGAGATTTTACAGTATCCTTCCCCTGAAGTGGGGTGGGAGTGGAGATTATACAGTATTCTTCCCTGCCATGCCCACCAAGCCACATCCACCAAGCCATGCCACGCCTTCCAAGCCACAACCACAGAACTGGTAGTAAAAAAATTTGAAACCCACCATTGGGGCAGCCCCATTGCAATAATCTAATTGTGAGGTGACCAGAATAGGATTGTTTGAAGACCTCCTGATCAAGGAAAGCCTATTTTGTCTGCCAGACCACATGGATATTCCTCACCATGGCACTGGAGATAATCCTGTGGCCCAGACTCTACAGAATAGGGAGTGGTCACCTTAAACAGGGCCATTACATAATACGGATGAAGAAACAGCGGCATCACAAAAATTTTGCAGCAGTTAGAGATGCAACCAGAAGCTTTTTATCAAATTAAATAAACCTTCATGCAACTTGGCCATTTGGAATTAAAGGGCTTGTAGAGCAATAGTAGGACTATTTTGTGTTTTATGACAACCTTGAGAGCCATCAGCTAAAGTTTGCAAAATAATAACTCAGGTTGATGGATAAACAGAGCAGGATACCTCTGAGAATATGCTCACCCCAGGAATTTGTAATCAGTAATTGTCTCAAACTCACAAAACTGCTGTGTTTTTTCTTCAAGCAATATTTTTCATCCACTAACACTGAGAGGGGGAGGAATGAGGTTACCTATTGTGCATTGCCAGGCTATTAGGAGTCCGAAACCTTGACAGGTTGTTCCAAAACTTCTAAAGATCTACTCCTACCTATCCCTAGTGTAGTCACTTCTGTTCACATGTGTACAAATATTCCTAGGGAGAGAATACACAAACGAGAATATTAGTAGAACTCCAACATATATCTGAACGGTGCCCCAATCAGTAGTAAGTTATGTATTGAAAACTGATTAAATGAAAACAGAAGGCAATCAACTTCGTTGAGAAGAAGGGAAGAGTCCTCTGAGTAACAGTTATTTGATCGAAGGTTATCTTCAAAAGACATGCTCTTTCAAAAAAAAAAAAAAACAGAAGATGAATGTGCCAAGTTTAATAGAAGGAAATATGAGGATTGTTTTTTACAAAGCTGTTCACCTAGTTTAAGTAATTAAAAAAACCAGTAGGCAATGAAAGGAAGAAACATCTAAGAATCTAATACATCTCACTATGAAACAACAGAAAATACTTGTAGCTCGGGATTTAGATTTTGGCAGTGGTTTGCTCTCTATGCTTGTTTCAATTTAGTTTCTGAACGTTTCGTTACCAGACTAAGTAACATCATCAGTAGGATTTTCTTGTCCTATTCTCCTTAGCTTATAAAGGTCTTGTGTGCCAGTTTGGTCAGATGATTGGTTGTTCGTTTGAAGAATTTAAATATATTTAAGTTCTGAGCAGCTGATTGGTTCCCTCATTGATTGATCGTTCAAATGATCTGGTTTCTTACCTATTCATATGCTGGATCTACACACCATCTACTCAACAACAACCATCTATTCACTGGGATCAGTTTTACACGTGAGGAAGAAAAAGCACATCAACTCCCCTTCCTAGATACTGACATAAGGAGACAAGATAATGGTGAATTAACAACTTGAGTAAACCGAAAATCCACACACAGAGACCAGGTTCTAAATTTCCCAAGTAACCTCCCCACTGCACACAAGCAAAGCTGCATCCAGACCCTTTTCAAAAGAGCCAAAACACACTGCAGGCATCAAGCCATTAAGAAAAACAGAAAAGAAACACCTTTTCAATGTTTTCCTCCGCAATGGCTATCCAAAAAATTTCATAATACAATGCTTGTCATCTAAACCCTGACAAAATAAACAGCCAAACACAACATGAAAACAAGTCCTGCCCTACATAAAAACAACATCCGAAATGACTGACAGAATACTGCAACCGCAAGGAATAATGATAGCTCACAAACCCACATTTACACTCAGAAAAGAGCTATCTAAAGTCAAAGTACAGAAGACGGACAACAGCAACACAGTATACGAAATCTATTACAACAATTGTATCTAATTCTATGTGGGACAAACAGGAAGGCAATGGAAAACAAGGGTTCATGAACATCAACTAGCAATTAAACAGCAAGACCAAAAATCCCCTGATCTCAATTCACATTGATAATAAACAACACCAGTTTGATTGGGAGGGAACAAAAATCATTGGCCATGCCAGCCACACACGTGAATTTATTAAAGTCTGGTATTCTACCAAAGGAGCAATTAACAAGCATATTGATCTAGATCAGGGGTGTCAAACTCAAGGCCCGCAGGCTGGATCCCGCCTGCAGGGTATTTAGATCTGGCCTGCGGGGCCACCCTGAAAACAGCAAAGGACTGGCCCGCGGTGCCTCTGGCAGCGAAAACGGAGCTCGGGGAGGCGGTGCAAGACCCGCCTGGCTCCATTTTCAGCTGCAATGGCCTCCTGCAGCCCTCTGTCAGTGAAAACGGAGCCCAGGGACTGACGTCAAGCTGGCCACATCCACCCTGGCCACATCAACCATAGCCACGCTCACCTCAGCCACGCCCAACCCGTCCCTCCAAGATCGAACACAACCCTGATGCGGCCCTCAATGAAATCGAGTTTGACACCCCGATCTAGATCCAGTATGTAAGAAACCAGATTATTCGAATGGCCAAACAACAAGAGAAGTGATCAGAATTTATATATAGCTCTAAATGAACAACCAATCACACAATCAACTGACCATACTGGCACATAAGGCATTTATAAGCTAACTCTGGTAACAAAACTAAAGTTTTGTTCAGAAACTAAATTAAAACAAGCTTGGAGAGCAAACCACTGCCAACATTTCACTATACTAGATAGAGCCATGGTGGCACAGTGGTTAGAATGCAGTACTGCAGGCTACTTCTACTGACTGCCAGCTGCCTGCACTTTGACTGTTTGATTCTCACCAACTCAAGGTTGACTCAGCCTTCTATCCTTCTTAGGTCTGTAAAATGAGGACCCAGATTGTTGGAGGCAATAGGCTGACTCTGTAAACCACTTAGAAAGGTCTGTAAAGCCCTGTGAAGCAGTATATAAGTCTAAGTGCTAATGCTAGTATGCAGTCTTACCAATAAAATACGGGATAAATGGGAACTGGAAAAAACAGGTTATTTCATCCTATAGGTGTTGGGTTGCTCAGAGTTACTCAGCTCTTAAAATAAATTTTAAAAAATCAGAAGTGAAGGAAGGTGAAAGGAAATCTATATATTTTCTAGTGTGCTCATCATTATCTTCTGGAACTGTGTCTAAAAGGAAAAAAAAAACGGCACTAAGGTAGGAGAGGGCACTCTCTGAACTCCTCCAAAACTGCTGTCATAAGATAATGTTTGATTTGATTAATGAGAAAATTGATTAAATACTTTGGTAGGATTACATTAACTGCATCTAATGAATTATGCAAACTCTCAGAAGAGGAGCTTTCCAACTTAAGAGAAAGCACCTGTCTTTGACTCATTAAAGCAACGGTATTGTTTCTTGGATTGTTTGCGGCTGCTTTATAAGTTGCTCCCCATTGGCTTGGTGCCCATGCATTGCCAGATGGTTTTCTCAGGAAGGGATGGTAGTAAGAAGCAGATTGGCTAGGCAAACACACACAATGCAGAATCAACTTAAGAGAGCTTATGCAGCAGCCATGCAAGCCTAAAAAAGATGCAGCTGCTTTAATGATCTGGAGAGAAGTATAGCCTCTTGTGAAACACCCCTTTCCAAAGATTTTTGTAGCTTTACTACTTATTTGGTTTAGTTCATTTTTAATAAAACCAGAACTTGTATATATCTCGATCTACCTTTAAAGCTTTCCTGAGAGCGTAGGGATGGAGTTGCCTCTGAACTCCGTCCCATTTCTAGAAACATTTCTGGATCCACGACACTTCTCAACCCCCAGTCCCTTTCTCTGACTCTTTTTCTCCTTCATCTTATTTATATTTTAAGAAAGTGAATGTAAGCACTCCTGACTTGGAAATGCTTACCACTTTTTCTCTATGTTCTCTGTAGTACCAAATTCTATGCAGGCATAAAAATAATAAAAAAGGATTTTTTATCTTCCTAAGAGTGGCCTGGAAAATCAATCTTGTAGAAAGATTGAGTACACATGTGAACAATACAGTAAAAAGGGTTTTACTGTAATATGCTTGGCTCACATCAGATGCAGCATTTACGGTGATGGGTAAACTTTTCACAGTTACCTTTTTTCCTGTCTCTTTCGTTGTGCAGATGACAAGATTTTTGGCAGCCGCATTTAGTTTTCAGAATTCCTGCTGTTACCTGAATTAAACAGCAATCGTTTGAAATTCTCTTTTGTTTGTCATTATGAAAAGTGCGGAAGATTTCATGTGGGCAGGCTGGCGATTCCTATATTAAAGCCTTTCCCAACCAAGGGTGTCTACAAGGTTCGGTGGGTGGAAATTAAATAAGTCATGATGGTGGGTGGGTGCATTTGAAGCTCAGTCTTTTTTTAACAAGGGTCTCATCCACATAAAAATTGTATGCATGCTCTTGAGAGAAAACTAGATTGCTAGTCCTTGGAAGACAATTGGACTTATCCAACTGTTTGCAGATGTGTGTGTGTGTGTGTGTGTGTGTGTGTATAGGTCAGTGTGTGTGGGGGGGTGAAGGGTGGTGGGAAATGGTGTAACCTTTATAGAAGGAGTAGCTCATTTTTGCACTTAAACAGGAGAAATATGGTATAAATACAAATTGGATACAATGTCAATTCTATTATAATCTCTATCTTAGTTGGAGCTCACATGTATAAGAATAGATAAGCATGGATTTATGTGAAGAATAGATGGTGGGCAAGAACTGTCCCTGTGAATCAAGCTGCCCTTTTTTAGGTATGCATAAACAATGCTTGCATGACGACGACCATGATGATGAAGATAATGATGATGACGACATACATTCAGTCGTGTCTGTCTCTTGGCGATTCTATGGGTCAGGGTCTCTCCACATCTCTTGACATGCTTGCCTCAGCTTTTTCATAATCTCATCTCTTTGTACTTCTTCTCAGATATCCATTGTCTATAAATCAATATAGCTTGTTATTATAGACTAAAAAAAAAGAAGGAAAGAAGGAAAAGATACACCATTAGATACATTCGGTATTAATTGTCTGAGATATAATACAACAGCATCAAGATTGAGTAACTTGAAAAAGATAGCAATAGCGCTTAGCAGTGGCACTTGAACTTATATACCACTTCACAGTGCTTTACAGTCCTCCCTAAGGAATTTACAGAATTAGCATATTGCCCCCAACAATCTGGGTTCTCCTTTTATCGACCTTGGAAGGATGGAAGGCTGAGTCACCCTTGAGCTGGTGAGACTCAAACTGCCAAGCTGCTGGCAACCAGCAGTCAGCAGAATTAGCCTGCAATACTGCATTCTAATCACTGTGCCACCACGGCTTAGTGGTTAGATAAGGAGGCATTTCCAGCTGAGCAAGGATGCTCCCTTTATAAGAAAATTGGCATTGACTACATTCTTTCTTCTTCTTTGCAGAGTCACAGTGCACACTCTGTGGTGAACCTGAAGGTGAGTCCTGTAATTCCATCATTTCCAAAGTTAGTTGTGTTGTCTAACTTATATGAACTGCTTTAACCTATTAGCATGTGTTGTCTGGTGGAAATAGATTGAACATGGTATTAGACGTCACATTCTTTAGAATAGGGCAGGTATGGGAAATGTTAAGAGGGTTGTTAGATGTCATCAAATGAACTTAACTGAATTAAATGAGTAGTAAGGGGATTTTTTTGGAGGTTTTTTTTTGAAAAAGAACCTTTGTTTATCTATTTTTCTGGGCAACTTACAACATTAAAAATTACAACATAAAAACCATCTCTAATTTTCATCCTCCATTTTTCAGTAGAAACATTGCCCATTGTGCTCCACGATTCTGGAGAAACACAAGTTCCCCGTCTCTCTAATTCTTTATTCCACTCATTTTTCTTTATCTCAAATTCTCAATCCACTCTCTATGGATACAACCAATCTCATAATTTAAAAGGAAACTGTCAAAATCTATTATGAACAGTGTATTATTATATTAAAAGTACTGAATATAGTCTTAAATTTAGAGATGAATAATATAATCTCAAGTTGTCGAATATCTAACTACGGTACATATTTTTGTTATATTATATTTTGATAAATATAGAATATAGAATTATCCTGATTATATTTGTACTGATAGTTCAAAACATATTAGAACCCTATGATAATAGAAGTCTCATTGCATGACCTGACCTAAAAGTATAGGAGTAGGTGAAGTAAAGGAGTCTGAGATGTGAATCAGATACATAAACTCACATATTATATTCTAGTTTCCATGTATTTTTATGCTGGTTTTTAAATAGTTCGATGGAAACTAACACTATACTATTTCAGGTAACATCATTTTCTGTGCCATCTGTGTATAGCATTATCCTGATGTTTCGGAAAAACTTCATTATCTGGTTCTTTAAATGAAGAATATGGGCAGTGATTCAAGGAAAATATCTCATGTATGCCATAGGTTGTACTTGGTAGGGCTTGATTTCCACATGGTGGCTTTAAACTGCTCTAGTATTTTAGCATTACCTCCAAGGCTAAAAGAAGTCAAGCAGAAACACATAAAGAGCATAGAAATAGCCTCACCAAAGTCATTTGACCCTTACTGAAGCATGGATTAACGCTTCATAATTCTTGGCAATGAGGATCTCTGTAATTTATTCAGTAATTTTGTCTGCTCTAAGAAGGTGCAGTATTTCAACTCAATATAAAATGAGTTAAAAATGGAATTTTGAAAAAGACAGTGCAATTTTTGTGAAATAAATATTTGCCCATCTTATGGGCAATTTGATTTGTTAGCTCTGAATGGAGGTAGTGTTTTAATTCACAGAGAAATTGGTAGTCAGTTGAAAAATTGAAAAGAGAAAAAGGAAGAAATTACTGGATACCAATCTCTCTGCTGATATAACTAAATCCCATTGATAACTCATTCTGCTTTACTTTTCTGGCTGGCTAACCAAAATTCACTGGTTCAAAACTAGTAGGGACCACCAACATAATATATGTCAGAATTGTTACACTAAAGCCAAAATAGACAGAAGGGGAAGGAAGGACTAAAGGGATAAAGGAAATTAGACAATTAGCGTAATCTCTATTCTGTTGATAGAGATTGGTGGGATATTAAACAAAAAAATAATCAAGCCAATAGTAGAGCAACTCTTTGGAAGAAGAAATCAGTTCAGTTTCTGCAAAGGTAAGTCTTGTGTTATCAATATTCTTGACATGTTTAGAGTGGCAATAGATAGTAAGTAAGGGTGACTCAATAGATATACTCTGCAGCTTTCAGAAAGCTCTTGACTAAAGGACAATGCTTTTATGTTAATTGACATAAGATAAGACTCTGGTGCCACCATCAAGCCTTGGCAAGAAGGAAAGAGAGAGGATGAGAGGTTTCATTCTATGGGCTGATACCCCCAAGAAACTAAATGTGCTTTGTTGCTGTTGCCAGAGGATCCAAAAAAGCGAAGGCTGCACCATGATGTCTGGAGGCTGTGCAGGTCTGGATGGGGCAGAACAGGCTTCAACTCAACCCATCCAAGACAGAGTGGCTGTGGATGCCGGCATCCTGGTACAGCCAGCTTATTCCATCGCTGACTGTTGGGGGCGAATCACTGGCCCCCAGGGGGAGGGTTCACAACTTAGGTGTTCTCCTGGACGATCGGCTGTCTTTAGAAGAACATATGACGGCCGTCGCCAGGGGAGCTTTTTATCAGGTGCGCCTGATAAGCCAGTTGCGTCCCTTCCTTGACCGGGATTCCCTACGCACAGTCACTCATGTCCTTGTCACTTCCCGCCTGGACTACTGCAATGCTCTCTACATGGGGCTCCCCTTGAAGAGCACCAGGAGGCTCCAGCTGGTCCAGAATGCGGCTGCGCGGATAATAGAGGGGGCACCACGATGCTCCCATGTAACAACTCTCCTGCGCAGCTTGCACTGGCTGCCAGTGGTCTTCCGGGTGCAATTTAAGGTGTTGGTTATCACCTTTAAAGTGCTCCATGGCACAGGACCGGGTTACTTACAGGACCGCCTACTGTCACCATTAGCCTCCCATCGGCCTGTGCGCTCCCATAGGGAGGGCCTCCTCAGGGTGCCGTCAGTCAAACAATGTCAACTGGAGGCCCCCAGGGGGAGGGCCTTCTCTGTGGGGGCTCCTGCCCTTTGGAATGAGTTGCCTCCGGCCTCTCGGTGTCAACTCCCCGACCTCTGGTCTTTTAAACACGAGCTCAAGACCTTTTTATTCCACCGTGCGGGGCTAGCCTGACAAAATTTTAATGGGGGTTTTATGATGGTTTTATGTTAGTTTTAATCTTCAGCCTAATTTTAGAATCAGTTTTTTGATATGTTTTTAATTTTTGTTTATGTTTATGTTGTTTTTATTTACGCTGTAAACCGCCCTGAGTCCTTCGGGAGAATGGCGGTATAAAAATTGAATAAATAATAATAAAAATAAAAAAGCTAGCGATAAACAAGGGGTCCGTTTCCTATAACCTGCTGTTTTGCTGTGTGGTGCCAATAACTCTGTAAGATGCAATTTTCCCAAAAGCTGCTGTGTTGTAATCAATCAAATCAGAGTAGAGTAGAGTAGAGTAGAGTAGACTTGTATGACAGCTGCAGCACATTGCTGGCTCATATTTAAGTGATTGTCCACTAAGACTCCAAGATTCCTCACAGTTACTGCTATTGAGCCACCTATACCCATGATGGCGAACCTATGGCACGCGTGCCACGTGGCATGCATAGCCATATCAGTGGGCAGCTCTGGCGCGTATGTGCACAGGCCATTTTTGGCCTCCGGAGGTCTCCGGGTAGGTGGGGAAGGCCGTTTTCACTCCCCCTCCAGACTCCTAGAAAAGCTCTGGAGCCAGGTGAGAGAGAAAAACGGGCCTACTGGGCAATTGTGTGCCAGGAACAGGGGAAGTGGGGGGTTGTGCATGCATGTGTGGGGGCGAGGTGCATAGAATTATGGGTGTGGGTATGCCCCCGTCCCTCCTCCTGGCATGTGATGGCAAAATGGTTAGCCATCACTGACCTATACTATCCCTGTGCATTTGTTTTTCTTTCTAAATGTAGAACCTTACTTTTCTCACAATTGAATTTCATTTTTTTGATTGCGCCCAATGTTCAAGTCTGTCAAGTTCCTTCTGTATCTTAAGCCTATCTTCTGCAGTGTTTTCTATTCCTGCCAACTTTGTGTCATATGCAAATTTGATGAGTTTCCCATCTCTCCCCTCATCTAAATCACTGATAATTGATGTGATTTGAACTCATCTAGGCTGGACAGTTACTCACTTACCATTTTCTTGCCTATTTTAATTTGTATTCTTAATCTGGTTTTTTTGGTACTATTTTTGATAGGTTGGGTTGTTTTTTCCTTTTGTGTAAAGACAGATGCAAAAAATGAATAAAGCAGTTCTGTTTCTCCTTGTTGCTTGTCATCTTCTTGCCACTTTCTCCCATTAATGGACCAACCGTTTCAGAGAATGAGTAGCTAATTCTCCCTTTTCCCTTGCCACTTTTCTCCAGCTCTGACTCAACATCAGCAAAGAATTGATGAACATATAATATTTTATTCATCTTTGAAAGGATAGTTTGGGAAAGTATTCAGTAAATTTTCTGTACTAACTTCTACAAGGAAGAATCTGCACTTTTATGATCGATGCTAGTTCAAGGGAAAGTAGGTTTCTTCTTATGCAATAAAATTGAGAAAAAAAGAGAGGGCATACAAATTGAATGGAAATACTTTTATAATCCATTGTTTAAACAAAGGCATATTTCTGTATTCTTTGTTTAGAAACAACTCTAGGTACTCTTGTATTAAATCTCAGGTATTCATGGATCTTTCCTCCCTGATAGAGAGATTCAATTCATTTCAACCTGAACGTTGCTTAGTGCACATTTTATTATTATGCAGATTGAAATGAATGTGGCACTCTGGGCTAGGAAGATACTGTCCAGAAAATAATGTTTTTTATATTTCATTCCTAATCACTTTTATTTCTTTCAAATATGATTCAGATGTTTATTTTTCTTCTTTTAAATTTCAGTTCCTCTATTAACAAGTCAGGCAGAGTGACATGTAATGCTCCCTTATATTGGTGAAATGAAAGGAGACTATTAGAGATTATATGGAATGGCTTGCCTCCAGGAGTTGTGGGTGCTCCATTGTTGGAGGTGATGTTTTTCACCTCCAATGAGGTGTTCTTGTTTTTAGGAACAGATTGGGCAATCATTTGTCCAGAATGACATAGGGTCTCCTGCTTGAGCAGGGAGTTCGACTAGAAGACCCCCTTCTAAGTCTGTTATTTTGAAGTTCAAAGATTATTCATTTCCAGCCATTCTCTTCTCTGATCAGGCTTCAAGGAAACAACTCACACCTGTAATAACCACAGTTGAAAAGAACACTATTGTTAGGTGCTGACTTTAGACCTGGGAATTACCTAAATTCAGTATTTCAAGAGAAATCAAATACTCCTAGAACTTAATTATTTTTGGTTCTTCCTTCCCGCTTGGACCTTTTTTAAATCTGTAACTTGTTGTCTTGTCACATAAACGCTGAGTAAAATATTTATGGGTGTTGCGTATACATTGTTAACAAAAAGAAAAATAGGAGCTGGGGTTACTAGAACAGTATTTCGCTTTTATGTTGTCTGGACAAAAAGATTCTAAAATCCTGAAGCGTAAGAATTTCTTCTATAAACCAGATTAGCTAGAATAGTGGAGGTACTCAAGACAACTGAAGTATAATTGTCCACAAAAGGTCAAAATACTTGGCTGGTAATACCTATGCCACAATATTTGACATTTCAAGAGTAGAAGCTCATCAGTTTGTTTTTATTTTTATAGGTCTGTGTTCTCCGTCACACAAATGCCTTTTGAGCATTTAACTCTATTGCTATTAATGGAGTATAATCAAGAAATCTCTAAAACGATTCTAAAGCATTCTAATTCTGCTAAAAGTCAAGATGAATGTTTATGGTTTCTCAGATCGTTTTGCTGCTAAATCACTTGCTTACAATCACTATGTAGTAATTATTCAGCCTTTTTTTTTATTTTATTTTTTTATTTACATTTATATCCCGCCCTTCTCCGAAGACTCAGGGCGGCTTACAGTGTGTAAGGCAATAGTCTCATTCTATTTATATATTTACAAAGTCAACTTATTGCCCCCACAACAATCTGGGTCCTCATTTTACCTACCTTATAAAGGATGGAAGGCTGAGTCAACCTTGGACCTGGTGGGACTAGAACCTGCAGTAATTGCAGGCAGCTGTGTTTTTTAATAACAGGCTTCTTACAGCCTGAGCCACACCGCGGCCCTATTTTAAAATGTGTGATTCTTTAAATAATTATTTTAAGGAGGTTTGGTCCTGTCATTATGCAATATTCTAAAGGGTGACATTGGTAGCAGCAACAATGCTAATTATGAAAAACAGGATTGGAGTAATGGGGAGGGGGTTGGGAGATGAAAAGCTTTGGATGTGGTTATTTGGATTGGAAGGGAAAATTTTATTCTATGTTTGGTTTATGTATAACAATACCTTGTGATTGACCCGGGAAGCGGGGGGGGGGGGGTTTGGGAGGGAGGGGGGGAAAAGGGGGAAAATGTTTTTGTTTTTTAAAACTCTTTCAATAAAAAAAAAAACAGGATTGGGAATGAAAACTCATATGAATTATTTTGTTAAAGTTTTGGAACAGGAACCAAACATGAATCTTTGCTAAGTACTCACTCTGGTTTTCATTTGAAATTTCAGTTCAGTTTCATCTGAACTACTGCAGTACAGTAGTTTTTAATGTATATTCATCTTTCCTTGGATGAAACTACAAAACAACTTCAGGAATTAAGGCATTTTTGGTAAGATGCTTCTCTTCTTTCCTGGTATCTTGATTTAAGATTTTACAAACTGCCATCCATGGGTCTGTGAACAGCTATTGCATAGCATCTTTTTGCATATCAGCACATGCAAATGATGGAGCATTTAATAATTAGGGCTGCATTTTGCATTTTTGTCCTTACTATGTTCAAACATGTTTGGTATTTCCAGGACAATCTTGAGAAAATGTTAAAGGGTGCTCTCACTAAATAAAATTAATTTATCTTTCTTTGTCAACTGTGAATGAAAGCCATTCAAAAGGATGATGGACTTTTAAAGAAAGGCCTGTTCAGAATTGCTAAGATGTTCCCACGATGGATAAAAATGATGGAACTAGCAGAGATGCCTACATTGACTCAGTGGTGAAATCCAAAATTTTTTACTACTGATTCTGTGGGCATGGCTTGATAAGTGTGGTGTGGCTTGGTGGGTGTGGCAAGGGAAGGATACTGTAAAATCTCCATTCCCTCCCCACTCCTGGGGGAAAGATATTGCAAAAACTCCATTCCCACCCCATTCTGGGGCCAGCCAGAGGTGGTATTTGCTGGTTCTCCAAACTATTCAGAATTTCCGCTGCCGGTTCTCTGATCTGCTCAAAATTTCCGCTACCGGTTCTCCAGAACCTGTCAGAACCTGCTGGATTTCACCCCTGCATTGTTTGCTTTAATTAAGGAAAAGAAAACATCCAACTTTGTTTCTACTTGGAAACCACTTCTGGATTTTGTGCTTGAGATGGAAAATGAGACTTTGGGTTTTGTTGATTAGATAAATTTGTTGTCATAGAAATGGTTAATACATATAATAGTAAAATGTTGAGGTTGTAATAGTACTATCCTATTCTACTAAAAAGAGTTGGAGGTCAATGTTTTTCTTTTCCTTTTTCTCTTTTACCCTAGAGTTCTTTCTTTTCCCTTTTCCCTCCCCCTTTCCCTTTTTTCTACCATTTTCTCTTTCTTTTGTATTTTATATCCTAATAAACAATATATAAGCT
Source organism: Ahaetulla prasina (assembly GCF_028640845.1). NCBI lineage: Eukaryota > Metazoa > Chordata > Lepidosauria > Squamata > Colubridae > Ahaetulla > Ahaetulla prasina. The sequence goes on along the minus strand of NC_080539.1, from coordinate 146,379,073 downwards.
AAGATGTACATGGTGCATTTTATTTACACCCATCAAATGCTTTGACTCTTAAGAGTCAAATGCATCATAATTGTTCACATGAGCAAGATACAAATACACATTTTACGGGATTAACTGACATTTTTAATGTCAAAATTTAAATGACAAAATTAGTAGACCAGAGGAATGCTGTTGATATAATTTACTTGGACTTCAGTAAAGCATTTGATAAAGTAGACCATAACCTACTACTAGATAAAGTAGAAAAATGTGGGTTAGACAGCACCACCACCAGATGGATTCGTAACTGGCTGACCAACCGCACTCAACGTGTAGTCCTCAACGGAACTACATCCACATGGAGGGAAGTATGCAGTGGAGTACCCCAAGGCTCTGTTTTAGGCCCAGTACTCTTCAACATCTTCATCAATGACTTGGACGAGGGGATAGATGGGGAACTCATCAAATTTGCAGATGACACCAAGCTGGCAGGAATAGCCAACACTCCAGAAGATAGGCTCAAGTTACAGAAAGATCTTGACAGACTTGAACATTGGGCGCTATCTAACAAAAAGAAATTCAACAGTGAAAAAAGTAAGGTTCTACATTTAGGCCAAAAAAACAAAATGCACCAGTACCGTATATGTGGTACCTTGCTCAATAGTAGTACCTGTGAGAGGGATCTTGGAGTCCTAGTGGATAACCATCTAGATATGAGCCAGCAGTGTGCAGCAGCTGTTAAAAAGCCAACACAGTTCTGGGCTGCATAAACAGAGGGATAGAATCAAGATCACGTGAAGTGCTAGTACCACTTTATAATGCCTTGGTAAGGCCACACTTGGAATATTCCATCCAGTTTTGGTCGCCACGATGTAAAAAAGATGTTGAGACTCTAGAAAGAGTGCAGAGAAGAGCAACAAAGATGATTAGGGGACTGGAGGATAAAACATATGAAGAACGGTTGCAGGAACTGGGTATGTCTAGTTTAACAAAAAGAAGGACTAGGGGAGACATGATAGCAGTGTTCCAATATCTCAGGGGCTGCCACAGAGAAGTGGGAGTTGGGCTGTTCTCCAGAGCACCTGAGGGTAGAACAAGAAGCAATGGGTGGAAACTGATCAAGGAAAGAAGCAACTTAGAACTAAGGAGAAATTTCCTGACAGTTAGAACAATTAATCAGTGGAACGACTTGCCTGCAGAAGTTGTGAATGCTCCAACACTGGAAATTTTTAAGAAAATGTTGGATAACCATCTGACTGAGATGGTGTAGGGTTTCCTGCCTGGGCAGGGGGTTGGACTAGAAGGCCTCCAAGGTCCCTTCCAACTCTGATGTTATGTTATGTTATGTTATATTTATTTTCAGTTTGTTCTGATGAAAAAAGTTGTACTTCCATATCATGATTAGAATCTTACAGGAGCAGAATAAAAAGATTGGGAAAAGTTATTTCATCCAAGCATTTTCTACCAGAGTTTCATCTTGGGGAAGGCCATAAATCTCTCTCTTGGAATGAAAACACTACTTCACAAATTTAATAGCAGAAGATTTCAAGGATGAAGCTATAATAACTTGCCTTTTCTGCAGATACAAAAGAAGTTCTTAGAATGACAAAGGTCAGCTATTGCAGACTACAAACACAATGAAACCTTGATTTAACAAATATTTCTATTCCCAGTTTAGTAGATTTCAGCTGCAAGAGACCAGATTTCCATTGGGACATCTAGCTCAAGTAATGGACAAGTAAAATAAACCAAATATTTTGGTTAAATAACCAAATATTATTTATTTTATTTATTTTATATCTATAGCTATAGCTATAGCTATAGCTATCTAGCTATATCTATATCTATCTATCTATCTATCTATCTATCTATCTATCTATCTATCTATCTATCTACCTACCTACCTACCTACCTACCTACCTACCTACCTACCTATCTATGATATAAATAATATTGCCTAATGACATTATTAGAAAATTAATAAATCATCACATGACATACTCTTCTGTATTTAACTTTGAAGTAAAACAGACAAAACTCCTCTCCCCATGTTAAAATGTTATAATATAATATAATATAATAATATAACAACAGAGTTGGAAGGGACCTTGGAGGCCTTCTAGTCCAACCCCCTGCCCAGCAGGAAACCCTACACCATCTCGGTCAGATGGTTATCCAACATTTTTTTAAAAATTTCCAGTGTTGGAGCATTCACAACTTCTGCAGGCAAGTCGTTCCACTTATTAATTGTTCTAACTGTCAGGAAATTTCTCCTTAGTTCTAAGTTGCTTCTTTCTTTGATCAGTTTCCACCCATTGCTTCTTGTTCTACCCTCAGGTGCTTTGGAGAACAGCCCAACTTCCTCTTCTTTGTGGCATCCCCTGAGATATTGGAACACTGCTATCATGTCTCCCCTAGTCCTTCTTTTTGTTAAACTAGACATACCCAGTTCCTGCAACCGTTCTTCATATGTTTTAGCCTCCAGTCCCCTAATCATCTAGGGGACTGGGGACTAAAACATATGAAGAACGGTTGCAGGAACTGGGTATGTCTAGTTTAATAAAAATGTTAATATGAGTATTGCTCTACAGCAATAGTTTTTAATGTAGCTTCCAATATATGTCTTCTTAGTTAGTAATAGACTTTCTAACCTCTGTTTCTCAGCCTTGAATATTGAGAAAACCTCCATAGTCTTTTGAGAATGGTCTTCAGGATCTTGACTTGCCTGATTAACCCCTACAAAATAAAGGCCCACATTATACATACATGATGTTTTGATATTGTATGTAATATATTGTGATAAAAATATCTTTCAGATACTCTAGTAGACTTCATAAATATTTTTCTAGCATTTAATATTTGTTGATTTTTTGTAAAGTAGCCTCAACAGCCATCAGCCTTCTAAGATAAACCAGAGAGGAAACACAACTAGATGAGCTAATTCTACTTTATTGCAACAGAATCTTGCAAGTCTAAAAGTAGAATCTTGCTGGCACTTTTAGCTGCCTTATCCATTAGGGCAGGTCCTTCCTAACTTTCTTCCTCTGGCCATTGAGTGACTGGGGGCTCCTGCCACTCTTCTCTGATTATTTCCTGGGCAACATCCCCTCTCCTTCTCTCCCAAGGTCATTCTCACATACCATTACATCCGTACCCGTATCTAGTACTGCAGTTAGAATTTAAAGTTTGGTGTACAAAGTGATATTACTCTAGTTAAATATCAGGGCTCTGTTGATGTACTTCGCAGTCAATAAGAGGCGGGTTTTAGGTTTTTTAAAAAAAATCTTTTTAAAAAAGAATAAAAATGGATTCAGTAAGAATCAATTTTATCAAGAAAAAAAGTTGATTCTGCAATGCAAGTACATATTTTGGGTACACACATATTATAACAATTTTGCATTATAATCTACAATTTTATCTCATTAAGATAGCTTGTGAATGTTATAGCTCTGTCACTGATCAAAGCTTTATATTTGTCCAGAAACAATAATTGGTAGAAATGCTAGAAAAAAGAAAGTGAATGTTCTTTCCCCAAAACACTGTTTTCTTATTTTATTTTATATTTTTATTACCTATTATTTTATCCCGTTGTCTCCTCTGTTTCCTCCATTCTGTCAGTTCAAGCTAGTAAATCCACATTTTGGATCCAACCACTCATTATTATTTTGTACTTTGAAGTTACATATTATACCTCACCCACAGCTTTGAGATCACAGGCTCTTCTATTGAAAGCACCGGACAAAATATTTGAAAGGCCACATATTATACATTAGATACTGACCAAGAAACTGGCAATTACCATACTCATTGCTTTATTCTTATAATTATACTTTGGGAGAGCTCTTTCATGATGATCTTCTGTACCTCTGTCAGAATTATATCAGAGAAGAATATAGTTAAATAAGAAGCACCACATTCCTTAAATAGTCCCGGCTATCAAATTCACTTCCATTTGAACATGAACATGAGAGAAAGGCATAACATTTTACCAGCCCTTCTCACTATGCATTATATTCCTGGGATTCCATTATTATAAGTACGCCGGTGTATACCAGCAGTTTAATAAACATGGGATAGATTGAAAACAGAGTTTTATATGGCACGAGAGGTCTTAAAATGGGATTTTGACAACGACGGTTAGTTCTTTCCTTCCGCTGTCAGATTTTACAGCTATTCATAACCATTTTAAATACCAGCTTCCTCTGAAGTTATTTCTCTTTTAAAATTTCATTTCATTTCAATTCTATATGCATTAACTCTGGCTATTGCCTGTTTTTATTAAATGTATTAAATGGTTGCATCTTTTTTCTCACTCTCAACAAAGTTTAATCAAACAAAAACTGAAATGCCATCCATAAAAAACACCTAACAAGATGTTTTAGGGGTGAGAAGCTATCCGCTAGCAGGAATCAAGCAAGGCAGGAAGTACTTTCAGCTGAGAATTAATTTGCCTGAGACTTAAGGCAGTGAATTCTAAAATTGTCTTTGTTTCATGCAAGGGTACCTAATAGAACTATAGTATACTCTGTTTGAAGAACTCTAGGGTTAAATTTATTAGAGGTAGGATTCATGAAAAAGCTTATTTTCTTTTCCAAGAATAATGTCTTAGTGCTGACCTTTGTTTTCCATCTCTAAACCCTGCCTTTTCTTCTCTGTTTCAATAGGACACATTTGGAGGATTGCATTTAATATATTTTGTTTTGCTCTTCAAATTGTTATCCTGCAGAACTCAGTTCTGATACCTGATCTTGGACCCTGATTACTGCATCTAACCAAATCAATTAAAATGATTAGTTTACCTACCCAGACCAATACATAGCTATACCTATTAAGGAGAATTCTAGCTTGTCAGAGTAAACTAGTAAATAAGGAATGCCGATAAGCAAAATTACATGATGCACAACTGAGGTGTGCTTAGTGATTTATTTCTATTTTAGGCTTTCTATGACAGATTCTGAAGCTGAAGCTCAAACATTTGGCCACCAAATGAGAAGAGAGGACTCCTTGGAAAAGACCCTGATGTTGGGAAGGTTTGAAGGAAAAAAGAATAGCAGGAGATGAGATGTTTAGGTAAAGTCACTGTCATCGATGCAATGAACATGAATTTGGACAAATGCCAGGAGACAGTAGAGGACAGGAGGGCCTGTCATGCTGTCATCCACGGGGTCACAAAGAGATGGTCACAACTTAGCAACTGAACAAGTGATAGGTACACTTTTTAAAGAGGATAACAGTGACTCTAGAAGTTGAGATAGGTTGATTTGAGATTGAATTATACAGACTGAGATATTAGTTGGGTGGAGAGATGAAGCATAGGAAAGTATCGGTGAGAATTCAATGGATAAACATGGCAGTTGTGAGATTAAAAGAAATGAATGGAATGCACAGGAGGATGGACAATAAGAGTATAGAGCAGGGGTGTCCAAACTTGGTCCCTTTAAGACTTGTGGACTTCAACTCCCAGAGTCCCTCAGCCAGCAAAGCTGGCTGAGGAACTCTGGGAGTTGAAGTCCACAAGTCTTAAAGGGACCAAGTTTGGACACCCCTGGTATAGAGGCTTCAAATCAATCAATCAACCAGACTTGTTACAATATTAGTAATGTGCCCCAATCAAGCAAATCTGAGCAGTGTGCAACTAAGTTAAAATAAAAGCCTAGAAACCAAATTAAATACATCATATCTTCCCACCCTAAAAAGGCATTCCCACAACTAATAAGGACTAGATGAATGGTGGTCATCACCCTTACGAAATAGCAAGAAGGCAAAAGGGTCTTGAGAAGAAGTATGTTCAAAAGCACAGGGGAAGGAGTGGGGAAAGTCATACTAGAAAAGGCCACCTATTTGGTCCATAACCTTTGTGCCTTTTATAGAATGGAAGTGGTTTTCATTTAGGAAGAGCAATTAAGATCAGCACAGACTTCCAGATAATGGAGGATATGGGATAGGAGTGGTGGAAGATACTATGAGCTCCTTAATTGGTGGAACAGCAACTGTGACATAGTCAGGGAGCTCAGGCCAGCCATTTGGGGCCTACAAATGCAGCTCAGCAGTCTGGGGCCCTTAAGAGATTAATAGTAGAGCAAGGATGGCTTCAGCAAAGCTGAGAATGAAGATGTGACTGAAAGCTGGTGAAAAATGAGCAGGTGAACAGAATATCCCTCAGAAGTCGGTGTGGCAGTCAGAGAATGGACTTGGAATCTGAAATTCTGCCTAAAAGGCTACTGAATGGCTATTATGGAAAAGCAGATTATGGTGATGGAGGAAGCATCTCCTCTTTAGGGAGATCAATAATGGCAGGAATTACCTGAACTGTTGGAGGGTGGTCACTCAGTAAGGAGTATTGGCCAAAGTGTGGCTGGTGAAACTTTTGAACTGAGTCTAATGTGTCTGGCAAAAGAGGATATGCCTGAAAATGGCAGAGAGTGGGGAAGAGGATTTGCTTCCCATGAACCATGTAGAATGAAATATGCAGACTTTGGGGAGTCTGCATATTTTAACATTAAGATATTTTAACATATCTTAACATTAAGCTAGCAATCTTGAATTTTGTTGTTCACTTGCTAAGTTGTGCCCAACTCTTTGTGACCCCTGGATGACAGCATGCCAGGCTCCCCTGTTCTCCTCTGTCTCCTAGAGTTTGCCCAAATTCATATTCATTGCATTGATGACACTATCCAACCATCTCATCCTCTATTGCAGGGCTTTGCTGGGGAATTCTGGGAGTTGAAGTCCACCACGCTTAAAGTTGGCAAGGTTGGAGACCCCTGCCTTATTGTCCCCTTCTCCTTTGGCCTTCAGTTTTTCACGACATCTGGGTCTTTCCCAAGGAGTCTTCTCTTCTCGTTTGGTGGCCAAAGTATTTGAGCTTCAGCCTCAGTATCTGTCCTTCCCAAAAAAACAGTCAGGGTTAATTTCCTTTAGGATTGACTGATTTGATCTCCTTGCAAAATGCAAAGTCAAACTGTGAAAAAACAAATTAAGCCCATTTAATTTGACATGGCATAACTTTTTACAAGATCTTTATTGTTCCAGGTCCCTGGGATCAAACCGGCCAGGAGAGGCTATGCCACTCTTTCCAGAACGTATCTCCAGTGCTGAAGGGCAATGTGTGCTGCTAAAGTTTCTTGTTAAATATGTCATAGTACCCTTCAGTTGGTGATAGCAGTCTTGAATAAAAGTCACAAGGCAAAAGATATTTTTCCAAGTCATCAGTAGCCTGAAGGAGAATAACTCCCAGGGCAAAATCAAAAGCATGTTTTGAACACTAAATGGGGCTGAAAAGGGATGCTATCTTTGATGCCATGAACGTTTCTTGGGCCTCATGACTCCCCTTGAATGGTGTCTCTTCCATACGATTCGGGTCAGAATTCTGGTGCACTCAGCAAAGCAGATATGAAAGGCCTGAAAATGTTAAAATATCAGAAAGTGCTTAATGACTTTGACATTCCTTGAAGGTTCCCAAGACAGATAAAGTCTATTTTCACAAGGTCCATTTGGATGTCACCTGAATTATAGCTAAACTAGTCTAAGGGAGCAAATCAAAGTCACATTTCTCTAGCTTAGCATACAGCTTGTATTTGTGAAGCCTTTGCAGTACATTCCAAACCTTTAGTTTGGCATCTGGAGCCCCAGAAAAAACAACAACAACTAGAATGTCATTTAAATATACAACTACAAAAGGCAGTTAAAGCTAATTCATTCCAGCTGACATCTTCTGAATAAAATCAAAAAATGTTTTTACATATCCACACTGTGTGAACTGCACAGTTACATGTCTATAGAGATTCTCAGTCATCTGGTCACGGTTGTCTCAAGGTGCTTTTTCAGGAGGCAACTGGACTTTTTCTTTGAAGACTTCTCTTCCACGAAGCTTCTTCAGCTCTGACTGGATGGTGGGAAATGGAAGGATTTATATTCCTTGCAGACAGCTGCTCATTTGCAGATTAGTAAAATTTAATAGAAAAAAGCTGGAAATGAGAACTCAAACGCAAATAAATTAATTTTCAAAAAGAGAACTTATATATGCATTATTTAAAGCTGTTGGGTTTTGAATTTTTTTCTTCCTACACTTTAAATTTATCTCTTCTGAGAAGGCAGATTAGTCTGCAGCTAACCTTCCTTTGTTTGCATGATACCAGTTATATTACTTGGTGTAATAATCCTCTCTTATTGCTAGGTCCATTTGTAATAAGACCTGATTTTATCCAAAAAAATATAGGAATTTATAAGAAGTATGAAGTTTGTTCCTTTCTTTGTGGGTGATTCCAGTTGATGACTGTGGTGGGGGAAAGAGGGTGATCTGATGGCTACTTTTTCTTGTATGTTTCCTCTTTAACTGTGAAGTATTAGAAGAGGTCATATTTTGTTCAGTGTGTGGTATTATGTAGAAAGAGTGTACAGTGCTCAATTGTACATCAGTGCTCCATGTCCTGCTTGAAGTATTGTTGAAAAGTTATTCTGGTGTCTTGAGGTTCTCTGTATTAACGCAGAATAAGACAGAATAACAGAGTTGGAAGGGACCTTGGAGGTCCTCTAGTCCAACCCTCTGCTCGAGCAGAAGATCCTAGCTATTTCAGAGAAATGGCTGTCCAGTGATGGAACACCCACAACTTCTTCTTTTTTTTTGTTTAAATAATTTTTATTTCCATTTTCCAACATCATATTTATGTACAAACTATTATCCATCATTAATCATTAATTTTATTTATTACTGATTCAGGCCTGCCCGACTGCCACTTCCTTTCTTCACAACCTCCCTCTCTACCCTCTACTACTTTCTGATCCTTCATCTCCTTCACTTTACTACTTCCTCTCCTCCTTCTCCACTCCTCCCTTCTTCCACCCTATCTAACCTTCTTATTCCCCTCCTCCTTCTCAACTCTTTCCTACCTACTTTCTTCCCTCCTTCTACCCAAGCACCCACAATTTCTGAAGGCAAGGTATTCCATTGGTTAATTGCTCTCACCATTAGGAAAATTCTCCTTTAGTTCTAGGTTCCTTCTCTTCTTAGTTAGTTTCCATCCATTTTTCTTGTCTTGCCTTTTGGTTGTCCCAAAGATGATTTTTTTTTGGGGGGAGGGGGGGAGGTAACTACCATGTTTCCCTGAAAATAAGACCCTGTCTTATATTTTTCTGAACCCTGAAATAAGCGCTTGGCCTGACTGCCATGCGGTCAAAAGCATGCTTGGGCTTATTATTAGAAGATGTCTTATTTGGGGGAAAACAGGATAGACTTCCTTGTTTTTCCAAGAAGCTTCTTCAGCTCAGACTGGATGGTGGGGAATGGAAGGGAAAAAAAGCACCTTTGGGACAACCATGACCTGAATGACTGAGACTCTTCATAGACTTGCCTTTTGGTGTTTTGGAAAATAGTTTGCCCCCTCATCTTTGTAGGAACACCTCACCTATTGGAACACTGCTATCATGTCTCCCCTATTCCTTTTTTTTCCACTAGACTAGACATTCCTAATTCCTGTAACCTTTTTTCATATATTTTAGCCTACGGCCCTCTAATCATCCTTGTTGTTCTTCTCTGTACTCTCTCCAGAATTTTAACATCTTTTTTATATTGTGTTGACCAGAACTGGATTCAGCATTCAAAGTGTGGTCTTACTAAGACATTGTAAAGCTGTCTAGAACTGCAACTTCATATGGATCTTGTTTCTATCCCTCTATTAATGCATCCTAGGGTTATATTAGCTTTTCTGGCCGCTGCTGCACACAGTTGGCTCATATTTAAGTGATTGACCACCAGGACTCCAAGACACAGTTTTGAATTGAAGCCATGTGGAATAGAGCTGTTTATCACAACTTTTCTGTTGCTATTAGTGTTCTCATTTAAGGGGAAAAACATGTCCTCTGAGGCAACTACAGTTTTGGACTCACAAGTACTGCTGGTGGCATACTTGCAGTGAGAAGATTTTGCCCAACATCTGTGGACCTATCTGATGGCATATTCTTATTGAAAAATAAGAATAGTTAAGGATGATAAGCATTAACCAACAAATGAAAGAAAAATAAATCTGCAGCAAATCAGTGAAAGGAAGAGAAAGAGGAAAGATGCAATACAGCTGAACTAGAACAAATACTTAAATTTGTATGCCTTGGTAGCATGTCTACTAAAGATGGAGAAATTGTTGGAAAAAAATTAAAACAGGAGGAAAGGGAGTAGGTAGTTTGGTCTGTAGCAAAAAATGAATGTTTCTCAAAAAAGCAAACATGGTTGTGTATAAGAGCATACTTTTGTCATAAGGAACTGAGAATTGAATATATAAAACTGCGGTGGTGCAGTGGTTAGAATTGCAGTACTGCAGGCTACTTCTGCTGATTACTGACTGCCAGCAGTTTGGCAGATCGAATCTCACCAGGCTCAAGGTTGACTCAGCCTTCCATCCTTCCAAGGTCAGTAAAATGAGGGATCAGATTGTTGGGGGCAATATGCTGACTCTGTAAAAGGCTTAGAGAGGGCTGTAAAGCACTGTGAAGCAGTAGATAAGTCTAAGTGCTATTGATATTGCTATATGTTGGAGAAACATAAAGGCAAACTGAATGAGAGGAAATGGGCTACTTAAATACTGTATGCTTATTAAAATGAAGGGATAAACTCATAAATTAATGGGTGTTGATTAAATACAAAAGAGAGAGAAGATGTATATTGAGATGGCTAGATCTCTGCTAAGTATCCTTGAAGAGTCCTGGAGAATTAGGCAAGTGCCAGAGAACTCCAGGAAAGAAAGGGGAAAAAAAAACAAGTGTGATCCATCTCTTCAACAAAGAGAAAAAGACAATCCCAGTAATTATTGACTAGTGACCTGAAATCAATAGCTGAAAATATAGTACGGAGATAATAAATCAGGGCATTTATAAGCATCTTGAAGACAATGCTGTGATTTTTGAGAGTTGGCTGGCTTTGTCAAAAATAGGTCAGGTGAGACAAATCTGGTCTGCTTTGACAAGGTAACTGCTTTAGTGGACAAGGAAAATGCTGCTTCAATTTCTGTAAATCTTTTGACAAGGTTCCACCTGACATTTTCATTGACAAGCTGTTAAAATGTGGCTTTGATGGCATTACAGTATGATGAGTCCACAACTGGATCATTTGGAAAGAGTCAGCACTATTATTTGCTCTTTAACAAATTGGACAGCAGTAATCAGTGGAGGCTGGTAAACCAGGATTCAGCAGTATCCTCATTCATGACAGGGATAACTGCTGGTCTCCTTATCGAGTTTGGGGATGATGCAAAATTTGAAGATCGGAATAATAACCAGGAAGGTAAAATCAAATTTTTAATCTAAACTAGAGGGTTTGGAAGACCAGGCTACGAGGAGCAAGATGTCTTTCAAAAAGAAAAAAATGCAAGGTATTGCATTGAGGGAGGAACAATATGGACAGATGGATAGATGGGAAATTAATGACTTGGAAGCAGCGCCTCAGAGAAAGACATGTTGTAGTCATTGACCACAGTTTGACCATAAGCCAGCAACATAAGCAGCTGCTAGAATGGCTAACACAGATCACGGATGCATCAGAAGCAGCTTTTTACAATTACATCTCATTCCTTGATGGTAACTGACAGCTTAGAACAGGATTAGGAGATAGTCACAAAGATCGTATCAGGGTCTGAGAATATGTTCTGTGAGGACAGACCAAAATAAGTTAGGGGTTGTTCAGTCTGAGAAAAAACCTCAAAGGAGAGGCATTGTATCAAAGGAGGCCACCAGGGAATATGTTCAAGAGCTATTTTCCATTGACATAGAAACTAGAACCAGAATTAATGGATATAAGTTGCAGCATGTCGTTTCTGTTCACTTGATAAGTCATATCGAACTCTTCATGACCCCATGGATCATAGCGCACCCCCCCTTTCTTCCACTGTCTCCCAGAGTTTGCCCAAATTCAAGTTTGTCGATGACATTGTCAAGTTGCAAGCTACCTAGATTCCATTTAAATACAAGGAAAAACTTCCTGAGGCAAGTTCTGTACAATAGTGTGCAGATTGTAGATTCTCCAACTAAGATTTTTTATTTTGGGGGGAGGGAGATTAGGTAGCTGCCTACTGGGAATGCTTTGTTTTTCCTACATATTGCAGAACATTGGACTAAGATAACCCTTGTGGTTGGCTCCTTCCATGTCCACTGTTCTGATTCTGATTTTCTGATTTTGTTATAAAAAGATTAAAACATTTCAAAACAAACATTTAAAGGAAGTATAACGGTGTTGAGAAGAATGGGAAGACAAAGGGTCATGCTTGGTTAGAACTGATAATATGTTGAAAAAGAGAGACATGAGACATTTAAAGAAGAGAAAGCAGGTATCGATCAATACGTAGATGAGATGGGAGCAAGGATCTTTTGATGGTTAAGAAGCTGTAGAAATGTGCGCTGAATGGTACTGGTTGGGTTGAACTACGTTTCACTTATTTGTTTTTATCTCGTGCTTTTAACTTACTTGGTGTATTATTTTATACTCCTTTTCTGTTCTGTACATTACTTTGCTTACCCCAAAAGAAAGTAGTGTGAGGGCTTTGTGCATGTTTGTGTGTTTGTGTACAGGGAATAAAGTGTTAATTCAGAGAAGGTAGCTGATTTGGCAAATTGTATTGTTATGTCAGGAGTGGTTAGCTGCAACCGAGCGTTGCCTTTAAATTTATGTTTTGTCTTCAAATAATTGGATTGGTGGAAAAAAGAAAAATACGTCCTTCACTTCATAGGGCAATTTGGATGACAGAAAAATCATATTAAAAGATTAATGCTAGTGAAACTCTGAAATATCTTGTTCTAGATGCCTTTTCCCAGCAGACATTCTTCTGTCTGATGAGAAGTGAATAACTTATCTGAAATGTTATTACATGAATTTATTTTGGGTGTGATGCTGTCAAAACCACAAAACTGCAGTGGATGGCTCTGAATTGTAGAATAGTCACTATTTTGCAAATGGAGTCCCGCTCATTACATGAATGCGGATACAAGCAGCTTGAAAACTGGCTTGGATGTATCTAGGAAAGGGGAAAATGTCCCTTTCCACCTTATAATACAAAGGAGTTAATAAACTTAAAGTGAAAAGATATGAATGCCTGCCAGGGTTATTGGTTGAGGAGCTGAGCGACCATCAAAGGTCATACAGTAAACAGAATTAGTAACAATAGTGTTGATCTATTTCATGTTTTCTTCACAGAATAGAATAACTAGATTTCCTCCACCACCAAGCTGAACAGCTGAACGATTGACCTTTGAGCGTGAAATATCTGCATTAATTCATAAATATCTGCATTAATTCATAATTTATCATCGATGTTCATCATTTCTTTGCAAAATAGTTTTTTCATCCTTGTGTTTTTCTGACTGTTATAATCTCCCAGATAATACATTTGCATTTCTATGTTGCCAGTTTCTGATGGGGAGAGAGCCTGGAAGCAAGTGTCTGGCCTGTGATTTTAAAAGAAAATTAGCTTTATTGTAACCTTATTTTACAGTGGCTCAGTGGCTAAGATGCTGAGCTTGTCGATCGAAAGTTTGGCAGTTCAGTGGTTCAAATCCCTAGTGCTGCATAACGGGGTGAGCTCCCGTTACTTGTCCCAGCTTCTGCCAACTAGCAGTTCAAAAGTACGTAAAAAATGCAAGTAGAAAAATAGGGACCACCTTTGGTGGGAAGGTAACAGCGTTCCATGTGCCTTTGAGGTTTAGTCATGCTGGCCACATGATCGAGACGTCTTCGGACAGCTCTGGCTCTTCAGCTTTGAAACAGAGATGAGCACCGCCCCCTAGAATCAGGAACGACTAGCACATATGTGCAAGGGGAACCTTTACCTTTACCTAACCTTATTTTGAGGCAAATGCTGCACATAAATTATTTGCTATTTTGTTCATGGTTGTCTAGTATTTCAATTCATCTTACTGGAATTTATTTCTGAGTAGATTTGCAGACTATTTGTACTACCTTGTTTGTTCCAAAGGTGCTTTTTCAAGAGGCAACTAGACTTTCTGTTTTTTTCTTTGAAGACATTTTGCTTCTCATCCAAGAAGCTTCTTCAGCTGAGAGTCAGTCAAAATAACAAATATGGTAAATATTTTGACTGTATTTTACCGTAACAAGAGGAAGATGTACTTTCCGGGTTTTTTTCCTCTTTCAGTATTACGTGTCTATGGAGATTCTCAGGCATCCAGGTCATAGTTGTCCCAAAGGTACTTGTTTCAAAAAGCAGCTGGGCTTCTTTGTTTTTGCTTGAAGACATTTCAGTTCTTCAGAACTGAAGAAGCTTCTTGGATGAGAAGCGAAACATCTTCAAGTGAAAACAAAGACAGTCCAGTTGTCTCTTGAAAAAAAAGCACATTTGGGGTTTTAGTATTATAGTTTATTTTGTTATGAGGTGACTCACAGGAAATGAGGTGACATTCAAGAAACAAGTATGTTTCTAAGGACCTCTTAATCCAGGAAAGCACTTCTGAAGAACCTCTTGATCCAGGAAAATGTGCAACTGGCACACCAGATGGTGTTGTGCACATGCTACCGTAAAGACCCTGAAATTGCACACCTGCCTTAAATGGGAAAGAGCTATTCTATTTAAGGTTAAAAATGGAATATTCCCAGATCTGGGGAGCCTCAATACCCACAGCCACTCAATCTTGGTAGGAATCAGTTCCATTCCATCCTAGCTTGCACAGCCTCCAAGCCCTTGGGAAGTCACATATAAAATAATTTCCCCACATTTTAAAGAATTTTTTTTTTGCTGTTTTATATAATTGTACTTTTGAGCTAATCTGTATTTGTAAAATGCCTGCTGTCCTAAAACATTAGTCCTGAGAATTGAACTTGCTTCTCCAAATAAAACCAAGTACAAATATATATAATCATAATTGTATACAGAAATAGACATATTTATAAAATGGTCCAAAGCAAGGATTATTTAGGAAATTTAAGACAATCAATAAAATTAAAGCTGGCAAGAGGGAGAAAAATCATTCCCATTGAATTTTCCTTAAAAAGGTTGTATCAACTGTCCATCAACTTCATTTGGTTGAGTATTTGAGCAGTCTCACAGAGATTAACTGGATACAGTGACATTTGTACAATAAAAACTAGAAATTGCCAACACTATGATAATCAATACACGATCAAATTCTGAAGATAAGGGGATAAAAGGATCTATATCAATGTTAACTACATATATCAGTAGTCCTTGACTTACAATCATTCATTTAGCGATCATTTAAAGTTACAGTAGCTCTGAAAATTATGACTTACTATTGGTCCTCAAACTTACAACCATCACAGTCTTCCCAAGGTCACGTGATCAAAATTTGGGTGCTTGGCAACCAGCATGTATTTACGATGGTTGCTGGGGGCTGAAGTCATTTGTTTACCTTTTGTGAACTTCAAGAACCATATTCAACAACTTCAGTGATTCTTAGTTTAAGCTCACAACCAGAAGCCTGAATCTCTTGTAACATTTCTTGTTGATTTGGTATATTCTGGAATTGTTTCTAGTTAAAAAATGTCTTTTCATTTCAAATTAAATTTCCAGAATCCTCTGAATCAGGGGTCTCCAACTTTGGCAACTTTAAGACTTGTGGACTTCAACTCCCAGAGTTCCTCAGCCAGCAAAGCAAAGCTGGCTGAGGAATTCTGGGAGTTGAAGTCCACAAGTCTTAAAGTTGCCAAGGTTGGAGACCCCTGCTCTGAATGATACTCTGGATGCCTTTCTTTTGAAGTATTTTTTGCAGGTGTACCACATGTGCTAAAACGTTCCTTCTGTTTTATTGGCTTTGCAACATTTGTTAGTCCATGATTTACTGTAGCTATCTTAGAAATTGACAGAGTTGTATAATGTCTATTTTGTACCAGTTTTCTTTTGGATTATAAATTGAAGTAGATTTTATGGATTTTGTCCATAATTCTTCCCATTTTCACATCTATTTTATCATGTAGTTTTTTTCATTTGTTCTGTCTCTGTGTCATATCTGGCTAGGAGTTTATATATACACCCAAGCAGATGGTATTGATTTGGTATGAACATTTCAAATTCTGTCATTTTTTTTTTAGTATCGTTCTCTCATCCTTAAGATCAGGGTTTTTTGTACATTAACTGTAGTATATTCCAGCCTTTCACTAAATTGTTCTTGCATTTAATCTGTTCATGGAGGCTGAGTCAACCACGCCTGCATATGTAAATTACATTTTTCTTACTGTAGTTGTCTCCAGCATGGAAAGCATGTGAAGGAGAGGCTAATGGGAAAATTGTTGAGTTTATTATTTTCTTATGGAATTCCATGATTTTATCAAACTATATCTCATAATATATCTTTTTAGATTTTTGTCCTCTGTGAAGCCCATTGGTTAGGCCCACTCCTATCAATGTTGATATTCTGCTATTTGGCCATTTTAGGGGTTGTTCTTGTTCTAATTTATTTTTTTGTTTTTAAAATAATGACCCCCCCCCCAAAAGCATAACAAAACCACAAAAATAAAAATACAAACATTGTCAAAGAAAAAAAAAAGGGCTTTTTAAAATGAAAAAAATACAAAGAAAATGGAAGAAAGAGATAAATCATTTTAGCAATAGTTACAGTATAACATATAGTTATCTAATTCAATTATTATTCAAATACATATAAATATATTTCAAATACATTTATATAATTAGCATTTAAACCAACTGTAGTTTATATAAAAGAGGCCCATATTTCATTATATTTGTCCATAAAAAGGCTTCAACTATAGGCAATCTGCTCATAGACAGCAAGTGCGATCAGGTCTTCAATCCATTAAGTGAAAAGAGACATGCATTTATTTATTTTTTCAATATTGCAGTATCAGTCTTTGGGCTATAATAAGGGCACAGGTTATCTACTATCTGGTTGTCAAAGTCCAAAAATTATCTTTTGTCTTACAATTATATTGAAATAATCCAGTACTTTCTTCCAAAACTTAAGTGAAAGTGTAAGACATTGTAAAAATAGATGATTTAAAGAAGCACTATCCTTATTATATCTCCCCGCAAAATATTTCTGACATTCTCTTTCTGTGCAAACATAAAGAAAATCCAATAAATTCTAAATACTAGGAGTTTTTTTGTTGTTGTATAAGTCATAGTTTGTACTTGTAATTTCAGGTTCAATGACACTCTTGCCATAGATGTTAAAACAGTCTCCCATGGTCTAGGCCAGGGGTCAGCAACTTTGGCTCTGGAGCCACATGTGGCTCTTTCATCCCTCTGTTGCGGCTCCCTGTCGCTCAAAATAGGCATCACAACCGCCAATGTGTGACACCCACCAGCATGCAATTTATTGAGCTTTTCGACCCCCGGTAGGGCAACCATGGATAAATCCAAGGGAAAAAAAGTTTCAGAAGAAAACAGAATGTTTAATTCAACTACATATGCTAATTTTGTGGCCACTCAAGAAATAGTCAGGTACAGGAAGGGTTTGTGGCTCCCAGTCTTTTCTTTTCTGTGGGAAACGGGTCCAAATGGCTCTTTGAGTGTTTAAGGTTGCCAACCCCTGATCTAGGCCATGGGTCTCCAACCTTGGCAACTTTAAGATTTATGGACTTCAACTCCCAGAATTCTGGGAATTGAAGTCCACAAGTCTTAAAGTTGCCAAGGTTGGAGACCTCTGATCTAGGCAACAGAGGAACTTCTAATTCTTTAGTCCACTCATTTCTTAGCAGCTGCATTTCAAATTGATATATTGATAACAAATATCTAACAGTAGGTTTTTCAGCTTTAAAGGATTTAACAAGTTATTTTAGTGTCCCAGGTGTCTCAGAAGCTGAAAATGTCATTGGTTCAAACAATATTGAACATGTTACCTAAGTAAATATTGTCATTGGGTTACACCTGATAGATGAGATTTGTCTCTTAATACAAAATATGTTAAAAATTCATCTTCATCCTCTTTCACAAGTCCTCTTCAGACTTGAAGAACCCCATAGAAATTTTCTAAAAAAAAAAAAGAATTTGTTTTCTGCAAATGTTTGCCAGATAAATAAATTGGAATTTATATTCCTCTCAGAATATAAATTAATCTGGGAATGATACTTATTTTGAGAATGTTCACCTTTCCCCAAAGGGTAAGTTCTGATGACTCCCATCTGTCAATAGCTGAAGAAACCAAGGTACTAATGGAGTTATATCATTTGGTGTAGACACACCTAGATATTTAATGGATTCAGTACAAATACAGATTTGATATTTCTTAAATGGATAGGTATTTTTTCATATAGGCATCAGTTCTAATGTGGAACAGTTAATAATAGTATAATAATAACAACATATAATAACAGTATCCTGCTATTTTACTAAAAGCATCTATCTTTTGCATCAACACTAAGACAGTAGTATGAAATTTGGAAATCAACAAAAGAATGTCAGCTCAGTGTGCTAATTATCATCCAATCTTGTTGATTAATGTTGATACAAAGATTTTAACAGCAGTGTTAGCAGATAGATTACAGCAGATGATATTGTTTGTCATTAAGAATGATCAAGCAGGGTTTATAAAAATTAGGCAAGCCGCAGACAACAGTAGGTTACTTGTAAATGTAATAGACTTGAATAAAACGAAAGCTCAATTTGTAATTTTATCATTAGACGTGGAAAAAGCCTTTGACAGAATACATACATAGTACACGTTTGCCATACCAAATAGAATTAGATTTCCTTCATAAAATATGAGTTTAAAGTGAAGGTTAATGGCATCTTTTCTCCTACTTTCCCACTATGGTATATATTTTGCTTGTAAAATATATACCATGCAGACTATAGTAGTGGGTTATTTGACAGTCAGATTCTTCTTGCAAAAGATTAATTTCTCCTTGTGTTAAATACCTTGTAATTAGTTTTGGTTTTAGGACATTGATTCTGGTATTCTCCAAAGCTGTGAATTGTTTTCATTAGCTATTTTATTGCCGTTTGTGGTTTTGTGGTGGCTGATACTGCTTCATCTGCATTACATTAAGTTATATTCCTCTCCACCGATTTTAAGATCTGATAAGACCTCAGACCTTTTCTGCCAATATTTCTAGAAAAGAGATTAAGGGACAATGTGTATACCCATATATTGTATCTTTGCTACTTTGAATGTCTGCAGAGGGTGTTCCATTAGCCATAGTCTTTGCTGTTTATTATTGATATAGGCAGATTCTGCCCACCAAGCCACACCCTCTCAGTCATATGACCACCAAGCCACTCCCACATGGTCACATGACCACCAAGCCATGACCACCAAACCACGCCCACAGAACCGGTAGGGAATTTTTTTTTTAAGAATTTTTTTTTATTTTTAACAAACAAGCATACATAAAATTATCATCAATCCAAATACATTGTGTCGATGGGTTGATCCCCAATTCTGTGTGCCCATACACATTCCAATTAATTTATCTAAACTTACATTTTATCAGTATGATATGTATCTCAACTATAATCAAATAATTTCTAATTAATTATAACGTTTCAATTTCTCCCTTAAAATCAACTTTCCAAATTAATATTATACATCTTCAAGTCCATTCCTTAAAAATAATTATATAGTTTAAACATTTCCCTATATTCTAACCTTTCTTAATTCCTTTTAACATAATTCCCTTTCTAACCATTGATAAAAGAGATCCCATATCTTATAGAATTGTTTGTCCTCTTGTTCTCTAATTTCTAGAGTCAATTTACTCATTTCTGCGCACTCCATCATTTTCCTGATAATTTCATCTTGCAATGGTAATTTTTCATTTTTCCAATTTTTAGCAAATACGATCCTTGCTTCTGTCAAAACATTTACAATCAAGTATCTCAATTCTCTACTATATGTTTTGGCTATGATTCCCAATAAAAAAACCTCTGGTTTAAGATCAATGTTTCTTTATCATCTTTTCCAACCATGTGTGGATTTTAGACCAATATCTTTTAGCCTCTACACATGTCCACCACATATGGTAATATGAACCAGGAATCTAATGACACTTCCAACATTTTCCAGATTTGTTCTTAAACATTTTAGCTATTCTTGTCGGGGGTAAATACCATCTATAAAACATCTTATACAAATTCTCTTTGTATGCGGTAGACATTGTCATTTTGTAATTTTCAGTCCAAAGTTTTTGCCATACCTCTAAATCAATCCCATGTCCAAAATTTTTCTCCCAGGCAATCATCACCTCTGTAACTTGTTCTTCTTCTAATTTAAATTCTAGTAGATATCGATATAATTTCCTAATTAAGTTGTCATGAGTACCTGTCAATATTTTATCTAAATTAGTCATATATATTTTTTTTATAAAAAAGTTTTATTTTTACAATCATATCAAATAATTCATCCAATGTACAGTTATATACAATTAGTCAGGCCTGCCCAGTCACCACCCCCCTTTTTAACACTCTTCCCTCTTCTACCTTCTTTTACTTTCCAAACCTTCCTCTCCTTCTCTTATCTACCTCCTCTCCTCCCTCCTCCCTCCACTCCTTCTCCCTCTTCTACCCCTCTTCCTTCCTCTTCTCCTCTTTCCTACCTCCTACTCTCTCTTTTTTCCCTCCCCACCGTTCTGAAATGGCAACTGGGCAGACCCGACCCTACATTAATTATATTTATACATCTTCAATAATCCCTGTACATTAACCATCACTCCATCACTAGCCTCAACCCCCAATTCCCCTCCCCTTACCCCCACCCCCACCCCGACTTTCCAGAACAAAATGCAGGGTATCAAACCTAACAATCATAATCTAAAATAATTCCTAAATTATAATCTCTAGTCTCTCCACACTTAGTCACACTCTCAATTCCCCTCTCCTTCAGAAATATATCTAATACAAATTATTTCCTAAATTTACTCATATGCTATTCGATATTTTTTTATCTGATACTTATTTTGAATATAATCAATCCACATTTTCCATTCTAAAATATATTTTTCTTGTGTATAGTCTTTCAAGTAAGCAGAGATTTTGCCATTTCTGCCAGATTTGATACTTTAAGTGTCCATTCTTCAATTGTAGGTAATTCTTCTTTCTTCCAATATTGAGCAATCAAAAGTCTTGGCTGTTATTAAGTTCAAAATCAATTTAGTCTCTATAGCTGTACAATCCATAATTATTCCTAGTAAAAGAACTGCGGGTAAACTTAATCTTCTTTTCAAAATATTCTGCATGATCCACCATACTTTAATCCAAAATGCTTTAACTTTTTTACAAGTCCACCATATATGATAATAAGTGGCATCTTCACAATCGCATCTCCAACATTTAGCCTGTACATTAGGATACATACATGACAATTTTTGGGGGTCTAAATGCCATCTATAAAACATCTTATAAAATTTTCTCTCATATTTTGCACTTGTGTAAATTTAACATTCCTCACCCAAATTCTTTCCCAAGTTTCCAACATTATTGGTTGCTGAAAATTTTGTGCCCACTTAATCATACAATCCTTAACCAATTCAGTCTCTGAGTCTATTTCTACTAATACATTATACAACCTCTTAATATGCTGTTGGCCTTGATCTCTCATTTGTTTTAACAAATTATCCTCAATTTGCTTAACACCTATTTTTTGATCTAATTTCCATCTAGCTTGTAATTGTCCATATTGGAACCATGTATAATTTTTCCCTTCTTCCCCCATCTTTTCTCTAGATTTTAATTGTAATTCCCCCTTTTCCATACAAAGAAGTTCTTTATAGGTAACTACCTCCATCTTTTGATATATATTTATATTTTCTATCATGTGTCTCGGGATTGCCCATATTGGAATCTTTCCATCTAATTTATATTGATATTTCCTCCAAACCCTCAATAATGCATTTCTAATTATATTATTTTTAAATATTTTATCTACTTTCTTATCATATAATAAATAGGCATGCCACCCATATAACAAACCATAACCTTCTATATTAAAAACTCTTTCCTCAGTTAAATTAATCCAATCAGTAATTAATGATAAGACAACTGCTTCATAATACAATTTTAAATTAGGCATTTTAAGACCCCCCCTTTCCCTTATATCCTGCATTACTTTTAATTTTATTCTTGGTTTTTTGCCCATCCATACAAATTTACTAATCCCCTTTTGCCATTCCTGTAATTTAATATCATTCTTAAGCACCGGTATCATTTGAAACAAAAATAAAAACCTGGGCAAAACATTCATTTTTATAGCCGCTATTCTTCCCAGCAAAGATAGTTGTAACTTCTTCCAACTCTCCATTTCTTTCCATACCTTCTGCCACAATACCTCATAATTATTTTTGTATAATTTAACATTTGAAGCTGTAATATATATTCCTAAATATTTAACCTAAATTAGTCATATTGTCGTAAAATCCCTCTGTTTTTGAATCTTTATCATGTCTGGAGTGTATTTGCAAATAAGAAAACCAATTCATTTTTATACCTTGTGTTTCTAATTCTTGTATTGTTTTTAGTTCACAATTTACAATATCTCACAATTTGTTCTTTCCTTAATATTTTTGAATATGAAAAAGCCTCAATAGTTGATACCCAAACTGGGATTTTTAAATATTGGTTTTTTTTAATCTTTTCCCAGTTTGACAATAATGCTTCTCTTATAGTGTCTTTTAAAATAACCCTGTGTTTTACCTTCCCCATACCATAAAAAAGCATGCCATCCCAATAGCAAATCATGTCCTTCCAAAGTCAATATTCTATTATTTCTTAAAATTATCCATTCCTTAATCCACATTAAACTAGCTTCTTGGTAATATAATTCCCAATTAGGCAATCCAAAACCTCCTCTTACTCTCACATCTTGGAGCAGTTTAAGTTTTATCCTTGCTTTTTTACCTTGCTATATATATTTCAACATTATTTTATTCAAATCTTCAAAATATCCTTTCCCCAATTTAATTGGGATTGTTTGAAACATATAAAATTCTAGGCAATATATTCATCTTAATAGTTGATATTCTTCCAATCAATGATAATTGTAAGTTTCCCCATTTGCCAAATCTAAATAGGGAAAATTTTTGAATTTCACCACTGCCAAGTATACCATTTAAAGATCATTATTACCTTGGGGCAGTGGTTCTCAACCTGTGGTCGGTGGACCCCGGGGAAGGGGGGTGCGATGTCAACATGGGGTCCACAAAGGCTTTTAGAAATGTTATGATTTAAATCTTGAGTTAGATTTTGAGAGTCCATAGCCATGGGGGTCCATGGTGAAGAAAGGGTTGAGAACCACTGTCTTAGGGTAATGCAGGGGTGAAATCAGGGGTGAAATGCTCCTGGTTTGGACCGGATCGCGCAATCCGGTAGTGATGGGAGCAGGTAGTTCAGAGAACCGGTAGCAAAAATCCCTGCGCATCCCCCACTGCCCATGCCTCGCTGTTCCTCTTCTCTGTCCCTGAAGCGCTCGGTGATGATATAGCTGCAAACGGCCTTAAATGACTGCCGCGGCACTTCGAAGGGCTGCACTACAGCTGATCAGTGCTGTAGGCAGCTAGTAGACCAGGGCCTCTATTTTTAAAGAAGGTAGACCGGTGCCTGCCAAAAAAAGGCACTTGGTAGACCGGGGCCTCTCAGTAAAACGCAATTGGTAGACCTGGGCCTCTATTTTTAAAGAAGGTAGACTGGTGCCTCTCAGTAAAACGCAATTGGTAGACCTGGGCCTCTATTTTTAAAGAAGGTAGACCGGTGCCTCTCAGTAAAATGCAATTGGTAGACTGAAGTCTCTATTTTTAAAGAAGGTAGACCGGTGCCTCCCAAGTTTTGTATACTTTATTATTTTTATTATTTATTATTATTGACCATGCCATTCAGTCACCTGACCACTAAGTCACACCCACCAATTAAGCCACGCCCACAGAATTGGTAGGGAAAATTTTTAAATTTCTCCCCTGGGTGAAATGCTCTCGGTTCGGACCGGATTGCGCAATCTGGTAGCGATGGCGGAGGGTGGTTTGGAGAACCTGTAGCAATAATCTCTGCCCCACCCCGCCCATGCCCAGCTCAGCCGTGCAATCATCAGAGGTTGTTTTTTTTTAACTTTTAAAAGCATTTTTTCGGTGGAAGAAAAAATGCTTTAGAAGTAAAAAAAAAAAAAGCCTTTGATGATCGTGCAGCTCAGCTGTGTGCTAGCCAAAAAATGGGGTGGGGAGTCCATTTTTCCTCCCAGCAGGCTTCCCTGAAGTTTCCCTGAAGCCTGCTGGGAGGAAAAATGGACTCTCCCCCACCTCGTTTTTTGGTTTGCCTAGCAAACCTGCTGGAAGAGGTTACGGACTTCCCACCCCCCTACCCCGTTTTTTGGTTTGCCTAGCAAGCCTGCTGGAAGGGAAAACGGATTTCCTACCCCAACCAAGGAAGGAAGGAAGGAAGGAAGGAAGGAAGGAAGGAGTACAAACCTGGCACTAGACGCAGCTTCAGAGGATAATCCAGGGCTGGAAGGGACCTGGAGGTCATCTAGTCCAACCCTGCTCCAGCAGGACATTGCTAGTGAGTTTCTGTTGTTTGATCCCCCAATCACATAGCCACGCCCCAGTAACATGACCCCCCAAGCCACGCCCCCCAAAGCCATGCCCACAAAACCGGTAGCAAAAAAAATTAGATTTCACCCCTGGGGTAATGCCTCTGCATGGTATGTTCAACCATACAGAGTAGTTTGTTGCTATTCAATTTCCCCATGACTCTTTCAGGTAAGATTGTAAGCAAAGCAAATAAAAAGAAAACATGAGGGAAAGATTTCAAAACGAGCTGCCTTAAGCTGGAAGTGTAAAGCCAACATTTCATTGCAGTCTTAAAATGAAATTAGCCAATATTTCTTAGGCGGTACCAGATCACGAACAAAATTTGTATCCTGCTCGACTGTAGAAACAGAAAATGGTTGATCCTTTTGTGACTTTTGAGACTGTAAACCTCTTTCCCTTAATCGGAACCATTCCAAATCCCAAGTAAAAGTGCATCTGAAAAAGGGAAAAGGGGGGGGGGGGGGAGAAGGAAATTAAAATGATGTTTTTGTAGGAGATCATTATGTTATGGTGAAGAGCACTTTGCTGATGAATTCCTTTAAAGTGGGTAGGCCTGTGACTTAGTCAAGGGATCATTATCATAAACCATTTTAATGGCATCCTGGTGACTGACAGGGCCAAGATAAGAGCATGAGAGAGAAATGAAAGAAATCTTTGAATAAAATCTCTGGAGGCTTTCTGAAGCACCTGGCTGTCAGCATTTCTGGATCAAAAGGGAATAACCACGTGACTGAAAAGAAAATACACTGTGACAAACTCATGTTTGCCATTTTTGCAAAAAGATTGACTGATGATTTAACAACCCAATCTACCAATCGGTAAATCTTTTTTTTTTTCCTGAAAAGAGAGCCACCCGTGTGTTAAAAGCTCTGCATGCATTATAGTAGCTGCTGGGAGAAGATTTTCCCCCCCCCCTTTCTCCTGAAGCAAAGGTAATATTGTCTTATATTGTCTTGGGTAATATAAATGGTGAAATATCTTTTTCGCCACTTATATTACCCATGTGAAGCCCATCAGAGAAGGAACAGAAAACATTTTAGGGTTATTCGAACCGATTCTTTGCAGAGACCACATGAACTTAGACTGTTGTGACTCGTCCTCCCTCCTCTCCTCAGCCAGGCCCCTCCTGTCTCCAACCGGGCCTGTTATCAGACTCCGAGTCTGATAATGAAGATGAACGGCCTGTCATGCCTCCAGCTCCCGGCCCTAGCCCCATGCCCGGAGAGGATTCCAGGAGTGAACAAACAAGCCCGATAAACCTCACTCATACGGCGTGTGTTCCTTTGGCTCAGCTGTCAGAGGAAGCCAGCCTGGTATTGGAATTGCTTGAGCCTACTCCTTCTGACCCCTCCCTTTCCCAAACAGCAGAAGACAATTCAAAGTGGGAGGATCCTCACTTCCGGAGATCTGAGAGGCGACGCCAGCAGAAGGAAGGGAGGGGCAGGCCTGGATAAATGCTGAGTCATGGAGCCACACCCCACAGCCTATATAAAGGACCTACTTGTGGCATTCCAACCTTGAGTCAAGCAAAGTCTTATCGAGTTTTCTGATACCGGACCCTATCGCTAAAGTCACAACTTGGACTCCTGCCTGCCCTGATAAACTTCGAAGGGACTTGGCAAGCTGCAGAGGCTTCGTTGCCAAGTTTGCCACGGATTTCCTTGACTCGTTCGTTGAAGTGGGGGGTGGGACACAACATAGACTATGGCCTATTCCTGTTCTCAAGGAGCTTCTTTGAGTTTGTAAGGATTACTCTTGTAACAAGAGGGGAAACCCTTGGCACTACAAACATTATGGAGTGAGATTTCGTCTGCCTTTCTTATATACCTTGCCAGATCCCCTTTCTTCTTACTCTTGTTGGGGAAAAATTCCTGGGGGAAAACCCAACACCATTCTCAGGTTCAGGACTATCCCCCTACTCATCAGGACACATTTTAAAGTCCCCAAAATACCTTTATTCAGAGTCTGCGGAGTCTGGGTCAAGCACCCAAGAATATGTTAGGCTGTGTTACTTAGGTGAGACTCTGAGAACACGCACAAGCCACCTTTGATAGTGGCTTAAACCCAGAGATAAAGATGTTATAGTTGCGTGGGCTACATGAATTATTCTATAATTCATTCTAGGTCATCTTCTAACTCAGGGTCCCCAACCTTGGCAACTTTAAGCCTGGTGGACTTCAAGTCCCAGAATTCCCCAGCCAGCAAAGCTGGGAGTTGAAGTCCTCCAGGCTTAAAGTTGCCAAGGTTGGGGACCCCTGTTCTAATTAATCTGTATAGGTTGTATACAGCAAAATGAAGTATCTATAAGTCCAAGCAAAATGAAGTATCTATAAGTCCACAGCAACTTGTCAATAAGAATAGAATTGTTCAGGTGTCTACAGATAGTTCTCAATGTACGGCTGTAATGAACCTGCCCATTTTGGTCGTAATGGTTGTAATATGCATCACTCACAGGGCTGGCTTGATTATACAATCTTTATTGTGGCATTCATTAAATAAACACCATGATTGTTAAGGGAATCCACAGTTACTAAGCAAATCAGTGGTTCACGATGGGCCAATTTCGTTGAAAACCAGAAGTAAAAACCAGGTTTTTGGCAAAACTGCTATAAAATGTGGTCATGTTACAAGACACTGCAAACAGCCATACATGTGGGCTGGTTGCCAAGCTGTCACATGACCATGGAGAGAAGGTGACAATCAGAACTTTGGAACCAGATTGTAAGCACCCCCACGGAGATCCATCCCAACTTTGAATGGTCACTAAATGACCACTCATAAATCAAGGACTACCTGTACAACTTTTGGGTTGAAAAAATCAGTGGTTCCTAAGAATGAGGCCTTTTCCTGAAAAGGAAGAACTTGCATTAATAAACCTCTTATTTTATTTATTTTATTTTATTTTATTTATTTAATTTCTATACCGTTCTTCTCCCGAAGGACTCAGGGCGGTTTACAGCCAACCTAAAACAGATTCATCAATAAATTAAAAAATAATTTTAAAAATCTAATTCAATTAGGCCGAATTCCATTAAAACTATTAATAAAACAATAATAAAACCCAAGTTAAAAACTATATTACAGTTAGGCCAGCCCTGCGCGGTAAAACAGAAAGGTCTTGAGCTCTCGTCGGAAGGTCCGGAGGTCGGGGAGCAAACGTAACCCCAGAGGCAGCTCATTCCAGAGGGTAGGTGCCCCCACAGAGAAGGCTCTCCCCCTGGGGGTCGCCAGCCAACATTGTTTGACTGACGGCACCCTGAGGAGACCCTCCCTATGGGAGCACACAGGGCGATGGGAGGCTATTGGTGACAGCAGGCGGTCCCGTAGATATCCCGGTCCTGTGCCATGGAGCGCCTAAAAGGAGTGCTTTGAGGTTGCTCTCGTTTCGTATTTCAGAACAGTTACTTTAACCATATCCTTGCTCATGCTGACAATTAGGGTCAAACATAATAAGATCATGGCCACTGTCTTGCTCTTACATTATGCAGTATATTATTCCTTCCTTACAGTCTACAGAAAATGAAATGCCTCCATACTCAGGCAACTCTTGCCCTGATAGAAGATTGCAAACACCAATAGGAAATAATTCCTTGGAACAAGAAATCTAATCACAGTGCAAGTGAGCTGGTCTTTGCTCACTCTACTGCTCTGAGGAAACCTGTGTGAAGAAATATCAGGGAAGCTTTTCCTTGTGTTTTCTAGACCTGTGTGGAAAGAGGTCACTCATATTCTCCTTGTGCTGGAAAACGTGCATTACATTTAGGATAATCGTCCTACAAACTGAAATGTTAGTAAGAAAACAAACTACCATGTGCTATTTTTCTTACAATTCAAAATGTAATTAGTTTATCCAGATACAATATAAAATGCAAAAATGCAGAAGGAAAAAGTAGAAAAATAAGGGAGGGAAAAGGGAAGAGAAAAGCGTAGGGTGAAAGGGAGTCCTTCTGAGTCCTTTTTGTGTAGTAGAATAAGATAATAGTATCAAACCTCATTTTTTTTTACTTTTATAGAATAATATAAACTAGCCTTTTTGATAACAACAAAACCTATCTAATCGACAAAACCCAAAATCAAAGTTTCATTCTGTATGCTCTTTTTCTAATTTGGGTCTTGGATTAAGCCTGAGGCCAGGCTCAAATTTAAGATTTGCAGAGATTTAAAAATGAGACCCAAATGGATGCTTCTATCCTTAAATTTGCTTCAATGCTTTTGCTATAATGTTTGTTTCAGAAAAGGTGTTTGAGAATTTAACATTCAAGTAAAGGTAAAGGTTCCCCTCGCACATATATGCTAGTTGTTGCCGACTCTAGGGGGCAGTGCTCATCTCCGTTTCAAAGCCGAAGAGCCAGCGCTGTCCAAAGACGTCTCCACGGTCATGTGGCCGGCATGACTCAACACCAAAGGTGCACGGAACGCTCTTACCTTCCCACCAAAGGTGGTCCCTATTTTTTCTACTTGCATTTTTACGTGCTTTCGAAACTGCTAGGTTGGCAGAAGCTGGGACAAGTAACGGGAGCTCACCCCGTTACACGGCAGCACTAGGGATTCGAACCGCCGAGCTGCCGACCTTTCGATCAACAAGCTCAACGTCCTAGCCCCTGAGCCACCGCGTCCCTTTTAACATTCAAGTAGTGCACCTCAAACAAAGATATCACACCCCACTTTAGCTCTAGAACAAGATTTACCACACAGGATAAAAGATTTAACTAAAAGAAGACAGCAGCTATGTAAAAAAAACCAAAAAAAAACCCAAAGGTGGACAAGGGAAGTCAATTATTAGAGAGGGAGTATGACCTGAAGTAAAACCCAGAATTTTTAATTATATGAAATTATTAAGCGGCAGAAAATGTCCTTATGTTGCCTATAAGCTAAACATATTCATAGAGTTGGCCTGTTCTAGTTATTAAATGTTGAATGGGAGTGTTTGAAAAACACAACATGTTTCCTTAAATCTGACCTTCAGGATGCTTCAGCGGACAATGTTCCTGATGATATGAGAGAAAGAAAAATGATAAATAGCTCCTTAGAATAGCGGTCCCCAACTTTTCTGGCTTGGTGGTCCAGCAGGGAGGGGGAAGAGGGGATGGTTCCATGTGAGTGGTAGGTGTGCATGCACACAACTCCATTTATGCAAGCAGTGGGTGTGTGCTTGTGCAAACACCCGCCATTCATGCAAGTGATCTCAAGGCAGCAAATATATCCAACATACCTTCCTCCTTCTATTTTCCCCACAATAACTACTCTGTGAGGTGGGCTGAAAGAGAGTGTCTGGCCCAAAGTCACCCAGCCTGCTTTTGTGTCTAAGGCAGAACTAGAACGCACACTTTTAGAGAGTACAGAAGCAAAGACTAATGCAGCAAAAATGCATTACAGCAGTGTTTACCAACCTTGATAAATTCTAGGTATATGGACTGCTCTTAGAAGAAGTCTCTCAGAAATTTTATCAATAGTTATGGTGGCTGTAAAATTCTGTGATTTAAAGTTTACATATATGGAAATTGTCAAGGTTGGGAAACACTGCACTGTAGGATAGATAGTCAAGGACTCCTTGGAAAAATAGGAAACTGCCTAAGGTTTAAAGAGGAATTTTTGTAAACTGCATATTTATGAGCTGAGGTAATGTGTGACTCACAAGCTTCATTTGAACATCATAACAAGCGATAGTTGTATGTGTGAGTAATCCTTCAAAGGTCACATTCTGGCAGAAGTCATCTTCAAGAAGGGGGATATGCTACTGGGTTCAAATGGATCTGAAACAAGCAGTGTGGAAGGCTACAGCCAAAAGTGAATTGGCACAGTTCTTTTTATTACCTTCCATTTTTTTTAATTTAACATTTCCATGGGTATTTTAAAATTAGACCATTGCTACTATCACGAAATCAAGAGAGCAAGCTATCTCCTGCAGTTTGACCTCTGTTTCTTTAAAACAGTTCAGAGCAGACCGTTATTCCAGGTGCTAAATTTGCTTTTCCTTTCAACCCTTTTACTTCTTATTAACTTGAAGTCATATTCTCCCCTCTCTTCTTTCCTGTCCTTTTTGCAACCCAATCAAGTAACTAATTATCACCTTCTGCAATACTACATGCCAACACTTTATAACACTCCTGTCTCTTGTAGTTTGCATTTTATTATGAGCTGATGAAGCTGCCCACCAGAGGCTTGGACACATTCTTCTTTCTGCTTTTCCTGCTAATCATGATCATATTTTATTCATTTCTCATCTTTTAACATCATGCGTCTTCAGGTTTGAAATTTGTTCTTAGATTTACTACTTTTTGTGAATTATGTAATATTTATGTGGGAAAAAGTTAGAACACAGTTTGAACCCACTTTGTTTCACAATTGGCTTTTTGTGCTACACCCTCCCACTGATATAGTTATGTCACATTATTTCTGCCAACACATGCAAAATAAGAGGTAGCTTTATGCCTTTGGATGAAAAAGAAGTTCTACTTATGAAAGCTGCGTATTGATTAAACTGAAGATCATTATTTTGAAAATAAATATATATAAGGTAAAGGTAAAGGTTCCCCTCGCACATATGTGCTAGTCGTCCCCAACTTTAGGGGGCGGTGCTCATCTCCATTTCTTTCTTTTTTTTTATTTTAATATTTTTATTACTTTTTTCTAACATTATAAACAGAAAAGAAAATTGTTCTGTTTCCCTCCCCCAATACTCCCAGCAAAGAGTCAGTCAGAGGCCTCCTTTTCTCCTTTTATTTACATAGATACATGTCCTGGCCACGTCTACCCACGGGCCTGCCAAGTTTCTGGAGATAACGAGGAAATTATAGATAAGGCCAGAATTACTCACGAATATATTCTTCCCTCCCTTGATACAGTTTGCCCGTGCAAATTCATTGCTTTGTCCAAGACAAAAAACCAGGAAGTCCCGCCTCCTATTTATAGTCTCTGCAGATGTCACTGCATGACAATCATGACTTGGCTTCCTCCGAACGCTGTTTCTGCTGCACGCGTCGGTCACGCCTCCGCAGCCTTGCATCACTCCAAAACTGTTCTTGGGGCGTTGCCAAATCAGAAGAAGGCTCCAGAGAATCAGGCCTTGCCGGCCCCTCCTCCTCCCTTTGAGTGGGTGCCAGGGAGGGAGAGGGCTCAAGAGAAGCAGGGCTTGCCAGGTCTTCTCCCTCACTTTCTGAATCATCCGAGTCCAGGAGTCTGGGTCCAGGAACCTGGGTCACAACAAAAATACATTATTCCACCCTTGTGCTATACATAAAAAAAGGAAGATTTGGGTCTTCCGATATGTTCTCATGATTGCCAAAATCCACGTTCTCGAGGTACAGGTACCAAGGCATCCAATGTTCCAAGCGCATAGTCCACGAATGGTTTCCAAATCTTCCAGAAAATATCTTCTTTATACACACCGCTTCTAATTTTAATATCACATGTCATTTTATCATTTAAAGCTAATTTCCACATTTCAGAATTCCACTCTTCTATTCTAAAAATCACATCTAGTTTCCAATATCTAGCTATTATAATTCTACCTAGCTCATCTCCATTTCAAAGCTGAAGAGCCAGCGCTGTCCAAAGACATCTCTGTGGTCATGTGGCTGGCATGACTAAATGCCAAAGGCGCACAGAACACTGTTACCTTCCCACGAAACGTGGTCTCTATTTTTCTACTTGCATTTTTTACATGCTTTTGAACTGCTAGGTTGGCAGAAGCTGGGACAAGTAACGGGAGCTCACCCCGTTACACAGCAGCACTAGGGATTTGAACCGCTGAACTGCTGACTTTTCGATCAACAAGCTCAGTGTCTTAGCCACTGAGCCACCATGTCTATAGTGATGTCTATATAGTGATGTATATAGTGATGTCCAAACTCATGGAATATAGCCTTATTTTCTTTTGTAACTTGAAATAAACAAAGGTAGTCTTGCCACAGATTTAAAGAAATCTGTCAGCAAAATCATTTAGGATGTGCCAGTTTAGGCACCCATTAACTTTCTAGTGTGATGGCTCAGCTGTTAAGATGCTGGGCTTTTCAGCTGGAAAATCAACAGCCCAGGTTCAAGACCCAATAATCATGTGACAAGGTAAGCTTAGCTCCTGCCCACCTAACAGTTCGAAAGCATGCAAATGTGAGTACCACTTCAATGGGTACCACTTCAGTGGGTACCACTTCAATGGGGAAGAAACAGCACTCCGTGATGTCATGCTGGCCACGTGACCAGGGAAATGTCTTCAGACAGCACTCGCTCATGGCCTTGAAATGGAGATGAGTGCTACCCCTATAGTCGCCAATGACTAGCAGAGTAAAATCTTCAGGGACTCCTTTCCTTTCCTCCTTCCTAACTTTTTACAACTATTTTTCTGATGTGGGGAAATCACATCATTCCAGTGGTAGTAGTATAATAATAATAATAACAGAGTTGGAAGGGACCTTGGAGGTCTTCTAGTCCAACCCCCTGCCCAGGCAGGAAACCCTACACGACTTCAGACAAATGGTTATCCAACATCTTCTTAGAAACTTCCAGTGTTGGAGCATTCACAACTTCTGGGGGCAAGTTGCTCCACTTATTAATTGTTCTGTCAGGAAATTTCTCCTTAGTTCTAAGTTGCTTCTCTCCTTGATTAGTTTTCCCCCATTGCTTCTTGTTCTACCCTCAGGTGCTTTGGAGAATAGTTTGACTCCCACTTCTTTGTGGCATCCCCTAAGATATTAGAACACTGCTGTCATATATCTACCGTATCTACTACTATCTTTCATGTAACATCATCACATTGCAAGATTTTCAGCTCTCTGATTGTAATTAATAAAGAAGACAGTGGCATACAAAATATATGAAAGAGTACCATATGACAACAGGGTGTCACTTATATTGTTTTAATATGTTACAGAGAAGAGAGCAACAGAGAAACAAAGCTATTGATAGCAATCTCAGCAAACATCTAAATCTAGTATGAAATATCTACTGCTTCTATTGGATGCGTTTTGGATACTGTATCATATCACATTTATCTTAACCTTCTGTACTTCTTTTAATGAGAAGTCACCAGTTGAGGTTACACAATAAAATTGGATCTGAACTTTAACGTTCCTTCTACTTCTCAATGGATTATCTGTATCATAAATCTCCCCATTCAACCATCTAATACCAAGAGCAGAGGTGAGGGAGGGGGATATTATGACAATATCGATGTCATCAAGAACTCTAAAAATGGGGAAAATGAACTTCTTCTACAGCAGCTCCTCAAACTTTGTGTGACTTTATTATTGTTTAGTTATCTGGAAGTTACTCCAACACATTTAAAGTGCATGTATTCCATTCCAGCACAACTGTTCACTGCTGTTTTCATAAATACAAACAGCATCCCATCAAGCACAGTGGTTAGAATAGCTCTAAAAACTTATAGAGATGATCTGAAGTCAGGGGAATAATGGAGATTAGATACCCCTTCCAAATACAAAAGCCCTTCAATATCTTGATTCTATAATTGTGTAATATTTGTTACCAAAGAAGGGAAATTTGCTGGCCTGACAATGCTCACTCCTCCAATATAAATAGGATGAATAAATAAATATGAATCATATATCTAAAGAATATTCTGAAAGCAAGGTTTTTTTTAAATATTAGTAAAAATTCTGTGTCATTCACTTTAATATAGTGTTAACCCACATTTGTGATCTTTGATAAGATAATTTGATTTATTTTTTAGGATACTAACAACAAAGGGTTTAAACCAGTGGTGGGATTCAAATAATTTAACAACCGGTTCTCTGCCTAATGACCGGCTGGGTGGGTATGGCTGGATGGGCATGGCCAAGGGGCATGACAGTACTCAGTCTCCTGCAGCACTTTGCCAGTCAAAATGGGGCGCAGGTATTAATTACAAAATGTGGGCTTTGTTTTGTGACATCCAGTTCCAGCAAGGAAGGGGTGTGAACTGCACAGAAAATACGCTTTTGTTTGGTTATGAAGAAATATCCCCTAAGTCAGATGTTCACTAAATGTAGACTGATTTTTAGCTACACATCTTCCCAGCAAACAACAAATTTTGAAGCTCCAGGTAAAGAGGATTCATTTTAGGAGGAGTAACCACAATTTGCATGTTGGAGGTTCCTAAACGAATGCTGGGAAACTCTGTATTTTAAAGAACATTTGAGGGGAGGGGTGCAGAATAACTATTCTCTGCCTGAGGCTGTAGAGACCTGGCACCAATCAAAACTCTGTTTGTGAAGCAACTGATCAACACTGACACGGTAAGCCACTAGTATATGAAAATAAGAGCAAACTCCACTCTCTTCCAGTACTGGTGATATTACCTAGTTTGGTAATGAAACAACTGCAAGAAAACCAACAAGGTCAGAAAGCACCAAGGACCCCACAGTTCAACCCTGAGCTACAAATATTCTATTGATAAACACTTTTTGGTTAGAGGAACTCAGAGCCTGCCTTATATGAGATGGCTCCCAGTGGATTTCATTCTAAATTTTGATATGATTTCTGTAAATAAGGAATGTAGAATTATAATAGCTGATCCTTCATACAAAAAAATACAAAGCTAAGGGATAAACAGATAAAAACAAATTTGAAAAAAAAGGCTCAGGAAAGAAAAATAGTGAAAGTATAAGAAAGAGGAAAAGAAGGAAAACCAAAAAAGAATGACTTCCAACTTTCTTTGATACGGATATAAGTAAAAAATATATCAAACTCTTACTCTAAGATTAACATTTGTCTACATTATTTCCATAATTCCATATCTAATCATCAAAGCTCAAATCGACTTTTAATTTCAGTTTCTCACAAAAAGTCCAGTAATGGTTCATATCACTTTTATCACTATTTGTTAAGGAAACCACAACTGATTTATTTAATTGCACCAAACTCTAAATAA
Organism: Ahaetulla prasina; assembly: GCF_028640845.1. NCBI lineage: Eukaryota > Metazoa > Chordata > Lepidosauria > Squamata > Colubridae > Ahaetulla > Ahaetulla prasina. Next base: position 146,343,752 of record NC_080539.1, on the reverse strand, counting down.
AACAGGAAAGGAAAATCCTAAACTCTAGTGTAGACCCATGCTTCTCAACTTTGGCAATTTTAAGGTGCATGGACTTCAATTCCCAGAATTCCCAAGACAGCATGAAGTTCACCCATCTTAAACTTGCCAAGACTGAAAAATGCTGATCTACAGATAGGGATTTTTCCATTCCTCTTTTACTGGTTCTTACTTACTTATAAGCAATCATAATGCAAAATCCTCACTTCCACCCCATTCCAGAACAACCACCATTCCCTCACTAACCTGCTTTCCAGCTCCGTTCTCCTATCTGCAGGGCAGCAAAAGAAGATCATGTGACTACCAGTTTAAAAAAAGTTCAGTCAGACCTTCCAACTTCTCAAGGAAAAAAGATCTCATGAAGTTAGAAGGTCTGACTGAACTGACTGATCAGCCTCTCAGCTAATCGGCGCAGTCCATTGCTGCCTCCCAGGTGATCAGCGCAGCTCCCAGTCATGCTCCTGCAGCCTCCCCACTCTGAATGGCATCCCCGGTGGGTGGGTGGGAGCCAGCCAGTGGTGGGAACAACCGGTTCATTGAACTATGCAAAAAATTAACAACAGGTTCGGCTGAGCCAACTAAATCCCACCACTGGTTTAAACATTCAGAAATATCTATTAGAAGATCCATATCTGTGATCTAGTGCATTCCAAAGATATTGGACTTGTTTCCATTAACCTAGTCAGTAAGGCCATGTTGGCTGACAATAATTTGACTGGAAATCTAATATATCTGTTCAGCACTAGCAAGGGGAAACTGCGCCAGAAAATGTCAAACTTAGAAGCACTTCAGGCTATCATATTGAACGTCTAAATGTCATTTAGCAGAAGACATAGACCTTAAAAGCACTACAGAAAGATAACCGTAGATGTGCTGCTTTCCAGTAACAGCCATCTCTGGCAGATATCTCAATTCAGAAAGGAGTGAAACAGGCCCCCTCTTTTTATCAATATATACATGAACTCGTTGGTCACCATCTTATCTAAACTCAACCTTCCTAAATGTAACAAAAGACATCTGGCTGTGTCCTCTGCTGAGGGTGTGGCTATTTTCTTCCTAATTCAGATTGGCTTTAAAATAAATCTATGGGCAGAGAAAGAAAGCTCATAGTAAAACTATAGTAACTATACTAAAATAGTATACTTTAGTATATTACAGGGGTGAAATCAGGGGAGAAATGCTCCTGGTTCGGACCGGATTGCCTGATCTGGTAGTGATGGCCGCAGGTGGTTCAGAGAACCTTTAGCAAAAATCCCTGGCCCCGCCCCCTGCTCCTGCTGAGCCACGCCATCATCAGAGGTTTTTTTTTTAACTTTTAAAAGCATTTTTTCTTCAGCCAAAAAATGCTTTTAAAAGTGAAAAAAAAGCCTTTGATCATCGCGTGGCTCAGCTGGGATCGTCAGAACCCTTTAAACTCTTTTAACAACCTCTTCGGCCGAAGAGGTTGTAAAAAAAAAGCTTTTAAAAGGCTCCTCTGGTGATCCCAGCTGAGTTGCCTGATCATCACAGCTTTTAAAATCATTTTTTTACAACAGCCCCCACCCATACCCACCCAATCGCCTGTCCCCACTTGCCTAATTGCTGCTTCTTTTGGGCTCGCTAAGCCTTGCTTTGCTTCGGCTGCTGCAATCAGTTGCATCAGCTAGCAACTGAATCTGCCTGCCTGCAATCCATCTCCTCGGTGAGCAACTCAATCTGCCTTTGCTGGCTGAGGAACTCTGGGGGTTGAAGTCCATAAATCTTAAAGTTACTAAGGTTGGAGACCCCTGATCTAAAAAATATAAATAAAATAAAATAATAAAATAAAATATTTGTACAGCTTTCTGAGATTTGGCGTGTTTCTGTAGTGTTTCACTCTAACTACACAAACACACAAAATCTCACAAAGCTGTATGTGGCATTTTGTGTGTGTGAGTCAGTTGTGTTGTGTTGTGTTGTGTGTGTGTAAAGTGTGAAAGTTGATTTTTGGTACCTCTTATTGTTTTGTATACTTTGTTTATTATTTTTATTATTTATTGTTATTGGCCACGCCCACCCAGTCATCTGACCACCAAGCCACGCCCACCAATTAAGCCACGCCTACATAACCGATAGGGAAAATTTTTAGATTTCACATATATAACATGTCAAACAAAGCACTTTGTTTAGAAACTGAGATGACACCCTTGGATTCCAGGGTCCACATATGTTGGCTGTATTTTTGGCTCAAGCTTTACTTCCTTAGCAACTGCCTGGCTGCACACTCGTCCTGAGTATGCATATCTATTTCTGAAAAGCTAGAATTCAGATTTTGGTTCCAGCTCTTGATAATTGTAAAGTCAGGATGGTTTTGTACAAGAAGCCAACTTGCTGCAAAACATTCTGAATTCTAGCTTTTCTGTTACGGAACGAGAAAGTTGCTAAGTGAATTTTGCCCCATTTTGTGACCTTTCTTGTCTCCATTATTACGTGAACCACTGAAGTTGTTAAGTTAGCAACACGGCTGTAAAGTGAATCTGGCTTCCCCATTGACTTTGCTTGTCAGAAAGTCAAAAAAGATGATTGCATGACCCTGGGATATTGCAACCGGCATAAATATGAGTCAGTTGCCAAGCATCCAGATTTTGTTCATGTGATCACTGGGATGCTGCAACGGGAAAGAGGGGGGAGGGAGAGAGGGAGGAAAGGAAGGAAGGAAGGAAGGAAGGAAGGAAGGAAGGAAAGGAAGGAAGGAAGGAAGGAAGGAAGGAAGGAAGGGGCATTGGAAGGGGAAGGAGACGAGAAGGGGGATGGAGGGAGGGAGAAAGGAAGGGAAGGAAGGAGAATTGGAGAGGGAAGGGGAGGGATGTAAATGTGAACAATGGTCATAAGTCAGTTTTAAGATGAGGACTACCTGTACAAAAGGATAGCTTAAAGCTGTGATGGCAAACCTAGGGCACGCGTGCTCAGGTGGCACACATAGCCATATCAGTGGGCACAATGGACATTGGGCGCAATGGAGTCCCTGGAGGCTGGGGAGAGCAAAAAAGTCACTTCCTGTCCAACTGGAAGTTGGGAAACGGGCCATTTCTGGCCTCCAGCGGGCCTCTGGGGGGTGGGGAAGGCCGTTTTCACCCTCCTCAGACTCATAGAGAGGCTCTGGAGCCAGGTGAGAGAGAAAAATGGGCCTACTGGGTCATCACGTGCCAGGAGTGGGGGAGAAGCGGGAGAGGTCATTCACGCATGTGTGGGAGAGGGGCGCATAGAATTATGGGTGTGGACATGCACGCACATGACCCCCCCCCTCTCCTTCCTGCCACACAATTGCAAAAAGGTTAGCCATCACCGGCTTAAAGGTATTTAAAGGAAATACTTAAAGTTAAGGCATCTTTTGAACTATATTTACAATACTGTACTGTACTATATGGCTTAGGGCCCGGGTACTTACGGGACCGCCTGCTGTTACCGTATGCCTCCCACCGACCCGTACGCTCACACAGAGAGGGCCTTCTCAGGGTGCCGTCCGCCAAACAATGTCGGCTGGCGGCCCCCAGGGGTAGGGCCTTCTCTGTTGGAGCTCCTACTCTCTGGAATGAACTTCCCCCTGGTTTACGCCAATTGCCTGATCTTCGGACCTTTCGCCGTGAGCTGAAAACGCATTTATTTATTCAAGCGGGACTGGCTTAAAAGTTTTATTAAATTTTTAATTGGGGTTTTTATGTATCTTAGGGTTTTAAATTGTTTTAAATTTTGGCCATTTAAGTTATATGCTTGGTTTTAAGTTTTGTTTTAATGTGTATATTGTGGGGTTTTTACTATTTGGCTGTACACCGCCCTGAGTCCTTCGGGAGAACGGCGGTATAAAAATCTAATAAAATAAAATAAAATAAATAAAATGTATATCTTTTGTTCTAAAGGTAAAAGAAACTTTACTACTACTGTACATGTAAAATGGGAAAACCATATAAATACTAGACAAATTGGACAGCTCAACATGAACAGTTCAGCAAGAGGCCATTCATATAAAACTATATGAGTTTAGTAGTTGACTTGCTCTGTACTTTTATTGTTGCTTTTATTACAGTGAGTATCTTTGAAATACTGTATTCAGAATGACTCCATTATTTTTAATGTGAGCTCATAACACTTCAGTGCATGCAAGTCAATGAAAATGGTTCTATTGGATACCGATGCATCATTTATCGAATACAGATGAATAGTTCCGATATATCTCTTTTAGGGTATCAAGAGTAATGTTTGATTTGAGAGATTTGGCATTACTGGCGCTCAAAATTCCTACAGGATACAGTATTTCTCAATTAGATAGCAAAAATGGTCTGTGCAAATTGTGAAGCTGTGGAGGCTGAAATGAAGATGACCCTTTATTCCAGTGGTTCTCAACCTTTATAGTGCTGCGACCCCTTTAATACAATTCCCCACAATGTGGCGACCCCTTTAATACAATTCCCCACGATGTGGCGACCCCTTTAATACAATTCCCCACGATGTGGCGACCCCAACCGTAAAATTATTTTCATTTTGAATTTATCGTGCCTGAAGCCGTATTGGCTAGCGATCTGAACTGCTTGCGATTGCCTTGAGGATGGAGGCATTAAAGCGGAGACTCCTCCCCTATGAAGTTTATCGCGCCTGAAGCCAGATTAGGCTAGCGATTGGAAGTGATTGCAGCTGGCTTGAGAGGGAGACATCAGAGCAAAGATTTCTCTCTTTTTTAATTCATTGCGCCTGAAGCCGAATTCGACTAGTGATTTGAAGAGCCTGCAGCTGGCTTGGGGAGCCAACCATTGGAGCGCAATTCTTCGACTCGCAAATATACTTCCCATATTTCCGATGGTCTTAGGTGACCCCTGGCAAATCGTCATTCAACCCCCAACGGGGTCCTGACCCACAGGTTGAGAACCGCTGCTCTATTCCTTCTTCCCTGCTCAAAAAACAACTCATTGTTTTACAATTGTTTAGAAAAATCCTTCTCTCCTTTCTTGAAAAATCATCTGCTTGAGTTATCACCTACAACCTCAAATTACAAAGTCCACGTACATATTTTCTGTCTCAACTGAATTAGATCAGTGCCCAGTTACAGTATATCCATTGCCATCCATTTCAGCTGTTTAACAGTATACCCCTGTTTACATGAGTCAGTTGTGGAACCCACTCACTTGCAGATATATGAAACACTGTTCTAAATTATTTCCCCATTTTCTTGAACATTTCCTTGGGAATTTGGTTATGTGCTGTAAAGACGATGACAGCTCTTAGAACTTTGAATAACTTTATTGTCATTTTGAATGTACACTAATTGACATACATTAAAATGAAATTTTATTGCATAAAGCTGTATTGCATAAAGGGTCACCACCTCCAATATACACTACATAAATATGACAAAATAAATAAATATAGAATTATGCATATATCCAGGGGTGAAATGCTACCAGTTTGGACTGGTTCAGGTGAATCGGTAGCAGAGATTGGGGCTGGTTCATCCCCAACTGGTCCACGGCCCATAGTCCCCATGGCCAGCTTGCAAAGGCAGGCAAGTAGAAGGCCACATGGAAGGCAGGCCAGCATGGGAGGGTTTCAGGGAAGGGAGCTAGAATCCTACTCCCTTCCCCGCAGCCCTGCCATGCTTGCCTGCCTTCCATGCTGCCTTCCTGGTAGTCCCCCACGCCTACTTGCCTTCCGAGGTTGGCGTCAGCCAGTGAGTGGGTGGACAGCCCTTGGTACAAATGAAGACGCAGAGCTAGGGCTGAGAGTGGCGGTGGTGGTGCTCCCGGAAGAGAAGCAGACATCCCTGGGCTGCTGCACATGCGCTCAGCCCTTTTCTGCAAAAGCAGAGCCCCCCACCCCCAGGGTGATCCACAGAGGGGAGGGAAATGCTGCAGAAAAGGCATCCTTCCACCAGGGCCCGTGTGCCTTCCGTGCTGGCTCTGCGGGGCTTGGGGCTCTAAAGCAGCCCACTGGCTTCCTATCCGGCCACCTGCCTGCTCACTCCTATCCGGCCACCTGCCTGCTCACTCGGCCCGCAGAGTCCGGTGCCCCGGGGGAAGGAAGCTCGGCTGCGGCACCATTTCCCACCAGCAAAGAACTGGAGCAAGAGGTACGGAAGTCTCCGATGGCCGGCAGGACTGCAGCCCCCTACATGGGAGAGGGCCAGGTCTGGCCGTGCCACTGTGGAGCCCACTGCGCTTTCCCTTCAGTCTGGGCAGCGGTGCTTACCCAGCCAGGCCAGTGCGGGTAGCCCTTCATCTTGCTGAAGACCAGGTCACTGCACTTATAGTTGTGCAGCCAGCCGGAGCAGGACATGGCATGGGCAGAGAGGCCAATGCAGCCCCTACTGAGACCACCCTGGTTGAACGATTACCTCCTTGCACTGCGCTTAGAAGGGGCCACTACTGCTCTCCCTCCCCACCTGGCTGCACAATGTGCCCTCATCTGCCTGCCCTCCCAAAGCAACCCTGCCACCGTTTGCTGTCATTTTGCTGCGGGAGAAGGAAGAAAGCAAATGGTGGTGCCATGGCACATGCAAGACGCTCCCCTTCTTACTGCCGACCTTTCGATCGACAAGCTCAGTGTCTTAGCCACTGAACCACCTTGTCCCATTCAAATACCTGGTAAGGTGATGGTAAATCAGCACTTCTGTTGACTGATAAAGGGCCCTGAAAGCTTGGAAGAACAAACCTCTGGTCCTGGTGACCAACTCAGATTGGATCCCACAACGTTATCCTGGGACACATATATTTGTCTTCATTCATTTTAGATATTTTCCAGGATGATTTGTTCCCGACCTGACCCTTCAAGTTTGCTAATGGTGCACCCTTCACCATTTGCTAATGGTGCACCCTTGCTATAATCAAGTCCACCCATCTTCCTACAGGTCATCCTCCTCTCCTCTTTTCTCCCACTTTTTCCAGCATGATGGATCTCTTATCCAAAATACGATCATTTGAGCCTGGTCACTTGTGTCTTGATTGAAAACTTTTAATTCATTTGTCCTGTGATTCATTTCTTTGTTTTCTTGGCTATCCAAGATATTCTCGAGAGTCTTCTCTAACAGAGAAGTTAGTTGAAAAGCATCGTATTCTTCCTGTCCTGTGTCTTCCAAATTTTCAGTTCCATGAATTGTCAGAGAAAGCCATTTCCTGCATGATTTTATCTTTATAATTATAGGGACATCATAGTTTCTGCATGTCTTTTCCAAGGCTTTCATTGCTATTCCACAAAGTGCTAGTCTGTAGAGTAATTCTAGAGTTTCTTGTTATATTATTGATAGTTGATCCTAAAATGCAAAAAAACCTATCCATCATTTAGTATCTTCATGGTCAATTCTGGTTACTGCATCTGTGTTCGTTACTGTAGTTTATATTTAATCTTAGACTATTATTTGATTTAATGCATATTTAATATTTATATATTTTAAATTGCATGTTTACCATTTAATTACATTTATAGCTAAACTATATTTATTTGTATTTAATGTACTTAATACACTGATATCTATAATGTATAGTTCCAGTTATTTTATTTAAATTAAAATAACTGGAACTATACATTATCGATTTCAGTGTATTAAGTCTTCCAGGGGAGTAAAAGAGTAAAAGAAAAGGAATTTCCTCAGAGATAATTCTCTTCTAATTATTTACAAGATGATTTAGCACAGAATGATATGATTTTCAATATTACAGAAACAGTTTAATCTCAATTAGGATTAAAAAAAACCAAAAGCTTGAAGTATGGGATATGTTACTATACTTTCTTCTTATGTAATCTAATCATATGATGATAAAAATAATATATTAAACTGGTATGCTTGTACACTGCCCAACCCTGAATAGATGGCTCACAACAAACAAATGAATAGATGGCTCACAACAAACAAATTGCAATAAAATCAATGAAAAGTAAAAGGTGTAAAGGTCAAAGATCAGAGATGGGTTTCAGCAGGTTCTAACCAGTTCTGGAGAACCGGTAGCAGAAATTTTGAGTAGTTTGGAGAATCGGTAGTAAAAATTCTGACTGGTCCCATCCCCATCTATTCTCTGCCTTCCAAGTCCCAGCTGATTGGGAAGAAATGGGGATTTTGCAGTATCCTTCCCCTGGAGTGTGGTGGGAATGGAAATTTTACAGTATCCTTCCTCTGCCACACCCACCAAGCCATGCCACACCCACCAAACCACACCCAGAGAACCGGTAGTAAAAAAAAAATGAAACCCACCATTGTCAAAGTAAGGAGTTTCACTCTCCCTCGCCAAAGGCCTGGTGAAGAGATAGGTCTTTGTGGTTTTTCTAAACAACAGTAGAGTAGTGGAGAACTTTGTTCCAGAGGGCAGGCACTGCTACAGATAAGGCATGCTTCTGTGGTTCTGATAGATGGCATTGTTTAATTGAAGGAATCAATTAATGCCAACTCTCCAGGATCAAATCAGATGAGCAGATGCAATGGGAGATAGGCAGTCCCTCAAGTAACTAGGCCCGATGTAATTAATTACTATATTATTTAATTATCAATATAAATTAAAGCACGCATCTATATTATAGCTTTGCGATAACTTGGTATGGTAAAGGGAGGACATAATAAAATACATTATATGTTTATAACATACATGAATGTTTAAACTACATATGGTTCATATCACTTAGTTGACTTTGGTCCAGTAATTCCCAGCTTAACTCTGGATTTGCTTTAGAAGAGGAAAGAAGAGGAGGGAGAAGAGGAAAAGAAGTAAAGAGGAAGAATGAGTATGTGCACTCATAAATGCTAATAAGAACTATTTAGATATACCTATATAATTTAAGATCAATTAGAACTGCAACCTAGAGACTAAACTTTAGAAAATACACGTAAAGCTCATTTAGAACTATGAATCAAGCTTTAAAAAACATTTTATCTTTCAAGGCATGCATGTTTCTTTTCTGCCTTCTGTTTGATACAGATATATGGTACAATATAATCCCACAGATTTATGGCCAAGCTGGCAATGCATAGTCAAATTGTCATGGAGTGGGGAAAGTGTTCGTTGTGAAATCTGTGTTGCTTTCTGAGTTGTTTGCTTGCAGACATTTCATTAACCTGCTAGGTAACATAATCAGAACTAGTGAGTGTGAGATTTTCTCCCTGTTTATTTAGAGTAGCTTGACCTTTCTGTGCTATTGAGAGTGTGATTTTCTGCTTAGTAGTTCTTTGATTAGTTTCTTGATATGTCTTCTACTTGGTTATATATCTGGTGTAAATCTTTGCTTATCTGGTGTTGGCTGCTATAGGGGATGTGGAGAGTCAAATAGAATATTTGTCAAGTTCTCCTACCAGAAAAAGAAGTGAGTCTGGGGAAGTATTCATTTATTTCATTACAAGGAAGATGTTATCTAATAAATTTGCAGAAATGGACAGTTACGAATTAGCAAGTAAGACTCATTGTGGTACTTGAGAGGCACAAATCTTTTCCAGCTCTGAAATAATTACTGAAATTTAGTGGCTTCTTGAATAATAACTCATTACTTCTTTGGGTCTTTAAGCAAGATGGTCCACAACATGTAAAGGTTATATCAGATGGCAGTAGATGCAAGAGAGTCTGGATTGCTTTCTTGGACATCATGTTTTAAGCATTTGGTGACTTACTGACTGACTGTAGGAAATGACCAGACTGATCCCAGGGAGGAGGGCGCTGGGTCAAATACATCATCAGTCTCAAGTCTCTTCGTGCCTACAAGAGATCTAAGTCAGCCCACCTTAAATTCTGTTGACCCTTATCTATCACCAATTGGCTTTGATTGTTGGTAGTTCAGTTTCTTGTAGAGAGCTTAAGCTTGCAACAAACCTATATATTAATTTGAACTGCCTGGATTTCCTGATTTCTCCCACTTGACACTGACAATATCATTGGGTTCAGAGTTGGTGAGACAAAGACCACAGGCAGCCAATAAATGTAGTGCCCTATTTTCTTACAATTTTAAGATCCTCCTGGAATCTCTCTCGCTTCTGCTCCTCCAGACTAAACAAACAAATTCAGGTAATGATGACAAATGTCAGATCAGGAATGGGTAAAATTTTCTTTAAAAAAATATCTTTTAACTTTAGATTCTCAAAATCTCTCATGATCTGGAAATCTTAGAGCAGGGGTCTCCAACCTTGGTCCCTTTAAGACTTGTGGACTTCAACTCCCAGAGTTCCTCAGCCAGCTTTGCTGGCTGAGGGACTCTGGGAGTTGAAGTCCACAAGTCTTAAAGGGACCAAGGTTGGAGACCCCTGTCTTAGAGGACATCCTAGTCAAGAACTTCACTGCTTTTCTCAAACAAGAACTGACAATCATAACAAAATCATGTCTTCAACTAGGCCCAGGGACACCTAGTGATTAAGTTATATAATGGTACTGTCCACACCTGTGCTGTGTTGCTCACACTTTATCTTTCTGTATACTCCCACAGCTATTACATGTGTGAGTAAAGGAGACAGATGAAGCTAGCAACTGTTCTTAGAGTGAAAACTGTCAGTCAAGTACTGGACAAAGGAACTGCTTAAATCTTGGAATCTGTCATTCGGGTGTTTAAAATGTGTTTTGGAAAAGGGAAAAACAAAATCAGCCCTTCAAGACCTTTAGCCCATATAAATTGATTTTGCCCTTCCTAGAAGTCTTGAAGGTACTTGCAGCTGTCACTTGGCCTTTCGTTAGCATGGGCAGGTGAAACTCCAGTACCCCGAGCCGTTGTGCCTTTGCTGATCATAGGCTTTGTTGAGAGCGTTTACACAGAACTGGGGTCTCTGTGCATTAGGATGTGTTAAAAATGTTTCAGAAAAGGAAAGTTGTGCATTTGCGTGTGTGGTGCAGCATGAAATCTAGTTAGTTATAACATCGATGCAGAACTGAATTTGTAATAAACTCTTGTTTCAGCAGCAGAACTGTGCTCTCTGTGCTTTCTCTGTACTTTAATAATACCTACAGAAGATTAATGGAAGTACTAGATGGCCCCTTTTCAAAATAAATGAAGAGTCCGTATTGTCACTAATGGAAATAATTAACACCGGGGCTACAATTTAGTGCTTTGAGAGTAAATCCTACTGAACTCAGCAAAGCTAGCTTCAGAATAGAAAGAGGCTCATGAAAATGATGACAGAAAAACAGAGTTGGAAGGGACCTTGGATGTCTTCTAGTCCAATTCCTTGCTGAAGCAGGAAACTCTATACCACTTCAGGCAATGTCTTCTTTAAAACTTCCAGTGTTGAAGGACTCACAATTTCTGGAAGCAAATCATTCAACTGATTAATTGTTCTAACTGTCAGGACATTCTCCTTAGTTCTAGGTTGGTTCTTTCCTTCATTAGTTTCCATCCATTGCTTCTTGCCTTCAGGTGCTTTGGAGAATAGGTTGACACCCCCCTCCCTTTCTTTGTGGCAGCCCCTTAGCTATGGAAACACCGTTATCATATCACCCTAGTCTTTCATTCATTAAACTAGACCTACCCAATTCTTGATGATCATGTAGCTTTCATCAAAGGGAATGAAATGAACAAAGATATTTCTCACTTAAAGTGCCATTGATTTTGGTGGGACTTCTTGTAATTAACTCTTATGGAAAGTTGAAAAAGCGGAGTGCAGGTAGTCCTCAATTTACAACCACAACTGAGCCCAAAATTTCCATGGCTAAGCAAGACACCTGTTAAGTACCTTGTGCCCCATCTTCATACCACAGTGGCTCAGTGAATCACTACAGTTGTTAAGTTAGTCACACGGTTGTTAACTAAATCTGACTTCCCCATTGACTTTGCTTGTCAGAAAGAGACCCTCTGGGGCACTGCAATCATCATAAATATCGGTCAGTTGCCAAGAGTCTGAATTTTGATCACGTGACCAGGGGGATCCTGCAACAGCGGTAAGTATGAAAAATGGTCATAAGTTACTTTATTCAATGCTGTTGTAACTTCAAACAGTCACTAAATGAATTGTTGTTAAGCTGAGGAGTACCTTTCTATATTAGTTTAGAGGAAAATGACTTGAGTCATTCCCATGCTGTAGACTACACATTTTGATCAGGGCTTATAACTTCTGCTGCATTTGCTTATTCTCCCATTATGTGAATAGCGGAATGTATATCTTTCATAACTGGATGCAAGTTCTTTGTTCCTCTTTTCTTAATTCAAACCTATCTCTATTTGCAGGTTTTATATTAATTATGAGATGTTGTGCTTAATGTGTCTAAGTACAAAAGGCTTGTTCCAGTGGACTTGAATTGCATTGGGACTTGTACTTGGGTTTTTCAGATTTTAGTGGGAAATGCCCATCAATGTCATACCACATCAAAGCAAGTTAGATTTGTAACCACTGAATTTCAGTTTGTTAGATAATGGGTGTATTATTTATTATGATTATTAGTGTTTTATTAATTATTAATAAGTAAACTAAGTTTCAATTTCTTGATTGGTTTATATATTGTATTTCAATTTCTCTGGCCACCCATCTCAAATTCATGACTCTGGGCAGCCAAGAGCTATTAAAAATCCCATAGAACATCACGTAGCACATAAATAATACATACATAATCAGCTACTGAAATAAGAAAAAAAGGAACAAAACCCAAAACAATAAGCAACAAATCAATGTAGCTATTACCTAGGTTCTGCCACACATCCAGATACCCAGGCTTGAGGTTACAACCATGTCTTAAGGCTTTACAGAGGGCCAGCAAGGTCATGGCCAATCTAATCTTTGTGGGGATGGTGTTCCAAGGGGCTACAGCCAAACAGCCATGACAAAAAAAGGCTGTCTTTCTGAATGCCACCAGATGGCACTTCCTAGTAGATAAGACCTTGACAGGAATGGATTTCAAAACCCATCGCTACTGGTTCACTGATGGGCTCTCATGTGCTCACACACACACAACTCTTCTGTACATGGGCAGAAGCTTCTGGGCATGCACAGAAGCATCCGGGCAGGTGGCCAGAGCCTCCCTCCACCGCTGCTATTGGTTCACCCCGATCCAGGGCGAACCGGTAGCAACCCACCACTGGACCTCGGGCATTCCTCTCCTGTCACATCTGATAGGACAGATAGATATAGGACAGGAGAGAGGTGGTCCCTCAAATAACCAGGTTATTTTATCTGACTCAAGTAGAAGAGGAGACAGAACGTAGGGGTGGAGTCAAGAGAGTAATCAGTTTAGAATCTTTCCATTCCCACAAATGGTCTAAATCCAAGCCCTCTTGAATTCCATTGACTCTTATGTACTGTAGCACCAATTTTGTGCTGATCATTAGTTGACTTGTTAACACTCTTATGTTTAGGCTTGAACAATAAAGTGTCTTAACTGGAACTTAATGTGTGGTCCTGGTTCTTTGCCCCTTAAACTCAATATTCACTCGACGTTGTTTTTGTGAGCTGGATTCATATTTGTAGTTTTCCTACATGATTTAGCTGCTTATCTGCTAATGAGTGTCATACCGAGTGGTTCCACATACTTTATACACATTTAATGCATTAAGAGAACATGCCATGTTAATCTAACCAAACAGAACTATTAGACTGATTCTTTTTTAAATAGCCGCAGGGAGATCTTTAGAGAGAATTTGTTCTTTTTAAAAAAAATCGTTAGGATTTCACTGAATACAATCTTTAAATAACACACCAAAAATAAATAAAACAATTAAAGAATACTTAACAGTAACAACTCTTTTCACTTTGGAAAAACTGCAACTGTGCTTAATGGGTCTTCATATGCTTCTTTTGAGTTGCAGCTTGTTTTAATTGGTTTGGAATGGGAACTTCTCTTTTGACCCTACACTTTTTTCATTTAATGTTCAGTGTGTTTATTACTGTACTGAATGCTGGGCTTTAAAAAAGCTGCTATCAAGGAACAGCAGGACACCTATTCTAAGAAGTTAATGTGAGGTAGTTCTTCCAAGTTATTCATAACGGTGACCTATTTCATGTTTCAGATCACCAGGTTTAAGATTATTTTTTGAAATAAATGTAGCACTGTCTATTTGATTCTCTGTCATCTATCTATCTATTTAAAAAAGTAGACGTGTACTGCTGGCTTTATAAAACTCCTAAGGATACTCTTATTTCTTCCATCTGCCTCTGTTCAAATAAAAGAAATTATTAAAAAAATATTATTTTTCCTTTCCTCAAAAACGCTCAAGGCAGTTTACAGTTAGTCAAATAAAACAGACATTGGAAAGTCTCTCTTGTCATATCCCTGTTTGGAGAGCTTTTGAAGCAGGAAAGGGGAGATGTGGGAAAAGCATTTTTAGGATGTAGCCCAAGGGAATTTAAGCAATCTGTAGCCTGGGATCTTGCTGCTTGTTTTTAATGTAATGGATGCTCAGCTGTTTAGAAATAAACAAATATTGTACACAAATAAGCTAATAAATACTGACCATCAACACACAAGATGGCAGCAAATTAAGTTTAACTGCTGTATTTGTTATATAACCATTTATGTTTATTCTAAATCTCTCTCAATATCAGATTAATGGATAACCTCAAGATCTAACATTGTGAGAGGGGAAGATAAAAAATTACATGTCTCCATATTTTCCATCTCAAGCTGAATGTTGTTGGCTCCAGTAATCTGTAGCAGAAACATCTTCTGAGAATATATGTTTTACCTCTCTCATTAATAAAGAAATTAATCTAGCTGTGTCATGTTGGTGAGCCTTTAGCTGAGTAAGCCACTTCTTAAATAAAGGATTAAGTATCTGGAGATCAGAGATTTATTCTTGTGTCTTCTTATCACTTGAGGGTAGCCCACTTTGAACATTACTTCAATTGGAAAATGGTGCATTTATTCTTACTTCCGTTTGCAATTCTTTAGGCCATTTCCAGTTCACGAGATTCACTTCACGGCTGCCATTATTCTACCACATTGTGTGGAATGGATACTGGTAGGGATATTAACTGGCCTGTGTTTTCTATGTCTTCTTTGAATCCCTTTTTAAAAGCTGAAGACTTTTGGCCATTTTCTGCTCCATAGGCTTTTCAAGAGTGGTTAGAGCAGTTTTGCTTTAGTTGTGAATGTCAGGGTTCCAAGCAATACGTCCATAGCAAACAAAACTCTGAGGCAGGTAGATTCCTTAAAGAAGAGTTTTACTGGATATATCAAGCTGGCTTGGCCGAAGCCATTTTGAAGCTTCAGTATTGCCAGTGGGCAGCCGTCGAATAATAGCATCTGACAGAAGTATGTTATACAGGTAGTCCTCCACAACGACCACACTTGAGCCTCAAATTTCTGTTGTTGACTATTAAGTGAATTTTGCCCCATTTTCTTGCCAGTTGTTAAATGAAACATTATAGTTGATAAGTTAGTAACCTGGTTGCTAAGTGAATCTGACTTTGCTTGTCAGAAGGTCGCAAAAGGGATCACATCAGGGGTAAAATTCACTTACCTTCCCTATCGATTTGCAAATATGTGTGCGCCATCCGCACATGCGCAGAGCCTGAAAATTGTAGCAAAAAAGGATGTCATGACATCAGCATGGGTAGGCGGGGCTTCACACAATTGGCCCTACGGGATCATGTGATCGGATAGAACCAGCTGAATTTCACCCCTGGATCACATGACCTTGGAACACAGGAAGTCATAAATATAAACCAGTTGCCAAGTATCTGAATTTTGATCATGTGACCACGGGGATGTTGCCAACATCATAACTTTGAAAAATGGTCATAAGTCCCATTTTGCAGTGTCATTATAACTTTGAACAGTCACTAGATGAACTGTTTTACGTTGAGGACTGCCTGTATAGGAATCCAAAGCAAACTTGGTGACAGTTCTCAACTCCTATTTTCAGGTAAACACACTCACACAGCAGACATAAGGCCTATAGTTGGTCTCAAGGTAGAGCTGTAGCACAAGTTATTATCTCTGAAAATCTTTCCTCATAGATTATTGATAATTAAAATTCACATGGACTTAGAGAAACCATGCATTGCCTGAATGAACTGAGTCCCTGTTGCGTCTTCCCCAGTATAACTTCACAGCCAGCTTTCTCTCTCCCTTCCTCCCTCACATTTAGTAAGAGAACCAACCAAGCGTCAAGCGCAGTTACTGTGAGCCCTTTCAGTATGTCTCCAGATTATTCAGTGGCCTTATTAGTTATGGGGCAACCAAGAGCCTCCTTGCTCATCCCTAATAATAATTCATTCCCCTTGCAGTTGCCTATACTTACTGTGACATGTGGTGTCTTGACTACATGGATACATTTGTGCGATTTTCTTGACAACAGTTTGGGAAAGGGTTTGCCAGGACCTTTTTCTTGGGTTGAGAGGAAATGGTTGCTTAAAGTCACCGAGTGGCTTTTGTGCCCAAAAGTGGACTAAAACCTGGATCTTCTATCTTCTAGTCCAATCCTTTTGACAATTACATCAAACTGACTGTTAGAGCACCTAGCAATAAAAATGTACCTTGTCTTAACATTCGGCTAGCAACCACTAATTTATGGAGGATATATCTGAAAGTATTTCCCACCTGAATAAATGCAGCCTGCCTAGAAGTAGCAATACACTATGTTTAGTCGGAAGAGATGAAACCCAAAGTAAAATCCCCAAAGCATTTTTAAACCATCATTTGTAGCAAGCAACACTATTACATTAATTAGTAATACATTCAATTTGCTGTGATGCTGTAGACAGAAAAAAATGTGATTAACAATTGATGCAATAATAGTCTGTCATTTTTCACTCCTTCGGTTCAAATGTGTTTGAGTAATGTACTGTGTAATATTCTCTGTTAACAAATTGTCTATTGATGGTGATAAACAATCCTTGTATAACAATGATGGGTTTCTATAAATTTTTGCCTATAATCTCCAAAACGGCTCCCACTGAAATCTAGTTCTAAAGCAAATGTAACGTTCAGTGTAAATTTGAGAAAGGGTTTAATGGCATGTAGGAGCTGATCTGGCATGTGTTACCACCGAGAAATTTATGTCAAATGTTTTAAAGAGGGAGAAGAAGGAGACTTAGTTGCCAAGTTACATATTTATTTTAGCTCAAAATATGCAGCTGCAGAACTTTTTTTTTCCTTATTCAAAAGAAAGCACAAATCTTAAAGTTGCCAAGGTTGGACACACATCCCCCCCCACAGAATATAATGTGTTATAATATTAAAATAATATAATGATTGGGTCTCATTCAGTCCATTATCTTCTAATGCAAAAAATCCTTTGCTTTAGAATAATAGACAAAATTATTATTATTATTGATCAAATTTATATACCGCCCTATCTCCCGAAGGACTCAGGGCGGTGTACAGGCATTTAAAAAACATATAAATACAATATAAAAACAATTAAAAAACTTATTCTAAAAAAGCCCGTTAATTTAGAATTAAAAATATAAAATAAAACCCAATTTAAAACCAGTAATTTAAAATCTAGCTCAGTCCTGCACAGTTAAATAAATATGTTTTAAGCCCGCGGCGGAAGGTCCGGAGGTCCGAAAGCTGACGAAGTCCGGGGGGTAGTTCATTCCAGAGGGTGGGAGCCCCCACAGAGAAGGCCCTTCCCCTGGGTGTCGCCAGACGACATTGCCGCGCTGACGGCACCCTGAGGAGACCCTCTCTGTGAGAGCGCACGGGTCGGTGGGAGATATTCGGTAGCAGTAGGCGGTCCCGTAAGTAACCCGGCCCAATGCCATGGAGCGCTTTAAAGGTGGTCACCAACACCTTGAAGCGCACCCGGAAAGCCACAGGTAGCCAGTGCAGTCTGCGCAGGATGGGTGTTATACGGGAGCCACGAGGGGCTCCAGCTATCACCCGCGCAGCCGCATTCTGAACTAACTGCAGCCTCCGGATGCCCCTCAAGGGGAGCCCCATGTAGAGAGCATTGCAGTAATCCAGGCGAGACGTCACAAGTGATGGCAAACTGATCAAGGTTTAGAAATCTTTTGAAGAAGGCAAACCCAACTGAAGGTCTGAGTTAATAATTAATATTATTACACTTTTTTCCTAATGTGTTCCTTTTAAATCTTTTATCATTTGAATCTATTGGCTATAGTCCTTCCCTTTGGAGAATCATAGAATAAATTTACTCTTATCATCTTTGCAAACTTTGGAATATTTAAAGTTGGCTTTCACTTAATCTCTTCCTTGGGCCCTTAACCTGAAAAATAATATCATTTCATCTTCCCTGGTTTCCAAGCTCCTAATCACCTTTGTTTTGCATTCATTCATTTGTATGCTGCCTCTTATTAATCTAAAGAGAGCTCACAATAAAATATAAAAATCATACACGGCATAACAAATTAACATCTGTTCAACCAGATAAAATGCATCATATAGCTTCTAGATAAACTAATTCATCTCCGGTGCACCAAATGTATTGCACTCTGTCCCAAAGTCTAATTGATAAAGTCGCATGGATTTGCATAGAGCTGAATGCCAACTAGACTAGTCCACACAAGTTAGCAGAGGCTCATTCATGCTTAGTTATCTGGGAGCACTTTGATGTGGTAACTCCTGAGGAAGTTGCTAAGAACCTAGGGAAGGAAGCACTAGTTGTTAGATCCTTGTCCTAGCTTGTGGCAGCCATTCAGGAGAAGATTTGCAATTGAGCCTATGCAGTTGTGTTGGCCGGTTTGAGAGAGGAGATAATTTTGCTAGCCCTAAAGGAGATGTGTATACATGCCCCTTCCTCAAAAGGACATTGCTGGACCCACATCATCTAAATACTTTTTTTCCCCTCTAATGCCCAATCTTCCTTTTTGGATAAAAGTTGTTGAGAAGGCGATCAAGCCACAGTTACAGAAGATCCTGGAATAGAGAGATTATCTGGATCCTTATCAGTTGGGATTCAAGACATAGAAGAGGACGACTTCCGGTAAGAGGACGACTTCCGGTATCCAGCGGCAACGGACGTCTGGAAGGCTTCTCCTGCCTCCAGCGCCTGAATCCGGCCGCCGCCGAGGCCCCCAGGGGCCAGGTGTTCCGAAAAGGACACCTGCCGCACGGACGGCTTGCCAGGGGTCTCCCAGCCGACATACAGGACTGTGGGGACCGATGCTGGCGCGTCCTAGGCTCGGCGGGGTTCGGAGGCCACAGGCCGCGGCCATTATTTTGGTCGTCGCCTGGGCCGCTGTGCCCGGTGACACCGGGGCATTGGATTTATAACTGCAGCAGCCTGGTGGTGAACAGGGAACGGAGAAGAATTGAGGAGGAGAAGGAAGGAATATCGGTAAACGTGAGTGGACTGCTCCGAGTGCGGGGGTTTTTCTCCCCTGCGGTTGGAAGGAGCACGAGTTATTCTGGAGAGAGGAGAACTTAAAATAAGAAGATTACCGGTTTTGTGGAGCTCTGGAGAAGAGGTGATGGAGAAATTTAGGAGGGAAGGTTTGAGGCCCCTCCTTCTGGGGAACAGTGGTGGCGTCCAGCTTCCGCCTTCACTATGAGAATTTTGATGACATCACTTCCCTTGACTTCCTGGTTGACTAACTGTACTCTGGACTCGTTGCTCCTGTGAGTGCCCCTGGTGGATCCGGAGGAAATTACAAGGATACTGTGCTTGCCTGAGGATTTTGATTCTTTTTTTCAAATGGCAAAAGGTCAGAGACCAACTGCTGGAGAGATGGAGAATTCTGGAAAAGTTATCCAATATGGACAAGAAACTGGATGATTTGCAAAGAGGCCAAACGGAAATAAGAGCAGAAATTGTGACTATCCAAAAGGATTTAAAGGATACTCAACAAGTCTCAGCAGAAAACAAGCAGAAAGTGGAAGGTCTGGAGGGTGAGATGCGGGCAGTGCAGAAAAGAGAGGAGACGACAGGCAATGCTGTGCTTGACCACAGATGGATAAAATGTCTTATTTCCTTAGGTTTCAAAATTTGGAAGAAGTGGACCAAGAAGACTTGAGAGATGTTGTGACTAAATTGTTGGGAGAATTTCTTGGGAGAGGTGTTGATTTCATGAATTGGGATGTGGATCGAGTTTATAGAGTTAATTCAATATGCACGCACGCATGCAGTTCCCAGAGAGGTTCATGTCAAATTTGTGAGAAGAGAGACGAGAGATGAAATTTTAGAAAACATAGGAGTGGGGCACTGATTTACAGGGGCAGGGAGATAGCCATTCTGAGGCAGATTCCCAGACAGGTACGTGAAAAAGAAAGAAATATTATTTTTGTCAAGCAAATTGTACCAGAAGGAGTGGGCTTCAGATGGCTGATGCCAGAGGGATTGATGATTTTCCGGGAGGGCATTACGAAAAAATCAGTACAATTGCGGAGGCTACGGCCTATGTGGAGGAACACAAAGCCTTCCTGGAATCAGATGACCCAGGAATTGAAGAAGGGGAGGTTATAGATCATGGGGCTGAAGCGGCTGCCGCTGTTGCGGCCCTGGAGTTGGGTCAGGCTGAACCCAGAGTTCTGAGATCCAAAACTAGGAAGTGATAAAGATATTTGGGATTGTGTTGGTTTTCCTTATTCTCTTTTGTACGATATTCTGTTTATTCTTGACTCTTCTTTATTACGTATTTAAAATTTGCAAACTTTGCTACTTCGTGTCACCTGCTTGCCTTATGGCTGTTGTATGTGTTAAAAAATTTGAGTAAAATTCTTATTTTAGATAAGAAAAATGAAAATTTACCATACCTGATATGTATTTGTATAAACCTTTTTTGACTAATAAAAACTTTTTGAACAATAAAAAAAAGACATAGAACTGAGATGACATTAGTTGGGATGTTGGCAGGGTGGATAAAAATCGATTTTAAAAAAATCGGATTTTTAAAATTTAAATCGGATTTTTTTAATTTTTATCAAATTTATTTTAATAAAATGCTTTTGGATTAAAAAAATCTATCTAAATATAAGTTTCTATTTAAGATACATTAATAATTCAGTTTATGAATTGAAACTTAGTTATGTAGCCTGAGGCTGTATATTCTGCAATATTAGGCCTGTCGGTGAGTCAACAGCGGGTCAGAGGAGGAGCCGCTGTGGGACAAAGATGGCAGTTACTCTTTAAAAATTATGATTTAAATCTATTTAAATCAAGCCTTTTTAGTAGTGATTTAAACCATGATTTAAATTGACTTGATTTAAATCAAATTCACCCTGGATGTTTGTAGTCTATACTACCATATTATTATATTATATTATACCATAATATGGTGCTACCATCTTATCTTTCTTAATCTTTAAATGTCTTTTGACGCTGTCAACCATAATATCCTTCTCAACTGGCTGCAGGGAGCAGGATGGGAGGCATTTTTGGATGCCTCGAAGATTAATTTCCCCCCCCCCTTAATATCTATATGAGGTCTCTGAGAGTCAGCCACTAGTTTTTGGTTAAGCATCATAAGTATGTCATGTACATCTTGATCCCTGGCCAGCCACATCATACTGTGGCTCCTTATAGTCACTTATGCCTTAGTCACATCACAGGTAGACTATTAGAACATGTTCTTCATTGAGAGAAAAAGGGGAAGGACATTCAGACTTGTAAGTTTCTGTTACTATAGTTTATCTTAAATAACAATATTCATAGGCCTACATGGCATCTGTTTCTTAATCTGGTCTACCTTGCATAAGTCTGGATATGTTTATCTTTCTCTCCCTTTTTTTATATCATGGGTTGTTTTCTGCGATTTTTTTTTAACCACCTGCCCTTTCCTCTAGTCTGGACTTAAGCAACGTTTATCTTTGTGGTAATCGAGTTTCTTGCTCTCTGTCAAGATCATACTTTTTACTGCTTACATCCTGATAACTCCATTCAGGCCCCTCTGCAAGTGTTGCCCCACCGTTTTCTCTAAGCGTTTTAAAGCCGTTTCGGTCATGCCATCATGCCAGCCAGTCAAGCTACCAGATTTGGCTTTTAAAAAAGTGTGGTGTCTCAGCAGATGCCAAATTCCAGCTTTCCTTCAATGGAGGATAAATGTATTTTCAGTGCAATACTCTAGTTGTGGGCTATAGGTTTCTCCAATGGAGGGACAGAACAAGAAGTCCAGTGTACCAGGCTTTCATAGATGTTACGGAACGGAAAAAGAATTTGGGAGGAATAGCACTATAATTTGGAGCATTCTCATCAATATCTTCTGCCATTCTCTGTATTGGTAATGGGTGGGACTCATGTAAATGATTAATTTGCAAAGCTTTCTGCTAGATATTGATTAGAACTCTTTTAGCACCATTCTAGTATATATTGAGATAAATCTTAAGCACATAAAAATATGTCTTTGAAAGTGTTATGCCAGACCATTATTTATACCTATAATATAGGCCCTAAATCATAATTATGTTATTCAGATTACTGATACTGAATTGTAGTAGTGATGAAAAATAGATTATTTTTATTATGTTAGTTCTATTAAATAGAAGGAGGAATAGCACTATAATTTGAGGCATCAAATGTTTTTTTAAAATTCTCATTGCATTGTAATTGGTGTTGAAACATTCTATTTCTTTGGAAAGATAGTGTGAGAAGTAATTGTTGCCTCATTAAGCTTGCTCCTTAATGTTCTTTGCTGCAAAGGAGTCATACCTTTAGAAGGAAGAAAAATCAGAAATTAATTTCTTTAAGTTTCAGGAAGTAACATCCCTAAATAGCTTACAAGTAAGCTAAAAGAAATGTTAGAATAACAAGAGAAACTGAATTTGATCTGATGTTGTAGATTTAGTAGTTTGTATCCTTACAACTAATAAATGGTTGATTTTAGTGACTTTGAAGCCGTACATTCATTAGCTGTCTCTCTTCCTTACAAGAAATTTAATGTTTGTTTATCTCTTATTTTGGGGCAGGGAGATTTTCTTTCTAACCATCCCAGTATCTTGTGGCTGTGTAGTTTTTACAGGGTGTCACCAGCTGTGTTGTGTTTCTTCTTAAAAGCTCATACAACAAAATGGATAAAACGAATGCTTTTTTGCAAGGTTTGGCAGTAAGCACAGAGTATTTCCAACTCACTGTAACAAGGGTTAATTAGCTCCCCATTCAGAAGGTTGTAATTGCTAGGGATTTAAGCACCAATTATACCTGAGCAGCTGTTTCCACACATCAGATGAAGTTGGAACTCAGAGATTTAGTAGAGATTTAGTTGGACTCAGAGATTTAGAGAGACTAGAATGAATGAGCTGGAAGGGACCTTGCAGGTCTTCAAGTCCAGCCTCATGCTCAAGCAGGAGAATCTATACCAGGGGTGTCCAAACTTGGTCCCTTTAAGACTTTTGGACTTCAACTCCCAGAGTTCCTCAGCCAGCTTTGCTGGCTGAGGGACTCTGGGAGTTGAAGTCCAAAAGTCTTAAAGGGACCAAGTTTGGACACCCCTGATCTATACTATTTCAGAAAAGTGACTGTCTAGACCAGGGACGTCAAACTCACGTTGTCATGGCAGTGTCACGTAACATATCGGGCCTTTTTCCCCTCTGCTAGGCGTGGGTGTGGCCAGGGCCTGAGTTTGACAGCCCTGGTCTAGACTCTTCTTAAAAAAATCCAGTAATGGAGCGCCCACCATTTCTGGAGGCAAGCTGTTCCACTGGTTAATTGTTCTCACTATTAGGAAGATTGATCCGAAGCATTGAATTTTGCTTCCTTATTTTACTTTTCTGTTTGCATTTCATCAAGTGGCATCTGCAGCAAGCCATGCTGATGCAAAATTGATAACATGTGAGTGGTGACATCACACAGAAGTTGCCATTAGCATACCTATGTCCCAGTATCGGACAGAGCTTCTAAGTTGCAATATGTACCTGATGGTTCCATCTCCTAATATCAGTTTGACCTAGAACTGTCTATGTGCCTCTTTTTAGTCTCTTAGGGAAAGATATCTAGGAAGGAGGGTTACTTGTGAGGCCATAAGCAAGCTTGTATCTCCACTTGATTTCATCTAAGATAATTTCTATAGGCAGAAGCTGAATGGTTCCTATACTGAAAATTCAGCGTATTTACTTATACATGCTTTCTAGGAGCATTCAAGCATTGGCCAGAAATTCTGTTAATTATGGGCCGATTCATAATGCACTTCTCTTTGTCAGTCGCTTGTTGTTCTTCCATTCACCCTTTACTTAAGCAAATGCATTGTCATTCATCATTTGAATTATGTCTTTAATTGATTCTCTGTAAGATCAGGTTTTCCTGTCTTGCCCGTGCCATCAGTGTTGGTATCCAAAACGGGAGGTTTTATTGATCTGTGTTCATTCCAATGACCTGTTTAAGTAGGAAGAAAATTAAAACAGTGATCACAAAATAGATTGTTGTGGATTTTGTATACAAATACATATTCATTCTGTATTCCCCTTAGTCTATTAGCCTTTAGACATTGTGATATTCTAATATATGCATTTTTAAAAAATGGTTTTCCCTAATACATATTTTCAGGCTTTTCCATCAATGCCTACATTTAAGTATGTGCATTTCCCATAGGCATATTTTTATATTATCTTTTCAGAAAGTGGCATGCCAGGATTTGGAAAATTGTGAATAATGAATGACAATTGTATTTCGATTGTGTCATGAAGTGCTGGTTTGATAACAGCCATGAAATGCAAATCAAGCTCTATCCCCCAATCCTAGGAATAAATGCATTGTTAATAACAGTAACTGTAATAGTAAAGGTAGTATTACAAATGAATATTTGACACTAAATCTCAAACTTAGAGACAATAATGCATTATGTGATTTTCCTTTATTCGTATATATTGTCTCTTTTTTCTTGTGACAGAAGCCAAGAGGTTAATAAATTAGTAAGTCATTTTCTAACAACTTCAAACAACTTCTGAGAGCAGCTTCAAAACCTGTCATTGATATTTTTCTGACAACACCTAATTTCAGAGTCCAGGTTATTGAAGAATGGCATTTAACCAGTAATTCATTCCTGGCTTTGGGCCAATTAATAGACATGTTACATTTAATCATTTTAAAGTCTTGGGTACCACAGTTGAAATGTACCTTAAATACACAAACTTGTTAGTATTACCTGCAACATAGATCCAGGATTTTGGAAATTTACATTCAAATGTATTGAAGTGGATATCTAGGACAACATAAACCAAGTATCACCTCTGTGTATAACTGTGGTGGAGTCTCCAGCTAGAATGGGGAAATGAGGTAAGAGACTGATAAACATGGAGTCCTTGCAGGGAAGGAAATTACAAAGATCAGATTACACACACACGCACACCAGAATTCCAGAAGCCTTTATCTGGCTATTTCCCAGAGAATGTAATTATTCTGGCAAAATTCTTGTAAATAGCTGAGCAACAATAAAGAACCAATTCCGATCAACTCACGGTGTTTTTCTGGTTCCACACATCAGATGATGCTGGATAGTGGACTCAAGAGATTTAGAATAGAATAAATGAACACTTCCAAAATAATTTGAAAGCAATGCTTTAGTAACAAGCCTATTTGGGAATCTGTTCTCCCATTCTAAATATGTAGCAAATATGTCTCATAGAACAGTTAATCTCACATGCTGTAACTTTTTTTTCATCCTCTCTGTGTGATTCAATGATATGCAGGGGAGATTTTGTTTCTGCTTGTTGGAAGCAATTGAACAGTCTCTTATATGCTTTTGCAATTTCCTTCTATATGGTCCAGCAGCTTACATTTTTGTATAACACATGCTTCTGGCAGCTCAGAATAGGTGAGTTCTCTTCACCTATTCATCGAATTTACTGCAGTGATTATTATTAGTAAACATTCAGCTGTCTAACTATTTGGAAATCTTTGTATTTTTATGCAATTAGTTTATAATTGGTTTGTTCTCTGGTATGTTTGATTTTGTCTTTGTAAATTATTTTTTTAAAAAAAAAATTGTAGGAAAACATTACAAGTTTAGAATATCATTCAACCAATTTAGTCTTCATGAGTTTGGGTCAGACAGTTTCAGGCATTGCACAAGCCCATTTCAGCCGAGGACTTTTTTCAGTGGTTCTTATAGAGATTACACATGGAGGTTTGAACACGTATGGTGTTGTCTGCAAACCTATAACCAGTTAGGGATTTGAAGATGTTTTGAGGTTGTGATTCAATGAAGATGAACAGTTAACACTCTGGCCTGGACAGAGGGAGGTTCAGAAGCAATAAAGAATGTATAAGCTGTGGTATCAGTTACTCCAAGAAATCTCTCTCTTTTTCTATATTTGACAGCTATCTAAATTGCTGTGGATTGCTGCGAGATGGTGGTATATTCATTTTTCATTCCATTATTTATACCAGTTTTTTAAATTGATCAGACAGAACGATAATAATTATATAATTTCATAGAGCAAAACACTAACAATATATCCTTTCAAGTACTTATAAGTAAAATATACAACAGCTGCATCTTTAAGTTTAAGACAAACACCGTAGGATGCTGTACAATGAATCAGAATGTCCATTCTCCATAACATCTAAAGTATAAAAATACTTAATGTGTTTGTGATTTCTGAATACGAAATATGGGAAATTTCTATTACGAGAAGAGATTAATTTTATATCTACCAGCAAAACATGGCAGCTGTTTCCATTTTCTATCAGATTGCTAAAACCTAAAGGTCTTGGGTTTTTCTTTTTAAATTACCACCTACTGTTTTTAGCAGCAAAATTAAAGTTTTAGTAGTTTGGTACTAGTCAGTTGCACTGAAAAGTTTTAAACAAATGGAGGGTTTTATTTATAGATTTTTTAAAATCCTGCCAATCTTTTATAGGAATATATGAGCCAATTCTGTAGCAGAAAGATTTAGATACCTATATTTTGCAATCTTTATTCCTTGGGCTATAAGGGACATCTATATGTAGAAGGCAAGAGCTCTAGACCCCGGGTGTCAAACTCGTTTTCATTGAGGGCCACATTAGGGTTATGTTTGACCTTAGGGGCCGGGTGCACGCAGCCCTTCTGAGCTCCGTTTTCACTGGCAGAGGGTTGCAGGGGGCTGTTGCAGTCTTCCGAGCTCCGTTTTTGCTGGCAGAGGCACTGCGAGCCAGTCCTTAGCTGTTTCCAGGGTGGCCCTGTGGGCCAGATCTAAGCAACCCACGGGCTGGATTCAGCCCACAGGCCTTGAGTTCGACACCCCTGCTCCAAACCCTTCAGTTGTTATGCATGGAAAGTAATGGGGGTAAGGACCATTCACACTTCCAAAATAATTTGAAAGCAGTGCCTTGGATTCTGAAGACGCTCCAATAGCTACAACTTTTGGTCATGGATCCCTGTGAGATTTTTTTTTTTTAAAAAGGAGTGGCTGCTTTAAGAGTCATCTCATTAAAGTTAATGCAGTTCTTAAACCAGTAACACATTTTTCATACTTACACAGACATTAAGCTACTTTAATAGTATGAAACACTTTGCTCTGTTAAGAATGTCTCCCTCCCCATATCATATGGAGTTTGAATCTCAGTAGGTGGCAGAGATTATATAATTATCGTTTCTTGATTTAAGAGTTTACTTTTAAAATGCAGTGACTTATAAGAGAGCTGCATACATAATGCCTGCATTAAAAGACAATAGTTGAATCAGTAGCTTTTCATTGTAAAACCAGAAAGTGAGTGCAGCTTGGTGACATTTATAATGCCTGGTCCTTCATAAAGGTTCATTTTGTTCTTGGGTTGAAGACAAGACTGAGCTTAACTTACCTTTCAGTAGTAACATTCTCTTAAAATCCCAGGATAGAGAATCAAAGCATGAATTCTTTTAAAATGCTTTAGTATCTTGGCAATTCCGATCAAGACTGAGTGATTTTACTTTCTCCGCACACCCCTGTTCTGGGAAATCTTATTAGCAATGCTTTGGGAAGAGTGGGGGTTTTTGGGGGGGGGGTTGAGGGGGGGGAGATAGGTTGGGCTGGGAAAAGAATCAGTGCTCATTTATAGTTATAAAGGAAGACTATCACTAGCCAAAGCGTCATGATGGAAGAGAAAATAGATCTTAAATTATGCTTTGACATTTTTATGTTTTGGGTATATTAGTTTTAATGCGTGATGGAGGGAGGAGTTACATGTATTGGATAGATGGCATCACAATGTTTGGGGGTGTTCTGAAATTGTCCTCTGTAGCTATGTTTTATTTCGCCTGCTGGATATTTCTCAAAATTTAGCCCACAGTGGTGTTTTTTTCTATACTCCTTTCCGATGATTTTAGTACATGCTAGGCTGATATAAGGGTGCTAGTTGGATGCATAAGGAGCTTTAAAACTCTCAGAGGCCTCCTTCAGGATGCATTTGACCCTGCCTTTGGGCTTTCCCTAGTCATCTCCTACAGCATGATTTTTACTTTGTGAGATGTGTAATATCCCAGCCCATGAACATGCATGATTTTATACAGTAATTGGGCTATGAATTATAGATTTTCATGCACCACACACTCATTGACAACCCTGAAGCCATTTTGGAGCATCTTTAGGGCTGCCCCAGCAAGGTTGGTTAGAGCTGTGGGAATGAGAGGGAGGAGTAGAGATAGCTGGGGACTTGTAGCCAAAATAAAAAAAATTCTCCTGGGAATCAAGGACGTTCTGGAGTTGGGACTGTGACCTGGTTGGACCATGTGATGGACATGTGGACTGGGGGAAGGAACTTTGAATTTAATTTGGGTGGGGAAAACATCGCAACCTTCAGAGTCGGGTTTTCACCAGATGTCCCAATATGACATGCCTAATACATTTGGACTTTGAGGAGCACCTTGGCCTTCGAGTTTTGATTGCTTTGGGTCTATTACTTGGAACTAAGGCTCTGCGCATGCGCAAGATGGCGGCGTAACAGGGGATCGGAGCCGGTGACGGGTGATCGAAGAGGGGATGGCGGCGCCCAGGTGGCCTGCCGAGCGGTCTGCGCCCCCCGGTCAGGCGTACCATCTCTCGGGCAGCCGTGGGAGGGGTCTGCGGACCTCCTCGGACTCACGGCTGCCGAGAACGAGACCGGGGAAGGCGAGCTGCGGACGGCGGTCATCTTGCCATCTCATCGGGCGCTAGGCGTGGCCGCGGCCTGTATTTGCGGGAAGGCCGCGGTTTGTTTTTCCTCCACGTTTGGATACCGGGCGTTTCTGGACTACTCCTGACTGTTCCGGCCCTTCCTGGCTTCCTGGTTTTTCCAGGTCTTCTCCCAGGTTTGGCTTGGGGCGAAGGGTTATGAAGGGACCTCCTTGTGGCCCCGCCTGAGACTTTCTGAGATGTTCTTTCTGGGACTTTAACTTGCCATCTTCCGGCTCGTCATCGACAGCAGCTCGGGAGTTCACGGCTTCCATGACGGCCTTGGACCTGACTCAAGTAGTTGATGGCCCTACTCACACTGGGGGTGGCACACTGGACTTGATTTTTATCTCTGGTCAGTGGTTGAGAGATCTGGACTTGAAGGAAATAGTCATTGAACCTTTGTCATGGTCAGATCACTCTCTCCTTCGCCTGGACTTTCTGACCGCCATTCAACACCGCAGGGAGACGGAGCCAATACGTTGGTTCCGTCCCAGGCGCCTGATGGACCCGGAGAGGTTCTGGACAGAGCTTGGGCCACTTCCTGAGGGTCTGGCTCACAGCACGGTTGAGGAACTTGTTGCAGCCTGGGAACGGGCCGAGGCGGGGGCCTTAGACCGTGTCGTGCCTTTGCGGCCTCTGACCCGGCGCAGGTCCCAACCGGCTCCTTGGTTCTCCGAGGAGCTGAGGGGGATGAAGCGCCGGAGAAGACGCCTAGAGAGTTCCTGGAGGTCTAGCCGTTCAGAGGCTGATCGGACACTAGTGAAGTCCTATAATAGGACTTACCTAGTGGCATTGAGGGAAGCGAGGCGTTGCTACGCCTCCTCCCTCATTGCGTCGGCAGATAACCGCCCAGCCGCCTGTTTCGGGTGACCTGCCCTCCTTCACCAGGGGAGCGGGATGACCCGTTACAGGGACGTGCTGAGGAGTTTAACGGTTATCTATACGATAAAATCGCTCAGCTCGGGACGGTTTGGACCAAAATTGCGGGGACTCAGGTGAGACGCCTGAGGGTGGTCTTGATGACATTGTTTGGGATGAGTTTGACCCTGTGGCTCCGAGGACATGGACAGGTTGTTGGGTAGGTTGAATGCCACCACGTGTTTACTGGACCCGTGCCTCCTGGTTGGTGCTGGCCACCAGGAGGTGACACGAGGCTGGCTCCAGGCAATTACGAGCGCTTCTTTGGTGGAGGGAGTCTTCCGGCCGCCTTGAAAGAGGCGGTGGTGAGACCCTCCTCAAGAAGCCTTCCTGACCCGCTGTTTTAGGTAATTATCGTCCGGTCTCCAACCTTCGCTTTGTGGCGAAGGTTGTAGAGAGTATGGTGGCATATCAGTTTCCCTTACACCTGGATGAAACTGTCTATCTAGACCCGTTCCAGTCCGGTTTCCGGCCCGGTTACAGCACTGAGACGGCTTTGGTCGCGTTGGTGGATGATCTCTGGAGGGCCAGGGATAGGGGTTGTTCCTCTGCCCTGGTCCTATTAGACCTCTCAGCGGCTTTCGATACCATCGACCATGGTATCCTGCTGCGCTGGTTGGAGGGATTGGGAGTCGGAGGCACCGTTTATCGGTAGTTCTCCTCCTATCTCTCCGATCGGTCGCAGACGGTGTTGACAGGGGGGCAGAGGTCGGCCCTGAGGCGCCTCACTTGTGGGGTGCCGCAGGGGTCGATTCTCTTGCCCCTTCTGTTCAACATCTATATGAAGCCGCTGGGTGAGATCCTCAGTGGCTTCGGTGTGAGGTACCAGCTGTACGTGGATGACACCCAGCTGTACTTTTCCACACCGGGCCACCCCAACGAAGCTATCGAAGTGCTGTCCCGATGTTTGGAAGCCGTACGGGTCTGGATGGGGAGAAACAAGCTCAAGCTCAATCCCTCCAAGACAGAGTGGCTGTGGATGCTGGCATCCCGGTACAGTCAGCTGAGTCCACGGCTGACTGTTGGGGGCGAGTCATTGGCCCCGATGGAGAGGGTGCGCAACTTGGGCGTCCTTCTGGATGAATGGCTGTCTTTTGAAGATCATTTGACGGCCGTCTCCAGGAGAGCTTTCTACCAGGTTCGCCTGGTGCGCCAGTTGCGCCCCTTTCTAGACCGGGATGCCCTATGCACGGTAACTCACGCCCTCGTGACGTCTCATCTGGATTACTGCAATGCTCTCTACATGGGGCTCCCCTTGAAGGGCATCCGGAGGCTGCAGTTAGTCCAGAATGTGGCTGCTGGTGATAGAGGAGCCTCGTGGCTCCCGTGTAACACCTACCCAGCGCGGACTGCACTGGCTACCTGTGGCCTTCCGGGTGCGCTTCAAGGTTTTGGTAACCACCTTTAAAGCGCTCCATGGCATAGGGCCGGATTACTTACGGGACCGCCTACTGCTACCGAATACCTCTCACCGACCCGTGCGCTCTCACAGAGAGGGACTCCTCAGGGTGCCGTCAGCTAGGCAGTGTCGTCTGGGGGCACCCAGGAAGGGCCTTCTGTGGGGCTCCCACCCTCTGGAACGAACTCCCCCCAGGACTCCGTCAACTTCCGGACCTCCGAACCTTCCGTCGCGAGCTTAAAACACATTTATTCATCCGTGCAGGACTGGATTAGATTTTAAATTTATATTGGTTTTTAATGGGTTTTATTATTTATACTGCTTTTTAATAATTCGGCCTTTTAGAATAAGTTTTTTAATTGTTATTTTAATTTGTATTTATATGTTTTTACTTGCCTGTGAACCGCCCTGAGTCCTTCGGGAGATAGGGCGGTATATAAATGTGATTAATAAATAAGATTAATAAATAAACCCTGACATTCATCTGATATCCACATCACACTTGGCAGCTTCAATGACTTTGAAATTGCAGAGCCATTCAAACTTATTTGTTATCATAAGATAAGGGTCTGCTGTTCTAAAGGGAAAATAAGTAAAAAAAAAACTGTTTGGTGCTGAGTTACCTGTGTTAGACTCTATGTGTGACCTAATAGAGGAAGCAGACCTCATCGTAGATGCCTGTCCAGCCTTGACTAGTTGTACACCAGTAATTATGCATGTTCTGTCAACAGATGGAGACTACTCCTTCGTAGTAGTGGGAGAACTCAGCCTTTTGCATAGAAGAGACATAAAGTAGGAAGAGTTTGGGCATGTTAAAATTTCCTATAGTACAGTATTTATGCTATAACATTTTTCTTCTTTCTAATGAATAGTATTAATCAGATATCTATAATTCTTATTCCTTGTACTATTCATATCTGTGTCAGACTGCAAGGAAAAGAAGATGACATTACTTACAGTAAGGCAAGGCCTAGACCAAGATCATGGTAGCTGATTTTCCTGCCATGCTCCTAACTGCTGAATAGATCATCAACACTTTTTTCAGTATAAGAACTAAATAGATCATCACCAGAACCAGATTTGGCTACTTTGTCCATATTTGGCTACTTATCCAAGTCAAGCAATTATCCAGATCAGGGTCCCCTATCCTCGGGCCGTGGCCCACTACTGAGCCAAGGCCTATTTGGAACCGGGCTGTGTGAGTGGTGGGCTGGCGTGCATGCAGCTCAACTTGCACAAGTGGTAGGATGGTGTGCACACGCCATGCGCACTTCGACTTTCCTGAGTGGCAGGCCAGTGTGCATGCACGCCTACAGCTCAACTTGTGTGAGCGCTGGGCCGCTGCTTGTGCAGGCCAGTTCCCCTCACCCTTGCTGGGCCACCAAGCTGTAAAGGTTGGGGACCACTGATCCAGATGACACAATAGATGCAACAAGCCCAGCCACAATTTGCTGCACCGCTTCTGTGACTATACTGCTTTGTTCCTCTGATTCCTTATCTGATAAATATAATGGCAATAAAAAAAAAAGAATCAAAGTTTTCAGTAATCAGTGTGAGTTATATGCATAGCCTGTATCTTTGACATCGGCAAAGTTTGTAACACATTATGCTTAAAGCGGGATTTTTGACAGAGCTACCAAATGTTCTTTCTGCGCCAACTCAGTAAGCTCAAACTGCCCAAGGAGCTGCTGATCCAATTCTACAGAGGAATTATTGAGTCTGTCATTTGCACCTCTATAACTGTCTGGTTCAGTTCTGCAACCCAACAAGAAAAACACAGACTTCAGAGGATAATTAGAACTGCAGAAAAAATAATTGCTACCAACCTGCCTTCCATTGAGGACCTGTATACTGCACGAATCAAGAAGAGGGCCGTGAAAATATTTGCAGATCCCTCGCATCCTGGACATAAACTGTTTCAACTCCTACCCTCAAAACGACGCTATAGAGCACTGCACACCAGAACAACTAGACACAAGAACAGTTTTTTCGCGAAGGCCATCACTCTGCTAAACAAATAATTCCATCAACACTGTCAAACTATTTACTGAATCTGCACTACTATTAATCGTTTCATAGTTCCCATCACCAATCTCTTTCCACTTATGACTGTATGACCATAACTTGTTGCTGGCAATCCTTATGATTTATATTGATATATTGATCATCAATTGTGTTGTAAATGTTGTACCTTGATGAACGTATCTTTTCTTTTATGTACACTGAGAGCATATGCACCAAGACAAATTCCTTGTGTGTCCAATCACACTTGGCCAATAAAATTCTATTCTATTCTATTCTATTCTAAATGGGCAATTCTGCTTATAGAGAAATATGACTTTGTTCTGGGTACTTTTGCCAGTAATCTTGATGTCTATCAGAAGGGCCAATGCCAACTGAAATTTCCAGATTGCACAAAAAATAAAAGGTCCTTGTTGCTCTCTGAACTTGGTTGTTTTCTTGCAGATGTTTCATTACCCAAACTAGGTAACATCATCAGTCCTAATATAATGTTACCTAGTTTGGGTAATGAAATGTCTACAAGAAAACAACCAGGTTCAGAAAGCACCAAGGACCCCATCATTTTAACCCTGAGCTACAAATATTCTTCTTTGTTGCACTAAAAATAGACTCATGAATGAACAATGAGGTGATTTAGTTCATCAGGCTACCTTGGACTTTCTGGAGTATTTGCAGATAGGAAACTAGAAGAACCAAGATAGATGTCTGGGAAAGAGAGGCAGCATTTTATTTACTTTGCACCTTCTCTCTCTTTCTTCAAGTCCTCACTGGAATTTTTAGAAGTCAAGCCTTCATGGTTTGGAATAAATATAAGATCATTATTAGCAGCAACATTATTAGCTGTCTCTTGTTTGTATTGTGGAATTTCAAGACATTTTGCATTCGATTGCTGTGCGTAAGTTTCTACCTCTGAACCTTCTATGAAAAAGGCACAGTGGTAGAATCAAATATCAGTTTGTGAGGAAGTTCCCACTCCATACCAAACATGCTATTCTAGGAAATGCCACAGGCTTCCTTCCAGAGTTGAAAGAGCAGATCTCCCCACAGTTTAGGAAACCTCAGACATAGGATTCACACTAACATCATTTAATCCTGCCCGTTATTCTCCATTCTCAGATGGACTTTGGAATAAAGCTTTCTATATTATTTGACTCTAGGACTATAACTAACCATAGATTTAGCTGTTTCTCACAGATATTTCTTATCCACCTAGATAAGAGGCCTATCAACGTAGGCAGAAACCACTGATGTAGTTCTGGACCAATTTCTGAACACGCTGTCCCTTTTCACCTCACCATTTCCAATCTTCAGGAAACTTTACTATTCTAACTCCTGACCCACAATCCACATATTAGTTGAAATCAAGGAAGTAAACAAACAAACAAACAAACAGTAACAGAGTTGGAAGGGATCTTGGAGGTCATCTAGTCCAACCTCCTGCTCATGCAGGAGACCTATGCTAGGGATTTGAACCGCCGAACTGCGGACCTTTCTGATCAACAAGCTCAGTGTCTTAGCCACTGAGCCATCTTAGTCAGGCTAACAAGTGTTAGATTTAACTGCCAGAATTGCCAACATTCCTATATGCAAAGCTCAAAACTGCTATTTTGCACTCATCAATAGGATATTTCCCC
Organism: Ahaetulla prasina; assembly: GCF_028640845.1. Classification (NCBI taxonomy): domain Eukaryota; kingdom Metazoa; phylum Chordata; class Lepidosauria; order Squamata; family Colubridae; genus Ahaetulla; species Ahaetulla prasina. The sequence goes on along the minus strand of NC_080539.1, from coordinate 146,308,920 downwards.
AAATATTCTGATTTAATATTTTTTGAGAAAGAGGATATGTGTTCTCTCCTCATCAAACTTGTGATTGTGTTATAACATTGGTTCCAAGAGCAATCCAACTTTTAAAGAATTTGTCTGCCTGAGGGAATTTCTTGATGGCTACTTGCAGGACTGTACTTAATATTCTTCTTTCCCAGATAGTGCCCATACATTCTTCAAAAAAAGAAACACGGGTTTTTGAGTAGTTTATAATTTCAGACTCCTAAGCTCTGTGGTCATTTGGAACCATTACTTTGTGTTCTCTTGTCTGAACTTTTGGAATGTCTACAAAACGCAAGTAGTTTTACTAAATTGAAATCAGGAGAAGTCATAATCTGATTTGCCTAAAGGAGGGGCACAAAAGAATGCAATTGCTTTGTAAAATAAGAATGAGAAATTACTTTTGATCTGATTGGGATTATGTAGTGTGTCATCTTTTCTTTTTATGTTCAGATGGACTTTGACAAACTGGATTTGAACCTATTGTCATCTCCCCTGAAAAATGTCAAAGAGATCCAGAATTTGGGGGATTTTCTATCTTGTATTGATCGTATTTGATTCTGTGGCTTCTACGATAATTTTTATCCAGTTTAATTTTTAAAAAGCCATTGATGTAGACTTCCAAGCATATAAAATCTTTGTTGCATTGGATGGACTGTCAGCTCCAAATCACTCCTTCAGCATCTGATCTTACTTATCCATTTTATTGTTCTAATTATTCCGAAATTGTTCTGTTATTTTGTCTTGAGAACAATTTTCCTTTAGGCAACTGATAGTTAGGGACAAAGACTCTGGCTGTTTGCCATTTCTTCCAGGCAACTGCTATCTGCTGAAAAAAGCTGTAATGTTTTTAATAAGATGCTCTTCAATATTGAAAACACCTCTTGGAAGGAGTCCCATATACTGTCTAGGGCTGGGCTATGCCCAGGCAATCGGTACATCAACAGATTTTGCAGAAAATCACAGACTGCAGGATTTGTTTTAATCTGATATTGCCTACATGTCTAACTCGCAGCACATGAATATGTAGTTTCTTGCAGTGGTGGGATTCAGCCAGTTCGCACCACTTCGGGAGAACCGGTTGTTAACTTTCTGAGCAGTTTGATGAACTGGTTGTTGGAAGAAATCATTAGGGCAGAGAACCGGTTGTTAAATTTCTTGAATCCCACCACTGGTTTCTTGTGAACTGTTTCTTAACACTATCACAAAACCAGGACATTTTGGCCCTCTGTATCCAACAGTCAATTTGTGAGACATTGGAAGAGAAGAAGATATATTAATGATTTAACCAAACATTTGAGTTTGCACACAACAACCTCAAGATTCCTATTTACTGGATCAAATACATAGCCTCCTGATTTTTCTTTCCCCTTTTCTTGAGAAAATGGCATCACAATTTCTATGTTATACTTTCCTCCTTCCCTCAAGGAAGAGGTTTTGCACTGCAGTGATAACCAACAGCCCACCTTCTACTTCACAGTATTGGTGGCCTCATGTTCAAGCAGATGTTAGTTTGTTTGTTGTGTCTCTATCCGTCAGATTCAACAAAAATGACTCCTGGTGGTTTGCTACTTAAAAAGCAGACTATAATTATGAAAGTCAATAAAAAACAAAAGCAAATAAAAAGCCATAAACTTTTTATTAATTTATTAATATTTAGTAATAAGGACCGTTCATTCCACAAAAGGCCCCTGTCTTTTAACACCCTCAGGAAGGCCAACATGAGGTTGCCAATAGAATATCAAGAGTCAGATTGTTCCATAATATGGATATGGGAGATATATCCGAGAAATATTGCTTGCATGTCCCAAATGGGAGCCAATTAAAAGGTGGTAGGAACTCCTTCTTGGTGTGGAGAAGGAAGGCCTATAAATACTTCAGTGCCAAGCCACGTAGGGCTTTGTAGATCCAAAACAGCGCCTGTTAATGCCTATCTCCTGTCTCTGCTACCCCCATTTTTTTTTAAATTTGAATTTATATCCCGCCCTTCTCCGAAGACTCAGGGTGGCTTACATTGTGTAAGGCAATAGTCTCATCCATTTGCCAAGCATCAACCACAATGGTCAGCTGCACATCCACTTCCCCACCCCAAAAAAAAAAGAAAATTGGGATGCGATTTTGTTGGATTTTACTGAAAACCAACCCTTGACACAGAGCAGGCAGGTTTTCAGTAAAATCCAACAAAATTGTTACTAAGGCAATTGCCTTGGCTGCCAATTGCCCCAGTCTAAGGTTTGGCTCAGTGGTGGAATTCAATTTTTTTTACTACCGGTTCTGTGGGCGTGGCTTGGTGGGCATGGTGTGGCTTGGTGGGCGTGCATGGTGGGTGTGGCAGGGGAAGGATACTACAAAATCTCCATTTCCACCCCACTCCAGGGGAAGGATACTGCAAAATCCCCATTCCCACCCCACTCTGGGGCCAGCCAGAGGTGGTATTTGCCAGTTCTCTGAACTATTCAAAATTTCTGCTGAAATTTCAGAACCTGCTGAATAGCACCCTTGGTTTGGCTCTTCACGTATAAATCTCTAAATAACTTAAGACCACAATTCCTGAGAAATTGCCTTTGCTACTACAGACCAGATCAGTTATACTAGGATCCTCAGGGGAGACCATTTTTTGGGAGGGAGACGGGTGAAGGGTAAAAGGTCAAGTACTGCACAGTATCAACTTGCAATTATTCAAATCAGGGATTTCCAAACTTAGCAAGTCTTTTAAGACCTGATGACTTCAACTCCCCCAAATCCCCCAGCCACAATGAGGAATTCTGGGAGTTGAAGTCCACAGGTCTTAAAAGACTTGCCAAGTTCAGAGACGCCTGATATAAAGTACCATCAGGTCTTTATAAGAAGACTTATATAATTATAATTATATAAGACTTATATATTATTCTTTTATAAGAAGTAGTGGCTTCTTCATTCACGAATGTTTTCCCTTTTGATATTTGAGAAAAATTTAAGTTTACATCTTCGGACACTGCTAAAGAAGAGACTCTACTTCTAGGCCTTCTGTGTGTGACTGTTTAGTTTGGGCCTTCATTTGTTGTTTCATGTTTTTATCTTGAATATATCATTTTGTGCCAATTGATTGTAATAATGGGAAGCAGTATTCAGGTTCATTACATGAAATGCAATAAGCAATTTACAATATATTTAATAAGCTTTAAACTCTGAAATGCTCATGTGTTTATATTTACATTTAAAAGCATAGAAAGCATCAGAGTTTCTATAGACATCATTCCTTTGTAATTGTCATCTTAGATGCCTAGTAATACTCATAATAGTCATAACTGCCCAAATTTGCAAGAATGAAAAATATAATACTGTAATACAGATTTACATGAAGTGCTCCACTTACTCCTTTTTGTTTGGTCAAGCATTGTGCAATTATACTATTTAAAATCAGGCTGTATAGATTAATTTAAAACAGGAAAGCAATATTCTGCGTAATTAAACAAAGGATTGTCTCAATTTCCAGTATGCAGCTGTTACGGACTAATTTCCTGATCTGAATGAAGAAATTCTTATTTAAAATATGTTTAAATAAAAGCCTAGAAGTATTCACCTTTATACCTAAGAAACATTACTTGAATCTACTGAATTTGACCATTAACTCCCAAACATTTTCCAGCTGAATAACCTAATAAACCTATTTATTTTTTTATAGATGCTCAAGCATATGTCTGTTAGTTTCTGATGCCTTCAGCAATTTGCTTTGCCATGTAGAAGGTCATTTTTTTTCTCCTAGCAATGTTGCACTTTAATGATTAGGCAACTGCATTGGTGAAGGTTGCAATGAAGCACCAACCAGTAAAACAAAATATTTGACACATACACCCTTTCATTTTCTGGTCTTTATTCTGATGGATTAGAATTTCTCATTTAATCTATTTGGCTAATGTTTGAATGAACCCAACCACCTGTAGTAATTTAAATTGCAAGATAAACTATTGCAGCAAAAATGCACGACTATGCCAAAAACAAACAAACAACAAACAAAAACCAGCCTTTTTCTAAACCTTTTTCTATTTAGTGCTAGCTTGCAAGATTTCTTCCAAGTAATTCATCAGGCCTACAGCAGGGAATGATGTATTACCCAATATCCAAGATTGCCAACTTCCAAAACTCAAACGGCAATATTCTAGCCTTAAAAATTATTAAGGTGGGTTTTTAAAAGCAGTTTTATAGAACAGCCATGCTGACTACAGTTTTAAGATATTTATTTACTTGATGTCTTGCTTTTAATCAAAGCAATTGTTTAAAGGGGCGTATTAATATTGGTGCTCTTTTGAAATATACAGGAAAATGACTGAAACTGTTATTAGTGGACGACTCATAATTTATGGGCAAACATTGCTGTTACATACAGGAATCATAGTTACATAAAACACAAAATTAGCAGGTAGCATTCTGACACACACAGCTAGACCTGTGGTATGGTATAATAATTTAGATTCAGCTTGTAAAAGAGATAAGAAACATTAATCATTAACTGAAGCCATGAGCATCTTTAGAAGCTTCCTGCTTTTGTTCAAATAGTAAGAGTTGCCTGAAACCACAAGATGGGCACCATATACACTTAATAAACAAACAAACAAACAAAAACTGCTGTGCTGTAAGCTGCACTATTACAGTGCATAAAGAAGCGGCAGTTGTGATTGTATCACAATGATTCTATGCTGTTTTGTTATATCTGTAGAAGAACAGGCAGAGCCTGAGGGTGGAGTCAAGCAAGTCATCAGCCTAAAATTGTTATGTTCCCATAAATGTTCTAAGTCCAACCCCTCTTGAATTCCATTGATTCTTTATATAGCGCCAATTTAATTCTAACCATTAGTTGACTAGATTCTTAGGTATTGGCACGAGCAAACCATTAATCTTAATTGGAATTTACTATGCGATCCTGATTTTTGCACCTGAAAATACCCAGCCTTTTTTTACCTTGTCATAGCAAAGAAGAAATTTCTCATTGACTTGAAGATCTTTGGGATATATCTAATAATCCCAAATGACAACCAAGTGAAACACAAGAAACTCTGTCATTTGAACAAAGGGTACACAATACACATGTGTAATGATGTAATGAAAGTCAGAAAAAAAAAGCATTTCAACTTTACATTGATAATATTTTCTGACAAGGTGCTAAACAGCAATAGCAATAGCATTTATGCTTATATACCATTCCATAGTCCTTTGAAGCACTCTCTGGGTGGTTTGCAATTAGAAACATTATTTGCATACAGCCCCTGACAGTATTGGGATCAAACTCCTGGCTGTGGGCAGAATTAGCCAGCAGTGCTGTATTTTAACCACTGCACCACCAGAGCTCAATATCCAACATAACAGGGTTATTTAGTTTCATTTTCACTCCTTAATTTCAGAGAGGAAAATGTTAATTTGTAATATTAAATCTACATATTAATAAATGTATAATTAAAGCTTTAATAACTAAAATTTGGTTGTTTAATCTACTAATTAAAATAAGGAATGTGTTGCTTTATAGAATTTTAAAAATTATCCAATGTGTTCCATTTTTTCTCTTTAGTCATTTGTAACAGTTGTAACATACACTGTACCAATTTTCAAGTAGGTGGCAAGTATTTCGTGTATAGCTACACTTCAAATGGATGTGTTTTTTTCATTCAGATTACATCAAATGGAGTAGTTTTGTTTTTGGTTTTCCCCCCCAGAAATTAGTGGAACCAGGAAACTGTTCATAAGACTTCAGCCTTGGGCATTCGTTAACTAGAATGGTATTTAAAGGGACAGTTCCTCTGGGCACAAAAAACCATTCAAACCAAATTTTATATTTAATGTTTAAGACCATGGGGAAAAATGGGTTAGTTGGAGAAACGATTCACTTAATCTGTATGAAAAGAATGTCTTAGCAACTGAAACATCTCTATTAAATCTTCCACTAATTTGGAACTGGCGGTAACTAGCCGGCTTAGTGCTTCAGCAACTTTCTCGAAATGGCTTTCAGGGTAACATTAATGTTTAAGATGCAAGGAATGTCCACACGGTGTCGAAATGAATTTGGGAGATGAGCCGGAAATACCTCAAGCAAACCTGAATTGGCACCAGTTCAAATCTATAATCTTTTGATTTCACTCTTCCAACTTGGAAAGCTATTGCATTAATATTTGTACTTTTTAAAGGTGCTATTATTGCCTTAAAATGTATAATCAGTCTTTTCAAAGTAGTTCTGAAAGAACATTTCAGATTGAAACAACACAAATCGTTAGCTGAAATTCAGAATTCAAAGGGGCTTCCCCCAAAATTGAAAATATGTATGAAAAGAATTTTATTTCAGTTCTAAAAAATATAATCAATGCTAGAAATAGAGGTCCACCCTGACCCCATTTTGACAGAAATTTGAGTTTTGGTTATGCCAATCTCTTTTGGGTTTTTATATGGACTACATACAGTGCCTTTTCTCAGTGACAGTATTTATGAAACTTCCCCAAAACCAGCCTTTCGCCACCTGTAGACCGTCCCAAGAAAGAAAAGGGGGAATTATTTTTCTGCAGTGGAAAAGTGATTGGAACAGTGACTTTTGATTCTAGAAATTATATTACATTGATAAATTGGCAAAATTCTCTGAGACTCCAGATTATTCAGACTTCTCTCACAAAGTTTTTGAGGACTCAAATTCAATCCTTGTGGATTTTTAAAACCCCAAACAGTCTCAAATTCCACTCCAGATTATTTCCTTTATAGCTGCTGCTCTTCCAGGAAGCAAGATATAATTTACTGAATTAGGTGAATTTAAAGGAGCCTAATCCAATTCATGAAAGACAGGACTTAATGGTTTGGGGCCATTACGCTTATATAGGTAGTCCTTAATTTATAACCATTTGTTTAGTGACCATTCAAACATTCGTTACAACACTTTAAAAAGTGACTTACGACCATTGTTCATACTTATGACCATTGAAGCATCCCCATGGTCATGTGACCAAAATTCAGATGCTTGGTACTGACTCATATGACAATTATACTGTCCCTGATCATGTGATCACCATTTGCGACCTTCTTACAAACAAAGTCAATGGGGAAGTCAGATTCACTTAACAACCATATTACTAACTTAATAACTGCACTGATTCACTTAACAACTGTGGCAAGAAACATTGTAAAATGGGGCAAAACGCACTTAGCAACTGTTTTGCTTAGTATACTTGTGGTTGTAAGTCAAGGACTACCTGTATATTCTCCAAAATAAAATTTGTAGATCTTCAATTCCACTTACTAGCTTTAATAATTAAAGAGAACTCTACAAATGATTTACTTATGAGCTTTCTGGATATATTTGGTTAGTCCCAATTTGACAGAGGAATAAAAATCTAGGTAAAACATTCATTTTAATAGCAGCAATTCTCCCCAGCAAAGATAATTGCAATTTTTCCAAACAATCAACTCCTTCTGAACTTTTGCCATAAAACCTCATAGTTATTCTTATACAATTTCACATTTGATGATGTAATATAAACCCCTAAGTACTTAACCTTCTTTACAATTTCAAATCCTGTTACTTCCTCTAGTTTTTCTTTCTGTTGTCTGGTCATATTCTTTATTATCACTTTTGTCTTTTCTGATTTACCTTAAACCCTGAGACATTCCCATATTGATCAATTATTTCCAACAGAGATTTACTAGAATTTATAGGGTTTGTTAAAGTAATCACCAAATCATCTGCAAAAGCTCTTAAGTTATATTCATACTGTCTAACTCTAATTCCGTCTATGTCCTTTACTTCTCGTATTTTATCCAATAATGGTTCTAGAGTTAAAATAAACAATAATGGTGATAAAGGACATCCCTGTCTTGTTCCTTTCGCAATCTTAAAAGGTTCTGTTAAGCTACCATTGATTATAATCTGTGCTGTTTGCTCTCCATAAATTGCCCTAATTATTCTTAAAAAACCATCTCCAAATTGCATCTTTTCTATTAATTTAAATAAAAAATCCCAATGCAATCGATCAAAAGCTTTCTCTGCATCGAGAAAAATAAATGCTGCTGGAATAAAATTTTTCTTTTCTAAGTACTCCAGTAAATTAACAATCTGCCTAACATTATTCCTCATCTGTCTCCCTTTTATAAATCCAGATTGATCATTATGAATTCTTCGCTGCAGAATCAACATTAATCTATTAGCTATTATTTTAACAAAAATCTTATAATCATTATTTAAAAGTGAGATTGGCCTATAATTCCCAGGTTTAGAACAATCCTGTTCCTCTTTTGGTATCAATGAAATAAAAGAGGTTCTCCATGAGGGGGGAATTCCCCCTCCTAGTTGTATCTGATTAAATAATTCCTTAAGTGGACCTAACATCTCATCCTGTAAATTCCTATAATAACTAACTGTGAGCCCATCCGTACCAGGAGTTTTCCCCATTTTTAATTGTTTAATTACCAAAATAATTTCTTCCGAGGTTATAGGCCGATTCAGTTCATCCGTTTGTTCTAAAGTTAAATTTTTAACCTTATATTCCTTCAAATAATTATCAATATCCCTATTCAATATATTATCTTTAAGATATAAATTTGTATAATATTCTAAAAAAGCTTTTTTAATTTTATCCTGTTGATATCTCTCTTTACCTTTATATTCTATTTTTTCTATAGTACGTTGTTTTTGTCTTTTCCTTAAAGTATATGCTAACCACCTACCAGGCCTATTTGCATTACAAAAAGTATTATGTTTGGCATATTGTATATTTGTTGCCACCTGATCAGCCATTATCATATTAAATTGATTCTGTAGTAACTTTATTGCATCTTTAAGTTTTTGATCATGTGGATTATGTATTAATAATTGTTGTTTCTTATAAATTTCCTCTTCTAAATACCTACGCTGTCTTTGTTGCTTATTTCTCTGTCTATTATTAAGATATATTAATACACCTCTCACAAAAGCTTTACTGAGTCCCAAACCATTTCTATCGATGTTTCATTATTCAAATTATAATCAAAAAATTCTTTCATCTGCTTTTTACATTGATTTACATTATCCTGATATCTAAACAAATTTTCATTTAATCTCCAAGTTCTTCTACCCTCTTTTCCATATTGCAATTCCATCCAAACAGGACTATGATCAGACAAACATCTTGGAAATATCTTAGTTTTCTTCACCCTAAAAAGCAAATCATTAGAAATTAAAATAAAATCAATACGTGAGAAGGATTGATGCCTCTCAGAAAAAGTATAGTCTCTTTCCTCCAAATTCCGTAGTCTCCATACATCTCTTAACTCAAAATCTTCTATCATATCAAAAAAGGATTTAGGCAGCTTTGCATGTGCAGGTATCTTCTTGGAAGAAATTCTCTTGTCCTTTCGTGTATCTATTACTCCATTCCAATCTCCCAATATAATGCACGATTTATAATCCCATAGATCAACTTATCATATAACATTCTATAAAATTTTTCTTGTTGCTGATTGGGTGCATATATACCAAGCAAGAGAGTCCTTTTTGTTTCTATTGTAAGTTCAATAGCAATATATCTTCCGTGAATATCTGCCTCTATTAACTTGGCTGGTATATCTTTTCTCAAATAAACCACTATGCCATGTTTTTTCTCCAAAGCTGAAGCAACAAAATGTTTACCTAACTTTGAGTTTATTAGGTACTTTTGATCTGATAATTTAATATGCGTTTCTTGTAAGCAAATAACATCATTTTAAATTGTTTCAAATAATGAAATATTTTTCTTCTCTTCTGAGCTGAGTTCAAACCATTGACATTCCAAGTCAAGATTTTATTTGCCATTACTGGGCTGCTGAAGCCTTTGAGCAATCAACTGAAGATCGTCCTCCCGTATCTTCGGCCGTGCTCCTCCCACCGCTTCTGTAGCAGAATCCTGAACTTTACTTTGAGTTTGTTGCTCCTTTTCTTTACGCTAAGGGCTCCTCGTCAGTCTTTGTTCTTGTGGTTGTTCCTCTGATGGTAACATCACTGGAATCACCTCAGCTTCCACACCCATTTGAGTCTCTTGAATTCTTTTTCTATTATTTCTATTTCAAATTTCAGCACTGTAGAAAGAAAATCTTTGGCCTTAAGCACTGTGTCAATACGATATCTCCTTCCTTGATAATACACTGTCAAGCCAACTGGAACCTCCCATCTAAATTGAATCTGGTATTTCTTAAATTCTTGTGAAAATGTAAAGTCCTTTCTATCCCTTAACATCTTGGGAGGAATCTCTTCAAAACCTTCAACTCCTGTTCCCTATTTTCAAGTTTTTCTGAAAAGCAACTTGCAAAATTTGATTCCTCACTGTTCTTTTCAAAAAATAAACCACAATGTCTCTAGGAAGTTTCTTTTGCCTAGCAATCCAATAATTAACTCTATAAATTTTGTCAATTTGATAAGCAACCTCTTGTGGATCAAGTTCAATAAATTCAGCCAGAGCTTCTGATAAAATTTTTAAATCTTCCCTTTCTCCTCATTCAAACCTCTAATTCTCAGAGCTCCTTCCATCATTCTATACTGCATCACCACCACTTGATCTTCATTTTTATCCAATTTGATTTGCATTCCCCATTCTATTTTCTATTTGTTGATTTGACTGAACAATTTCTTGCACCTCCTCCTCCACCACCTCCAGTCTTTTGCCAAACCTTGAAAAGCCATCAAGATATCTTCTCTTATTTTTTATTATTCTCTTTATTTCTTCTCTTATTTTCTCATTATTATCCATAATCTCCTTAAACCTTTCTTCAGACACTTTCCTTGCTCTTTAATCAGATCTTCTAAAGCTGGTTCAGAACCCTTCTGCCCCAGTCTTAGGTGGTTTAGTAGCCATTTCAGTTTTAAAATTCACAAAATATAAGTCTAGAAACTTCTCTTTTCCCTTTAAGTATAGGAGAGCTCAGTTCACTTCATTAAAATCCACACATAACATTTCTTATCTTCTTAGTTGCACAGACTGTTTGAAATTCCATTCGTCACTTTCACTCCCGTTCAGGCGCCATCTTTAAGAGTCAATTAAAACAAAGGAAAAAATTTTTCTTTTTTAGAAGGTAGAAGTCAGAAAATCAAAAATACTTGCAATCCAATAATTGTCCGCTGGCACTCATTCCGTCTGCTTAAAGAGATCCATAAAGATAAGACAATTAGCAGAGATGGACACTTTCTTCTTTTCCTGCTTTTGCAGGAGCGCACTGAAGTCGGAGATGGCAGGAATATTTATGGGACCCATCGACCCTTCTCAAGCTCTGCTTAATTAAAACAAAGCCTCTGGGGAGGTCTACCAACATTTCCTGCTGCTCTTATCTTCCCCTTTCATCCAGGGAAAAAGATTAAAGCCGGCTTTTCCTGGCTTTACGATGTTCAGTGCGGAGCCCCTTTAATTAGGGCTCAGCGAAGAGGTGGAGCCACCCGGAAGTCAAGAATTTTATTTCAGTTCTAAAAAATATAGTCAATGCTAGAAATAGAGGTCCACCCTGACCCCATTTTGACAGGAATTTGAGTTTTGGTTATGCCAATCTCTTTTGGGTTTTTATATGGACTACAGTGCCTTTTCTCAGTGACAGTATTTATGAAACTTCCCCAAAACCAGCCTTTTGCCACCTGTAGACCGTCCCAAGAAAGAAAAGGAATTATTTTTCTGCAGTGGAAAAGTGATTGGAACAGTGACTTTTGATTCTAGAAATTATATTACATTGATAAATTGGCAAAATTCTCTGAGACTCCAGATTATTCAGACTTCTCTCACAAAGTTTTTGAGGACTCAAATTCAATCATTGTGGATTTTTAAAACCCCAAACAGTCTCAAATTCTGCTCCAGATTATTTCCTTTATAGCTGCTGCTCTTCCAGGAAGCAAGATATAATATACTGAATTAGGTGAATTTAAAGGAGCCTAATCCAATTCATGAAAGACAGGACTTAATGGTTTGGGGCCATTACGCTTATATAGGTAGTCCTTAATTTATAACCATTTGTTTAGTGACCATTCAAACATTCGTTACAACACTTTAAAAAGTGACTTACGACCATTGTTCATACTTATGACCATTGAAGCATCCCCATGGTCATGTGACCAAAATTCAGATGCTTGGTACTGACTCATATGACAATTATACTGTCCCTGATCATGTGATCACCATTTGCGACCTTCTTACAAACGAAGTCAATGGGGAAGTCAGATTCACTTAACAACCATATTACTAACTTAATAACTGCACTGATTCACTTAACAACTGTGGCAAGAAACATTGTAAAATGGGGCAAAACGCACTTAGCAACTGTTTTGCTTAGTATACTTGTGGTTGTAAGTCAAGGACTACCTGTATATTCTCCAAAATAAAATTTGTAGATCTTCAATTCCACTTACTAGCTTTAATAATTAAAGAGAACTCTACAAATGATTTACTTATGAGCTTTCTGGATATATTTGGTTAGTCCCAATTTGACAGAGAGCAAGCACAGGTAGGTCTTTGATTTGACCCAGCAAGATTCATATTATGGTCCTATGTCTTTCAGATTTTGGTGGGAAGTCAAGCATTGTGTTGTAAATGTTGTACCTTGATGAACGTATCTTTTCTTTTATGTACACTGAGAGCATATGCACCAAGACAAATTCCTTGGGTGTCCAATCACACTTGGCCAATAAAATTCTATTCTATTCTATTCTATTCTGTTCATTGCTGTACAGCACACAATGTGAGCTTCTGAGACTGCATGCATCTCAAGCGCCATGTTTTATTAAATTATGTCAGTTCTATTAGCTTAAATCCACTTGAATTAAACTGGCTGTATGAGTTGGCACAGGAGGGTGACCATTAATACAAATAGGACTTCAGATTTATTTACTGGATACTTTATTCCAGTCAGTGATCTGTTAAAGTAGAAATCATGAGTTGTGCAAAGACTTCAGGTTTAGTGCAATCAATGATGGAAGGATCCCCCCACCCCAAGGGGATTTAGAATCTGTTTGGGTATCTCTCTTCTCTTTGCCACAATCCAGTTCAATGTTATCAGAATTATATATTGTAAAGAATGTGAGCTCAACGGTAGCCAGCGAATTTTATTCATCTTACGAGAGAAAGGTCTCATCTAGGTTGTTCAAAGGGTGTAATTAAAAGATCAAGATGGTAGTCAGAATGGTACGATGAAAGGTTCACCTGTTTTGTATGTACATTGAGTGCACCACATACAGGAGTTGCAATAGTACCATTGCAGTCACCATCTTGATTTGCTTTTTTACAATACCCTCTGGATGTCCCTGAGCTTCACTAAGCCATATTCCAGCAATTGCCAGCTGTTTCTTTGCTATAATAGAGCCTTACTTCAGGCTACCTGATTATCCTACTGCAAAAATTTGGACAGCACTGTTTATTTGTTGTGTATCTGAATTTTAATCACCACAGTCAGGAAAAGCATTAGCTCCAACAAAATATCAGGTTCTGTTGTATAAAGAAAACACCACATATACAAATGATGGTTTGAATCCTTTACCGGCACAAACTAACATCCATAAAGCAATACAGGAAGATTTTGTTGCAGCTAATGCTTTGTGCTCCCCATCACCTTATAAAGCTTTATCACCCAGGTGACCCTTAACCCGGCTCCTCCCTACACAGTAATCATTGTTCCATTAGATACAGCAATTAGGCATTACTCCCGCACACTCCCAGCCCGCTGGCCACTCCTTCAGATTGGCCAGCATTCCAGCCATTTCCAAGCCTCTCCAGATTAGTCATCATTACAGCCATTTCCAAACTCTCTGTAACTCTGTCTCTCAGCTGCCCTCAATGGCTGCTCAGTCAGCAGCTCCCAGCTGCACTTTCTGCCAAGTCCATTCAGAAATGCTTGCTGCCAGTCCGAGTGCCTTAAACGTCCGGAGGCTGCCATGGCGACGACCACATCATCAAGCAGTGCTTGCAACTGATGAGCGGTGAGGGCGCAAGCCGGGAAAGGGATCTTCATGTTGTTTGGTGGCCAGGAGGTAAGCTGAGGAGCCAGGGTGCCATGGGAGCCGCCACGTCACCAGAACCTCCGCACTCACCGGAATGGCAGCCCCAACACACGGCCGTGCATTGGAACTGACAATCTCTTTGTTAGAATATTGGTTCCCTTGATTTTTGCTGTTCGGATCCGTAGCCCTTGTCTTTCAGAGAGACCAGTTTTAAGGCTGCGTTGGCAGATTTTACATCTTCCTGTGGAAGATAAATCTTCCTATGTTGGCAGAAGTATGGAGTCTCAGAAGCTACTGGTGATGCAATGGTTCGAGTACAGTATTACAAGCTAACTCTGCTCATAGCTTGGAGTTCGATCCTGATGGGACTCAAGGTTGACTTAGCCTTCTCTCCTTCTAAGGTCAGTAAAATGAGGCTCCTGACTGCTACGGGCAATATGCTAACATTGTAAACCGGCCCATATTGCTATAAAGTACTATGGGTCAGTATATAAATTTAAGTGCTATTGCTTAGTAGATCTACACTAGCATTTATTTAACAAAATAATAGAAATAAACTGTAATGGGGAGACATAGGCACACATATGTTCTATCCTCATATCCCATCTCTGACTGCTTTTAAATATCTTTCTGCATATATTGCTATAAACAAGATAAATATTGATGCTAAACGTGGAGAACTGTACGGTCTACAAGTACATTGGGTATAGGTTTTGAATAGGTGCCTTCATATCCTACAAGTCTTTACACAAAGACCTGCATGCAGCTAATAAAACAAGCCATCAAATATACTTCTGTATTTCCTATATCCTAAATGTAGGATATTTTCATAGGAAATAAAGCTGTCTGAATAATACACTTGGAACAAAATGTATTTTGGTCCAAACATTAGGTGAGGTAAACATTTTTTTCTTATTTTACACAACTCAAACATTTCAGAGCCCCATTTACTATTTACAGGACACTAGTATAAGCCAATTTGTAATTTCACTTGTTAAATTACAATTGAGAAATCTAATCCAAGGAGAATCCATAGAAGAAAATTGAGGGTGGAAAAAAAGAGAAGAAACAAATACATAATTATTAATTAAATTGTGGATAACAATGGTTGGCATAAGGTGAGGATAAGGAATTAAAAAACATTTAAAAATGTAACATCATATGAGGAATAGTGAGCATGCAGTATAGGATTAGTATTATCTGATTGTAAGAAGAAAAGACATTTTTGCATTTCTTATAAATAATGAGGAAATCTTGGCTGGATAATAGTTTTTTTAAAATGTGTCATTTTCATTATATATTTGTTTTTGTTTTGCTTTGCTTTTCCTGGCCATTGTATTTTGATTTTGTACGGCAGCACAAGTTCTGCTTAAATATAAGGACCGTTGAATGTAATGGGACTTAGTTATAGAAGAAAAATGAGATTTTGTACTAAGCAATCTTGTTAAAGATTGCATTGTAGAAGGAAACCAGCAATGATTTTCCCATTGATTAAATGGTTTCTCATAACATGAGAGCCACCTAAAATAAAATAAAAATGTACAATCTCATGTAAGAGCATAGATATCGGGAGAAATGAGTCTATGTCATAAAATGTGGCCTTTTAAAATGTATTGATTTTATATTTTCCCATTTTAGACTCTTTAATTACCTAATAGGTAGGCCAGGTGATTTTCTTGCCAGCTGCCTTCTTAGCCTGAATTGTTGGCCAGTGGTGATCATAATTTCTGATGCTAATATAGAAACACTATGTATTGTCTGTATGACTCAATCAGAGCTATGTTTAGTTTGGGTCCCATATTACTTTTTTCTACAAATTTTGTTTGAGATTATCATAAAATAAAATAAAAATAAAGATAATAAGGAAACGGGGAAGAAAAAAGGGGGAATAAAGGTGTGGGATAAAGAGGAAAGAGAAAGAAAGGATTGACTCTCAACTTTTTTATGCAGTAAAATACAAAACAGTATTACAGCCTCAGCTGTATTTAGTAATACTATAATACTTCTATAACAGCAAATTAATATAATCAACAAACCCAAAGTCATAATTTCATTTTTTTTTCTGATTCAAGGTTAAAGTCTAGAAGTAGTTTCCAAATAGAAATAAAACTAGATATATTCATTTCTCTGATTAAAACAGTTAATTTTGCCATCTCTTCTAGCTCCATCACTTTTTCTATATTTTTTCTATAGGGGGGGGGAGGGAAGAGACGGGTGGGGGAGAGAAACCCGTCGGGGAGGGAATGTCCAGTCCCTGCGCTTGCTTGCGGTGTCACTCCACCTGGTCCGAAGGCAGGGGGGGAGGGGTGTGTTCCTGGTTTCGAGGGTCGTTCCATCTGTACGGTAAGTGGGAGAGGCAGATATGGTGGAAACAAGGGGCTGTATCGATCTCTGGGAGTACGTGCTCGCTGTTTAAAAGCGATCACATGCTCCGGCCCCTCAGTCTTTACCCATTCCCCGGATGGCCAAGATCCTCAGAGCTTGGGCCTTTGGTTGATGTTGTGCAATGCGCAGTCCATGATCAATAAGGCCCCCCTGATCTGTGACCTTATCCAGGGGGAGTCCACAGACTTTATGGGCATTACGGAGACCTGGTTGGGCACGGAAGGGGGTATTCCCCTGGTCGAACTGTGCCCTCCGGGTTTCCAAGCATTCCATCAACCAAGAACCCAAGGTAGGGGTGGAGGGGTGGCGGTTGTTATTAGGGAAAGTCTAGAGCCGAGGGAGTCCACTGTGCCTCAGTTAGCCGGTTGTGAATCCCTCTTTATGAGGTGGGGCCATAGGAATCAGACGGGCTTGTTGATCACGTACCTGGCTCCTTGCTGCATGACTACAGCCCTACCCGAGTTGTTGGAGGTGCTTGCCGGAGTGGCGGTTGAGACCCCCAGACTTATGGTCATGGGGGATTTCAACTTGCCATCGACCGGCTTGTCATCGACGGCGGCTTGGGAGTTCCAGGCTTCCATGACGGCCTTGGACCTGATTCAAGTAACTGATGGCCCTACGCACAGTGGGGGAGGCACACTGGACCTGATTTATATCTCTGGACAGTGGTTAAATGATCTGGATTTAGGAGATTTAGTAATAGAACCTGTGTCATGGTCAGATCATTTTCTCCTTCGACTGGACTTTCGGACCGCCACCCACCACCGCAGGGAGACGGAACCAATGCATTGGTTCCGTCCCAGGTGCCTGATGGACCCTGAGAGGTTCCTGACGGAGCTTGGGCCATTCCCTGAGTATCTGGCCCACGGCACGGCTGAAGAACTAGTTGTGGCCTGGGAACAGGCCGCGGCTGGGGCTTTGGACCGTGTTGTGCCTTTGCGGCCTCTGACCCGGCGTAGATCTCAACCGGCCCCTCGGTTCTCTGAGGGGCTGAGAGAGATGAAACGCTGGAGAAGATGCCTAGAGAGTACCTGGAGGTCCAGCCATTCCGAAGCTGACCGGACACTAGTTAGGTCTTATTCTAAGACCTACCTAGTGGCACTGAGGGAGGCGAAGCATTCCTACATTTCCACCCTCATTGCATCGGCAGATAACCACCCGGCCGCCCTGATTCGGGTGACCCGCTCTCTTCTTCATCAGGAGGGACGGGATGACCCCTTGCAGGGACATGCCGAGGAGTTTAGTGGTTATCTATACGATAAAATCGTTCACCTTCGGGATAGTTTGGACCAAAATTGCGATGATCCAAGTGAGAGGACGGAGACGCGTCTTGCTGAGATTGTTTGGGATGAGTTTGACCCTGTGGCTCTCGAGGACATGGACAGGTTATTGGGGAGGTTACATGCCACCACATGTTTACTGGACCCGTGTCCCTCCTGGTTGGTGCTGGCCACACAGGAGGTGACACGAGGCTGGCTCCAGGGAATTATTAATGCTTCCTTGTGGGAAGGGGTTTTCCCTGCCGCCTTGAAAGAGGCGGTGGTGAGGCCCTTCCTCAAGAAGCCTTCCCTGGACCCAGCTATTTTGGGAAATTATCATCCAGTCTCCAACCTTCGCTTTGTTGCAAAGGTTGTAGAGAGTGTGGTGGCATGGCAACTACCCCAATACCTGGATGAAGCTGTCTATCTAGACTCATTCCAGTCCGGCTTCCGGTCCGGATATAGTATGGAGACGGCTTTGGTCGTGTTGGTGGATGACTTCTGGAGGGCCAGGGATAGGGGTTGTTCCTCTGCCCTGGTCCTATTAGATGTCTCAGCGGCTTTTGATACCATCGACCATGGTATCTTGCTGCACCGGTTGGAGAGTCTGGGAGTGGGGGGCACCGTTTATCGGTGGTTCTCCTCCTATCTCTCTGACCGGTCGCAGACGGTGTTGACAGGGGGGCAGAGATTGACCGCGAGGCGCCTTACTTGTGGGTGCCACAGGGGTCGATTCTCTCGCCTCTCCTGTTCAACATCTATATGAAGCCACTGGGCGAGGTTATCAGTGGCTTTGGGGTGAGATACCAACTGTACGCTGACGACACGCAGCTGTACTTTTCCACCCCGGGCCACCCCAACGAAGCTGTCGAAGTGCTGTCCCGGTGCTTGGAAGCCGTACGGGTCTGGATGGGGAGAAACAGGCTCAAGCTCAATCCCTCCAAGACGGAGGGGCTGTGGATGCCGGCACCCCAGTACAGCCAGCTGCAACCACAGCTGACTGTTGGGGGTGAGTCATTGGCCCCAATGGAAAGGGTGCGCAACTTGGGTGTTCTCCTGGATGGTCGGCTGTCATTTGAAGACCGCCTGACGGCCGTCTCCAGTAGAGCTTTTTACCAGGTTTGCTTGGTTCGCCAGTTGCGCCCCTTCCTTGACCGGGATGCCTTATGCACGGTCACTCACGCTCTTGTCACCTCTCGCTTGGATTATTGCAATGCTCTCTACATGGGGCTCCCCCTGAAGTGCACTCGGAGGCTTCAGTTAGTTCAGAATGCAGCTGCGCAGGTGATAGAGGGAGCCGCACGCAGCTCCCATGTAACAGCGCTCCTGCGCAGACTGCACTGGCTGCCTGGGGTCTTTCGGGTGCACTTTAAGGTTCTGGTTACTACCTTTAAAGCGCTCCATGGCTTAGGGCCTGGGTACTTAGAGGACCGCCTGCTGTTACCACATGCCTCCCACCGACCCGTACGCTCGCACAGAGAGGGACTTCTCAGGGTGCCGTCCACCAAGCAATGTCGGCTGGCGGCCCCCAGGGGAAGATCCTTCTCTGTGGGGGCTCCTACCCTCTGGAACGAACTCCCCCCTAGTTTGCGTCAATTGCCTGACCTTCGGACCTTCCGCCGCGAGCTGAAAACGCACTTATTTATTCGAGCGGGACTGGCTTAAACTTTTTAAATTCTTAAATTTTTGATTTTAAATATTAATTTTAACTGGGGTTGTAATTTATATGAATTTTAAGGGTTTTTAGGTTTAAACATTTTAAATTTTGGCCAATTATATAATAAGTTTTTTAATTCTCTGTTTTAATTGTACACTGTTATTGTTTTATATTGGCTGTACACCGCCCTGAGTCCTTCGGGAGAAGGGCGGTATAAAAATCTAATAAATAAATAAATAAATAAATAAAATTCTTCCATTGTGAGAATTGACATCTTTCCATTTTCAGACATATAAAATTTCACTGCTTCATGTTCCGTATTACTGTCAAAATCTCCCTTACTTGACTTTCTCTCACTCAAGAATAGATGTAGCATAAATTATATGCAGATGAAAGGAAAGAATGGTGTTGGAGCTATTACTAAAACTGTGATTTCAACATAATTTTCTTCCAAGTAAAGAGAGAATTAGCCAGACTGTAATCATTACTTTCTACATTAGTAAAAGAAAAAATAAGTAAATGTTTAGGCAATAAGAATAGGCTTCCTTGTCATTCATGTAATGATGAGTGTGTCATCAAATAATTTTGGATCCATTATTTCTAAATGTAACTTATTCTTATCAATAAGAACTTAATTTAAAATATTTAAATATGAAAATACTATGTTTTGTAATATGTTGGGAAAAGCTAGTCCCCAAATTCTAAGGATAAATTGCTGTATAGATGAAATAAGAAAACAAGTGAATTTTCTGACAAAGATATTCTTGCACAAGAAATGATTTTTTTAAAAAGAATTTGTCAGTGGTTCATATAGTTGGAAATAGGAAAAACTAGAAAGTTTGTTTCTATAGTTTCAAGTGATATTTATAAACTAAGCAAAATTTGTCTATAATTTTTGTATAATGTGTAGTGATGGCTACCATTTATACTTCAAAAGAGAAAAGAATTTCTTCCTTTAATTTTCCCACCTAAATGCCAATTCTTTTCAACGAAAGAATTCTGTAGTTGATACAACTGTAAAACTGTCATTTCTGAGTATTTATCAAAAGGCAAATCAACAATTGTGAGAGACAGAATTGTATTTTCAGTCATTAACATGCTTTTTTGTGGGATTCCTGCCCATACGTCTAGGTTTTGGGTATCTCAAGTGGTTTATACTCTCTAAATCCAAAGCAAAACTCAAAGCTTCCTCTTCAAATTCAGTACTGTTGCTAAGGAACCAGCCTAGTCACGATCACGTAACCTAGATGACAAAATCAATAAGGAAATTAGTCTTTAATATCACTAGTTACATTTTTTCATGCATTAACAGCTATTTTGGTTAAGCCAAAACGGAACTAGCTGCAGCAGAAGCCAAGCTGACACATTTCCCAAAATTGCTGTTTTTTATATATATATATATAGTTTGCAGTAAGAGCTGATATAGATTTCTTTTCAAGCGAAAAGGTTATATAGTTTAAACAATAACAAAGTAGCTTGGCTGAAATAGCTTATGCCTCAGGATGTACTGGTTACAGGAAGGCTGTTTGCTGTATGCTGAATTTATTTTATTTTAAGGCTTGTTTTTACAATGGTACTATCTGAAGGTTGCACAGGCAATTTGTTAACATGCTGTGGCAATTGCTGGAATTAAAAACACAAACAGGCTGTGCTGTCAAAAGATATGTGAGGAAAGAATTTAAAAAAAAAAAAAATTCACAGCATTGGCCCAGCACACAGCTTCTACTGGCATGAACCTCTGCAAAGGAACAAGGTGTTAAGCCTACAAGATAGCCTAAATTAGAAAACAAATTCCATAGGGAAAGTATTGATATAAACTATAGTAACAAGAGGTCTGTTTGTTTTGTTTTGTTTTTATTTATGGATTTATTTATGTATATCCAGCTTCTATTCTTTTTTTTTAATTATAAATAACTCAAGGGGGGCGGGAGAACATACCTAATACTTCTCCCTGTTCCTATTTTCCTCACATCAATAACCCTGCAAGATGGGTTGAACTGTGAGAGAGTAACTGGCCCAAAATCACCCAGCTGGTGTTCAAGGCTAAGGTGGGTCTAGAACTCTCAGGCTCCTGGTTTCTAGCCTGGTACATAGATCAGGTTTCTGCAAACTTGGCAACTTTACGTCCTGCAGGACTTCATCTATGCTGGCAGGGAAATTCTGGGAATTGAAGTCCACAAGTCTTAAAGTTGCCAAATTTGGAAATCCCTACTGACTAGATCAAACTGTTTCTTTTATCCCTTCTCCCCCTGATATATCCCAGGGAGTTGTAGAGATTCAGTCTTTCCTATCTTATTGCACTCAGTCCTTGGTCCTGCCCTTGTTGTTGTCTTAGACCATCTCCATAAGTCTGTGCAAAACTGGGCAAATGCCAAACTGTGCATTCCGATTCAAACATTCCTTTTGTAAGAGCAGTTACTGGGTCATAATATCATAATGCACGTTTGGATAAGACTTGTAGATTCAGCAGCTAATTTGCTGATTGTCTTACTTTGCTTCCAGTTTAAGGAATAGTATCTTGAAAAGGAACAATATAATAATTGGAAGGGTGGAGTGGACTGTAAGATCAGGTCCTATGGTTCTTGTTGTATTAGAGTGTGATTCTCCTCATATAAAACACAGCCAGTCTGTACTGGTAAGTCTGTTCAACTGCTACAAACATAAAGAAGAAAGAACACATTATGTGATAGAGGAACCTATTTAAAAAGGTCAATCTTGATTTCTATTTTGAAGAAAATATTTTAACAGGCTCCAGAAAAGAACCATGGTGGTAAAATGTATATAGTTTTTGTATTACATGGTGACTATATGGATCTGTCTGTCTGTCTGTCTGTCTGTCTGTCTATCTATCACCTACCTACCTATCTCTGTTATTTCCATAACCAAATGAAGCAATTACAAATGTTTGCTTCAATCACTCTATGCTTCTGCCTCTGTTCCGTCCCCCCAAAACATTTCCATCTTTGTCAAAATGCAAACCCCATGATTAATTTCCATTTCAGTGCTAAGAAATTAAACGGAAGAATTTCTTTTCTGTCTCCGCATTTCCCATTTAAATATATATTTGTGTTATAAATATATATGACTAGATCATTAGCAGTCTGAGCCTCTGTGGCTCAGACTGCTAATGCAGTCTGTTATTAACAGCAGCTGCCTGCAATTACTGCAGGTTCTAGTCCCACCAGGCCCAAGGTTGACTCAGCCTTCCATCCTTTATAAGGTAGGTAAAATGAGGACCCAGATTGTTGGGGGCAATAAGTTGACTTTGTATATAAATATACAAATAGGATGAAGACTATTGCTAACATAGTGTAAGCCGCCCTGAGTCTTCGGAGAAGGGCGGGATATAAATGCAAATAAATAAATAAAAAAGCCTGCACAGCAAGTTCTAGGGCAGTGATGGCTAACCTTTTTGCCATTATGTGCCAAAAGCAGGGGGTTGCACGCGCACATGCCCACACCCATAATTCTATATGCCTTGCACCCCTCCGTGCATGTGTGCATGACCCCCCCCTCGCTCCTCCTGAATTTGGCATGTTATAGCACAGTGGGCCTGGTAGACCTGTTTTTCACCCTCCCCAGGCTCCAGAGGCTTTCTAGGAGCCTGGGAAGGCGAAAACAGCCTTCCCCACCCCCTCGGAGGCCCTTCAGAGGCCGGAAATGGCCTGTTTTCTGACTTCCGGTCCCACCCAGAAAGGCTCTGGAGCCTGGGGAAAGCAAAAAACAGGCCTTCTCCACCCCCCCGGAGGCCTTCTGAAGGCCGGAAACAGCCTGTTTCTCTACTTCCGGTGGGCCCAGAAGGCCCGAAAATCAGCTGACTGGTGCGTGCATGAGCGCCGGAGCTGAGCTCGCATGCCCACCGATATGGCTCCACGAACCATGTGGCATGCGTATAATAGGTTCGCCATCATGGTTCTATTTATTTATTTATTTATTTATTTATTTAATTAGATTTTTATTCTGCCCTTCTCCCAAAGGACTCAGGGCGGTTTACAGCCAGATAAAACAACAATGAATAAATACAAGGTAAAACAGTAATTAAAAAACTTATTAAATATGGCCCAGATTAAAATATATTTAAAACAATAAAACCCACTAAATAAGATTAAAACTGAATAAAAAGTCTAAAATTCTATGCCAGACCTGCGCGGATAAATAAATATGTCTTCAGCTTGCGGCGGAAGGTCCGAAGGTCAGGAAGTTGACAAAGTCCTGGGGAAGTTCGTTCCAGAGGGTGGGAGCTCCCACAGAGAAGGCCCTCCCCCTGGGGGCTGCCAGTCGACATTGCTTGGCTGACGGTACCCTGAGGAGTCCCTCCCTGTGAGAGCGCACGGGTCGATGGGGGGCAAACGGTGGCAGTAAGCGGTCCCGTAAATAATCTTCTAGGGAAATAGATTATGGAAGAAATCTTGCCATAGCCTGTCTTGACTTGAATCTTCTAAATATTTCAGTTCAAAACTGAGTTCGACTATCAGCCTTTTGAGGAAGTCCTGACAAGAACCACCAAGCCTGAGTACTAACTGCTTTTATTGTAAGGCAGAATCTGAGAGAATTGGAAAGCATCTCTCCCCTCCTTTACTTTTAATTAAAAGAAAACTAGGGCGAGTCCCTTCTAAGAAGCTTCCCACAAGCCTTTGCTTCTGTGGACTGAGATAGCTTTTGCATTGTGGTTGTCTAGTCTGTGATTCTTCCTGTCTCCTAAGATCATTCCCACATACCTTTAGAAATGCTCATATAAATTATTTGCACTATCCCTAGTTCACATTCAGCTAAATTAGTTTTTGTGTGTGTCTTCCCACATTAATCTTGATACTGTGAATGTATTAAAATTAAAAATGGTGAAAATGCCTGATTTAATAGTATTTATCAGTACAGGAAGTCCTTGACTTAAAACAGTTCATTTAGTGACTGTTTGAAGGCTCTGAAACAAGCGACCGTTTTTCACAGTTACCACCTTTGCAGGATCACATGATTATGTGATCAAAATTCAGATGCTTGGCAACTGGTTCATACTTACATCTATTCATTTGTTTGACCCCATCTTTATTGTTTTTACAAATAACTGAAGACAGAGAACATACCTTAATACTCCTTCCTCCTCCTATTTTCCCCACAAAAACAACCCTGTGAGGTGAGTTGGGCTTTGAGAGAGAGAGACTGGTCACCCAGCTGGCTTTCATGCCTAAGGTGGGACTAGAATTCATGGTGTCCCACTTATCTTTGAGAGTTTCCATATTAAACTGTTTTTACAGTATACACATGAAGAAAACTTAAATTTATTAAATATGTAAAGATAGTGATAAAAATAATTTAAATGGTTTCTAAAAGAAAAATCATATTCCCATTAATATATGGGTTACTTTTTTCATTTTTCAGCTTTGCCTTCCTGTCTTCAACAAAATTCCACTTCTAATTTTGGCATTATACAGCTTAATTCAATCAGCAGAGGAGTGTGCATTTTTATCTCATCTGCCTTTCTATTTCAGTCACGGAATTAATTAAAATGAGCAATGGGCAGTCTGTTTTCAAATAATTCACTAATTTTCTATTTTCCCAGTTGAAATTTGATGGCATCTGTAAAATCTATAATCTTTTCCTTCAAGCTGGACTGATGTTATTAGAAGATACTGGAGTTAGCAGAGATAACATCCTAAACATCTGTAAGAAGCTGAACTCAAAATTAGTATCCCTCCCATTATATTCATCAACTTCTGTCTTTGGCAAGACACTCTCAGTCTCATTATCGCCATCTGCAATATGTGGAATCATATCGCTTGTAGAACAAGTTTTTATTCATTTCTTTAAAAAGTTTTATACTTTCAAGACTGTTCACAGGCAAAAATCATAAAAATAATTTAAAACATAGAACAATTACCATATTTTTCACAGTATAAGATACTCTGGACCATAAGAAGCACCTAGCTTTTGGGGAGGAAAACAAGAAAAAAAAAATCTGCCTCTGCCTCCCAGTAATTTGCCTCCTTGCAGCAAACAGCAAACAGCCTGGTCAGCTTCAGCACAACCTGATTTAGCACAAGCAGCAGATTGGCGGTTGGATTGGCCTCCCTGATCCAAGCCGCCTGGAACGGGATGGAAAACGGGATGCGCGGAGGCTGAAAATGGGGCACGTAGAGTTAGAGGGCAACTGACTCTGATTGAATGATAGAAAAAAAAATCTCTTAATAGCAAGAGCCATTCAGGAGTGGAACCAATTACCCTGAAATGCAGTAGACTCTCTTTCAGTATATGAGTTCTGGCAGAGATTGACAGCTATTCTGTTGGGGATGCACAGCCTCAGGTAACCTCCTTGAGTAAGGTTATTTATTTTTCACTCTGATGAAGAGATGTCTCTTCCTAAAGATCATCTGACAACGCAAGTCTAGAGCCATCCTTTCAGGGAAGTTACCAGGTTTCGAATCTGAAGCTAAAAAGGGCTTAAGAAATGTATGTGGGCATGCATGGCACACCTGTTTGCATCTCCTTTATCTTTTCTTGAGCTCACGTAGTAACTAAGGTAATATCAGGAAAATAAACATTTTAATTTATCAGGAGTATCCCACATCTTCTCCAAAATACCTTGTCTCATCGCACCTAACAACACTTTCACACAACAACATTTATATTTTTGTGTGTTGTTGTGGCTACTGTGCAGTCCGTATAGGTTTTTTAAGGAGGCAATGACAATGTGGCAGGGAGAATTATGTCCTCTTCAAACCATGTTTGCAGCATCAGATTTGAAGCACTGTATGTACTTGTTTCATTTCCTACCTTCTGCTTCTATCTCAGTATTGCCTCTTTTGATGTATGCTTTGGCCTTTGTTGTCTTTTTAGGAGCCTCTGGACAAGGTATTATGCATTTCTTCTTTCAAAGTAGCTTAGATGCACACCAGACATCGCCCATCATTACAGCAAGATTAGGAAGGACCAAAAGTGATATGATATGACCAACAATATGCCGGTGCAATGTTTAGCACCTGTTCACTGTTGAGGCTCTCAACCACAACTTTCCAAAAATACACCATTCAACTTCACGTATGTCCCGTGTTACTCAATTAATCATATATGGGGAAAAAATTTAGTATCAGTCTTTACTGCTCTATTTGGTAAGATATATTTTCTTCAGTAAGGTCATGTAGTTAACTGGTGCCTCTGGTGGCTCAGACTGCTACGACAGTCTGTTATTAACACAGCTGCTTGCAATTACTGCAGGTTCAAGTCCCACCAGGCCCAAGGTTGACTCAGCCTTCCATCCTTTATAAGGTAAGTAAAATGAGGACCCAGATTGTTGGGGGCAATAAGTTGACTTTGTATATAATATACAAAGGGATGAAGACTATTGCTTAACATAGTGTAAGCCGCCCTGAGTCTTTGGAGAAGGGCGGGATATAAATGCAAATAAAAAACAACAACTGTATCTGCTGTTTACTATTGAGAGAAGATATAAGTGCCCTTGTTGTTGACCTAACATGCTCTCTGATTCTTCCCATAGTAGTAAGTATAGTAACAACAACCTTACAGTAACTGAAAACCTTACATGTCAAGATAAATTTGGAAATTATTCAACATTGCTCTTAGTCAGACCATCATGTTCATCATCATCAGAATTAGAAGGAACCTTGGAGGTCTTCTAGTTCAACCCCCTGCTCAAGCAGGAGACCCTAAACCATTTCAGACAAATGAATGTCCAGTCTCTTCTTGAAGGCCTCCGTTGTTGGAGTACCCACATCTTCTAAAGACAAAAATCAGAATCTTTATTGGAAGATATGTGGAATTGCTTTTCATGATGATTTTCCTTAGAGGAAAATTTCCTTAGAGAAAATAATCTTCAAGCCCACAAGTCTACATGAGAGCGAGAGAACCTCTTTCTTAGCTAAAGCCAAATGCATTTGGTTGTTTTTTCATCTCTCTCTAATTGCAGTGTGGACTTTGGCCCTGTATTCCATACTGGTAATCTATTAAGGATATTTAATATGCTTACATATATATCACGTATATACAGTAAGAGTTCTTGTTTTTCTTTGCAATGTTCAAGCAACATAACGATTGTCATGCTGTTGTCTATAGTGTGAACCGGTGTTAGACCTGCCTCAGCCAGATCCCTAGGAAAGAAAAACCCTTGACTCCATTTGGTTGAGTGATAGGTGCTTTTACTAAGGATTACTGATTGCAGCAAAAGCAGGCTAGAACTAAAGCTTTCCATGCAAAGTTTATAAGATTTTCCCCTTTGTGATTCCCCCCTCCCCTTCGCCAGACTGTCAGTGTCCAATAACATCCCGGTGCAATATTTTTGAGAATAGCTTTGATGTTAGACGGATCTTGAAATGACTGTGCATACTTGGCAGCTGGATTAGTCTGGATTTCACACTTCTGGTTTATGTCAGTGCCAATCCCTCCCTCCCTTTGCCTCCTTCTACTTCCTCCTGCACTTCTTCCCCAAATGCCTGTGCCCCCTCTCCCAGTTTATGGCAGGATTCCAATAGCTTAGCAGAGTGTAGCAAGGATGGTAGAGCTGACAGCCAGTTTGGTATAGTGGTTAAAGGCAATGAGCTAGAAACAGGAAGACCATGAGTTGCAGTCCTGGCTTAGCAGGAAGTTAGCTAGATGACATTGGGCAGTCACTCTCTCCCTCTCAGCCTTAGGAAGAAATGAATGGCAAGCCACTTTTGAAAAACATTGCCAAGAAAACTTGTCAAATATTCAAGACTGAGTCAAAGGCATAAATATAAATTGTCACTAATAATAGTAACCAAACATTTAATTTTAAAAATATGGATGTCTTGGCTGGAACAAAAGAAAGCAAGATTTTAGTAATTTATAAGGAAGATGTTTCCAAGAATAGTCATGTATTGAAGCAAATTATCAGGGCAAGCAGTGAGATCCCTATCATTAGAAACTTTAAAAATACAGTAGGTTAAACTGAGAAGAGAACAGATGTAATTTTGTTTAAATAAAAGCCCATTAGCTAACTGCTGAAAGATAGCAATCATAAGTTATTCAGTGGAACTTTCTTTAATTTTTTTGTTTTTTGTTATTTTATATTTTGTTGATTTTTTATTTAACTATACATTACCCAAAATCTAGTCTTTAAATGCAATATTTAGACTTATAACTCACATTTAGAAGGATCATCAAATATAGGTTAAATAAAAGCAAAAAATATATATTTACGGTACCTGATTGTAACCCAGAACAGTATGTAAAGAAAATATATTTATTTAGCTCACTGGGACCTTACCTCTGATTTCATAGGCTTAAAGATATCTAATAACAAATTCAATTCAATTCAAATACTGTGGTTTTAAATTCAAATGTGGGACTGGCCTATCCGTTTGCCCTACAAAAGCTAAAGTTATTTTTTTTATCCTTTTAATTTCATATTCCCTTCTATATAATGATGTTATTGAAGTTTACAATTAAAAAGATAAGAACCAATATAAACCAAAGAGTAAAAGTAAAGAAGAATTAATAAGTGCCAAAAAGGAAGAGAAAAAAGAAAGAAAAGAAAGTGGAATGAATATATAAAGAGTATTCTCTCTTCATAAGAACAATATACAATTTTAGTAATTTATCATTTTCTCTTAAAATACAATAAATGACCTCTTCATCTCATACCTCATATCTTCATCTCTATTGTAGCATCTCTTTCCACATCATACCCGTAACCAGTCATTTGTATATCCCCTTTCAAATCAGAATCAGTCTCATCTGTAAAGCTTGTTCCTTTTCCATAACATTTTCTAAACACAATCAGTATTTAACGGCAGACATTTTTCAAAGGATCTTCTGGATCGATGTTCTCAAATATCCTTTAGTACATCCATTGTTAAAATATGATGCACCATTCCATATAAATAAGTTGAAGTGTTCTTCTTCTTAAATTGTCATCTGGTTCCCTTTAGTGTTCAGCCAACTCCCATCTTATTTATTTACACACACACACACACACACACACACACACACAGGCATTTTCAATACAAGTAGTTCTCAAGGTATGATCATTCATTCAGCACCCGTTTGAAGTTAAATAAGGGAGACTTACGACTGGTCCTCAGATTTTTAGCCATTTCAGAACCTGCACAGTTATGTAAACAAAATTCAAGTACTTGGCAACCAGCTTGCATTTACAACTGTTTGCAGCATCCTGCTGTCATGTGATTTCCATTTGTAACTTTCCTTGCTGGCTTCCCACAAGCAAAGTCAATGGGGAAACCAGCAAGAATAGAATAGAATAGAATAGAATAGAATAGAATAGAATAGAATAGAATAGAATAGAATTTTTTATTGGTCAAGTGTGATTGGACACACAAGGAATTTGTCTTGGTGCATATGCTCTCAGTGTACATAAAAGAAAAGATACGTTCATCAAGGTACAACATTTACAACACAAATGATGGTCAATATATCAATATATTGAAAGGTCTCAGTTCATTTGGGAAAGTCTTCCCCACCCCTCATTGCACACCATGCCCTTCTTTCCCCCTTTGCTCAAACTCATCCATGATCTCCTTCACCAGCCTCCCTGCACTCATTCACACACATACATGCACCCCACACCCTCTTTCCCTGGGCTCGCAAATACCCCAAACCCATTCTAATCTTATATATAGTGATTACATCAGTGACCAGAAACCCATATTAACCTTGTTCGTTTGTTCCTGCCAATTTGCATAGCTAAGGATGGGAACCAAGCTAGAGTTGCATGAGAGGGTAATCAAAGTACTGATAGCTCCTCTTGTCCTTTCCTTGTCCATTATGAAGGCGACAGCCTTCTCTTAACATTTGTCTCCAGAATCTTTCAAACAGCTGAACATGACAAATTCAATGTAACTGTCACTGATAATACCTACCCACAGAGCTGCTCTGTATAGACTTATCATATTCTTTTAGTTTTATTTACTGAACTTGAAGAGGAAATGAAATCACTCCAAAATGCTAAAGGGAATGGTAACTAAAATAAAGTAGTTAATTGCTTAGTATGTAAAAACACCCACCACCTCCTATCTGTAGCAAATAGCTTTAAGGAGCATGAAGTGGAATTGTGATGAATAGGAGTGGTTTTACTGCTGATTGGAATTTGGTGTGGGGATTGTCTGGATAGCAAGAAGTGCTGTGGCTGCTTCTCCAGGAAGCTTCTTTTAATGAATAATTCAGAAGCATTTCTGCAAGCTGTAAGCAACGTTTTCAAAGCTTTTTTTGTACATTCTGGAAGGAGTTGTTTTGCTTAATGCTGGAAAATCCCTTCTTTATGGGTTCAGAACAGTTTTACTGCATGTCACTTTCCATACATTTTGGCAGTTCTATTCATGTGGGAAATTTATATTGGAGTTGGAAAGTTTATGCATCAGTGCTGGTACAATTGATACTTTTCAACTCACCACTCTATTGAGTAACCCAGCTTATATAAGGTACGTTGCTATAGAAATATGAAGAACTATGAATTAGATATTACAAGAGAGATTAACAAGTTGGGGGGGGGGAAGGTTGTCTGCAGACTCAAGATTATTCCAAAATTGAATTTTCTTTATATATTTTTCTAATGTTCCAGAAAGTCATAGAAAAAGGACATTTTTTTTTAATGAGGAAAAACTTAAAATAGCTATTTGAATTGACTTTTTATGAAACATTATGTGAAATGAGGTAGATAAGTTTTGGGATGAATCCAAAGATCAGTATGAACAGATAATAATGGACTTCAAGGCAATCTTAGTCAGATGGACAAGAGAAAGAAATGTCCTTTTAATAACTATGTCAAACCTACATTAAGGCTTATAGGTAGTCCTTGGCTTACAACCATTTGTTTAGCAACCATTCGAAGTTACGACAGTGTTTAAAAATGGACTTATAACCCATGCTTAACATTATGGCTTTTGCAATGTCCTACCCCAGTCATGTGAACAAAATTGGGGCACTTAGCAACCCATCCATACTTATGGCTGTAGATCACTCCAACTCCCCTTAACTGCCTATATACCCCAGTCTCTGCCCTTTGGCCACCCTGAACTCCAAGACCCATGCTAGCCTGCGCACCATCACCCCAGCTTACCTTTCCCATTTTCTTCCTCCTGCTGCTGCCAAGGCAAGGGCAGTCTATCTGCAGGGCTGGACTTTGGCTGTGGGAACAACAACAGCAAGAACAAAATACGCTGAAATCTGTCCCTGGGAGGCAGTATGCCAAAATGCCCCTTTGCAAAAAGATCCTGGAGCAATCCTCCTCTTTCTTCTTCTTCTTCCTCCATCTTCCATCTCCTCCTCCATCCTCTTTCTCCTCCTCCTTCCCCTTCTATCGTCCTCCCTCCTCCATCTTCCTCCCTTCTCCTCCTCCTTCTTCCTCCTCCCTTCTCTCCCTCATCCTACCTTTCCTCCATCAGCTCAATATGGCCCTTCTGTTTTATTTCTGAAACAATTCTGAGCGCTTGAGCCAAAGTCACACATAGTTGAGGTGGACTTGAATCTAGTTTCCCTGTTCTTGAGGGACACTCCAACCACAATGCCATTCACCATTCATATTCCACAAAATGAATTGTAAGGGGGCTGGCCAGTATTGAGCCTGATGTTGTTTCTTAATTGAAAAACAGCCCATAAAAGGCAAAGCATTTGTTTAATAATAAATAGATTGCTGCTTCTTTTCTGGTTCTCAAGGGAGGCGGCTAGAAACCCTAAAGCAAACACTTGCTTTATAATCTCCCAGCCGAGATTTCACTTTGTGGTTAACAGTGGTAATTGCGTATATTGAAGACTAGCTAGGAACTTCACCAAGCTGTACTTATCTTTATTTAAGGGGTTAAAGAACATTATTTCCATGGCTTTCTCCGCATGGCATCAAATGACATCCTTTTTGTGTGTGTGGAAGGAAAAGAGTAAATAGTCTCATTTGTGTGTTCAATATGCTTCACAGACTCTGCTGAGTAATCAGCTCAGGAACTCATCGGAGAATTTCAATGATGGTGGCCATCATTTTACACACACACACACACACACACACACACACACACAGGCTCCAACAAGTTAGATGTAGTATCAAGAGACAAATGCATGCAGGTGTTCACTTTAACTATGCATTCTTTAAAAATAAACTGGTGCTACTTCACCTTGATACTCATTTTTGTACTACCCAATACATAAGTCCTTAGGTGCTTCAACTGCATTGTTGTTTATTCTCTCTGTGACTTAAGTGTCTGATTTTCATTTATTTTTTAAAAAAATAAGCTCATTCTGATCATTTGAAGGCCACTGCTGTAGACCTGACTTAATCATAGAACTTTATATAAAATGAACAAATGAACTGTATTAATGGGGCGCATACCAGTATGTCAAATATCTGACCCTAGCTAGCAGTATTAGTGCAGCACTATTGGTTGGCCAAACTGTGGACTGGCCCATTCAAACTGGTTTTGTTTTGTTTTGTTTATTCAATGCAAAGGAGCCAATTTATCACACGAGGCAAGGAAATTACAAAACCTGTTTATTCTGCAAAGAAACAAAGACGTGTCCTGGGACAGAAGTCAAAAATTGGGAGCCCCAATACACAAATTAGCATAGTTTTTATAAACTATATAAAACAAAAGTGCATGATTGTTTACAAGCAATAGGCAACAAGCACTTCACGCCTCTCCCAATTTAGCATTTCAGCCCCCTGTCCTTTCCTTGCTGGTTGATAAGATTGGCAGCTGAATATGCCAAACTTTCTAGCTAACTTATCTGCCGCAAGAAAAAGGGACTTAGAGCCTGTTATGAGTTATTTGATTATGACAATCTTGCATGATTCTCCCAGGAAAGTACAGGCAGAGCAGGAGGCTCAAAAAGGGAAACAGAGACAACAATGGAGTTTAGACAAAAATGAGATTTGAGCCAACCACACTAGTCATACACATTTACTTAAAATGTTTAAATGCCCAGCGATGACTTCAATCTTGAAAGCTTCCCAAAATTATTTAAAACATAAACTAATGGCATTGCATTCAATCCACATAACCAACCAGTAATCTATCTTTCATTATATGTACGATACCTGTTTGCTTGGGTATCTGTTAAACAAAAATAGGACTTTCTTAGCTTTTTCATGAAAAAGCTAAGGGTTTTCAACGACAGATTTCAGGGCCTGGTCATGACTTGACATACCCATTTAACAAGAGATTATTCCATAAATGAGAGAAATTTTTTCTAGTACTCACAGAAATTTATTTTAGAAAGAGGAATAGTTAAGTAATTCACATTTCCACTCTTCCAGACTCTAAAAGCTTCCAGGCATAATAACTTATAAGGTCTGACCCAATATAATAATATGTAGCTTGTCTATCCAGCAGGAATTTTTAGTCCTGTGGTCAGTCCTTTCAAGATTTGTTTTCGGACTTCCGCTTGGCGCCACCTTTCTCGCTGGGTGCTAATTTATGGCACTCCGCACTGGATATTGTAAAAGCCGGTGTAAATAGCTACGAATAGCTGTTCCCGACTTAATTTTCCCTCTCTGGTTGAGAGAGCAGGGGAAAGAGCAGGGGGGAGAGTGGTAGATTCCCCTAGGGGCTTTGTTTTTGTTATGCAAAGTCCCGAAAGGTCGAATCCCATTGAATTCCTCCTATCTCCAGTATCCAGCGTGTCTCCTGCAACAGCAGGAAAAGAGGAAGGTGTCCAAATTCTGCTAACAATTGATTTCTTTTTGTGGATTTCTATAAGCAGGCGGAAGAAGCATGAGTGAACAATTACTGGTTTGCAAGTATTGTTGATTTCCTGACTTCCTCCTTTTTTTAAAGAGAGAAAAAAAAATGTTTTCCTTCTCTTAAAATGGCGTTTGAGACTAACTGCAAATAGACCGATAGCCTTGCTGCGAAATCGAAACTGAATTGAGACTTCATCTTATTGTGTTGGATTCTGGATTGTTGGATTATATTACGTTGTTTAAGTATTTCATAAGGGGATTTTCAGCAAAAACTTTGCCATGAAGGTTCTTTCAGAAGAATGGATTCGTGACTTTATACAGGATTACACAGAAAGAATGTATTTAATTATTTAAAAATACGAACTGAAAAAAAATGGGGACTTTTTGGATCAAGGCTTGGAGGAAATTAACCAGTGTGATCAGGACTTAAATGCAATGGAGGAGATACAAACAAAAATGGATAAATATGAAGATATGATCGTGAATAAACAAGTTGATGTAAAGAAGTTTCCTTTAAATAGTTTGGATGAAATGTCAGAATTTGTGTTACAGGAGGCTGTCTCCCGAACCGAAAACATTTACAGGTTTAATGCTTTTCAAGAATTCTCTCTTTGGATTGATGGAATATATGGTAGTAATTTGTGGATTTTTGAACATAAGGAACTATTAGGCAATATTGTGACTGATTTTTCAAAAGGAGTAATGAAGGAAAGACAGAGACTAATGCATCAAAAAAAATGGCAAGAGACAAAAGTATTATCCTTTGAATTATTAACAGACAAAAATATTACTGTCCGTGAAAGACAATATGTGAGGAAGATCTGGAAGAAATGGGTTGATTATATGTTTTATATCTATCATAAAAGACTAGGTATTTGGATTTATACTGGATTTTGACGAGGAAGGACTAAATTTGAATAGCTACTGTAATTCTTGGTATTGAAATTTTATAATGTGTTGTATAATAGAATATTTTTGAAAGAGTTTATGTAAGAAAGACCTGGGGGAAAAATTATATGGTTATAGAAGCTATAAGGGAGATATTCTTTGAATTGGATTGGATTTTTATGCTTTAGTTGGTTTTAAATACTTTAGGATTAATTTGTTTTATTGATTTACGTATTTTGTTACTCTTAATTGTTAATTTTTTTATTTTATTTTTTTCTTGAAGGATTTTGGTTATGTTAGGAGGAAGTCAGAGCTAGAGAGGGAAAATTGGTATAATAGTTTTGGGGGAAAAACTTCTTAGCATATGTTTGTTTTATTTTTAACTATACCTTGTGCTTGTTCCGGGAAGTCAGGGGGGAGGGGGGAGGGATTAGTGAAGGGAGGGGGGTTGGGGGGAAAGGGGGAAAAAAATTTTTTTGTAAAACGTTTTGAATTAAAAAAAAAGATTTGTTTTCATTAACCTTTTACATGTTTGAGTAGAGAGTTTATTTATTTTTATTTATTTATTTTTCAAATTTATATACCGCCCTATCTCCCTAAGGACTCAGGGCGGTTCACAGGCAGTTAAAATACATATAAATACAGATTAAAAAACAACAATTAAAAAACTTATTCTATTGCCGAATTTAAAAAACAATATAAATAATAAAAAAAACTTTAAAACCAATAACTTTAAAATCTAATCCAGTCCCGCGCAGATGAATAAGTGCGTTTTAAGCTCGTGACGAAAGGTTTGGAGGTCCGGAAGTTGACGAAGTCCTGGAGGGAGTTCGTTCCAGAGGGTGGGAGCCCCCACAGAGAAGGCCCTTCCCCTGGGTGTCGCCAGACGGCACTGCCTAGCTGACGGCACCCTGAGGAGTCCCTCTCTGTGAGAGCGCATGGGTCGGTGAGAGGTATTTGGTAGCAGTAGGCGGTCCCGTAAATAGCCCGGCCCTATGCCATGGAGCGCTTTAAAGATTGTCACCAACACCTTGAAGCGCACCCGGAAGGCCACACCCGGAAGAGTTCACTCTTACATGTTACTAGGGAAAGGGGTGGGTTCTACTTCCCTTTACTACTGGTTCGCAATGGGAGTGTGCGTGCTTCTGCGCATGCACAGAAGCTTCTGTGCATGGGCAGAAGCCCCTTGAAGATGTTGGGGCGGGTGGGTGGAGCCTCCTGCTGGTTTTACTACCGGTTCTATAGAACCAGACAGAACCGGGAGCAACCCACCACTGGAAAGGATGAGGGTTCCCCCCCCCCCGCAACAGCATTTATGTTCTGTCCCCCTCCTCAGTCCGGGAGGCACGAGCGACGACTTAATTAGCCAGCAACTATCAGCTCTGGCAGCAAACTAGCGAGCGTCTGCCAAGTGTCTCTGTTATCTCTCTTGATGCCGATGAGTCAACCAGGAAACCAGGAACAAACAGTACTTCAGCTCTAGTTCTCTCCCTCTAAGCAGTTGATTTGCTTGCCACGAAGTGGTATAGCAGCCCTTGCTGCTTTTATATCCTGTGGAGTGTGGCTCAGCACTTCCTAGGCCTGCCCCACCCCTGCTTCTGTTGTTCCTGCCTCTCCTGCCTATGAAACCTAGGGTCCAGCCAGGTCTGATTGCCATCAGCTGGGTCTGGAGGCGTGGCCTGGGGGGGGAAAGAGTTAGGGGACGGTGGCTTCGTTATCTCCATCACCTGGCCTGCCTCTGGCTCCTGGAGCTGAGCCACGGAAGCCAATGCTCCAGAGGTAAGTCCTGATGGCCCTTCTCCCTCACTTTCTGAGTCACTTTCTGGCAGGGGGCCTGGCTCGGGGGGCGCAGGCACAACAATTTACTTGAAATATCTATACAACAAAACATATCTCTTTTCTGCTTTCCAACTTGGAGAGGAAGACAAAGCCTAAGGTAATAGGCTTTTCAATTAGCCTGCCAGAACTTCCAGGTGCAAGAATAAGACAACTTTCTTTCTTTCTATACAGACACCATATTTTCATATCTGCAAATTGTAGGCTATAAATTCTAGAATGGTGAAATTTAAAGATAGCATATCTGAAGAATGGAGACAACAGCAATATTGTTAACCTCTTTTTAGTAGCAGCCACATCAATCAGCCTCCAAGTCCTACCTAACTCCAGATAGCATTTGTAAGATAGTATCTGGAAGACTTCCTCCTCTGAACTGCACATACCAAATATCCTTTTCAGTATGAAAAGGTGCCCACAGTGAGATAGTTGGCATATAAATTTAATGAATAATAAATAAATTGCAGGCAAGTAAGAAGAATGTCAGACCACTGTTGATTGATTCACTCTTTCTGAGTTTGCAAATAAATCGGTGAGCTATTCAGTACTTCTCAATATGAGTAGTAGAAAACACCATTTATGTACATGACTGATTTTTCCAGGATTTGCCATTTTGCTTGCTAAAGAACTCCTGTTTACTTGTTGTTTAGAACACTTATACTCTGACCTTCAAAAAAGCCTTTCTGAGAACAGTTCGCAAATGAAAACTAAAAATACAGTAATACAAAATATATTTCTTTGCAATTCCCAGGGTACAAGTTGACAGCTGCCTTTGTGACTGTTAGCGCTGAGAAGCTAGTAATTTTATCCACATCTGATTATTGTACAAACAAGCAACAAATTGGTCTCTCAAGGCATAATTTAACATTTGACCAAATTGACAGTATTCTGACATCCTGAGTGCTGCAAACTATACTGTTGATTCTCCACTTCTCTGGGATTACTGATTCTGAAAGCATTGATGTGACAGAATAAAAATAAAGGAGAATATGCAGCATTTTCACTGTCCCTCAGCATTTTGCAAACATATTTCCTCTTTTTTGTGTTAATTAAAGTTTTCTGGAATGAAAATTGCCTCTTTCCCTGCCTTCTTTGGTTCATTTACTAGCATCTAGAAAATAGTGAAGAATGAATTTTTCCAACGTCTAGTTTTTTTAATGACTAAAAGTGAAGAAGTTGTTATGCCCATATGTGCGTAGGTTTGTGGGTTTTCCTTACAAAACCCACAATGAATGCACCCAAACTGGGGACAAGTTTTCTAGTTCTTTCCCAATCTTCTTTTAAAATTCAGATAACATCCAAAACAAAATCACATCACAATTTGTATTTGTGTGTGTGTTGTGTAGGATCCTATTGACGGAAAAACATTCAAATCTAATTGGCTGGTGACTCAGCCAGGTAGGGATAAAAGGGGCACCTTTGTCCAGTGCCCCTTGCTGAAGTCTCACTCTAATAAAAAGAGCTGTTGTCACTTGCTTGTCTCTGCCTCCTCAATCACCCATCTAACATTGGCAACGAAGGTGGGATTTTGAGGTTGGCACGAACAGGCTGAACGAACTGAGCAGAGGGACCCCATCAGAAAGGAGATCCAGCCCGGCCATCACTTCCAAAAGCTGACGCACCGAAGCTACAGGATGGCCGCCGCGTATAACGCACCCGCTCCTTTCGACCCTGCCAACAAAAAGTGGGGATTTGATTA
Source organism: Ahaetulla prasina (assembly GCF_028640845.1). Taxonomy (NCBI): domain Eukaryota; kingdom Metazoa; phylum Chordata; class Lepidosauria; order Squamata; family Colubridae; genus Ahaetulla; species Ahaetulla prasina. Next base: position 146,270,601 of record NC_080539.1, on the reverse strand, counting down.
TTTCCAAGACTTCCAAGAACTGCCGGACAATTGTAAAAGAGCCTATTTCCTACATCACTACAGGCCGGTGGTGTTTGATGTGGCGAATCTCTATCGGACCCGACCCCGGTACAGAACGTGCCCTGGCACACACTTAAGGAAACACTCCAGGCTCACTATGCTGCAACGCCATCTAAGTTCGCCGAACAATACGAACTCCGCCAGTGGGTCCAGCAAGAAGACGAGACAATTTGCGAATACATTGCTGCTCTGTGGAGAGCAGCGACCCACTTTGACTACTGGGACCACCTGGATGACGCATTGCTTGAACAACTAATATGGGGGGTCTGGGACATTCGACTGCAAAGACAACTGATATCCAGATCCAGCCTAACCTGGCAGATCATGATAGATGAAGCCAAGGCACATGAACTATGTAGCAAAGCCACCAAAACGCTGCATTGACCAGGCATGACCGGCAACCCATCCGAGTCGGCACCTATTCACCAAGCGGTCGCCCAAGAAGAGAACAAGGGGGAGGGGATTGAAGAAGAAGCAGTTTTCTGGACGGATCAGTCCGGCCGCGATGGTGGAGGTGAATGTTCCAGCTGCGGAGGGGACCACAACTGGAACAACTGCCGCTTCCAAGATGCCATTTGCCGCCTCTGCAACAAAAAGGGGCATTTGGCTTGGGTTTGCAGGGCAAGTCAACCTTCCTGCCAGAAAGACCGCACGGCATGGAGGCCAACCAGCCAGCCACCACCTTCGCGCAGGTGCGACCAAAATGGCTGATACAAAAAGGGCGTGAATTCAAACCTAGTCCGGATCAGCCAAGCCAACACAAACCCCGAGAACAAAAAGTTCACAGTAGTTGACATTGATAGGTGGCAAATCGAGATGGAGATCGACACAGGATCATCCAACACAATTCTATCCTGGAACACCGTCCAAGCATCCCTTCCTCACATCTGGAAAAGCCAACGACTCCTAGTGCGGGACTGCCAGGGGAACTGAATCCCTGTGGAAGGCATCACAATGGTTACCATCAACTACGGACCCTACCGAGAGAAAGTTTTGGTCACAATCATTCGAGGACAAGTCCCTAGCTTCCTGGGCATGGATCTCTACGGAGTCAGGGAGATTCGCACTAACCGCAATAGCCTGAAAGACGATCTCCTACGAAAATTCCAGAACGTCTTCGCTGGAACTCTGGGCAAGTATGTGGGGACCCCCATCACCTTTAATCTTGACCCTGGGATGGCCCCAATAAGACTAAAAGCCAGGCGGGTCCCATTCGTGCTAAAGCCAAAAATAGATAAAGAGCTAGACAAACTAGTCCAGCAAGGGATCCTCGTTCTCATCAACCACGCCAGATGGGAGACCCCCATAGTAACCCCCATCAAATCCGAGGGTCCATCCGCATCTGCGCGGACTACAAAGCGACCCTATAGTGCAGCACCTACTGCATTTCCCTTAGGCCAGGAAAATTTTTTGCAAAATTGGATCTGGCCCAGGCGTATCAATATTTGCCTGTGGACGATGCCACAGCAGAGGTGCAAACCACTGTCACACACCAAGGCGCATTTAAATGCACCTGACTACAATTTGGGGTCAGCGTGGCCCCTGGGCTCTTCCAGAATCTAATGGAAAGACTCCTACAGGGAATTCCTGGGATGGTTCCCTATTTCAATGATGTCCTAGTGTCAGCTGCAAATCATCAGCAGCTGAAGGACAGGTTGCAAGAGATCCTGACAATGTTCAGAAATGCAGGACTGCAACTAAAACTTGGAAAATGCCAAATCGGGGTTCCATCCGTTGAATTCCTTGGCTACTGTATAGATCAAGCTGGCATCCACCCTACCGAGTCCAAAGTCAAGGCAATCTGGGAGGCTCCCACCCCTAAGGACAAAATCGAACTGTAAGCATTCTTGGGCCTCCTAAACTTTTATGCAATCTTCCTCAAACAAAAGACCACCATAGCAGAGCCTCTCCATAGACTATTAGCAAAAAACACACCCTGGGTCTGGGGCAAAGAGGAAAGCACAGCATTCGCAAGGGTCAAGAGACTACTGATGGAAGATAATCTCTTGATCCAATATAATCACACCCTCCCCATAATCTTTGTTTGTGACGCATCCCCTTTCGGAGTGGGCGCTGTCCTAAGCCACTGACTGCCCAATGACTCCGAAGCACCAATTGCCTATTTCTCCTGCACCCTGTCCAGCCCGAGCGGAACTACAGCCAACTGGACAGAGAAACCCTAGCCGCAGTCGCTGGGGTCAAAAAAATTCATGAATACCTATTCGGGAGGAAATTCGAACTCATTACTGACCACTGCCCCCTTCTAAGATTGTTGGCTGGGGACCGTCCAACACCCATTGCCATGTCATCGAGGTTGACAAAGATGGGCTCTATTTTTAGCAGCCTATAATTACACCTTAGCCCACCGCCCTGGCAAAGACTTAAGCCATGCCAATGCTCTAAGCAGGTGCCCACTTCTGAAGTTTGTAGAGCACCCAACCCCGGGGCGACCAGCCCTGCTCATTGACTCGTTAAGCTCAGGCCCCCTAACTTCGGCGGAGGTGGCTAGGGCATCGCGGCAAGACATTACTAACAAGACTGTCATGGGCTGGGTACAGAGGGGTTGGCCCAAAGAACGAGTGGCGGGAGAATTCAAACAATTCGAAACAAGGCGAAATGAGCTAGCAGCACAAGTGGGATGTCTTTTATGGGGAGACCACGTTGTAGTGCCATCTTGTTTACATGTGAGAGTTTTGGAAATGCTTCACGAGGGCCACTCAGGTATAGTTCGAATGAAGGGTCTAGCCAGGAGCTACGTATGGTGGCCAAAAATGGACGCTGATATAGAGAAATGGGTAGCAAAATGCCATAAATGCCAGGAGTCCAGACCCAACCCCCACACATCCCCAATGGGACCGTCCCTGAGGCCCCTGGTCCCGAATACACATTGACCTTGTGGGGCCGTTTCATGGCCAAACATTTTTAATTATTGTTGACGCTTTTTCCAAATGGCTGGAAGTCTTCCTAATGAGGTCGACCATTGCTGACACCATAATTAAGGTGCTCCGGAGATTATTTGCCACCCATGGACTACCGGACACCTTAGTATCAGATAATGGACCCCAATTCACAGCGACCCTTTTTGAGGGCTACCTAGCAGAATTAGGGATCCGCCATGCTCTCTTGGCCCCATACTACCTGGCCACGAATGGTTTGGCAGAGAGATTTGTGCGGTCTACCAAGGAGGCATTAGCGCGGCTTGGCCCGGGGGACTGGCAAGAGCAGATCGACGTTTTTTTAACAGCCCATCACGGGACACCCTGTGCGGCCACGGGCCTAAGCCCATCCGAACTCCTAATGGGGTGGAAACTTAGGTGCACATTAGACCGCCTCAACCCCAATTACTCCCCTGACGAGTACCAGGGGGAAGAGGAAGACACAAGGAGTTTTCAAATAGGGGCACCCGTCTTTGCAAAAAACTTCGCTGAAGGCCCCACATGGGTGGCCAGCAGGGTGACAGGGGTAACTGGACCCAAGTCCTACACCGTTGACATAGACAATGGCAGAATCGAGAGGAAACACATAGACCAACTCCGAAAACGAGCAGACCAAACAGCACAAAAGCCAGGCCCTAACAATACAATCCTTCCAACAGCTAACTCAAGCCCGAGGGAAATGGAGAACTTACCTGAAGACGTCAGTGTCCAGCGCTGCTCGGGTCTGCCAGCAATTCCCATCGACAACCAAACAGCCAGTAATCCACAAAGGAACGACTAACCAACAGCAAATAATCCATAAACAAAGGCCCCAATGGAAGAGCTGGGAGAAACTGAAAGCACCTCCGACCAGCATGCTTCCCCTGCCAAAACTGAGCTGCGCAGGTCAAGTAGGCTTAGGGAACGCCCTGCCTACTTGCGCGATTACACATGCAAATAAAATGCATAAAAAGGCAAAGTGCCTTCTGGGAGGGGAAAAGTGTTGTGTACGATCCTATTGGGGGAAACATCCGGCAAGAAAACATTCAAATCTAATTGGCTGGTGACTCAGCCAGGTAGGGATAAAAGGGTCACCTTTGTCCGGTGCCCCTTGCTGAAGTCTCACTCTAATAAAAAGAGCTGTTGTCACTTGCTTGTCCCTGCCTCCTCAATCACCCATCTAACAGTGTGTGTGTATTTGCCCTACAATATCTCTCATGCAATCTACGACAGAAGTTATCAATTACCATAGAGCAGGGGTGTCCAAACTTGGTCCCTTTAAGACTTTTGGACTTCAACTCCCAGAGTCCCTCAGCCAGCAAAGCTGGCTGAGGAACTCTGGGAGTTGAAGTCCAAAAGTCTTAAAGGGACCAAGTTTGGGCACCCCTGCCATAGAGTCATGTCTGAAATCAAGTGGTTAATTCTCTATAAAGGATATTCATGGTTTTCTATATGTGACTTGCAAATGTAGATTTTTTCCAAGAAAGTAATATTGTGTGGTTCGACTTTATAATGTTGAGAATGTTACTGATGCATAGTTAAGGCTCAGTAATGTTCTGTTTTTGTAGTATGAATTTAAATACATTCTCTTTGGTCATGCACATCCTAATTCAATATACAGTGGTAGGCATATATACTATACGTATTTTCAATTAACTTGTAGAAGATTCGAAGTTTGTATCATATTAAATATTCCATTACCTCAGGGTGCAGTAGTGGCAGTTGTTTTGTTATTAAAATGATTAAAATTCCTGATGTTTACATCTACCATGAATTTTGAAACTAGAAATATTTTGTACTATTACTCGTACCTCACTAATTAAGTTGCATAATTGGGGACATATAGGTAGTAGGACAGTCCAAGTCAGATGCTTTGTTGTTATGTCAGAAAGGGTTACCTAACTGCCTGATTGTTTTAAAAGTATTCTAATCATTTATGTCTCACATGTCTATTAGTACTTTTAAACATCTACATATCTAAATTTAAATTTCCACATGTACAAACAAAGAAATAAAGATAATTGTTAGCGATTTGAAGCATCTGTCATTTCCAAAAGAAAAGCGAAGAAGAAAAAAATATCTCTTTAATATGGAAGTAAAAAAAAAGGTTAAGTGATTTCCCCACATGTCTGAAACAGAATTATGCAAAAATAGCTATCTTCATCTAGCTTATTATTCTAAATGGTATTATCAGTGGTGACCTGTACATATTTTAAAATTATCCCACAATGTTTTGGCACCAAAAAAAATATGTCTTCATCTTTTCTTTGCATTGGAATTCCTTTAAATTGTTGCGATGGAAGTTATGGCTGCTGGATCATCTAGTAAACAGCACTATCCATAATAAGATCAGGGACCTTCCTGGCACCGAATAGAAACTAACTGTGTTTTTCCTATGACCAGATGTCTGATGGGTTACAAGTGAGGTAAATGCTCACTCACTCTGTCAAAAATGCAGAGATCAGTGATCGCTTTCAAAAATGCATTATCAGACTGTGGCATGACATCCAATCAGTATGTGCAAATGTTACAATAAAGATAGATTTTCATAGTTTCTGTTTCTTATCTAGACTGCCTTGAAGGGCTGACATTAAATATCTGCAGGGGTTGGAATTTGGACCTCGGTTTACGGCAACATTTTGCAATTATTTAAAGCAAACTTGCCTCTCCGTAGTGCAGGAGACGACCCTTCTGCAGTTGCTTATCTCTCATAATTGATTTCAGAGAACTTCAATCAGTAGTTTAGCTGATCTTTCTTCTTTACTGCCCAAACTTATTAAAGAAATGCCGAGAATATCCAGTCATGTTTGTCAGCTCTGATCAAAAAGATGAAACCACCCCTGTGAATCTCAGGATGCTCGTTAATGTTTATCTTTTGGGGGCCTTTTGAATGGGAAGGACAGGAGATTCACTCTTCTCCCATGTCTAGGTCAAACTTTAAACTGCCAGAATGAAGCCACCTTCTTGGCTTTGTCGTTGGCCAAAAATAAGTCATTATCGGCACATGTTTCTGGTAGTAGCCAACATACCAAGCAGATGGGCTGGACTCTGTCTCTCTTCACATTATCTGTTAAGAGCCTCTGCTCTTTTGTTATCTGTTAAGAGCCTCTGCTTGAATATATTGATTTTACATTTAGACCCTCAAACTCTCAACCTATTCAGGATCCTCCAAGCAGTATAAGGGAGGTCAACTATATCCTCCTTTAATGTTATTCCTTGCTCGATGGTCTCCTTCCTCCCTTTTTAAATTCAATTTTGTTCTAGTGTACCCCCAAGAATGAGATTTAATATCTCTATAAGAATTTTTTTTAAAAAAGCAGAATTACTATGTAAATTGTTTAATAACCCAAATAATAATTAATCCAAATTTAAAAATAGCAGAACCCACATGGCTTGAGAGAACTAAGCAGGATAAAGTAATGAACTAGTTCTAAGCTACTAGAAATATTTGGTAAAGTTCTGACCACAGTAAATCAGTATTGCCATGACCTGCCTGTCTGGGTATTAAATCCTTGTGTTTCTCTAAAATTGAAAGGGAAAATCTTTACAGCCTCTGAAAGAAAACATTCATAGTTGATCATTTGACTGTAGCTTGTGGATTGTAGTTCATCAGCATTTGGAGCGCCATAATTTCTTCATCCCCAAAGTAGATATAGTAGATATATTCTACACATAAACATTACACACTTATATGCAGTAAACACCAATTTTTGTCGTGTTGAATCTGTTCTTGGGAAAAGTAGGGTTCAAACTCAGCTACCATATAAGCTTGTACAAATAATTATCAGACTGACTTCTTTATTAGTAACTTGGCAATATTGTGAACTATCTCAAATATGTTTAAAAAGACAAAAATTAAACAAGGATTAATAAGTTTCTTTAAAGCATTATGGAAGTTACATTCTAGAAAATATCTAACAAAAATCTACGGTAATTTCACTATTTTGGAAGAATAATGCTTCATTTTTTTTCTCGATGTCTAGATAATTATCCAGTAATACAGTTAATTTTTGTTACAGTGGAGGTGGAGGTTCAATTCTAAATAATACTAAATATTTTATTTTGTTTTTACTTTTTTAATTTCAGGTTTGGATTCTCTGACAGGGCATGCTTTTGCAGGTAAAGTTACAGTTAGCCTGGAATTACGTTGTATATATGTGGTATAACATGCTGTTAAATGTATTTATGTGTGTATTTCTTGTGTTAACAGTCATATATTTTGTATTGTCTATGAAACATGTCTGAATAAATATTTTGAGCAAATAAATACTGACAATTTATTCCAAATCTTACAGAATGGAAATTGACATTTTTTTACCACAAAAGTCAAATTCTTACAATATAATTCTTACAATATCATTTAATATTTGCGTACTATCTAAAAAAGTATATGCATTAACATACAAATCACACATTTATTTTAAATCTAGGCCATTCTGTAAGGAGCAGTACCATGTCAAATTATTTTAAAAAATCTAGAAACTCTCCAAATAGTTTGGTCATTTCACTGATTCTTTTTTGTGTTTGCTTAAAACTTTTTTTTTTAAGTTTCTACTTTATTTATTTGATTACTATACCTATTGCTATTTGTGATTGTCTTGAGTTTGGTTTCAAACTAGATTAATAAAAAGAAAACATTTGTTTTTATCTCCATCTATTTTTCTAATCTACACTAATCTGTAGTGTGAAGATATTGCAGAAAAGTAGATGGAGATAAAAAGAAATGTTTCATATTTGTATCTATCAGCTTTGAACTGTTTTGGATAGCTAGTTATGAATGAAATAGCCCTAAATAGTAAGTAGAGGACTACTTCTTACAATCAATAGCCCAAACTATCACTGCCATCATAGTCAAAGAATATCCCAGAGAGTGAAAGAACGGTCAAACACCAAAATAGGAAGAGAAGTAAGCTCACAAACCCTAAACAAACAGGGATAAAGGTAAAGAAGAAAGAGTTATTGTTCTGCCCTCCCTACACATTATTCTGTGTGCAGCTTGATATGCAGCTAAACCCACCTATCTGCCAATAAAACAGACAATGTACGTAGATCTGGATACCTTATTAAAGGAACAGGATGGGTGAAACTGGGAAAATAGAAATGCATTCAATAAGAACCCAAATACAAAATGAGCAGTGTTGAGTTGATGGTGAGCATAATAATTAACAAATACGGGTAAATCTAAATCTCACCAGTGATGCTGTGTGTATGGGACGTGGATTTTTGTCCTGAGATGAATGTGTGCCATGGATTAGGCTGGAATCTTCCTGGTGCTTCTGTTTCCTCCAAATGCTGAAGGAAAGGAGTCTGGCTTCATTTGGGATGCCCTTGTTTTGGGAGTGAGGGTTTATGGGTGGATGGCCCTTAAAGGGCCGGGTCAGCTTCCAAATAATGCAGATTGGTATTTGGCCCCGGCCACTAGATGGGGCCAGAGAACAACAACAGCATACACACAATTGATATCTGACAGCATGACAGTTATGCATTTAAGAATTTAGAGACTCATGGGAAAAAATATTTCAAATTCTTGTAAAAGAAAAATCCATTCGGATTTTGTAAGCTACTTTAATGTTATACAGTAACTCCATGAAATTGGATTTTATAGCCAAGAGCAAATCCTTAAAGGAGATAATTTAAATTAAAACTTGTGGAAATGGTCAGCTAGTTTAGCTTAGGGCAGAATATATTATTAATTGGATAACATGGGATTGAAGACAACTGACAACTTCATAAAAGTAAGGTAGAATGAATATATTTCCTAAAATAAATTTCAGAATTATATTTCCTGAATATATTTCAGATCATACCTTATTTGCATCCGTAATATAAAATGTAAACTTTTCTCCCTCTTAACCATCAATATTCACATGTGAAGAACATATACTATGGGGAAGCCATCTTCTATCATGTTAAAAGCTTGCAAATTGTTTAGGGTTTTTTTTTTTAAGGGAAGTATTCCAGGTTCAGCTACGACTTTCTCCATATCCCAAGCATAGTTCTTGAGCATCCAAACAGGTCACATTAATACCATTCAAGTGGTACAGGTTGCCCATGTGCTATCCATCTATTGTTTAACTAAAGCACAGTTTACAGCAGGGGTCTCCAACCTTGGTCCCTTTAAGACTTGTTGACTTCAACTCTGGGAGTTGAAGTCCGCAAGTCTTAAAGGGACCAAGGTTGGAGACCCCTGGTTTAGACAGCATATGAAATCACCATCTTGTGTGATGAATGAACCGCTGCTGACAATGGACATTCTAGTCCTTCGCTCTTTTCTTTATATCAGAAGAGTTTGGAACCTCTTTTTAATTAAACTTAATTCAGTGTGAAAGTTCACATGCTGTAAACCAGGAGTCTCCAACCTTGATCCCTTTAAGACTTAAAGGGATCAAGGTTGGAGACCCCTGGTCTAAACTAGGCCATTCTTTACAATCTATTCATTAAATAGCTGAATAATTTTCAGAGAGTATAACTGTTAATACCTCTAACAGAAGCACTGTAACTTCTAGTAATATAATGATATATTCCCATTTTTAAATCCACAATATAAATTCGTTTTCAGTGCTGCTTTGTTGTTTTGGTATCTTAAGCCAGGGATTTAGAAATGTGAACCATATTTAATAAGAGCTGGGTTTATAATGCACATGTAAACTAGAATCCTCAAGTTTATTACAATTAATATATTTAATAACTTTATTACAACAAAGGTATATATTTTCAAATATTTTTAATATGCTTTATAAATTTTGTTCTTGGTTTTAAGAACCACGAAACATGCTGGAACTATGGTACAGTTGCTGTAACAACCTACAAAGATAAGTTAGATTTGCTAATTAATACGCTATCTTTGATTTACTGTATTTTTCAGAGTATAAGATGCAGCTTAGTTTTTGAGGAGGAAAATAGGGGGGGGGGGAATTGCCTACCAGATATTCATCTGGTTAGTGTCCTTAGTCTGGTCAGCTTCAGCACATTAGTTTGCTGGTTTTTATCCCCTGCTTGGGGATAAAAAACAGCTTTCAAAGCACAACTGATCTTTGGCGGGAGAAGCAATGAGAAAAAGCAGGCGAAGCATGGAGATCACTTCACTCGCTAGCTCCTCGTTAGGGCTGAAAAAACCTTCACAGCTGAGAGTCGGAGGGAGCAGGCAAAGCAGGAAGATCACTTCCCTGAAAAAAAGCTTCGCACAGAGATCACTTCACTCACTAGCACCTCGTTAGGGCTGGAAAAAAAGCTTAGAAAAAGCTACATTCAGAGTATAAGACGCACTCAAATTTTCAGCCTCTTTTAGGAGGGAAAATGGTGCGTTTTATACTCCGGAAAATATGGTATGTCAGATTATTGTGGCTGTAAGGCCCCCAAACACAGCTAGCAATTAAAAACCATGTTCATGTCAGTCCTGCTGATGGTAAGTCAAGAAAGCAGGTAGTTGCAAAACAATCATTGGTGATTGAAAACCATTCAAAGGATATGGTATCAAGGAGGGAATTATATTGCTGGACCCCCAGTGATTCAGAGCATATAGTTGGCAACAGGTTCTCTCTACTAGTTTAATAGCATTTTGAAATTAGCCTGGGAATAAATAGGCAACTAATAATAGAAGCTAATGATATATTATAGAAAGGCTATAGAAAGGGAGTGAAGATAATGATAGGGTATATGCAACAATAGCCAGCTGTTTCTTTTCAAAGAAGAAATGCCGTTGTCATCATAGCTGGGATTGACAGCAAGCTCTCATGGCCAGAGTCTCCACATAAAAATCCTAGATTTCACCTAAATCGAAAAAACTCTAGATTTAGCAGACTCTCCTAGCAAAGAGGTGAACAATAGTATCACACTAGCTTATTGCAGTGTTCTTTTCAAATATTCAAACATTATCAGGAAAGTAGAGGAAGAAAAAGTATTAAAAGCCAATCATTGTGTATTAATATGTATAGGATGATGGTGGTATTTTTATTCATCAAGGAATAACACAAAGGGCAAAGAAATAAACAGAGTAATATCTTTGACTATTAATTTAAGATCCATTATAATGTTCCATCTGGGGGAGTGCAACCCCATCCAGAATGAAAGTTGACGAACTCCCAGATCTCAGTGTCCCTTCCATTCAAAGCCAATTTGACTTGCCAGTCAAAGCCTGTTGTCCCCCATCCAGGCTCCCATAACCTCCAGGGAGCATCTGCATCATTTGGGTCACCAGGAGTGGAAATATAGAGTTGGGTATTGTCAGCATAATGAAGATACTATAGCCCACCATGACAGAGGATGTCACCCAGCAGCTTCATATAGATGTTTAAAAATAGTGAAGAGAGTACTAAGCTCTGTGGCATGCCGAGGGCTGGACCTCTTACTCCCAAATAACACTGATTGGGACCAGTCATGGACCTGAACCAGCACAAGACTGTGCCATCCACCCCCAGCCCTTGTAGCCACCCCAAAAGAATAACATGGTCAATGGTATTGAAGGCTGCTGAGGGGTCAAGGAGAGTGAAGATGGTTGCATTATCCCGGGGTGAAATTCACTTACCTTCCCTACTGGTTCGCAAATGTGCGCGTGCTGTCATCTGCGCATGCGCAAAGCCTTCCGTGCATGCACAGAGGCTTAAAATGTCACAAAAAAGTGACGTCATGACATCCGTGCAGGTGGGCGGAGCCTCCCGCAGCTGTTGCTACCGGTGGTAGCAAGCTGGATAGAACCGGCTGAATTTCACCCCTGCATTATCCCCATTCCGCTCTGGCCAAAGATCATCACCAAGTGTGACCAATGCCATTTCTAAACCCTGACTGGAAAGGGTCCCGTTAATTCATTTCATCCAGGACCCTCTGAAGTTGCCAGACCTTTTCCACAACCTTCCCTGAAAAGGGGAGGTTGGAAACTGGATGAAAGTTATCTAGGCAGGTGGGATACAATGATGGTTTTTTAAGGACGGGGGGATGGGGGGGCAAGCCAGGATTTCCTTAAAAGCTCCCAGAAATGGCCCCTCCACCAGGGCTCAAATATATCTCATAAGACGTAGGACATCATTAGCACATTACAAAGACCTTGATTTTGTGTAGCCTATAGTTGTTAAGTTGCTTGTTTTAAATATTTCAAACCATATGGCAATAATTTCACATTTATTTTAATAAGGCATATTTAAATTACAGATATGACAGATAATCCGTGAATTGTTTTTGATTACTTGCCTTTAGTCTTCTTCTTCTTCTTGTTGTTGTGTACTAAAATACAGCTAATTGTTTATTAGCCTTAGAAAAGTGGTACTGGGCTCATCTGCAGATCCTGGTAACCACGAACAGTCTGCCCTTCCTAGATCTTCCTTCTTCCTTTAGTGTAGCAACAAGGTCATTGCTGCAACTGCTCAATTGATCTTCTGCCTTGCGTGTGAATGGATTTACTAAGCACGATACAATAGCTGTTATTGGAGAAGTCTGTCCACATTAGGGAAAACCATCGGCTTCTTTTTCTGCACAGAAATTTGGCTTAATGAGGGGCAGCAGCTCTATTATGGGTCTGGGAATTAAGCGATCTCATAGCACATTAGAACACCACTGACAGCAGCAGGCAATCATGCTCATATACCATTTATTTTAGTGAGAGGATTCACCCAACTGCAGTGATGCCAGGAGAATCGACTGGGTGTGAACAGCCACTTAGGTCTTAGTCATTACTGTTCCACTACTAGGTGATTCTTAAGCAACTGTCCCACTGCTAGGTGAGTTTTAAGTAACTGTTCCAGGACTAAGTGAGTTTTAAGTAACTGTTCCACTATTAGGTGAGTTTTAAGCAACTGTTCTGCTACTAGGTGATTCTTAGCAACTGTTTCACTACTAGGTGAGCTTTAAGCAACTAAATAGGAGCCTGGGTATCTAAACCAGCCACCAGTGAGGCAGGTGTCAGCTTTGGAAGCCATACTAGGCCGAAGGCTTCCACACGCTGCCATTTTCTCCCGTGTGGGAAAGTAGTAGAAGGGGGTGGTAGTACAAGGGGCTATTAGACATAATAACATTCTTCCTGCCGGTCAAGGTCAGGTTGAGCCTACATCTGGAGAAGGAGTGGCCGGAGTGATGTCTCAAGATGGGACAGTTGAAGATTGGAGCATGTGATCGGCAGAGGGGTCATGAGGGTGGGGATTTTGGAGTTTATATTACTGAGGGAGAAACCCGGATCCCCAGATTCGGATTTCATCCAACTGTGTCAGTTTACCTATGCTTGTAAAAGAACTTTGAAAGATGTTTGCTTCGGAGTCTCTTCTACAGGAGGAGTTTTTTGGAACGCTGACAGCAGGGAGGCCATCAGTTCCAATTATTCTTACTTAGAGCCATTGTTTCAAGGAATGATATTGCACCTGGATAGTAATAATCATAATCAGTGCTATAATCGGACTATTTTGAAGACCAAAATGGCTTGGGCCAGGACTCCTGAAAGAATGCCTCCTTCTGAAAGATTTTCAATGTTCGCTAAGTTAATTGGGGGAGGTGACCTCCAGTGTCAGCCGATTCTGACTTGGTATCAACACTTTTCTCTGGTTTTCTGTGCATTTGTGAAATTCACTGGAGGAAAAAAAAAAGTTCTTTAAGAAAGCTTTAAAGTCATATATCTCATTCAGTTGACCTACAATAGCTTCATTGTCTAAAATAATTATTTCACCAAAATGATCCTTTCATTCTATGTTAATGTAAGATTTGATCCTTTTTACAGGATTTCATAGGCTTCAAATGGTATATATTTTTGGTGTTTCTGTATACCACCTAGGGACGTGGCCTAAAATTCATATACTTCTATAAATACAATTAAATAAATAGAGGGACAAAACCGGGCAGTTATCAAAGATATGGAAATGAGGCCCTGAGAAGCTATAATGCTTTTTCTACGTATCCATGGTATTTGCTGCATTGCAAAAAGAACAAAAAATGGTTTCAGCGATTCCGCAATTAAATGAAGATACATGGATGGCATTTGGAGCCTATAATGATTCCCAGTATTAATGTTTGTGGAGTTTAATTAGACACAAAATATTTTACATATTTTTAACAGCAATAACCTTCTGAAATATAATACAGATGTTTTAGTCTGTAACATCTAGTTCTATAAACGCTAATTCCAAAGTTATGCAGTGTTTCATATAACATTGAACAGAGTGAAATAAAGGAGGCAGACAAAGATTCCAATTTTTTTAGTAATGGAACCAGGAAGATCCAGGTATAGACTAGTCAGCGTGACCTTTATTGTGGGCAATTTCTTATTAGCAGTTAACAGAACAAAAGAATAACAGAATAACATAGTTGGAAGGAACTTGGATATCTGTTAGTCTAACCCCTTGCTCAAACAGGAGACTGTATATCATTCCAGACAAGTAGTTGTCTCTTCTTAAAAGCCTCTAGTGATGGAGCACCCACAACTCCTGGAGGCAAACTGTTCCGCTGGTTAATTGTTTTCACTGTTAGGAAATTTCTCCTTCGTTCTAGGTTGCTCCTGTCCTTGATTAGTTTCCATCCAATGTTTCATGTCCTACTTTGGAAAATAGGTCGATCCCCTCATCTTTGTAAGAGCCCTTACAAAGTGCTATCATGTTACCCCAGTCCTTCTTTTCACTAGATTAGACATACCTAATTCCTGTAACATTCTTCATATGTTTTTGACCTATTCTAATGCAGTGATGGCTAATCTTTTCCGGACCAAGTGCCCAAAGCGCATGTGTGAGTGCATGTGCACGCGCCCGAACGCCCAAAATGCAGGGGGCATGTGCGGTATGGCCCCTGCACATGCCCCCTGCGCATACGCATGTGGGCCCCTGCATGCCCCCCTCCCCCTGAATGCACCCGCTGAACGTGCCCCACCCCCCCACACATGCGCCCTCAGCACCCACATGCGCCCTGCCCCATGTGCATGCATGTGTACTCCCCGCATGCCCCCTGCTCCTGCCCCCCACATATGCATGCATGGGCCCCCCTGCACATGCCCTGTCCCCACGCATGCATGGCAGAGACCCGAAGCTGGCCAGCGGGAGGCGCATGCACATGCACGCACGCACATGCGCGGCAGAGCTCAACTGGGGCGACAGCTCGTGTGCCATCAGAGAGATCCCTGCGTGCCACCTCTGGCATGCATGCCATAGGTTCACCATCACGGTTCTAGTAAAATAGAAAGCAAAGAATAAAGAGAAAGAGAAAATTAAAAAATAGAGTCCTTCAAGGAGCTGTGTTGGGAATAGTGGTTTTTAACTGGTTTGTTCTGACCTAGGCTTCCTTAGAAATTAAACAGCACAAACTTAGTCCCGGCAAACCTCTTTAATTCATACGGCTGTAAATTACTTTCATTTACAGTCCGCAAGGCTTGATAAACAGTCTTTCAGAGGAAGGTTATCAACACCCACCTATCTCACATGGAATGCTGCCAAAGAGCTAATTTCCAGATGCAGGGCAAGGCCAAACTTGGCACAGAGTCACAAACAGAATTTTCAAATCTTGAATCAGCCAGATGAACTAATTGCTTCCTGCAAAAGCTCATATCCTGTTTGCTTCTCTTTTGTGTCATATGGGAGGGGTCAATCATCTCCAAGCATTACTCCCAAGTCGACCCTGTTTCCTTAATTGTTCCTGTCTCCTGGCAGCTCTGCGCATGCGCACACTGGGAACAGGCTCACGCTGGTATTCTGCCTCGCTGATGTCAGACTCCAGACACTCCGGAGGCAGCAAAGAACTACCAGATGGCCTTGGCCCCCTCTCTGTCTCCGACTCAGAGCCATCGTCCGAGCCTTCCCCAGACTCCAGGACTGGCCCATTTTCCTCCTGAACTTCCTCACTGTCTGAATCTGCTGCCAGAATGATAAGAATGAACTAATTAAATTTGTGGATTATTTATTTATTTCCAAACCCCCCCCCCCTTTTTTTTTTTTTACAAATAACTCAAGGTGGGGAAATATCCAACACGCTTCCTCCCAATTTTCCCCACAATGATAAGGTCATTGATTATACTGATTGGAAAGCATTTTAAAACAGACTAAGAAAGTACTTGTTCACAGAGCATAGGATTAATTTGTAAAATTCATCATTATACATTCTGGCAGTGGTCACTACCTTGAAGGAATTTAAAAGATGAGAGGATAAATTCATGGATTAAAGGTTTATGGAAGATTATTAATCATGAAAAATGTCAGTGTTAGCTCTGGGTTGGAGATAACATACAGGTAGTCCTCAACATGTGTCCATAACTGAGCGCAAAAATAAAGAAATCATTTGGAAAAAAATAGTCCAGTATAGATATACAAATTATCTTTCATTGCTATATACAATGAATAAACATTTGAAATTTCATATGATATCTCAGGGTTGCAGAATATCATATAAAGAGCAGGCTGTTTCTTACTTAATGGCAAGACATTTATAAAATATTTACAGAAGACTGATACTGCCCCACCTTCTTTAAAAATGTTTTATATTTTGAATCTTTGCAATGAATTGATTATAGTCATGCTAATCTGTCAAGATAAAATAGCATAAAATAGGGTCAAACATTATGTGCAAAACTGAAAAGTGTTATAAACATAGCAACAACATGAAGTCTGGTTTTTCTGAGGTAAAATTACATAATCTAAATTCCTAGGGCTGTATAACACTTGTATTCTTTTCCCTTTTCCCTTTTGCTTTTCCACAGTAGTATAAAGAAGCCATTTCTATAAAGATCTATCAGTCTAATCTGTAAAACCCAAAGTGATTGTATTGTGATTTGATGTCAATGCCTTATTTTACTGTAACAGAGAGAGTTGGAAGTGAATGCTTCTTTTTTTCTCCCCCGCTATTTTTCCTCACTTCTCTTCCCCCTTCCCCCTCACTGCTATTTACTTTTGTATTTTGTATTGTATAATACTCTATAACTCAGAGGCGTCATGTGCTGGCCCCACCCTTGCCCGGTTTGGCAAAGGCGGGAAAAAGTCCCAATACGTCACGTGATGCCGCCATGATGACGCGAGTTTGACACCCCTGCTATAACTCAATTTTAAAAATGCTTACAGGGATTCTTCCAGAGCCTTGAGTTCAGCCCCAGAGGTCCTCCAAAAATATCTAGTGGGTTGTAATTATTCACTTACTTATTAAATACATGGGAACATCCCATTAATTGATTATGTGTTGCAATTTAATCAAATCAGAATTATTGCTTTGCTCCTGTTCATTTTTGTACTCCGGCCTCATCTACTTTTTCACTAGAATCTAGCGAAGGAACGTATCTAAATCTATGCTCATTGAATTTTATACACACAGGTAGTCCTCGCCTTATGACCACAATTGAGCCCAGAATTTTTGTTGCTGAAAGTGAGACAGTTGTTCAGAGATTTGCCCCATTTTTTGCTACAGTTGTTAAGTGAATCACTGCAGTTGTTAAGTTAATAACACAGTGGTTAAATATATCTGGCTTCTCCCTGACTTAAAACCAGGAAGTAATGACACCCGGGCGGGTGGGCGGAGCTTCACTCCGCTATTGCTACTGGATTGCCAAACTACTGGCCATGATTGCTCCCGGATCGTCCGACCCAGGAGCATTTCACCCCTGCTTGAACTCCATTGAAACCACTAAGCAAATTCTTGTAAATTGAGTACTATTTGTCTGCCAAAACATATTTTGAATTTCTGATAGATTGATCAATATCAATTTACATTGTGGTTTTTTTCTGTTTTTTGTATCATATTAATGCAATTTTATAACATTACGGGGTGCAAATTTACACAGTTAATTCACTTAGAAATTGAGAAAGTCAGCTGATAATATACAATTTTTTTCTACTGAAGTGTGTTCGTTAACGTGTGTTGGGAAGCAGACCCTTTCCTAACACATTTTACTATACTTAACTTTGACAGAAATTGCCAAGATCAATAAGACACAAAGGGAGAACAAATAATCAGTTAATATGGAGGGGAAAACATTTTAGTCGTGACATTAGTGTCACATCGGTCATAATATAAACTTCTAGAATGAGGAAAGTTCAATTCGGTCTATGTAGATTAGGGTGACAATGAAACATTTAGAATCTTAGCTGAAATAAGCTTCCTGTTTCTATGGGAACCATCATTCACAAATGTTCTATGCAAAAGCTGTAGCGTGGTATTGTTGTAAATATGAACCCAATCTGAAGTGTTGGCTTCAGCAGTCAATTTTTCTCTACTTAATAGGAAGCAAATATTGGAAACCAAAATGTTTCTGAGCCTATTTGTATTAGAAGTTAGATAGGAAAAATCCTTTCTCTACCCATGTAGGATAGATTTTCTAGCCAATGAGCATTTGTTTGTGGTTTATAATCTAAACCTCCCTTTTTTTAAACTAGTAATTGTAATTGATACCAGCACAAGGAGCTACTTTTCCAGCAAAATAAACTGTAAACTATATAAGTAATAATATCAAGCCTTATGACTGGTTCTGCGAACTCAGGGCTGAGCCTGTATCTAATAGATATGTTAAGTGCTTTAGAAGTTTAAGGGTATCATAATCTCACCTCCCCCACCCTTTTTAAATTTGCAGACAAAATAAACCATACAAAATAGGTGGGTTGCTACCGGTTCCCGCAGGATTGGGCGAACCGGTAGCAACCCACCTACCCGGACGCTTCTGTGCAAGCATGCACATGCCCACGAGCAAACCGGTAGCGGCGGGTTTTGAATCCAGCCCCTGCTTTGATCTAGCAAAGCATTGCATCATGTGCTTTATTATTCTTTTTTGGAACAAGTCTAAGTATGCTATGAATCCTTCTGGATCAGACCAAGCAAATCTGTTCAGCATTTTTGTTCCCATCTAGGAGTCCAAGGTGGCATTTATAGTGTTCCCATCTAGGAGTCCAAGGTGGCATTTATAGTGGGCATCCTTTAATTTCCTCAACAAAACAACATTGTAAGATAGATTTGTCTGAGACAGAATGATTGGTCCAAAATTTCCAGTGAGTCCTGATTCCACTCCCCAAAACTTTAATCACTATAGTTCATTGAAATTATCTAATATTTAGAAGTGTTTGCCTTTCAGTTCTGGTGGCAGTGTAAAACCACTTTGATTAGTAGCTGTTGAGAATCTTCCCCATGACTATTTAATCCAAGTTAGCTGTCTTCAGGTAACCTCTGGTTGCTAGGCTGCACTAAGCTTGGTGAGTCACAGGTAACATCAGTCTATTCCAATTCCCTATCATTTTTACATCTGTTCATTCAAAGTTTGTTTCCATTACTGCATTACAAAAGGAAAGTATATTTTTAAATAGGTGGGTTTTTTTCTCACAAAATATACACTTTTACTAGAGAGGTGCATATGATTCAGTTGCACCTCAAAATGGTTTAGACTTTAGTCTTAGTGTCTGAGATCATAAAACACAGGAAGCTGACTGGAAGAAACTTCTAATCACAGTTCTTTGGGGGCACAACTCCCCAAAAATGAGTCAAGGGTGTTCTATTATCCTTAAGAAACCCAAAGGTGCTTTTTCAAAAGGCAGCTGAACTTTTGTTTGTTTAAACAAAGAAAGTCCAGTTGCCTTTTGAAAAAGCACCTTTGGGACAACCATTACTTGGATGACTGAGAACCTCTATAGAGATCCTTAAGAAGCATTTAAATCCATACTTATTCTCTCAGCTGAAAAGTTACTTTCATTAAAAAAGAAAAGAAAGAAAGAAGCTAGAGTGATGCATTCCACCTCTGATCTGTTAATCATTTGGCAGATTTCTATCAAATAACTAATATAAACATTACACACGAAATAACAGGACATTCAGGTTTTTAAAGACTCCTTTGTGCTATTCCATCATCCCTGATGGCCAAACATTTAAGAACTGTCCCCAAAGGAATGGCAACTATGCCGATAAGTACCATTCATAAGTCCTTTCCCTTTTATATGTCAAAAATCCATGTTCCAAAATCCTACAATTGTTTTTCTGAAATTAGACAGGCTTCCTTTCCTTCAAACCCCATTGTTGCTGCCAAATTTCATCCCGCTGTGTATAAACACCTGTTTCAACCTCTTGGAGGTGTTAGTTAATAGACGCAAAACTTTGGGTTTCTTACTTCTTACTCAAGCCGTGAAACAAATTGGGCAACCTTTGATTTGGTGAATTGGGCTATTTTCTGAAATAGATGCAATTGTGAGCCCATGTTCAATCTACAAGTCCAGTTTTTATTCTAAACGTAGGATTTATTTGAAATGCATCTCAATAGGATTAAGGGCCTGTGAAATGTATCATAACATTCAGAAAATATGAAATCTTCAGCCAACTTTGTTCCGTTGTTACATGGGTTTAAGAGGTAGAGAAAAGGCCAGTTGATCTCCAGCTCTACAGTTTGATACAGATTGCAACTAATTAGATGACAACTACTCCATCATAACTATTTAAAAATATTTTAGATGTTGCAATGATTTCTCTCCTGAGGAACAGGCCAGCCTGTTTATAGAACATGCCCTCTTCTTCATTTTGATCTCTGTGATTCCTACATGGGACATGTGCCTAGGCCATGCCTATTTGAAATATTTTACAGTTTAGAGAATTCATGGCAGACATTCTTGTTTGCATGGCATAAATTATTAGGGTGCAGCTTCAGTTCATGATTATCTACTGCAGAGATCCCACATTTGTCCTGTGAGTTCATTATTCTCCCTTTTGCCTCATCTGGTCATTTATTTTTATGTTTTATGCTTGTCTTTTTACTGCCTTGTGAGTGGCTTTTACTGCCTAAAGAGCTGTGCGTAAGGCATCATTTGTCATTCTCTCTCAACTTTCTTTCTCTTAAAGGCTATTCCATAAGTACAAGAATGTCAAGCACAAAGAATCAGGTCCATGCATTAAGTTGCAGTTCAGAATATTTATTGCACAAGCCTATACACAAGAATGTAATCAACTAAAATTCAACACTAAATTGGGGCTAGATTAGAGTCAAGACAATTGAAGAGGGCTTGAACTTAGACCATTTGTGAGAACATAATGATGTAGGCTGATGACTCCTTTAACTCCACCTCTTAGCTCTGCCCATTCTTCTCTCAAAAATAATTTGCAAAGGCAAACCACTCACCTCAGAAAACCTTTAGTTCCGTGGAGAAGGTCATGCAACACATTCTAAAAGAATTACCAACCATACAGTATATTTAAAAGTTTCCTCATAGATGTCCCTCACAAGCCAGATGTTAGGAGAAAGGTCTTCAAATGGTAGATTCTGAAATTCTTCAAAGTTCCTTTGTCTTTCTCCAAAATTCCTGCTATGACCCTGAAGTTTCTTGGGGATTTTCTTATCTTTTGTTGGGTATGCTCAGCTTCCATAGTTCTTGTTCTCTTTTGGCATTAGGAATATTGCCCAATTGCCCACTAAAATGCCAGCACTATTCACTTCCAATTAGGGGAAAATGAAACAATACTTTATGTTGATATGTCTGTTCATCTCCATTTTGGCCAGTTCCCTCATTGCTGGATTAATTGATTCAGATCATCCAATCTCATTTAGCTCCATATATATATAAAATAATTCCACATTTAGTTCCATATTTATTACTCTGTGTGTGTGTTTTATTAAAAAAACTGCTTGCAAAGTTAAAGAGATTTAACATAAAACAATACAAATCATCTTCCTGGCGGTTATAAACCTACAGTATATTTAAAACTGTTTTTCTTCTTTAAATTTATATAATACACTTCCCTTCTTCCCATATTTTGCTCCTATTAATCAGTAATTTTTTCAGTTCCTCTTCAAAACCAGAATTCAGTTTTGTAGGCAGAAAGTTTACAATAGGTCTATTTTAAAGATTTTTTCTCCAGGCCATCCTGCTGCCCAGCTGGATAACTGGGAGCAAAATCCTCCCCATCTCCATTTTAAAATCAAGATTATCCCTTTGCAACTGTTCTGCATTCATAGCCCTCTTTTTGCTGATTTCCATTGGTTCTGTGTCTCTTTCAGGATCGATTACGGCAGCCTCATAGTCTCAAACTTAATCACTAGTTGTACAGTTTGGGGGCCACAGATCACTGCACATACTGGCAGACTAAGATGAAACACTGGCTTTCCTCCTACATTCTTCTTGCTTTTCCCAGTCAATCTTTCTGAAGACAATAATTAATCAATAAATGCTTTCTCCATTCAACCAGAAATGTCATTTCCATTGAATTCTCATCACTCAAAGTCAGTTTGGAGAACAAGTACCTTGCTTTTCTTTTGAACGATTCCATTCACATGGTAAACAGTTTTTTTGGTGTGAAACTTCAACAATCATCAGAATTCTTGGGGGGAGGGGCTAATACAAGACACCACTGGTTTTTCAATCTTAATTTTTATGCCAATAGTCATTGAATGCAGAGTTTAATTCCTAAAGAGTAAATGTTTATAGCCATACCTGGGTCAAAATCTGATATGACCACAATATGATCTTGACAACTCTAGATCCTACAATTCCATTCCTACAATAAGAGTTATGGCTTGTAGGAGGATTTTCTAAAATGGTTTCCAATATACCCACTTTAATCTATCTATTCTATTCTACTGTATCTATAATGCCCTAAAGGTAAAGGTAAAGGTTCGCCTCGCACATACGTGCTAGTCATTGCTGACTCTAGGGGGCGGTGCTCATCTCCGTTTCAAAGCCGAAGAGCCAGCGCTGTCCGAAGATGTCTCCGTGGTCATGTGGCCGGCATGACTCAACGCCAAAGTGCATGGAACACCAAAGGTGGTCCCTATTTTTTTTACTCGCATTTTTACGTGCTTTTGAAACTGCTAGGTTGGCAGAAGCTGGGACTAGTAACGGGAGCTTACCCCGTTACACGGCAGCACTAGGGATTCGAATCACCGAACTGCCGACCTTTCGATCGACAAGCTCAGCTGTCTTAGCCCATGAGCCACCGCGTCCCCTACTCCCAGCTTTTTGTTCATTTTATACTGGATGGTTTTGTTTCAGTGGAACAGCTTGTTTTCAGAAATTGTGGGTGGTCTATCACTGGAGGTTTTTAAGAAGAGATTGGACGACCACTTGTCTGAATGAGCAATAGCACTTAGACTTATATACCGCTTCACAGAGCTTTACAGCCCTCTCTAAGCAGTTTACAAAGTCAGCATATTTACCCACCTCGGAAGGATGGAAGGCCAAGTCAATCTTGAGCCAGTCAGGATTGAACTCTGGGCTGTGGGCAGAGTTTGACTGCAATACTGTTTTCTACCCGTTGCGCCACCACAGTTTCTATGCTAATAACCTAATTCTGTCCAAATCTCAAAATGTTATTTGAGATCCTTTTCCTTTTTAATGTCAAAAATCCTTGTTACAGAATCCTACAATTGTTTTTCAGAAATTGCACAGGCTTCCTTGCCTTCAGACCATATTGTTGCTGCCAAATTTCCTCCCACTCTGTTTAAACACCTATTTCAACTGACCTCAGAAGGATAGAAGGCTGAGTCAACCTTGAGCCCCATCAGGATCGAAATCCAGGCTGCAGGCAGAGTTTGCCTACAATACTGCATTCTAACCACTCAGACACCAAGAAGGGCTTGAAAAGGGGGTTGGACTAGAAGACTACCAAGGTTCCTTCCAACTTCGTTATTCTATTATTCTGTTTGTCAGTTTTGCCATTTGGTCTTGCCACAGACCTTAGAATTTTTTCTAAGTGTATGACATCTGTGGCAGCATATCTTTATCTTCAAGGTATCTCATTGTATCCTTCTCTGGAGGACTGGCTTTTAGTTACACCATCTTTCTTCTCACCCCAGCTGCCAAGGGTCTGTACATCTTATACAGCAAATATTGCCAAGGCCCCGCCCACCAGCCGGCCCCCACTCTTCAGCCTGGTCAGCTTCAGCCTAGCCTGATTTAGCACAAGCAGCTGATTGGCAGTTGGCTCAGCCTCCCGGAATACTACCTATCAGCTGTTCCAGGCTGCGGGGATCGCCACTGCCCATCGTCGCTGTCGCTGCCCATCACTGCTGCTGCCTATCGCCGCCTCTGTGTGCCCCATTTTCGGCTTCGTGTGTCCCATTTTTTTGCCTGTTCCAGGTGGTGAGGATAGGCAGCGGCAGCAGTGATCCTCGCAGCCTGGAACAGCTGATAGGCGGTATTCCAGGAGGTCGATCCAACCGCCAATCAGCTGTTTGTGCTAAATCAGGCTATGCTGAAGCTGATCAGGCTGTTTGCTGTTTGCTGCAAGGAGGCAAATTGCAGGGAGACAGAGGCAGAGACAATTTTTTCCCCTTGTTTTCCTCCCCAAAAGCTAGGTGCGTCTTATACTTCGGAGCATCTTATAGTTTGAAAAATACAGTAAGTTTGTGACCAGGAATGTTCTCTAGCCAACAGCTTCTTGTTTTCTTGGAAACAAAAAACCTACATTATACATTTTATCACCTATTTTGATTTTGGCCAAATCACTCAATTATGGTGCAATGAAAAAAACCTTTAGAATTAAAGTTGGCCCTCAGACACTGGCATTATTTATTGTTTATAATACAACAATGTTTATAATACTGCCCATCTTTTACCAAACTCTGGGTTGGATCCCAATCAAGAATTAAAACAATATAAAAACCATATTAAAGTGCTTAGATGATAAACATTAAAATAATAAAATCTTCCAACATGCAGTCAAACTTCCAACATACAGTCACCTCACATATCATAGTTATCATATCTACTGCTCAGAAAACTGGCATAAATAATTTTGTTATAGAAAACAACAACGTTCACTCAAAGATTCTTTTTTAGAATAATAGCTCTCTGAGACTTTCAGATATATTCTTATAATCTTGAAGACATCAGGGTGATTTTAAAAACTAGGCCTTCATTTAGGCTGTTCACTTTTATTTCAGTCACCATAGAAACTGCTGTTGAGTTATTTTAGCTTTTGGAATTTTATGTATTTCAGAATGTGGACATGTGTTTAAAGATGGGAAGTCTGTGAAATTCCAATTAAATGATGTTGCCGTATGTACAGCTGGCAAGCTATAATAATGTTGTGAAATGATAAAAATGTACTTCTTAAAAGAAACATATTTCCCTCCTCACTCTGTTTTGTGGTGTGGCCCTCCTCCTCCTCCTCCTCCTTTCTTCCATGAAAGCTGTACAATAATTTGTGATGAACAGCCTATGTAAAATTTAGTGAGTTCAGGAGTGAGGGTGGGGAAAATCCATTATGGATATAATTACTAATTTTCTACTTTCATCTTTTTCATTCATTTTTTTTTTGCCTCCTAGGATAACAAGCTACCATAAATAGTACGTGTTTGGGTTTTTCCTTGTCCAATGGCACTCCCTTCAGTCCTTTATCTTCCTGTATATTGTACAGAATCTTTATTTTTCCTGAAGTTAATTCTAAGAGTTCACAGGAAGTTTCATTAACACTGCAATGGTGTGGAGCCATTGGTATAGCATCAATGTCCCTCCAGTAACAACCAAACCACGTGGGGGGGGGGAGTAAATTCATCAAGATATATGTATATTTCTGCATGTATATTTGCAATCACATCCCCCCAAATTTAACTCCATTCTATGACTAAGAATACATAAGAATGTGTTCAAATAGTACATTACATTACAATCACTTACATGCATAGCTCTATGGATGTCAGTTTTGGAACATATGAATGAATTTAAATTGGTCAGCAATTCTAGGTAAGTTTCTTAAAGCACACACAGGTAGTGTTGTGAAAGGATGATTGATGACAAATAGCAAGGCATATAGCGAAATAATATAAAAAATAATATAAAAAAGAAACTAGGATGCAGAAAGACGTTACAAAATCTCAATTTCACGGCAATTTCAGAAACACTTCTTCAGACGAATAGTTACAGCAGATAAGACATTGAAACCTTCTGCTGACATTCAAAATGTTGACAATTTTTGTTGCAAGCAGTTAGAAAGTTAGAGGAACTGATTTTAAGGGAAAACAACTGAGGTTTATTAGTTGGAAAATATTCTCTTAAGCAATAGAAATAGTTGCTAAACACACACAATTTTTAGGCATAATGGAGTTACCTTAATTTAACATTTAAAAAGTAATGACTTTTTATCCTTTTCATAAACTCAAGCTTTTCTTATAATTATATAGACACTAGGGAAAAAAATCTTCAACAATGCCATCAATTTCTCAATTTATGAAATTCTCAAATATTAAGGGGAGTTATTTAGACAGCAATGTAGTTGAAAGTGGATTTTTTTAGTTGATAATGTTTGATTTTTGCTCTATAAAACCAAGCACCATGGTTTTAGTGGAATTTTAAAAAAGGGGGGGGGGGTACTTTGGGAAATAATCCCTAAAATTTTGTGAGATTGTGATGTGGTTCCATTGTCTGATTCTCTCTGTGGGCTGAATTCATTGGGGAGCTAGAACAGTCAGGGCAGAGTGATTAAGAGCTGGTTCCATCCAGTGCAGTCAAGCTAATAACACAAGAGGATCTTGCAGCAAATTCTGGAATGAAACCAACATTCTTAACTGTATTGTACCATTGACATCTTCTCAAAAAAATGCATAAAATGCATTACTGGTCAAATGCATTTATTAAAATAAAAAATGCATAATTTTGTAATTTATTTGTCAAGCATATATAAGATAACAGGTAAAAGTATAAACATAATTTGAATACATGAAAAGAGTAAGAGTAAAAAGGAATATTAGGATAGGTATGGTAGGCACACTGGTGCACTTATGCACGCCCCTTACAGACCTCTTAGGAATGGGGTGAGGTCATACATTATTAATATAATAATATACAATCTTCTTTAGTTATTCATGAAATCAATAACAATATCCCTTTTTTAAAGGATGTATAATTTTTATATAGTGAGATTTAAGTAATCAATGATTTTGGAATCTAGAGGCCAGGGATTACTTTGCTGCCACTGATATTAAATTAAAAACTAATTTTCAGCTTTTAATGAAAATAAAGTTGTAATTTTTTCACAGAAGTCAGATTAAGAATCCCTGGCTTAGATAAAGCACAAATATTCAAAATGTTAGCACTGCAGAAAACTGCAGAAAAGTTGACTGAATCGTTTGACCCTTAGAAAATGAGCTATTATTTCAACAAGTTGCATTGGTCCTCTTTGCAATTCATGTCTACAAACCATGGTTCATAAACCTGAGGAGTTGGAATCAAACCACATTCTAAACTGAAACTGTATAAATAATATTGCAGTTCAAAACACAGTAATATAAAGACTTAAGAGTAAGATGTGAATCCAGTCTCTGTTAGTCATAAAGGTTAATCTGTTCATGTCCTATTGTAGAAAATAGTTTTTCCATAAACTGATTATTAAATATGAAGCAAATATTTCAATAATGTATTTTGATAGAAGATAACTGCTTGATTTAAGGGAGTGGTGCAGTGGCCTAGAGGTGGAGCTCTCGCCTCACAATCAGGAGGCTGTGAATTCAATCCTAGGTAGAGACAGATATTTCTCTCTCTAGGCACGATGAGAATATATCTGCTGAACAAAACTCTGCATGGGAAACAGGAAGGCCAGTAAACCCTCTGCTAGCTCCATTCAGTTGCCCAGACTCCAACCCGCAAGGGATTATGGGGTCGTTTAAAAGAAGATGATAACCGCTTGATTTAAAAGCCTAAGAAAAAATAATGCCGTAGCAGAAATTAGAATGCTTAGCATTATTTACTTTTATTTTTGGCAGGTTTATGCAGAAACAAGATACACACATTTGGATTAATTTCCAAATATATTAGATCTTCACTTCTGATTAAATTCCCTAAGTTGAAAAAAAGTTTTTAAAAAATAACCTTACTCATTAAAATTTGTTACTTTTGCCAACAAAATCTATGAGTTGCAAGCAATGTGTAGAATAAGCTCATTAAGCCGTATGCAGTAGTTTTTCAGCAAATGATGTGTTAGACAGAAAATGGATAGTTTATGAGTGGGATCTCTTTAAATTTATTCAGTCTTTGACTAATAAGTTGCTACTTTGTTTTGCTGACATACACATTATAACTAATCCTTTATTAAAGAAAAGCTGTTAACAAAAATTCATGTGAGAGAGAGAGAGAGGGAGAGTGAATTTGAGCCAGAGCTTTGAAGACTATTATTTTTGCATACTACTTTGTATGCAATATAGATTGAAGGTTTGGAAAGCTTTTTAAAAGACTATTTTTTTTCCCAGGAAAACTTTCTTTCAGAGGTTTATCGCCCTGCTGAACTGATGAAGCAATAAGAGGATTGCTAAGTATGGGTTGTAAAAATCCAGACAAACACTAGATGTCAACAAGGAGAGTATTCTGCATCAGATTTTGTTACGCTCTACTGCCATCTAATGGTTATTCATTTCCTTATTTATTAGGCAGCTTTATACAGATGCCTATCTAATTGGCGTAATACTAGATGGCAAACAAATATCAAAATCCACTAAAAGAAAAAATAACTAATTTATGAAAATTTCTATAGCCACATATTGCACCCAGCCATGTTGGACCACCCTTAACATCCTAGCCCCAGAGTCTGAGGGAAACGCCAAATCTTCACAGACTTCTGGAAGACCAGCAGTGTCGGTGCAGTCCAGGGGTGGGTTCTATTTACCTTTACTACCAGTTTGCATCGCGCCCATGCTTGCTCTCTTGTGCATGCACAGAAGCTTCTGAGCATGCGCAGATCACCTATGATGATGTCCGGGTCAGTGGGTGGAGCCTCCTGGCGGTTTTACTACCAGTTCTTGCGAACCGGTCCTAACCGGGGGGCAACCCACCACTGGTGTAGTCCCTATGTCCAGGGGGATGCTATTCCATGATGGAGAAAGCATGCTTCACAGGACCCATTAGATGACATTGCTTCATTGAAGGGACCCAGAAGATATCCATTCTGCCATATCTGGTAGGATAGGCATAAACTATTGGGTTCTTCAGATGAAATGGAATCAGAGTCTTTCCATGTGTATCAGCTGCAACAATCCAGGAAGAGGGATTACTATACCCTGTGTTCTTGTGGCACTGTTCAGACTAGAGGTTTTCTGCAGTTGAGTCAATTACTTTCCACTTTCCACAGCTCCAGAGAAAATCCTATAAAGGGGGAATGTTGTATTCCTTCAGAAGGTAGGAAGTGGTCTGTTATCCTGAATAGGAACTCTTGCTTGTCAACATCCTACCCTCTGGTGAACATAATCAGCCTGTCCAGAAACTTCCAGTTTCTACCTACCTACACTTACCCATCCGTTGGCTAATTTTTTTCACCAAGTCGTATTTCTGAGCACAAATTTTTAATTGGACATGCTGTTTTATTATCCTATTACATATTTCCCTGCCCTAAATAAATTATTAATTTATAAATGTATTATATAAACTTATAATAAATAAAATTAATAATTAATGTATAATTTTATTATATAAATTTATAATTAATAAAATTAATAATTTATAAAGTTATTACTATAATTTATACATACATACATGCATACATACATACATTTTTACTGTCAGGATTATTTTTCCATAGTTCTAGGTTGCTTTTCTCCTTAGTTAGTTTCCATCCTTTGCTTCTGGTGCATGCATACATACATACATACATACATACATACATTTTCTCAGCCTGCCTTGAAGAAGTATTTTGCAAACTAGACTGGGCAAAAGATGGAATAAAAATCAATGGTGCCTATTTGTATCACTTAAGAATTCCAGTTGATGTTGCACTCTTCTCACAAGACCCAGAAGAGCTACATACAAGAGCTGCAAAAAGCAGAACTATTTGGCTTAAAAATAAAACTGAAAAGAGCCAGATTTTGTTTAATTTTCTGGACCGGGAGGCCCTATGCACGGTCACTCACGCTCTCGTGACGTCTCGCCTGGATTACTGCAATGCTCTTTACATGGGGCTTCCCTTGAAGGGCATCCGGAGGCTACAGTTAGTCCAGAATGCGGCTGCGCGGGTGATAGATGGAGCCCCTCGGGGCTCCCGCATAACACCCATCCTGCGCAGGCTGCACTGGCTACCTGTGGCCTTCCGGGTGCGCTTCAAGGTTTTGGTGACCACCTTTAAAGCGCTCCATGGCATAGGGCCGGGTTATCTACGGGACCGCCTGCTGCGACCAGATACCTCTCACCGACCCGTGCGCTCTCACAGAGAGGGACTCCTCAGGGTGCCGTCAGCTAGGCAGTGTCTGGCGACGCCCAGGGGAAGGGCCTTCTCTGTGGGGGCTCCCGCCCTCTGGAACGAACTCCCCCCAGGACTCCGTCAACTTCCGGATCTTCGAACCTTCCGTCGCGAGCTCAAGACACATTTATTTATCTGTGCAGGACTGGCTTAGATTTTAAATTTAGAGGGGTTTTAAATTGATTTTAATATTTATATTTCTATTTTTAATAATTGGGCATTAGAATAAGTTTTTTAATGATTATTTTAATTTGTATATTGATGTTTTTACATGCCTGTAAACTGCCCTGAGTCCTTTGGGAGATAGGGCGGTATATAAGTTTGAATAATAAATAAATAAAATAAATAAATAATAAATTCACCAAAGAGTGAAAGAAAATATATATCTGGAGAAGAACTAGGCGTACTAGACCGCTACATGTACCTTGGCCTATGGATTTCAGTGGAAGGTGATACAATAAAAGAAATTGAATGGCACGTTAAATGTGGGTGGCAGGCATTTGGCAAGCTAAACATAATTTTCAGGAACAACCTCCCCCTATGCCTGAAGAGAATAGCTTTTGATCAGTGTGTGCTACCTGCTCTAACATATGCTCGTAAAACATGGACACTAACCTCACAATCGATACAAAAGCTACAAGTGGCACAAAGAGCCATAGAAAAATACATGTTCGGCATTACAAGACAAGCTAGAAAGAACTGCACATGGATTATAGAACAAACAAAGGTGTAGGATATCATCAAGGGAGTAAAAGAATTGAAATGGAAATGGGCTGGTGACGTAGCAAGAAGAGACCTAAAACAAGATGGATCGACGACAAGTATTGCAGGTCCAATTGGGAAAAGAAAGTCCAGGACCATATTGGTTGGAAACATATGAAAAAGGCCTTCCTCCTGCAGTGGATAGACAATGGCTAAATTGGTGATATATGTTACTATTACATTGTAAAGGCTTGTCACAGACCTTAATAAAAATATTTGATATGATTTACATATATCAGAAATGAAATAGTCAATAATTAAATGAATTTATTCTCTAATCTCTGCGATGTGCCAGGTTTTTTTAAAATGGTGTGTGTCTGTGTGTGTGTATGAGAGAGAGAGAGAGAGAGAGAGAGAGAGAATTACACAAAATCACCACGCTGACTGAACTGTTTGTTCTACAAACACACACGCACGCACGCACACTCCCCTGTGACAGGAAATATCTCAAATATCTCTTTAAGAAATGCCAATTGCTCAGCCAAGCCTCTGGCAAAAGGAACCAAGAGCAAGCGCCTGCCTGCATCCCAGCTGCTGATGATTAAAGAGAGAATTTGGGCCAAGCAGTTATATGGCTGAACAAGCAGCTTGCCTGCCCGAGTGCTGATGGTGGAAGAAGGCTGGCAGGGCATCAGCTGGCGGAAGGACAGAAAGGGGGAAATGAATGTGTGATCTCAGGAGGGGAGAGCCCTCTAGAATAATATCTTCCAGGATACAGAAGTTATTCCGGACAGAAATAGAAAACAAATACTTATTTCAATAGGGTTGCCAGCTTATAGTAAAAGCTGCTTTCTCTGGAACAGGTCCCTGGCTACTTCCTTCAGAGTGGATTTGGTCATTGCTGCTTTAGCTGTCCTATCTAAGGGGTTATTTGACTTGGATAGAAATTAAATCCAGATCACTATTAGATAGCATCAAAATGAGAGAGGCAACTCAGCTCTTGGGACATGCTTCTGCCTCGTCCTAAGCTCTACACTCCTTCAGCAGAGGTGGGTTTCAGCAGGTTCTGATCAGTTCTGGAGAACCGGTAGCGGAAATTTTGAGTAGCTCAGAGAACCGGTAGTAAAAATTCTGACTGGCCCTGCCCCCATCTATTCTCTGCCTCCCAACTCCCAGCTGATTGGAAGGAAATGGGGATTTTGCAGTAACCTTCCCCTGGACTGGGGACGGAATGGAGATTTTACAGTATCCTTCCCCTGCCACACCCACCAAACCACAGCCACCAAGCCATGCCATGCCACTTCCACTAAGCCACACCCACAGAACCAGTAGTAAAAAAATTTGAAACCCACCACTGTCCTTCAGGGCTGTTTTATGGCAGTTGAATGCACCCAAGCTAACTGAATAAGGTTCTTGGATGAGAAGCAAAGCATTTTCAAGAAAAATGAAAGCCAAGAAACTCCAGTTGTCTTTTGAAAAAAAAAACACTTTTGGGACAACCATGATCTGAATGATTGAGAATTTCCACAGACATTCACCTAAGCAAAAATGCACCTTCCTGGTGTATTGTATGAATCCAATGGAGTGGAATAATTAGGTTCATCATAGCTGATACACCTGGGAATAGCATCAGTATGTTGGGCATGAAGATAGAGGGCCAATATGGTTTAGAGTGAGATAAATGAAAGTTAATTACATCTCACAGCCAAAGTGCTGTTTCAGAGATAGGTAGGATCTCAACATTGTGATCTAGCCCTCCCCCCTACATCTGAATTGACTGCATGTCCTCAAGTAAGGAATGGGCGCATTGTTACCTTGATACAAAGATAAAGTGATAGAGTGCAATTACAAAGCCAGTGAAACCTGATTTCTTATAGCAAATTGGAGGTGGAGGGGAAAGGAAAGCTGGAAGATTTATGTTTATGCAGAAAGTGTGTTTGAGATATTTGAGGGCTGCCAGATCTGGGCTAGGAAAGAGAAGAAGAGGACGAGCAGCAGCAAAGTGGACATACTCAGTTATAGCAGTGATAAGTGCACCATTGGGAGACCTGAAAGATCAGGCTAGGGATAGACCATCATGGAGGAAATCTCTTTAAGTGCTTGCTAGGAGTCAAAAATGACTGCCTGTCACATGATCATCTGGACAAAAATTTGGAAGACTGATGGATAGCAGCAAACTGATACCGAAAACTCTTATTCCTTGCTGCCACAATCTAGATCTTGGCAGTTCAGATCTAGTAATGTTGGAAAAGCTCTTCATAACTTGAAACCATAGCTATCTATTGGACCCGATGGACTATGTGCATACTTCTTTAAAAAACTTTCCACTAATATAGCAGAACCCCTAAGCTTAATATTTGATAAAGCTTTCACGACCAGTTCCCTTCCCAAACTTTGGTCACTAGCCACAGTCATCCCAATCTTCAAAAAGGAGACCCCAGCTTAGGTGAAAATTACAGACCAATCTCTCTGTGCTGCGTCACCTGCAAAGTCATGGAATCAATCATCAACCAATCCATTACCTCACACTTAGAAACAAACAACGTAATCTCTAATAAACAATTTGGTTTCAGGAAAAAATTATCATGTAACTTACAACTTCTCCACTGTAAAAACATATGGACTTCAAACCTTGATCAAGGCAAAACAATAGATGCAATCTACATAGACTTCTGCAAAGCTTTTGACTCAGTAGTACACAATAAACTTCTCCTAAAACTAAAATCCTATGGCATTTCAGGACCCCTTCACAAATGGATATCTGCTTTTCTGTCTAACAGACAACAAGTGGTCAAAGTTGGCAATGCTCTATCAAATCCTGTTCCTGTCAAGAGTGGCGTTCCTCAAGGCAGCGTTCTTGGACCAACACTCTTCATACTATACATAAATGATCTTTGTGACCATATCTCAAGTAATTGTGTTCTCTTTGCTGACAATGTCAAACTATTTAACACCACAGACAATACATCTACCATTCAAAAAGACCTTGATCATCTAACCGCTTGGTCTAAAACTTGGCAACTCCAAATCTCAACCAGCAAATGCTCAGTCTTACATATTGGAAAAAAGAACCCAAACACTAAGTACATACTTGATGGACATTACCTTACAGATGACCCCCACCCTGTTAAAGACCTTGGAGTTTTCATATCAAATGATCTAAGTGCCAAAGCCCACTGCAACTACATAGCAAAAAAGGCTCTAAGAGTTGTAAACCTAATCTTGCGTAGCTTCTTTTCCAAAAACACTACACTACTAACCAGAGCATACAAAACATTTGCTAGGCCAATTCTAGAATACAGCTCGCCCGTTTGGAACCCTAACCACATTTCTGACATCAATACAATTGAACGTGTCTAGAAATATTTTACAAGAAGAGTTCTTCATTCCTCTGAAAACAACAAAATACCTTATCCCACCAGACTTGAAATCCTAGGCTTAGAAAACTTAGAACTCTGTCGCCTTCGACAAGACCTAAGTTTAACTCATAGAATCATCTATTGTAATGTCCTTCCTGTTAAAGACTACTTCAGCTTTAATTGCAATAATACAAGAGCAACCAATATAAACTTAATGTTAACCGCTTTAATCTAGATTGCAGAAAATATGACTTCGGTAACAGAATCATTAGTGCTTGGAACACTTTACCTGATTCTGTGGTCTCTTCCCATAATCCCAAAAGCTTTAACCAAAAACTTTCTACTATTGACCTCACCCCATTCCTAAGAGGACCATAAGGGGCGTGCATAAGAGCACAAACATGCCTACCCTTCCTGTCCTATTGTTTTTCTTTTTCTTCTTCTTATATATATATATATATGCTTATAACTCCTAAAATTTCCTCATATATATGTTTATATACTACATAATCTTTTTGTGTGATGCTTATATATATTGTTGTGACAAATAAAATAAATAAAATAAAAATAAATAAAGTAATCCTAATCACTTTGTTTATATCTGAAAATATATTTAAAAAATTGTATGCAGTTTATGGATGGATTGTGTACAATCAAGTCGGCATAGACTGAATAGATTTTTGGGGACCAAATAGAGTTTAGGCAGCATTGTCCACAATTCCTACACTGATAATGAATTTGGTACTAAAGCGCATGACTTTTGATATTTTTAAAAATTTTATATTCTAATATTTTGGTATATTCGGTGTGTGTGTTTTTTTCTTTTTTGTAGTTTTTGTTTCACAGTGGAATTAGAGGTTTTGGGTGACATACAATGAACTCTTTAAATATTAATAAATTGATAATTTGTACATCACATAAAACTATACTGTAGTTTGTTTGCTTATAGCTTTGTGTGATGTATGAAATACCACCATTGTGGCTTGTTTGATAAGGATTGAAATAATATTTTGGTATGAATGTAGAGTAGCTGAGTAGCAAAAAAAATCTCAACCCTGCTTATTGCAGTATTGCAGGCTAACTGCTCACTGCCAGAAGTTTGATCTTTACTGGCTCAAGGTTAACTCAGCCTTCCATCCTTCAGAGGTTGGTAAAATGAGTACTCAGATTGTTGAGGGCAATATGCTGACTCTGTAAACCTCTTAGAGATTACTATAAAGCACTATGAGGCGATATGTAAGTCTAAGTGCTATTGCTATTGTAAAACAAATGGACTTGGATGTCTAGGTGGGATGGGTGAGGAGGGTGATATTTCTTCAAGAACATGCTATAGTGGTTCCAATATCAACATTTTGCTGTCCTGATTTTGTTTTCCTCTGCTTATTAGCTCAGTATAGTATTTTTAAAATGTCTTTTTTCTTAAATGGGACTACTTTGAAATAACTTTTTGTAAAGTTGAAGTCTGAGTTATTAGAAAAACGATATGTTTCCTTTTTATCTGTTAGATGAAGCTTCTATTTTCCTAAAGTTGTCCCATTGGTAGGAAAAAAGTGATAGTGAAAAAATAATTATAGTTAAGATCTTTTTTGGGGTTGTGTAAAGGAATGTTCTGGGACTTACATGAAAATCTGCTGTGTATTGCACAAGCAGACCATAAAAAGGCCATCTCTGCCTCAGAGACATTATTATTAGAAGCCACAATGTTGCTATGAAAAAATCAACACAAAAAGATGAGGTAATGGTGCAGAGCTCATGAAGAAAGTTTCAATATATGGTAATCTTTTAGTTTATGGAAATTTTGACACCTAAGAAGTTCTTGATCGCCAGAGGACTTTTGAAAATCCCCAATATTGGAATGATATATATATATATATATTTAGAAGAAGCGACAATCAGCAGTTCAGCTATTCCAGTGGAGTAAGAGTAGAAAGCTGGATTCCCACATCATAACATGCCATAATGTGATTTGTAGAAAGCTGGATTCCCACATCATAACAAGCCATAATGTGAACAAGCCATAATGTGATTTTAGAGTTAGAATGATATTATTACTGTGATTTATAACACATGATTTATATTTTAGCATTATATGTAAACAAGATCACTTTAGCTTTTAACAAATTATGATTGAAATTAACAAGGATTTAGAACACATAACAAGCCCAGTAATAATTATATTTCAGGTTACCAAGGTCTGTAGCAATACTGTACCTTTTTTAAAGCCACTGAGCCTGAAATACTTCATTTTAAATTCATGTCAACAGAGTTCCCATCACCTGACCCTTCCTCTCTCCCACACACATATACACATTATATATTATAAATATATAAAATAATATTTTTCTTTATTTATTTATTGTGCCTTTAAAGAAAGTTATGACTTCTGATGATTGCCTAAATTAATCTCTGCAATTCTCTTAGCAAGGTTTTCAGAAGTGATTTGCCATTGCCTCCTTCCTTGGGCTGAGAGAGTATGGCTGGCCGAAGGACACCAGCTGGCTTTTTGCCTAAAATGGGACTAGAACACATGATCTCCCAGTTTCTAGTCTGGCACCTTAACCATTTCAGCAAAGTGGTTCTCAAATATGTTTAATTCTATATTAGTGCTGTAAAAGTAAAGGCAGTACATAAATAATGCCATAAAATGTGATGATTCCTAGAGGCCATTTCCCGTAATGGAAATGGGAATTCTGAACCACACAGCTAGCTTTGTTAGTAGAAAGCCCAGCAATTTAATATTGCATAACATCTTAAGAAAGGCATTGCAACTGGCATGTTGTACATAAAAGAATATCAACTCATGATGTTATTCATCATTCTTTTCATCATTACCATTTAAGCAGGACCTAGAACTGGGTTTCATGTTTTAAACAATATTTTTCTTACATTACAGCTTAAATAAGTCCTGAAGTCTATGTTTTGTAACCTCCAAGTGAGATAACGGAGCTATAAAATTTCATATATGTGAGTTATCTGACTTAGAAGTATGTGAGATTAACACAAATGGTTAATCTGGTTAATGATGCATGCTCTTAAATTACAGAAAGAGGCAGAATATATGAAAAAGTTTGCAGATTCTTTTGAGGTTTAATTTGCAGTGTAATTTAATTAAATGTCTATTTGGCAAGAACCAATGGCAACTTTCAAGCAAAGCAGTGAGCATTGGGTTTCTGTTTTAGCACATTTTGGCTTCTGTCGCTGTTTTCATTTCTTTAATATTGTCTCCAAAGCCAATGCAATAATATACCTTTAATAACAGAAACAATAATCTATGCAAATTAGGTTCATGAATAGGGCTACCAAATGTTCATAGTTAGACTGCAGATTTAAAACGTTAATCTTAATATAGATAGATAGATAGATAGATAGATAGATAGATAGATAGATAGATAGATAGATAGATAGATAGCATTCTAAGATGATGTTATATATATTCAATTTTAGAGCAGTTAATATAGCGGTTATATCATTAACTTCATTTTAGCAGCCATGTAGTCTTCAAACAACACTAATTTAGCAACTGAGAGCAATACACTGATTCTTATGATCTCTCAAAATTGTGTGTGTGTGTGTGTGTGTGTGTGTGTGTGTGTGTGTGTGTGTATACAACAGTTGTAATTACAAATATATTTTAACCTCTCCCTAAAGTTACAACATGACTTTCTTCTTTCTATAATCTATTATATCTAATCATAAATCTAAATTCATTTTTTTCTTTTTTATGCAAGGGGGTTCCAATCACCAATAAATGTAGATACTGCCTTTTCTCTGATTGAACAGGTCAATTTATTTATTTATTTAATTTATTTATTTGCATTTATATCCCGCCATTAGCCATTTCAAACAGTTTTTATTCCTTATACCTAAGAGAGACCAGTTAAAAAGGTGGAATATACCCTCTGGTAGTTTTTTTTCTGAATGTAGGTCATAAAATTCTTGTCAGGTGAGAACAGAACAGACCATGAATATTATTAATTTCTTTATATTTTAAAAGTAGACAACTTCATTGAATGATTCGGCAGGATGTCCTAATATTTATTGTTCACTTTCAGACAAAAGTCTGCAATCTTTTAATGCTCAAGGAAGCAGATGATCAGAATGAGGAGGTGGTTGAAAATTTTCAAAATGGTGACGTATTTTGATTTTGCCCCCAAACTCACTGATTTCAGATATGAATGCTGAAATCTTTGAAGATGGTTGAAATTACGTATTAATATGTGCATCTGAGTTCTTATGAGGTTTCCAGGTTCCCATCTTTTTCAAGCTATTTTTGGTCTAGTGGTTAAGGCACCAGGCTAGAAGACAGGGGACTGTGAGTTGTCCATGAAAGGCAGCTGAGTGACTTTGGCCTAATCACTCGGTCTCTCTGCCCAACTTTCCTCATAGTTTTGTTATTATGGGGAAAAAAGGAGAAGGAAAGGGTATTAGGTATGTTCGCTGCCTTGATTTATTTATAAAACTAATAAAGTCAGGTTAAATAATACATACAATAATTATTTAAATCTTGTAAGATTTGTCAGTCTTGCAATGTTTCAGCTATTTAATTTTTTTAATAAATTTAAAGTTTCATGAATGCCCTCTATGGAGTTTATGAGAGTAGTAGCACCCATACATAACATTTTTTTTATTGAATGCACCCATACATAACATTTAACAACTCTAGCCCTAAGAAATGTCAAACACCAAGTTGACTTTTCATAAGAACTGATGTATTACTTGTTTTTGGGTTATAAATTATTCATAATTATGTATGCCTTTCTATTTCTTAAGACTCTCTGTTGACTGTAACATTATCATTACAGAAAACAGTTGAAGCTTACAAAAAGGATATAATTTCTTGGCAAATCTCATCTGGTTTAGTTGTCTCTGTGTATATTTATATGTGTATGATTAGGGAACTACTAGCAAAGCAAAAGAGATGCTTCTTGAGCTACAGATTTAAATTCTGCAATGAAAAGGACCACTGTTCTCCTGTAGATATTTACTGAACAAGTTTTGTGATAGCACAAAAATAATATTGATTAAATTTAATATGCGTCTTTGAGTATTGCATGTTTCAGTTCATATTTTAGAAATTCCGCTCCCAAGGCTTTAATTCTGGAAATAATTGCAAAGAATACTTCTAAAATAGTGAAGAGCATTTACTTTTTTTTTAATTACCATGATTGCAGCCTCTGATTGGCAGTTGCTTATTTGCTAGCAAGTTGTACAACTACTATGTTCTGCAGTTCTCTGACATTTAGTGCAATATAAAGAAAACTTCACAGCTTCTCCATGGCAACCGTTGCATTACTTGATACTCATTCTATTTCCAAGGTGCTTTTGCAAGGCCTCATAGAGGAAAGACAGAATGACAGAGAAAGCTCTGAACACTACCTGAGAAATGAAAGGCTGTGGAAGTGTAATGAAATCTATAAAACATTTCTAGAATGCCACTTCAAGATGGTCCTATCCTTTTCTGGAAAGGATTCCACCATTTTTATGGGCTTGCCATGCAAGCAAACATAATGCAGTCCAGTTACTTTTTCTTCTAGCATGCATAGAGGCCTACCTAATGCCCCCCTCAAGTTTGTTAATAAAATGCCTGAAGATGACACAGAAGTCACTCATGTCACCTATTAAAGTTAAATGAAGTATTCATCCATTTAAATATACAAACAGTATATTTCTGTATTTCTGAAAACAGTTTTAAGTTCCTTAGTATTAGAGGAAAAATACAGGAGCAAAACTCCTTCACAGAAA
Source organism: Ahaetulla prasina (assembly GCF_028640845.1). NCBI lineage: Eukaryota > Metazoa > Chordata > Lepidosauria > Squamata > Colubridae > Ahaetulla > Ahaetulla prasina. The sequence goes on along the minus strand of NC_080539.1, from coordinate 146,230,763 downwards.
ATCACATTGTGTCGTTTTCTCAGCAGAGCTGTTGAAGTGCTTTTGATTAATATTAATTAATTTTTGCCATGTTGGGACATTATTTGCATCTATCTGGTGGCACAAGGATTTTTGTTACAGCTTTGGTGTGTGGGGAGGCGTGTGTGAATCTTCCCTCAAATGTAGGACGTTTCATTCCAAGGCTGCTATAAGAATTATAAGAAATTCGGAATAGTCTCCTTTCAACATTGTTCCACATTTCTGGTTAAACAGCTTTTTAAGAGTATGATAATTTAAATGGAGGTATGTGAAATAATACAAGCTACGGTAGTTGAGATTGCATGGAGTTCCTTCCTGCATTATTATAAAAGGAAAAGAGATCAGCCAGAGAAAATCTACAATCACCCTTTAGTTATTCCCCTATGTCCTACATAATAACACAAAAATAACTCCCCTAAGAGTAGAACTACAAGAAAAAACACTCTGAAAATGAATACATGCCAAAAATCAGTGTTTGATTATCAAAAGAATGAACATGACTGAATGTTTGTATGGAACGTAACCATTCCTACATAATATTACGTGACTTTCTATTTAAAGCTCTTTCTACTGACTCAAACTCAAGTCGTCTTGGCAGCGTCATGTGACGTATCGTGACTTTTTCCCCTTCGCTAAACTGGGCAGGGGAGGGACCAGCACATGACGCATCCAGACTGCAGGCTGCAAGTTTGACACCCCTGGTATAGTCCACTTCTTCTTCACCTCTCTCACTTTTTCAGCTGCTTGATTTTTGTTAGTAACAGTTGAGTATCACCTGAATCACAGCAGAGAGCTTTTAAACATAGTGAGAAAAAGCTGATTATTTAATAGGAGCATTGGTGTAAGATAAACATCCATGGTTTGATACATCATAGTTCATTTTTTTAGTAACAGCAGCAATAAGAAAATTAGCTTTGAAATCGGATGAAATCAAATGGAAATCATTATGTTCAGTGCAAATGACGTGTCATTAGATTACTTTTCAAAATAGTAATACTTTCCTGATTTTGTTAGATATAAAATAAAGGGATCACTGAAATTATCTTTCTGTTACACTGTAGTAGCATTTAAAGCTTCCCAGTGTGTCATAAAACTTTGTATGAATTGAATTCAATTTGACTGGCATTTAGGAAACAAAAAGTGGTGCTTTGAAGGCTTGTGAATCCCGTTTTCAATAAATTGTGGGCTATTTACCTGTCCTCAAATAAGCAGATTAAAATATACTGTAGTCAGAAGTTATGCTTTTATAGTAATAGCATTAAATTGTTCCATTGTAACAGGAATGTGTTACTGGCTGTGTAAATGTTCCTGCTGTATATTGTTTCCTAAACTACCATAGTTTAGAATGCTCATAGCAAGATGTTCAATCAGTTAGTTCTACTTTAACAGGATAAAGGCAACAATTAGCAGTAATATCTAACAGTTATACTCAGAACACATTACTTATCTTTATATGCAGAATTTAATGGGCAATAAAATTGCATATAAGCATATTTTTCTTTGAATAAAATATTGGAAGATGAAGAAAACACAGAGACACAGTCATATATACCCATGTATATATTCAGAAGATAAATATCAGTTTAAGAGAATATCTAGGAGCACTTAATGGCAATATTCATAGAGACGAACACAACCACGTAAAATTGGCAGTAACTAAAATGAAGGACAATCATGCTGTTATTTAAAAAGTGAACCAACCATCACTTTTTCTAATCTCAATAGCGTGACAGGTTAAACCGAAATTCTATTCTAAGGCATTTTTACATGTAACTATCAAAAGATTTGCAATAAAACTAAAGTAATTTCGGTATATAAAAATTATGAACAAGATTTGACACATAGTGGATGAACTTTGGCTATTGCAATAATGTGAGTTCAAGAAAGACTGATTAAGCAAGGGGTGGGCAATTAAGGCCCCTTTAGGACCTATGTACTTCAATTTCCAGAATTCCTGAGCCAGCCATGCTGGGAGTTGAAGTCCAGCTGGCTCAGGAATTGGATTAGATAGAAGATTAATTACATATTTCTTGAATGTATTCTTTTTTATCAGAAGTGCAAATTTCCTTCCTTCTACGTAGAATAATTCTCTTTGCCAAGTAGTAGGCTTGATAGGGCAAATTCCACTTCTCAAGAATCTAATTCAATATTAATTAGGGAGAAGAATGTAAATAGTTTAGTGATTATTTAGAAACCGTTTTTGAACTTTCTGTGTGAAAGAGAAAATTTGCCACAAAAGCCATTTCATGAAGATGGAGACATAAGGCTCATATTGTGTTTGAGGTTATTTTTCCTCTATTTTTTTCCTTGCAAAGAAACCTCTTGATTGACTTTCTGTTGAAGCTGTTTCTTCTCTTTAAGCTGCTCGGGAGAGGAAACCCAGCCTCTGATAAATTAGTAGATGGATTGCATTGAAACTGAAGTCTGTTGGTTTTTGTTTTTGGTTTTTTTGGGGGTTTTTTTTGTACTGTAGTCCAGGGGTCTCCAACCTTGGCAACTTTAGGACTTGTGGACTTCAACTCTCAGAATTCCCCAGCCAGCAAAGCTGGCTGAGGAATTCTGGGAATTGGAGTCCACAAGTCTTAAAGTTGCCAAGGTTGGAGACCCCTGCTGTAGTCCGTAAGGTAATTGTTGTGGTGATCAACAAATCCAAAGCTAGAGCCTTCCTGTTCTCCTTGGGACAAAATGCCACGGTCCCAGGGTAATGTCAGTGGAAAACTTCCATTTGTAACTCTATGTATGGACTGAAAGTCAACCAATCTGAATTTTTTTTTTTGTTAACAGTTGACTGTAACGCTGAGTTCCCTAAGGTATAACCTCGATATTTTCACTCTTTGGAAGTAAAAAAAAATAAAGAAACCATCTTTCTATTTTACTTTTGGGAAGTAAAGAAGCAGAAAGCTATTTATAGTGGTTTCTTGAGTTAATCTGATCTTCTGCAGCAGTTAACAGGGGTGATGTAGAAAAAAATAGTTCAGATTACAGTGGCACATTGGAGAAGTTTTTTGTTTTTTTTAAAGAGAGAAAAATATACTTAATCCCTCTGGTTTATTGTGGGCATATGATAAAAATAATCACGATAATGTCCAAATAGGAATAATAGGAATACATTCTAGAGTGCAATGGTCTGTGAAAAGCACAATTACTGAAAAGACCAGTAAAATTACCCATTCTTTTTATTTAAATCTTACATTATAGCAAAGCAAACAGCTGTACTTTTTCTTTCAGTGTAATGATTCTCTTTTAAAAATTGGTTTTAATGGCTTAAGTAAAAGCCTGTGTGCATTTTGGGAGCTTATATGTACTAACCATAACCATTCATTAAATAGAATGGAATTTGATACTGTGTTTCCCCGAAAATTAGACAGGGTCCTGTTTTCTTTTGACCACCCCAAATAAGGGCTTGGCCTTATTATCAGGGGGTTGTATTATTTTGGGAGTGCAGGAGGCAGCGAGTGTGGGACTGGATATCCCGTTGCTGTTATCGCATCCCCTCCCTGTGGCCGAGCGGCCTAACACGTCCCACCCCACCCTAATGGCAACACCTGCTTTCCTTTCCTGCCATCTGTTTATTGAAAGGGGTGGCAGGTGGGGCAGGGGAGAAGCAAGAACATGGAGTGAGACATGGCTCCCCTTGCTGTCTCTTCTTTCCCCCCTCGCCAGGCATGGCAGGGCTCCTGCCCCTCGCTTAGCCACTTGTCCCCTTTAGGGATGCAATTTGGGGGTGGCAGGTGGGGCAGGTGAGAAGCGGGATGCACATCTTACATTTCCAGCTCTATCGCATTCCTCACCATTGTGTCCAGGGAAACACGCTGTAATAGAAAACCTGCTCGCGAGTTCAATCAAACATCTCGAACTCGCGATAAGGTTTTCCTTTACAGCGTGTTTCCCTGGACACAACAGTGAGGAAAGCGACAGAAATTGAAAGGTAAGACCTGTGTCCCGCTTCTCGCCCACCCCACCTGCCAGTGGGGAAGGGAAGCAGCCAGGCTGCTATTGCCATTGGGATTGGGTGGGACGTGTTGGGCCTCTCGGCTGGCACGAAGAACAAGGAGGGGAGGGCATGTCCCCCCTTTTTCCGCCCTCCGGCCTCTCCTCCTCGACTCATTTTGGTTGTGTGGCAAGCAACCAGAGGAAATGGCGGGACCGGCTGTGCATGCCTGTAAGTAGTTTGTGAAGGGCTTATTTTGCGGGGGTGGCTTATATTATCGCATACGCTGAAAAGCCCGATTGGGCTTATTATCTGGACATGTCTTATTTTCAGGGAAACGCGGTATGTTTGTTGGCCAAGGGAAACTGGGCCTATTTTTATTGCAACAAATATAAAAGATGTTTTCCTTTTAGTAATTGTTATTGTTAAGGAACTGTGAAATCTTTATTACATTTGTTGAAGAGGGTCCCTGTGAGGTTATTTACATTTTGTTCTCATTTTAAAAAGAGAGAAGAGAGGCTAAAGTAGTCAGTCCAGGGCACTAGGCCTCTATCACTTTGCATTTCCCCATTTTTTAAAAAAAATATTTTTCCTTTACTTCAGTTTAGTACTATTTTAAAAGTTCACTTACTTTATGGCATCTTTCTGTTATTGTTGTAATTCATGTGAGGAAATAAACTAAGAGACTCTTCTCAGTATAACAAGTAGACAGCACATGCGCTCATCTCTATGGAAACTGTCTGATTTGTGTTTGCATTTAACTGTAACTGTCCAGGGCCTCTCCAAATAGATTTTATTTAAATACACATACCTGTCACTTCTTAGAAAATTCATTATATTTAACATGTTAGTCTGATTTCTAGGTAGTTACACACTTTATGGTGCACAGTGAATTGAATAGTTTTATATAGAAAAAGTTAAATCTTTTTTCTCTGAAAACTTTTCAACTTTGCAAGTTTGGCACAATCTTTCCTACTGTTGCTGTCTTAAGTATGCTAACTGAAAATAGGTCTTAGCAGTATCAAATCTATGTAAAGTAGCATTTGCTCTTGTACATATTATTTAAAACTAGCTAACTGCTGAAAGAAAAGATGAGATTTAGATGGGTAATCTTCCCCAACCTATTGTCCCTAGGTTGTCATGTTATTTGGAGACTGTGGAGCTCATAAACCAAAAGGTCTCAAGTTTGAGAATAAATTTCATTATCATGACTATAATCTTGAATATATAATCTGTAAAAATGGAAGCATTGGATCAAAATCTTACAGAAAGTTCTTTATATTTATATTCTCATCTAAAATTATAATAACTGAAATAAATCAGGTGAAGATCATAATACTAAAATTAATTGTCCCAACGGTACTTTTTCACGAGAAACTTCTCTTGGATGAGAAGCAAAACATCTTCAAAGAAAAACAAAGAAAGTCCAGTTGCCTTTGAAAAGCACCTTTGGGACAACCATGACCTGGATGACTAAGAATATTCATAGTCTACAATATATTGAAAAAATATAAGTTATCAGAACTAAAAAAAGCATATTTTTATTTTATGAAACTTATAAATAATGAAAAATCCAGGTAAAACAGACTGTTAGTTAATGCAATAAATATTTTTCTTAAAAAAATTGTTCTGTAAATAAAATAAAACTAGAATTATTGAAGCAGGGGGAAGCCTAGATAACCAGTTCAAAATTTTTATTTGCGTTAAAGTAATTGGTATAATGAAGAACAGGTAGTCCTCGACTTACGACCATAAGCGAACCTGCAATTCTGGTTGTAAACCATGTCAGCCATTAAGATAATCATGTGACTGTGACCGATTTTGCATCATTTTTTGCAGCGGTTTTTTGCTAACATGGTTATAAAGCGAATACTGTGATTGTTACAAGAATGTTCCAGTCGTTAAATAAACCCATTGATTGCTAGGATGTGTTTTTTTGCTGTAAATACCATTTTCTGGTGGGGGGAATCATAAATTACAGTCATGTGACCATAGGAAGTTGCAAATGGTCTTCAACGTAGACCAGTTGCCAAGTGCCTAAAATGCAACCATGTGACTGCACTGGTGGGAACCAGTCATCGGAACTTCAAATCCGGATCATAAATAGCTTTTTTGGGATTTGTTGTAACTTCAAACAATTGCTAAGCAACAGGTCATAATTTGGGGACTACCCGTATTAGGAAGGGATATTAGGAAAACTTTCACAATTTTAACTAGGAAAATGAAGACTGAAACAAAAAAAAAACACTGTTTCTTCAACCTCAGCAACTTTAAGATGTATGGACTTCAACTCCCAGAATGCCCCATCAAACTATTTAAGAGATATTGAGGTTTTTTTTGAAGTGTGTTATCCCCTAATTGTGAATCTTGAAAATATTTATATTCTTGACCTTTTTCTATCTTTTCAGAGGAAGACAGTGGTGACCTCCTCAAGACGGGGATCAGTTTTCCTGGCACGCCAGAAGAAGAGCTAGGTATAGATAATATTTTTTAGCTGCACAAAACTTGTCTTGGTCAATCATTGTATGCCACTTAATGCTTCAGCTGTTTAAAAGCAACTCTGTGATTACATCCACTTTTTGTTTTATTTCAAAATTACATGAAATAAGATTTTAATTTCAGATTTATGATCAACATGTATTTCTCCCCTATTTCCTATATTCATTCTACACCATCACCACTTCCAGCTTTTCTCACTGTGAGTCTTTTTTATTTTTATTTTATTTATTTATTTATTTATTTGTCGAGTACGTATTAGATAATATATATAAGTATAAGCATGAATTGAATACATAAAATGAATACAATTAAAGGGAACATTAGGACAGGGATAGTAGGCACGCTGGTGCTCTTATGCACGCCCCTTACAGACCGCTTAGGAATGGGGCGAAATCAACAGTAGCCAGTCTAAGATTAAAATTTTGCCGGTTTTGGGATGAAATCACAGAATCAGGTAGTGCATTCCAGGCATTGACCACTCTATTGCCGAAGTCATATTTTCTGCAATCGAGTTTGGTGCGGTTTACCTTAAGTTTGTATCTATTATGTGCTCGTGTATTGTTGTGGTTGAAGCTGAAGTAGTCATTGACAGGTAGGACATTGTAGCAGACGATTTTATGAGCTATGCTTAGGTCATACCAAAGGCGACGTAGTTCTAAATTTTCTAAGCCCAAAATTTCAAGTCTTGTGGCATAAGGTATTTTGTTGCGAGCAGAGGAGTGGAGGACTCTTCTTGTGAAATATTTCTGGACATGTTCAATTGTATTAATGTCCAATATGCAGTGCGAGTTCCAGGCAGACAAGATGCATTCGAGAATTAGTCTAGCAAATGTTTTATCTGCTCTGGTTAGTAGTGTAATATTATCGGAGAAGAAGCTATGCAAGATTAGGTTTACAACCCTTAATGCCTTTTTGGTGATGTTGTTACAGTGGGCTTTGGCACTTAGATCATTTGATATGAGTAGTCCAAGATCCTTGACAGAGTGAGGGTCATCTACAAGGTCATGTCCACTCAGTTTGTATTTTTTTTTTTATTGGCCAAGTGTGATTGGACACACAAGGAATTTGTCTTGGTGCATATGCTCTCAGTGTACATAGAGAGCATTTCACCGAGGCAGCCTTCGTCGGCGCCATCTTAGGCATTTTGTGTTCTGATCCCTTTTGCCAATGTGTAAAATGGGCATAGAAAAGCCAAAGCATTCAAAAACAGAGCTTTAGACATATCTATAAAGCTCTAGATGAATTAAATTCATTGGGAAATCTTATGAGAGTAGTCTAACAGTCTGTTATGAGAGTAGTCTAAGAGTCTGTTTTAAGGGCTGCACTTCCTTATTTAAAATTTTTGGGAAGTATTGAGTTCGTGATCTAGGCTCTTTTCATACAAGAATAAAAAGATTCCCACATTGACATAAGAAAAAATATTTTATCTCATACATACATGAGTGGCATGTATGTGTAAAAATATATACACATATTATACACACACACATACACACATACATGTGTGTGTGTGTGTGTGTGTGTGTATATATATATATATATATATATATATATATATATATTTATATATATATGTATAAATATAATATATATTATACGCGTATACTGTATGTATATATGTGTGTGTATATATACACAGAGGCAGACACGTTAATTATTTATTAATATTTTTAACATCACCACTATTTATTCAATTTAATAATAGTATTAAATATCTGCAGCAATGCAGCTAAAACGTCCACAGTAAGAAATAAAATTAAAAAATAAACATCCAGGTCATATAGATGAAGTGTAGTGGAACCACACAGTATTCAACACTAAACATAGATGGGATCCCATCTCTTTCCAAATGCTTTGGAAACGTTGTATTTATAGTAACTTCCAGAAAAACAACAAAAGGAGAGCCAGTCTGATCATGATAAACCGTTTTATCTTATACGTCTTATTAACAGATTAGATGGTTTTCCTCTGTCTCCAAAAGGCAGTTCCTGAAAGTACCTAGATGCAGTGGTGGGATTCAGCCAGTTCGCACCACTTTGGGAGAACCGGTTGTTAACTTTCTGAGGAGTTTGGCAAACTGGTTGCTGGAAGAAATAATTAAGGCAGAGAACCAGTTGCTAAATTACTTGAATCCCACCACTGCCTAGATGCCAATCCAGTAAGACTTAATAGATTAAGACCAATCTCTAATTGCACTCAGAAGCCAATGAAAAGTGGATGATAGTCCTATAGCTGGCATGAGTTATTCAAAGCAATAAGAACCAGCCAGTGTGTCTCTACCTTTTACATTAATTGTAGTATTTGAGTGATCTTCTACTGCCTTGTAAACAGATTACAGTAATCCAAACAAGAATTTGTGAAGGCATAAATTATTGCGAGGTGCTTCTGTACCAGATATGGCCACAACTGAGGCAGCAGCGGGAGGCAAAGGACCCTTCGCCATAGTCTCAATTTGCCCATCCAGCAGAAGTTGCATGTCCAGGAAGAACTTTGCATTCCAGACCTACTTCTGTGCCATCTGGTCAAGAGATAACATTAGAGATCATGAAGCATTTTAGTGCACAAGCTATAGCTGCACCTTGCTTGCTTTGGCCTGTTTCATCCTACATTTTTAGCCTCAACATTTTAGCCTCAACATTTAGCCTCAACATTTTTTGGACACTGGGATGAGACATTGACAACGTCCTGCATAGGTTGGGTAGCAATTTAGAATTGAATGATATCATACTGCTGATACCATGAAACAACACATGTTCTCCATTACCACTACTACAACTACCACCTGCCCTATCAAAGCCATGAACTCCTGAACTCTCCCTGATTGAGCTCCTAACATCAAAAAGCAAATGGATTCTGGCACCAATCGAGAAATCAGATTCAGAAGTTCAGGTAGAGACCCAGGAGTGCAACCAATCACCAGAAAGATCCCTACATTGTTCATATTGCCCAGTTCAATATAAAAGTATTTACACCCTATATAAAGACTTTGTTGTCTGGATCAAAGTGACTAACTTGCAGTAGTTTAATTTCTAAATGTCACTTATGCACAATAAGGAAATATCTCCAGCCATTGGCAGTTACTTATATGCTTATATTGTATATGATGTCAGTCATACCCTTTAAAGTACTTTACTACCGTATACACACTTTTTCCTCCCCTAAAAGAGGCTGAAGGGACACGATGGCTCAGGGGCTAGGACGTTGAGCTTGTCGATCGAAAGGTCGGCAGCTCAGCGGTTCAAATCCCTAGTGCTGCCATGTAACGGGGTGAGCTCCTGTTACTTGTCCCAACCTAGCAGTTTCGAAAGCACATAAAAATGCAAGTAGAAAAAATAGGGACCACCTCTGGTGGGAAGGTAACAGCGTTCCGTGCGCCATTGGCATTGAGTCATGCCGGCCACATGATCACGGAGACATCTTCGGACAGCGCTGGCTCTTCGGCTTTGAAACGGAGATGAGCACCGCCCCCTAGAGTCGGCAACAACTAGCATGTATGTGCGAGGGGAACCTTTCTTTACCTTTACCTTTAAAAGAGGCTGAAAAATGTGGGTGCATCTTATACTCTGAAAGTAGCTTTTTCAAAGCTTTTTTTCAGCCTTTTATCCCCAAGCAGGGGATAAAAGCAGCAAATTAATGTGCTGAAGATGGCCAGATGAATAACTGGTAGGTAGATTCCACACACATTTTCCTCCCCAAAAACTAAGCTGCATCTTATACTCCAGTGCATCTTATACTCCAAAAAATACGGTAAATTAATTTTAATTATTATTTGTACTGTATTGTATTTTATCTGGCTGTTAACTGCCCTGAGTCCTTCGGGAGAAGGGCGGTATAAAAATTAAAATATTATTATTATTATTATTATTATTATTATTATTATTATTATTATTATTATTATTATTATCATCATCATCATCATCATCATCATCATCATCATCATCATCATCAAAAATCCAAAGTACAGCAGCACAAAATGATTATCTTAGCTGACCTAGCTGTCACAGAAAATGAATGGCTGACTTGATTTGGTCTTAAGAATCCTTGACGAATTCACTTTAACTGAGTTCATCTAGATCTAAGAATGTTGGCTTGTTATTAGCTGGGCCAACCTGAATTGTGAGAAGAAAAAGGAAGGTAGAAGGAGACCTATTGTACATATGGACTTGATAAGTGAAAGGAAAGGAGGGAGGTAATTCAGCAGAACAGACAACCAGAGCCAGGAATCTGAAAAGAAATAGGAAAAAAAAAAAGGGGGGGGGTTGGGTGGATAGGAAAAGTAAGTAATTTCATATCATGTGACAGGTACTTCTTGTCATTCAAGCAAAATCAATTTGAAATAGCCAAAATATTAATTGTTTCTGTTCAGACAAAGGTATCCCTATGTTTAACCTTTAACTATAATCAGTGGAATATAAAAATACCTAATCTAGGCTAGGCAAATTCCAAAGAAATGTATGATGTGTAAAATACTGCTTTTTGACCATAATTTACTTTAGCAGATATTCTAGTTAACACTGCTGTCATCTTGGTCACTTGTTGTGTAGATATTGAGGGGGGGAGAGAGAGAGTGTAGGTGAAAGAGAATTGTGTGGCATAAACTGTTATCACCTTCAACCTTCTGTTCATAGAAAATATGCAGTTAAGACAATAGTGACTATGTAGCTTCCTGCCCAAACTTGGTTCAGTTTTATAGAAGCCAATAAATGTGTTGAATTGGATAGTTATAACCTTAAGTGAACACTAACACTGAGTCTTCTGCTTTGAATGAATAATGAGGACAAATAATTTCACACTGATTGTGTTTTATTCTCCTTCCCTTTGTTCTTTTACAGTTAGAAGCCTGTAAGAAAAATAAACTCTTCCAGGTGTTATCCATTTTATAACAAGTTGGAAAATAATTATAGAACGCTGCATAAATTTAGCACTTTTATAATCACAAACATGTTAGTTTAACCTGCACATTACCTTTAGGTAAACATTATTTAAAACAAAATGATTGAATTTCTAATATACCATATGGTGATTAAATTTACATATTAATTTATTTAAAGCATTTGTATATTCTTTCCATCACAAATATTTTCCACAAAGGGATTTGCAATGCAAATTAAAAGTACCTACTCTCACATACTTATTTCTACTGAAACTAATTGTGCAAAATGTTTTGATTTTTCTAACATTCAGATAATTTAAAGTAGATCTTACACAGAACCTGCAATATGAATAACTTAATTTGCAGACTTTCCTATTAAATTCTAACAAATTGCCTTACACTAATGGGAAGGAAAGAAGAGAAAATGTACGTGGCTATATCAGCAAGAACAAGAGATTTTGATTTATTTTAACTATTGTAAAAATACAAGGAGAAGTAAGCATTGTAAAAACTACATTGGATGGATTAGCAACTCAGCATCTTACTTTTAAACAATTATTGGTAAGATTATTTTGAAGACAAATAATTAAAGCCAAGTGGAAAAGTCTGTAGGTGTGATTAATTATGTGTGATCTAGTTCAGGGGTCTCCAACCTTGGCAACTTTAAGCCTGGTGGACTTCAACTCCCAGAATCCCCAGCCAGCAGCACAGTTCTGAAATTGAAGTCCACCAGGCTTAAAGTTGCCAAGGTTGGAGACCCCTGATCTAGTTGGTGCTGACTCTTAGCACAGACTTTCTCTAGCCTGCTTCAGGTCCCCAAAGGGTGCACAGTGAATGGTGCATCCTTCACCATTGTAACTGAATCCATTCAGTTTGGTGTTGATCATCCTTTTCTTTTCTTTTTTCTGGAAACCTTTCTCAACCAGTGGACTTTTCAAGAGAACAAGGCCTTCACAAATGTATGCAAAATATTATTTCTGCCTCCAGTGAGAACTCTAGGTTGATTTATTCTAGGATCCATTTGCTTGTTTTCTTTGCCATCCTCAAGAATCTTCTCCAGTACCAAAATTCAAACATGTCAGTACTCTTTCTATTTTTCTCCTTCAAGGTCCAACTTTCACTTCCATAGGAAAAACTGTTTTCTGCATGATTCTGATTTATGCAGCCACAGACATACAGAATAGAATAGAATAGAATAGAATAGAATAGAATAGAATAGAATTTTTTATTGGCCAAGTGTGATTGGACACACAAGGAATTTGTCTTGGTGCATATGCTCTCAGTGTACATAAAAGAAAAGATACGTTCATCAAGGTACAACATTTACAACACAAATGATGGTCAATATATCAATATAAATCATAAGGATTGCCAGCAACAAAGTTACAGTCATACAGTCATAAGTGGAAGGAGATGGGTGATGGGAACGATGAGAAGATTAATAGTAGTGCAGATTTAGTAAATAGTTTGACAGTGTTGAGGGAATTATTTGCTTAGCAGAGTGATGGCCTTCGGGAAAAAACTGTTCTTGTGTCTAGTTGTTCTGGTGTGCAGTGCTCTATAGCGTCGTTTTGAGGGTAGGAGTTGAAACAGTTTATGTCCTGCATGTGAGGGATCTGTAAATATTTTCACGGCCCTCTTCTTGATTCGTGCAGTATACAGGTCCTCAATGGAAGGACCTGTATATTCATGGCATCTGAATATCTTTTTCAAGGTCTTTATGGCTAGTCTACCAAGTTCTGGTCTATCGCATATTTCTTGATTTGCTTGGTTTCTTTATCATTAATAGTCCCCCAAAAACAGACTCTATCAACCACTTCAGTGTCTTTGTTATCAATTCTGAGATTGGTTTATGTATATATTGTCACTTATGTAGTCTTTTTTATATCTATATGTAATTTTAAATCCGTTTTTTTCAATTTCATTACTACAGCTTGCTGATCATTTACAATTTTAGCTATCAGAGTACTATTACCTGTATCAATATAGCACAGATTATTGCTATTTCTTCATCCAGGTTTAAAACCACATTAATCTTTTTCCAGTGCAGTCTCCCTCAATCTATCTACATACTACTAAAACTCTCGTGTCTGAAACCTTTGACTGAGTGAAACAATACATCAGAAGGCAAAACTTTATCATCAACAAATGTACCTTAAATGGACTGACTGGGATCCTGGGATCCATTATTCCCAAGGAAATGAAATGTGGGGAAGTTCTAGCTACTTCAGTGTCACCAGATCATGTTATCTTCATTTTGCCTCATTCTGTTACAGTTTCCCTTACCCAAAGGAAGGGAAGGGAATTTATGACATCCCCTGTCAGTTTATCACAAGCCAGCAGGAAATCAGAAGTGGTTGCTGCACAGATTGATGTTTTGCCAATCCTTGGCCATTCTGTTTCTCTGTTTAGGTAAGAGTAAATAGAGAATATATTCTAAAGTATCTTGGATGTTGACGCCCCTTACGAGGAGGAGGAGGAGGAGGAGGAGGAAAAAGAACTGGAGAAAATCACAAAATACAAAGACCTCCAGATAGAAATAGAACAACTGTGGCAAAAGAAAGTACAGATAGTACCAATAGTAAGAGGCACCCAAGGTGCATTCCTAAAACAAATGGAACACCACTTGAACGCCATCAACATTGACAAAATCACCACCAGTCAATTGGAAAAAGCACCTTTAGTAAGAACAGATTAAATCCTGTGATGATGCTTTTAATACCCACAGACACCATCAATCTATCCCAGTAAACATCCGGCTGACTATGGACAAACCATAATAATATTTCTATTTCTAATTTACAACCAAAAGACCCCAAATTACTGTATAGAATTTCAGTAGACTCTGCCCATTTCTGCTTGATCTTTGAATCAAATCTTTTGTCCGTTGGCATCTGTTAGCATGCTAATTCAAGACTGAAACTTCCTCCTGAGTTCAGAAATCTTTCCAGCAAAATAAAACAATATTTTAAGTATGGTTTATGCATGGAAGATCCAGAGTTTTTTCACATATTGATATATTCCAAATCTTTGGTATGTCATTCAACATTATCCAGACATGTCCAATATTTATGCCCTGTTCAATCTTATCTTTCTAATAAATGGAATTTGTCAGCCATCCTTATCCTTTTAGCATCTAAGATAAGTGAAGTGCATCTAAAATTAAAATATGAATTTTTAACATTATTTCAATGGCTAAGTATCTAATTGGTTAAAATAAAGTATTCCAACACTTCATTCCACATGTTTTATAAATTAGCAAGTTGTACAAGCTTAAATTTAGCTTTAGGAATATCTGTGGAAGTAGATTTGAAAAATCATTACCGTGATTGTCATGACAAATGCAGAATATGTGCTTGTACTATTCCGTAGATTTTAGGAATCTGCAATAATGGGATTAGGTCTTTGAGCTAAATAAAAACAGAAACCCATAAAATAAGCAGCTTCAGTGTCAAGCTTATCCTTTAGCTGCAGGAATAAAAGCTCACATATAATTTTAGGCTGACTTTCCTTAATGTTGCAGGGAATGTTTAAGAAATGTAAATTACTTATATGAATAATTATATAGGTGGGTCATCTCAACATTTTTGTTTACTTTCAAACTTATGTCACATAAGTTACAAATTGTGTATTAGTGTTTTCCCGATGAAAAATTGTTCTTTTGAGTGAATGAATTACCAGACTTTTCAGCACTGCCATTTTTTCTATAGCCACTCATCTCAGTCTCATCTGTTCATTCATGTCATGGAATGAAATGTATTCCCCAGCTCTCATTAAGTCAGAATGTTGCACAATTTCTCCTGAAACCTATCTCTATATCTTATCACAATTTACTGGAGCCATAACATGCAGTTACCACCCACTTATAGGTATCTGCTATCAGGCACATGCAGAACAGTCTCTAAATCAAAGCTTTTGCCATATAATTTAGTCCTTTCATTCATAATTAAATGTATACATCCAGGACTCTAATTCATTAGCTCCTAACCCATAAGATCAGCATGTTCATTAAGATCTATTCGGTCTTCCTTTCTCTTAGTTTTACAGGCACACAATTTAAATATCTTTCCTATTCATTTCATTTCATTTCATTAATTCACACTGTTTATCATTGGCTTCCCTTACATTCCAAATTATTATCTTCCCTCAAATAAACAAATGGATTGGCCCTAGCAATTATACTTCCACCATCCCTCATACTCTACTAAAGTTTTAATATCATGTTTGTTAGTAAGATAGAGCAGGGGTCTCCAGCCTTATCAACTTTAAGACTTGTGGCCTTAAAGCTGATAAGGTTGGAGACCCCTGAGATAGAGGACAAGGAAACCAGGTTCTCAGTTTAGTCATACCAATGACACATGTAGTGTTTCTCTGCTAATAGTAAGTTCAATACCAGTCATTTAAGGCACATTTTGAACAGTATGCCATACGTGCAAGCAAAGACTAGTTTACACCATCATAATCCTCTTACTATACTTTGCAAGCTAGGATCTCTAATTTAGGGTCTTCTTGAAAACAAGCCAACATTACATCCCCTCAAATCAAAGGACATGTGGTGAATTGGTACTTTAAAGATGCAGATTGATCTGGAAACTCCTCTTACACACATGATTTTGTTCTAATCATATGTCATTTTAATAATTTCAAGCAGCAGATGAGGTACTTTCCAGTTATAAATTAAATAGACTTAGAATCCCATATGTGTTCCAGGAAATCAGTGCCATTTGAAATAAAGGCTAATAATTCCACCGTAGAAAAGGTCCACTGTATCACATATTCAAATGTCATAGTTGTGGAATTCCCGGATAGGCTTATTTATAGCTGAGAATATTTTTGTATAGATGATCATAATGGTTCTGGTTCTGTTTAAGAGCATGCCAGCTTTCCATATTTTATTGAAAATTTAAAGGATTATTTAATAAATGAAGCTGCGGTCAGGGAGAATGACATGGATTCTTTTGGGCTTCAAGACAGAGCCTGTTGACATCACACTGCCTAATTTTATTTAATTGCTTTTTTGCCCTGAAAGTAGGTATGCATCACTGTGAAAAGAACTTAAAAGATATATTAAAATTAAGAATCTTCACCTATTACATATTTTCTAAAGAAAATGTGTTTTGTTTTTGAGACTGGTAACACACTGAGCATATTTAGCATATCTAATCAACTTGTACATACTTTCCTTAAATCTTTTGCAGCTTTTGACAGATGTTATGTTTATCTAAGTGTCTTCTACTAAAAGAGGCATATTGCCTGTCAAGGAGACAGATATTGGAGTTAGAAATGCTGTCTCTGTGTATGTAGTAAATGTAGCTGAATTGACTGTTGATTTTTAAATTGCCATTGTTTCAGTTAGGCTCTTTACCCCTTTTCTGGTTGAGGTTTTTATGTTACTGTTTCTTGAGCAGGTAAAAGTCTGCTTGTGACTGAGGAATATCAGAAGCTAACAGCAGTCATCCGTTTCCTTTCAAAATAGAAATACGTGCCTATAACTACTAAAATAATGCAAGGTCTATAAATATCTGTTATTCAAATAATGGTTAGTTCTGCAGTGAGTAGGTGAGAAAGTCACTGGAATCATTTAGGGCAAATTGAAATAATGATTTAACTGTCTGTTATACCATCCATATGGAAGTCTGGTCCCAAAGGAAGAATTGTTGTTAAAGCTTGGAACAATTAAATATGTACTTTACTGTTAGATAAGAAGTAGCTTATCATTCCCAGTGTGAATGTCTAAAATGGTTCTTTTGGAAAGACACCAACTAAATTCACCAAACGGGGAAGCAAATGACTATATACATAATATTGCATGCAACCTAAATAATAATACTGTCGCTTCTTGAGATGGCAGCTATAGAAATCAAAAAATAAAACAAAAAAATTAAAAAACATTTTGGCATGCTTACACCCAGTGAAATTAAAGAAGTATGGTGTTTTTCCGTTTATGTTTATGGATTAAATAAGCATGAGATGCTATACAGTATTTATGAAATAGTTAAAGGACGTAGGAATTTTTCAACATCTGCACAAAATCTACTTTTGTGGCTAGATACAGCAATTCCTTGAAAAAACAATTTTCTATGGCCTGAATTATTGACATTTAGCATCAGTCGACATCTGATAAGGAACTGTATAGTTAGGCACTAAAGGCATGGTTTCTTTGAAAAATATCATGGAAGCTGGATAGCAATCCAGCTGGCCTACTAGCCTAGATAGAGCAGAGTAGGGCTTCTCTTTAATTCTTGTGAGGTAACGTGACCATTCAGTCTGTTCTCTCCATGGTTTAAAATTGGGTTTTACTCCTGGAAGATTTGTAGACAGTAGCTCAGATCTGGGCAAGGCCCCAAGGATGCATCCAAATGCATCCAAATCTCTTTGACTTTCAGGCCTCAGAGCCCTTTTGCCCATGTTAAAAATATGCACTTTGCTCACATAAGAACAAAGCCAAAAAACTCCAGCCTGAAGATGATGAGTGAGATCTCATTGAAATGTTGCCTAAATACTTTCAATCTTACACTGGAAAAGGCCCGAACATACCAAAACCTGCATATAAGAAGAGAAGAGAAAAGAAGAGAATTTATTGGCTAAGTGTGATTGGACACACAAGGAATTTGTTTTGATGCATATGCTCTCAGTGTACATAAAAGAAAAAGAAAAAAATACCTTCATCGAAGTACAACATTTACAACACAAATGATGGTCATAGGGTACAATTTAACCCTTAATGATAGCAACAAAAAGTTGCAGTCATACAGTCATAAGTGGGAGGAGATGGGTGATGGAAACGATTAGAAGATTAATAGTAGTGTAGATTTAGTAAATAGTTTGACAGTGTTGAGGGAATTATTTGTTTAGCAGAGTGATGGCCTTCGGGAAAGAACTGTTCTTGTGTCTAGTTGTTCTTGTGTGCAGTGCTCTATAGCATCGTTTTGAGGGTAGGAGTTGAAACAGTTTATGTCCAGGATGTGAGGGATCAGTAAATATTTTCACGGCCCTCTTCTTGATTTGTGCAGTATACAGGTCTTCAATGGAAGGCAGGTTGGTAGCAATTATTTTTTC
The DNA here is from genome assembly GCF_028640845.1 of Ahaetulla prasina. Taxonomy (NCBI): domain Eukaryota; kingdom Metazoa; phylum Chordata; class Lepidosauria; order Squamata; family Colubridae; genus Ahaetulla; species Ahaetulla prasina. The sequence continues at coordinate 146,212,383 of NC_080539.1, read as the reverse complement.
TGCAGTTCTAATTATCCTCTGAAGTCCTTGTCTTTCTTGTTATATCTACTTGGCCATCAGCTGACTGCTGCTTTTTCACTTTCCTATGGATATCCTTGCTTTTTCAAAAATGGGAGGAGAGGGAAGTATGCCCTGTTGTTTCCAAAATTTTGAACTTGTGAGACCAGAATTTAGATTTCCTTGTGGAGTTTAATCTTTTTACAGACTGCTTTTATCCAGATTTAAGCTTTTTTTTTCTAATTTGGGACTGCAAAAGTAGATTGTCGGAATTAATAAAGGAAGAACTTGTAGCTATTATTTGTTGAATATTGTAATTTGTATGTTTGGATATGGAAGTTTTGTTTAAAAATGAAATATGCGTTATTATGTTAGATGTTGTAGTTCAGCCCTTAGATCATAAGACAGAAAGATAATTTTTCCAATAACTACAGATAAAAGAGAAAGAGACTTACATACATAAGGATCCAAGCTATATACTCTTTGGGTCATATTGTAAGTCTAATATTATTTATGAAAAATATGATGCCCATGAAACATGACACTATAAGATATTGAGTTCCACATAATATATTATATGCTATGTGAAGGTTTTTTTAAAAAAGTATATACCTATATAATTATTCTTCATTTCTGTTTAGTCATCCTCAGAATAACAAGATTATATTAACTGGAATGAGAACTATTTGTGACCAAATTTAATAAAGGACTGGATTCTGCAATTGTTTTGGAGGAAAAACTCTTTTGAGGCCTATGCTTCTGGGCTGTCATCCAATCTACTTGTCCTTGGATAATGCAATATCTGGTCAGAATCATTTAAATAACTTTCAAAAGAGACTATTAATGGGCACAAACCACCAGGAGCAACCACTACAAGGTTTCTGGAAATGGAAGTGAAGTACAATTGGACAATTAAATTCCTTCCATTGGAATCTGTGGGGGAAGTGTTCCAGCTGGTCAATTCATGTAAATCGAAGAATTTAACATGCAGCAAAGTCCATGTACTACTCAGCATGCATAAATTCTTGGTGTGAAGTATTCATGTGTTCCTACATTAGATAATAGTTTAATTAATTATTTAGTAAAAATAATAATTATTTAGTAATAATTATTTAGTATAAATAAAAAATAAATAGCAAAATGACATGTGAAAAAAATGCTTGTACTAGAAATCATTCTTCTAACAGCCAACTCATGTGGTGACTGCTGACTGGACAGGTCTCCTGGGAAACAAAAGACAGATACCAGAATGACTTCGAAAACAATCCAAGATAAACAAAAACTTTGGGGTACCTGCCCTCTCAAATCAAATAACTTCTAGTAAAGACTGAGCATTCTAACAAGCCACAGAATTTAAAAAGTGAAAAATTATACCAGTATTCTAGGTACAGGAATTCAAGAAAAGAGAAAAGCTATGTTTTAGAACCTTACCAAGAAAGCTTTGGTGTAGTGGGTAAGGCAGCAGTCTAGAAACCAGGAGACTATAAGTTCTAGGCCCATCTTAGGCACAAAGCCAGCTGAGTGATTTTTGAGCCAGCCATTCTCTCTTAGCCTTAGGAATAAAGAAGCAATGGAAAACCACTTCTCAAATTTTGCCAAGAAAACTGTAGGAACTAGCCAAGGAAATCTCCAGGAGTCAACAATGGCTGAAAGGTGCACATACACAAACATAGACACACACACACACACACACACACACACACACACACACACACACAAACATACACCCACAAGAAAGAGAGAGAGAGAGAGAGAAATTGTAGTAGACTGATTTTTTTTAATAGCACAATTTTTATAAACTTCAGGGAAGATCCCTCCACCCCCCGTTAAATATGTTTAGGATTAAATGAGGTTTTTTTCTGTGTTTTATATTATAAGTAAACAGCAATCAGTAACACCGAAGTGATGATCTTGCCTTCCCATTAGTAAAATTGGTATGAACATAGATATTCTATCTCATTTGGAACCAACGGAACTTTTTAGCTCATTCCAATGATTTGGGTTGTGTTGTGTCTGTTTTTTAAAGATAAACTTCATCCATGTTATCTTCACTGTTTGTCATGTCAGTCTTGTTCATGAGCACCATGCTATTAAAAACTATTACTTATCCTGTACTAGGCTGTCGGTTGCTTTTACAGTGGAACAGCAGGTTGTTTTACAGATAAATTTCGATGTTCCTATTTGTGAATGCCTTGACTATAGCTTATTTAATTTTCATCCTCTTAAAACTGTATTTTTTGCCTTTTAGAATTTCTTTCTCTGAGCAGAAACAGTGCTACTTAACAATTTGTGAGCTTGTAGTGGTCAGTACAGAATTCACCTCAACCCAGAATTCATTTTGTCAGCGTTGGGCTCGTTTTCATACTCTGCTTGCTGTGGCACAATGGCCTTTTACTAATCAGAAGTTCCATAGATCTATCAGCTAAGATTTCTTTTTTTTTTTTAATTGAAAGAGTTTTAAAAAACAAAAACATTTCCCCCCTTTTTCCCCCCCTCCCAAAACCCCTTCCCCTCCTCCCCCTGGCTTCCCAGGTCAATCACAAGGTATTATTATACATAAACCAAACATAGAATAAAATTTTCCCTTCCAATCCAAATAACCACATCCAAAGCTTTTCATCTCCCAACCCCCTCCCCATTACATAAAATAACTTTCTAATTATTCAAAGGCAATCTGATATTTCTTAATCTGATATCTGTTTTGTAGATAATCAATCCATTTTTTCCATTCAATCAGCTAAGATTTCTTATGTGTCTATATGTGTGTCTGTGTGCACATGTGCTCGGGGCAGATCATGAGATGGAGAAAATGTCTCTCTCTCACTTCCCTCCCCTTCTCTCTCCCTCTCCCTCTCCCTCTCTCCCTCTCCCTCTCTCTCTCTCTCTCTCTCTTACATACATGTGGAATTGTGGGAGGGAGAGGAAAGAGACCGTTTGTCTAACCAACAGTAATTCATAGAGGAGCTTGTCTTCACTGGGGAGAAAGAGAAAGCTACAAAGTATTACAACATTAAGAGTGTTATAATTTAGGCTTCTCTGTTTGCCTTTTAAATTTTCTCTTCCAATCATTCAGAGGGGAGACGAACAGTCTTATGAAATGATTTCATAGATCCTGCCACTGAGAGGTCATTCAGATTAATCAAGAGATTGACAAACCTATCAGAAGAAGCACACAGTAAAATGTAGAGTCCCTAAATCAATAATACAAATTAGAGATTGAATTCCTACCCACCCGTGTGCTCAGAAAAACAATAGTGGTGATCTTTCCAGTAGGCGGCATGAATGGGAAGGGAAGCCCATCGTGGAACTCATCAATTGCTCATTAAATTGCAGAGTAGTTTTGCAGGTTAAGGTTATAACACTGCCTAGTCTCATTCTTGAAAGTGTGGCAAATGTTGGCTATAGGGCAGTGCAGTTCCTCTCATCTTAGGAACTGGACAAAAGCACATGGAAACTAATCAAGGAGAAATCTAACCTAGAACTAAGAAGAAATTTCCTGACAGTTACAACAATTAATCAGTGGAACGACTTGCCTCAGAAGTTGTGGGTGCTCCAATACTGAAGGTTTTTAAGAAGAGTTTGGACAACCAAATACATGTTATAATACTTGCTTCTTGAGCAGGGGCTTGGACTACAAGACTCCCAAGGCCCCTCCCCACTTTGTTATTCCAGAAGGTTAAGCAATAGCACGCATAAACCTTTTTCACTCCTGTGAATTAAAACATCCCTAAAGTTGTCCTGCATGGAGGCCAGTTTGTGCATACTGTACACAAAAAGGCTAACTCAGTATCCCATGATTAAATCAGCAATGGTCTAATTTGATCTGTTAACCACACACAACCATTTAAACCAACCCTTAATCGTTCCATTATTTGGATTGTCACATTCTGTATTTATTTTTATACATTTTCTGCTTGTTCTTGTATTTCTTTCACTCCATAGCATGTTTTATATATTATAAACCTAACTAGATCTGATCCCATTCTTAGCATAAGAAGGTTTTTCAAATAAGGCATCTGAAACTTTCCTAGGAATAACATTCTGTAACTGTTATTAGCATTCATAACAGGACAGAACTGCTGATATATGCAGCATCAGAAATCAAGTTAATTGAAATATCACAGCTTTTATGAATGGGGCTTGTCCATTCATAAAACTGCTGTTATTCAAGTAACAATTCTCAGCATTTCACACAAAAGCTGTACAATTTTCAGTTACTATGTTCTTGTGAAAACAAACAAGACATGAAGCTGTATCCAGCAAATTGGCAATTAGATCAAAAAGTCATATTAAAACTTGAACATCTTCAGCACCCCCACCTGAGTTTTCAAAAGATTTTGTAAAATAATTCTGAAGGAAAGACATTTTCTCTTTCTTGTATTTGGAAATAACACATCTTTAAAACATTTGGGAATGCCACTATTAGGACAAACAATCAAACACGGGTTTCCTCATCTGATAATACCCAGATTTATTGGAATCATAAGCTCCAAATTCTCTAGACAACAGAGCTTGTCATTTCCATGCTGCCTGGGATCATCTAGAGGGGTCAGGTTGGAGGCTGAAGACTACAGAACAGAATTATTTTTATATAATTGTTAGATATACTAAGATGAAATTATTTGCTACAGAGAACATCAAAACAATTTTGCTTCTGACATCCAATACTTCAGCTTTTCCTTAACATTTTTGTATTAGTTCAGACATAATTATAAACTGTCGCTTTGGCTTGCACATTCTCCCTTAGCTTCAGTCAGTGGGGGACATTAGAAGCACTTACATCTAATTTTATATCAAATAAGTACTGGGAAACATTTGTCTGTTTCCAGAATCTGGTGAATTAGGTGGCATTTTTTTAATAAAAAATAATAATAGTAGAATTTAACTTTGGAATTAAGTAAACCTGAAATGTTGGTTTGATGTTGGCAAATTTACAAAATCCATAATTTAAAAAATGAATTCTGAGTAACCTCTGGTTTACATACAATATATTTTTTTATTCCCTTCACCTCCACATATCAGAGGAAACGAGAATGTGTATAGCCTAAATATTCAACTATAGTTTAATGTTATATCTGAACCAGACAATCATGAGGAAAAAAAACATGCAGTTTCTTTGGCAGCACGGAAGCTTCCGGTCTACTATGGCTTCCAAAGCCAAGGGATGGTTTTGGGGAGTTTTGATTTACTGAGGGAAAACCCGGACCTCTCAGATTCAGGTTTTCCCAGATGTGCCAGTTTACCTATCCTAGTAAAAGAACTTTGAAAGATGCTCACTTCGGAGTTTTTACTTGGAGTGGGGTTTTTTTTCTGGAACGCTGACATTCTTTTTTTTTTTTTAGTGTTGAAATATAAATTAATGAAATGTTTAGATGTAGTGTGTTAAAAATTGTTAGTCACTATCCAAAGCGCCAAGCATTAAGTATTATTATTACTTTCACAGATTTTGTTGTATTCTATGGAATCCAATTTTTCATGTAAAAATGGAGTTTGGGGGCCTCCTGTTTGAAAAGGTAACATTTCTTCTGTAGTCAAATGTATCGTAGCATTAAGTGCAGTTAGCTTTGTAGACTAATGCCTAGTAAGTTTGTCAGCTGTAGGCAGCATTTTGTACTTTTTTGTGTGTGCCAACTTCCTGTAGACTACAGTGCAAATTGCATCTTTCAAATTCATAATCATCGCATGTTGATTGTTGGATTTCAAAACAGAACATAAAATATGGAGATTGTGAATCTTCATTTAATTCCTGAATCTGATAGGCCATGTAGGAGTTCAAAAAAAAAAACCCTCCACCTTCATTCAAATTTCTTGTTTTTCTGAAGTATTCACACTTACGGTTTGAAATAGGAAGGTCACCTAGCCAAAGCAAGGATTATGTATGATCTTTCCTACCAATATTACTAAACTCGGGAAAATTGGGAACTGTAAAAGCATGTGTCTCTTCTACTGTGTACTTTCTCAGATTGTCAGTGAGATGGATGATATATAAATTTAATAAATTTAACAAATATGAAACTACCAAACATATAACACTTAGGGACTAAATAACCTGCACCAGGTGCACTGTCTTTTGAAATATCTTGGCTACCATAGATAATTGGGAAGAAGTTGTTTAAAATCTCTGGGAACATTGACATGCAGATTAATATTTTGGTATGGAACGACCATTTTGCTGTAGACATTAAGGAACTAGGCTAAAAAAAACCAGCTGGGTGACCTTGGGCCAGTTACTTTCTCTCAGTGCTAGGAAGGAGTCATTGGCAAACCACTTCTGAAAATTTTTGCCAAGAAAACTGCAAGGACTTGGCCAGGCAGGCTCTGAAAATCTGATACGATTGAATGGAAGAAAACAAAAATAGAAGGGATGACCAGGCAGGTTTTTTATGCGGTAGATTGCTGGCATTGAAACTTGGTAAAAAATGTTTTAGGTGCAAATGAGAGTTGCTTGTTAAAGAACACGTCTCTATAAATAAAATGTATGGTATACCAGTAAAAGCTTGCCCTTGCTGTCATTTGAGGATATGTATTTACATTGGCAGAAATATGTAATTTCCATCATAATTCCACCTCTCACAAAAAGGAGAGATTTTTTTAAAAGGCATTTTATCCATAGCATGGCTACTTTTAGGCCTTAGTGTCATTCTCCATCTGAGAGCAGCCTATATAAAGATGTAGATGAGTTAAATTACAGAATAAAATGTGTATTATGGACATAAGGCTTGCACAGCACATATTGCAACGAGAAAACTATCACCTTGCTTTCTTAATGTGAAAGTCAAGGGGGAGGGGGAAAGTTTGAGCCAGTTGATGGTAAGGAAGGTCCCTGCACAGGGTCCTTGTGGCTGTGAGCTTGGCTTCATTATTTGGTTGGAGGGGGTGTGAGGAGTTAGTCTGGTAAAGGCCTACAGGCATGATGGCGAACTTATGGCACGCATGCCAGAGGTGGCACACAGAGCCCTTTCTGTGGGCATGCGCACAGTCGCCAGCTGCTCTTCTGATTTCCGGCGCGGCCAGTTCATCTTCACAGGTGCTGGAGCACTGGAAAATGGCCTGAAAATGGCCAAAAACAAGGCCATTTTGGGGACTGTTTCCAGGCCTTTGGGGGCCATTTCCAGGTCGTTTTCTGGGCCATTTTTAGGCCTGAAAACAACCCTGAAAATGGCCCTGAAAACAGCCCCAAAAATGGCCAAAAAACAGGCATGCAAGCGCCGTCCAGCTTGTCTTCGGGTTTCCAGTGCCAGCGTGCATCCGCTTGCTGGATACCCAAAGATCAGCTGGATGGCACGCACATGTGCACCGTCCAGCTGGTCTTCGGGTTTCCAACATTCCAGCATGCACACATGCATGCACGTTCCGGTTTGGGCACTCGGTGCCGAAAAGGTTTGCCATCACTGGCTACAGAGATCTGGATAACTGGTAAAAGCTGAGGGTTGGTGGGTATAAATAGGGAAACATTCATTCATTCAAGTGTTGGATTGGATTCCATTTCGAGACTGCCCCCAAATTAAAACCGTGTAAAGGATTATGGGGAAATTTCTGTAATAATTCCCTTGCTACTTTTATTTACAGCAGTGAACTCATAATTGAAGAACTATTCTATTGTTATTCATCAGTTGAAATACTAGATATGTATGATTTGCCAGGTTAGGTTGACATCCAATACATTTGTAATCAAGATTACAGTTATTCTGAAAATATTTAGCATATGGGTATATTAAATAAGAATACTTTATTCAGTCCCTGTGGTTTATGTGCTGTGAATGTTCTCCATCCAGTGAGATAGAGTGATTTTAACATTCAGTTTCTAATTGCACACTTGTTTTGAACAGCCTCAGAATTTCCAGCTGGTTTTATGTGATTTCAGTTAGCCAGAAACATCACTATCAATGTTAACATTCTAATTTGGATTCTTCTACCTTTTTAAAGGGGGCATGATGGCTCAGTGGTTAAGAGGCTGAGTTTGTCAGCTAGAAAGCTGACAGCCCACGTTCAAGACCCGAGCGTTGTGGGATGGGGCAAGCTCCCGTTTTTGCCCCAGCTCCTGCCCACCTAACAGTTTGAAAACATGAAAATGTGGGTAAATAAAAAAAAGTTACACTACAACAGGAAGGTAACAGAGTTCTGTATTTGTCTATATGCTCTGCACTGAGGTGTGATGTCATGCTGGCTACATGATCCCAGAAACATGTTTGGACAGTACTGGCTCCTCAGCTAAGTAACAGAGATGAACATTGCCCCCTAGAGTTGGACATGACTGATAACTATTTTTTTTTTAATTGTAGGTAGCCCTCAACTTACAACAGTTCATTTAGTGACCGCTCGAAGTTACAACATCACTGAAAAAAGTAGCATGATCATTTTTCACACTTAAAATAGCAATAGCAATAGCAATAAGACTTATATACCGCTTACAGTGCTTTACAGCCCTCTCTAAGTGGTTTACAGAGCCCGCATATTGCCCCCAACAATCTGGATCCTCATTTTACCCACCATTGGAAGGATAGAAGGCTGAGTCAACCTTGAGCCTGGTGAGATTTGAACTGCCAAATTGCAGGCAGATGGCAGTCAGCAGAAGTAACCTTCAGTACTGCACTATAACCACTGCGCCACTGAGGCTTACAATCATTACAGCATCCCCATGGCCATGTAATCAAAATTCAGATGCTTGGCAACTTACTCATATTTATCACCATTGCAGTGTCCTGGGGTCATATGATCACCTTTTGTAACTTTCTGACAAGCAAAGTCAATGAGGAATCCAGATTCACTTAAACAACCATGTTACTAGTGTAACAAATGCAGTGATCCACTTAACAACTGTGGCAAAAAAGGTCAAAAAATGGAGCAAAACTCACTTAACAAATATCTCACTTAGCCATGGAAATTTTGGGCTCAGTTGTGGCTGTAAGTCGAGGACTACTTGTATTGCTCAGTCCTTGGTTGAACTCTTATCTGAGTGTTTAGTTATCCATAGTAATTGAAATCATCTCAGGTACAACTTCTTTCTCGCTGTTCTTTCACCCATGTTAAGAAACAGACCTGAAAGCAACTGAAAATCAAGCCATGTGAAATATCGACTGCTAGAGATTTTTGGAGTCATGTTTCAAACATTCATAAGATAAGTGACTGTGGATTTCTGAGGTTGTGAATCCCAGCTCTCCAGTGGAGCGCGAATCTCCACACCACTCCGGAACGCTTGTGTTCAATGGAGGAAATTCAAATTGCAAATTCAGGCCGGGAGCTGGGATTCCCTTTCTCAGCTAAGCTGAAGCTTGCTGCACGGAGAAAAAGGCACTATCCACCAAAGAGTGGAAACAGCCTGTCACTCACTATTATGCTGAAATCCTGGAATTCCAAATCTGAAGAAAGTTAGAAAAAGCAATATGAAAATGCCAGAAACACAGTCCCACACATCTGTCCAGTCTGAAGGACTGATTCAAAAGCTGGAAGCCCCTAGCAAGAAGGGCGGGACTTAACAACTCTGATAGACTCAGTCCTTCAATCTGAACAGATGAGTACAACCCATGCCTGGCTGCTGTCTCCACCCAGCGAGAAGGTGAATCTCAGGTAAGACCAATGGCCTTTCTGAGGTTGTGAAGATGGAGTAAAAGTTCTAAGAAAGGCAGGATGCCTAGGGATAGCTGAAGATTTCCTGATGTGAAAAAGTAACCTTGTCAATGAACTCTTCATTAGGCTAGCAAGTTATTTTAGATTTTATTTTTATTTATTTATTTTGTCACACAGTATATATAAGCATAAGCATGAAATAACTATACAATATATAAGTATATATATAAGCATGAGTATGTAATAACTATATTAATTGGATATAATGAAAGGAAACAATAGGACAGGAACGGTAGGCACTCTTGTGCTCTTATGCACACCCCTTACAGACCTCTTAGGAATGGGGTGAGGTCAATAGTAGATATCTTACATGGATTACTAAGGAGAGCTAGTTGAAAGTCAATGGGTTTAAAATCTGTCTTTCAGCATTCACTACTTGTACTACCTATTTTTATAGCACAATGTATATTATACTGTAAAAGAAACATTTTAAAATGAAACTACTGGAGTTTTAACGAGAAGCACAGGGAGCAGTCAGTGTTGCCTTTCTAGAAACATTTCTTGCTCTTTCAAATATGCATCCCAAGAATCAATGTACCATAATTTGCAGAAAAGAATATAAATAAACAATGCATTAAAACTAACACTTAAAAAGCTTGCAAGTCACCGTCAACAGGTCAAAGGATGTGATCCAAATATAAATCCAGAAATGGAAGATCACATTCTGGGATCTTTGTTAAGGAAGGCATGCTGTGTATGCCTGTGACATGGTGCATGTCTTGAATTCCATCCAATCATCTTTGTTTTACAAACAGGGTTAGAACAGGTTAAAACGAACATTCCTGGCCATCCCAAGTAATCCTGAATATGATAAAGCCTATATTATGTATAGAAGGAGAGCATTGTGAATTTTGATATCTGTCTGTCTGCCTGAAGGAACTACTAATCTCTGAAGATCAAGTTAGAGACTGCTGATGTAAGGCAATCCTTCCCTTCTGTCTGGGCAGAGGTATCCACAGAATCTAGCACTTTCATCAAAATAACAAAAGCAGCATTGCAATGCCAACTCTGACCCTTTCATGTCATGGCACATGTATGAAAGAGTCAGAGTTTCCCATTTATTTCATATATTCATACTTCTCTATATATACAGATCTAAAGATGTAAGTAATATAGATACTTACAACAGGATGGTAGATTCCAGTTGGTAATCAGGAACACATATTGGATACAGTCGTTGAATAAAACATCTAGGGCAATGGGTGGGCTTCCCTTTCCTGGGTATGTTTAAATAGGGACCAAGTAGCCATCTTTCAAGGATGTTTCAGTTCAGATCCCTGCTGGGATTTGCCCATTGGCTTAAAATTTTGCCAATTGGCTGAAAAGTTTCCTTCTATGTATACAATGCTAGAAAAGCTCTTAATTGGAAAATCTTTCTGAAAGGAATTGAATGCTCCAGCTCCAACACAGACAGCCTGGCGTCCTTCAGTTGTTTTGAATTAGAGCATCAACACAATTGGCCATACAATTATGTATCTGATATATTCCAAAAATATTTGGAAAGCATAAAGCTGGGTATCCCTGATGTAAGCAAAACAAATATAATGTCTAATGTAATCAGAACAAATACAGTGCATTCTCCGTTTGATAATTTGTTGTATATAATATATAGGATAGTCTTAAATGCTTCCAAATTATTTATTAGCTGGCATAGGAGCAGGAAGAAAATGTGCTGAATGTTAGGCATTCAGCAGCCAAGCTGTGGCCTCCAATGCAAAGCTTGCCTGTGTGGAGATATTGTGGTTGAAAAGGCAATAACAAAAAGGGAGTTTGGGAGACAATCAACATTAGCAGCATAGCTTTGGCTGGAGCTAATCCTATGAGTGTGAGTCAGATTGCACGTACATAGGAAGCCAGAAATGAGACTGAAAGAAAAAAAATGTTCTTTTTATGTAGGAATTTGCTATGTACTAAAAATTAGTTTTATCACCTGTTTCTAAGTAATTTAAATATCTAATTTTGGTTCTTTTTTGTGGCTATTTTAGTGTGATGAGGCTTTTATTATGTGTTGATGTTTGACTGCATGGTAGTTCTTGACACTAGGTTGTGCTTTGTCCAGAAAATCAGGTTACAAATATTTTAAATAATAAAAACCAAATTTTAAAAAATTGTTGGCTCAGCAGAAAACACCCTTTTTCTCAGCCAGATGCATAAACTGTTAGGAAGGATATAAGATCTGGGAAGGCTAGTCTTGGAAGAATGAATGCAGTGTAATCTGGGGGCTGAAACTTCCTAGACATTTCTGAGTAACAACCCATTTTCAGGAATTTTTAAAAAAAACAATCAAATCCCTAAAGCCACTTGCAGTCTACTTCCTAGCTATTGATACAGCAAAGAAAATAATCCAAATAACAAATAGCCTGCATCGGTGAGGGCACCCACCGTACAATCGATCTCCAAAGGCTTCCCAGAACAGCAGCTCTTAGTAGTTTTTCTGAATGCCAACAGGATTGGTACTGAGCTATCTTCAGGTGGCGTATTATTGCAAAGAGAAAGCATGGTTAACCATGGCATATACATTTGTCAAAGGCAAAGCCAAGGGAAACTCAATGAGTCACTTGAAGAAAAACAGAATTTCTGCTTTAAGGTATTTCTGCATAAAGAAGGGATGTGCAAATGAATTTAAATGTGTTTCATTTTGTCCACGTCACTGTTTTTCACATAGATTCCATCCATGGTTTTTTTAAAATGTGAAAAATTGATACTTACTGTTGTTGGCACCTTTCAGCAGTTGCCACACTTTTCTATGCAACTTTCCTAACATAGGCTTTTTAATAATAATAATAATAATAATAATAATGATAATGATAATGATAATGATAATGATAATAATTTAATTTTTATACCGCCCTTCTCCCGAAGGACTCAGGGCGGTGAACAGGCAGATAAAATAATACCATATATTACAATAAAAACACTCTTTAAAAAACTTATTCAATATGGCCTAAAATTTAAAATACAATACAAAATATAAAATAAACCCCAATAAAATCCATATTTAAAAACCCTATTTAAGCCAGTCCTGCTCGGAAGAATAGATACGTCTTCAGCTCATGCGAAAGGTCCGGAGGTCAGGAAGTTGTCGAAGTCCTGGGGGAAGCTCATTCCAGAGGGTAGGTGCCCCCACAGAGAAGGTTCTCCCCCTGGGGGTCGCCAGCCTACACTGTTTGGCTGACAGCACCCTGAGAAGACCCTCTCTATGGGAGCATACCGGCCGGTGGGAGGCATGTGGTAGCAGAAGGCGGTCCCGAAGATATCCCGGTCCTATGCCATGGAGCGCTTTAAAGGTGGTAACCAGCACCTTGAAGTGCACTCGGAAAACCACAGGTAGCCAGTGCAGCCTGCGCAGGATCGGTGTTATATGGGAGCCACGAGTGGCTCCCTCTATCACCCGCGCGGCTGCATTCTGAACCAACTGAAGTCTCCGGGTGCACCTCAAGGGGAGCCCCATGTAGAGAGCATTGCAGTAGTCCAGGCGAGAAGTGACGAGGGCGTGAGTGACCGTGCATAAGGCATCCCGGTCTAGAAAGGGGCGCAACTGGCGGACCAGGCGGACCTGGTAAAAAGCTCTCCTGGAGACGGTCGCCAAGTGATCTTCAAAGGACAACCGTCCATCCAGGAGAACACCCAGATTGCGCACCCTCTCCATTGGGGCCAATGATTCGCCCCCAACAGTCAGCCGCGGTTGCAGCTGACTGTACCGGGATGCCGGCATCCACAGCCACTCAGTCTTGGAGGGGTTGAGCCTGAGCCTATTTCTCCCCATCCAGACCCGTACGGCCTCCTTACACCGAGACAACACTTCGACAGCTTCATTGGGGTGGTCAGGGGTGGAAATGTACAGCTGAGTGTCATCCGCGTACAGTTGATAACTCACCCCAAAACCACTGATGACCTCACCCAGCAGCTTCATGTAGATGTTGAACAGAAGAGGCGAGAGAACCGACCCCTGTGGCACCCCACAAAGGATGCGCCTCGAGGTTGATCTCTGCCCCCCTGCCAACACCGTCTGCGATCGGTTGGAGAGATAGGATGAGAACCACCGAAACACGGTGCCTCCCATTCCCAATCCCCCCAACCGCCGCAGCAGGATACCATGGTCGATGGTATCAAAAGCCGCTGAGAGATCTAGGAGAACCAGGGCAGAGGAATAATCCCTGTCCCGGGCCCTCCAGAGGTCATCCACCAATGCGACCAAAGCTGTCTCTGTGCTGTACCCGGGTCGGAAGCTGGACTGGAACGGGTCTAGATAGACAGATTCATCCAGGTACTGGGGTAACTGATGTGCCACCACACTCTCAACAACCTTCGCCACAAAGCGAAGGTTGGAGACTGGACGGTAGTTGCCCAAAACAGCTGGGTCCAGGGAGGGCTTCTTGAGGAGGGGCCTCACCACCACCTCTTTCAAGGCAGTGGGAACAACACCCTCCCTCAAAGAAGCGTTGACAATCCCCTGGAGCCAGCCTCGTGTAACCTCCCGGGTGGCCAGCACCAACCAGGAGGGACACGGGTCCAATAAACATGTGGTGGCATTCAGTCGCCCCAGCAACCTGTCCATGGTTAATGCAAATCATTCTACCAACTTTATACTTCGTTGTATGCGTGTGAATATTTGAATGGCAAGAGCACACCTTCCAGGTCTCCATTCAAAAATAGCTGTTGGTGTTACAATTTTTGTCTGATGGTGCATGTTTGGTGAAATCCATGCTGGATTCTTTTTTTTTTCCTAGCCTTGACATAACTTTTTACTCATATTTATCTTGTCATGTTTATGTTTATATTAGAGATGGAGATCCTTTGAGAGCTGTATGCAACATAATTTCATTTTAATGTATGCCAATTAGTGTACATTCAAAGATACAATAAAGTATTCTGTTCTGTTCTGTTCTGTTCCGTTCCGTTCCCTTCCCTTCCCTTCCCTTCCCTTCCATTCCATTCCATTCCATTCCATTCCATTCTACTTCCTGCTCATCCATACCCTTTCTTTGGCTTCTTCCTTCCGTTGCCCAACATACATGAAGGCAGAGCAGTATTTGACAGAAAGAAAACACGGTTTTCAGTTTTTCATTGCTGAGAACAATGAGCAGGTGGGGTGGGGAGGAATACCTGCCTTCTGATGGTCTCTATCATTCATTAGAATTCTTTGATGATCAGGAGCTTGAAAACCATTTCACTAGTGTTAATAACTATGTAAGTTTGGGTTTTGTGATGCCTCTTCCTCCGTTTTGCTTTTTTTAACAGCTGGTGCTATCCAGTACTAATTTGATTGCTTCGTACATGGCTAATCCAAGTATGTCATTTTGATTTGTAGGCTCATTGTCCCAAATTATGTCATTGGACTTTGGCAATCATTCCTGTTCCGCATCCAGATCTTCACAGGCATTTCCAGGCTTTTGAGGGAGGAAAAGCGGTGAAGAATATGTGAACAGAAACATCCCTAACTTTTGGGAGAAAAAAAGACTCGATACAACTTCAACTTTGCATAGGCGGATGATTGGGGGGCTTTTCATGCAATCCATTTTTAGATAGATTTTGTGACTTACCAATGAAAAAAGGCAACTTTTTAAAAATCTGCTAGTTCTTAATCACCTGGAAAAAAAGTGAAAAAGCAAGTGTTATAAACCATATACATTGGGATATAAGAAAATTTAATGGGAGGGAGGGTTCACTTTCATTGAAATTGGGGGAGGGCACTGAGCAGTTATGAATAAGGAGGAAGAAAGAATCTTTCTCCCCCACACATCAGGCAAGAAGTTCACTGCTGCTGATTCTCATCTGCTCATAGATCTTCTAGTAACAGTAAAAGAGTTGGAAGGGATCTTGGAGGTTATCTAGTCCAACCCCCTGCTCACGCAGGAGATCTGTACTAGGGATTCAAACTGCCAAACTGCTGACCTTTCTGATCATGGTTTGTAGGCTTGAAAAAAGAAAGTTGAAATAGTAGCTGTTCCTTGAAAGGAGAAGCAATAGGAAGGCAGCGGGAGGAACATAATTCTTCTGGAGGGTGGGAGATTCAAATTCTTCCATGGCCCTTTAAGAATTATGAGGGAAGGAAGGGCAGCCTTTTTCAGCATTATATTTAATGGCATTTCTTTTCTGAATTAAGGTATAATTAAACCAGAGGAATCAAGTTTTCTTTCTTTTAAAAGAATTCACATTGTCATCATTTTCATTTCAACCAAGATCCCTATATTTAGTTGTAATTTTGCTTTGCTCAAGGAAAGACACCTGAAAGACCCTGTTCTGCTTTTTGTCATTGCATAATCTAGAGATCCTTCCAAACTCAAACTTGTGAAAAGGATCCAATTACAGTTTAGCAAGTTATGCGCTCTTTGAATGCCTTTCAAGGTTTGCTGGCATTTCCACTGTAGCTCAGCAGCTGGTACCATCTTTCATATCAAATTCTATGCATTCGATCAGAAGATACGTCAACATTAAACCATTGACATGATAAAATGACAAGGACAGCATTACAGGGCTTCAATTTCCCTTGAAATCAACTACTTATTTGTATGGTGCATGAGCAGTAACTTTCAATAACTATCTTTTCCAGAGCAAATGTTTTTAAAAAAAAAAAATTTAAAGAAACTAGCATAAAGCATAATTACTGTAATGTACGGCTGATCCTGTAAAGAGCTTCTCTTAACAGCTCAGATGCTCATCTCCTTTTTGAAAAAGTGGTAAACTGAATTTGAGGATTCTGAATACCTAAATCAAACTCTTCTCTTCTATTTCTCTGATTTGTTTGCAAAAATTTCCCAGCTGCAAGAGCTTAAATAACATTGAGCAAAGAATTCATCAGGCTATTAACACAATGGTGTTCTATAAGACACTTAATTTGAATCCCCTTCTTTGTTTATTAGACATAATTTACCAAGAAAACTATGAAGAAATTTAGCAGAATCTGCAGCTCTGGCAGTATATTTCTGCCTTAGCTAGCAAGAGTGCAAGAATAGATATAATACATATACAACATGCTAGAACTATCCTATTTCATTGGGCTCAACATGGATAATAACTATTGATAGAAATAACATTGGTACCTAACCGTAACTGATAAGAAGCTGGATATTTGCTGTGTAATGATAGAAATACCTTTCTGGACTTGAACCGACTCCAATTTCTCCTCTCCGTCTTCCTCCTCAGGAATCTTTCAGAGAAAGTATCCACATTTAAATAGCTGATTGATTCATCTTTATTTTTTTTTAAAATGAACTGACATGAATAGCACTAATTAAATTAGAGAAATGAATGCAATTCATCAGAGTCTAATCCTTTAAGGATTTGAGATTGTGATTTATGGAGCTCTAGTTCTTCCTCTATCTAATTTCCTCCTCCTCCTCCTCCTCTTTATTATTTGCCATGAATGTGGGGTCAACTCTTAGCAACTATACAGATTCTCTTCATGACAATCTGTCCCTAACCAGTTCTTTAGATCTTCCAATGTTCTTTTTTTCCAATAGGTGAAAGCAAAAGTAACACGCATGGCATCGTACATGTAGTCCTCGACTTGCGACCACAATTGAGCCTAAAATTTCTGTTGCTAAGCAAGACAATGGGTTAAGTGAGGTTTGGCCCAATTGGTGTCTCATTTGATAACCATTCTTACCACAGTTGCAAGTAACATGGTTAAGTGAATGTGATCCTCATTGACTTTGCTTGTCCGGAGGTTGCAAAAGGTGAACCCATCTCCCTGGGACACTGCAACTGTGATGAATACATGCTAATTGCTATGTGTCTGAAATTTGACCAGGGGGTTGCTGCAGTGGTCATAAGTGTGAAAAATGGTCATAAGTCACTTTTTTCAATGCTGTTGTAACTTCAAATGGTCACTAAACACTTGTAAGTTGAGGATCACCTGTATAGCAATATACACAGAGTAACGGATTGAACCATTTATTTGTTTGTTTATATATTAGACTTCTAGAACTGCCTATCTCATGTCATTATAGTGCTAGGGTACTTACAAAGAATCACAAAAGTTTCCGGTGCCCCCAATCCCCAAAGCAGAACATCCCCAGACACATTTACTGAGCTCCACCCTCATTCAATCCCAACCAGCCAGATCTTCAACGTTTCTGGAAGTCTCAGGGGTTAAGAGCCTGTCAGATCTCAGGGGGAAAGGTGTTCCATCTTTTGATAGCCTCCCGAGGTTTTGTCCCATACAGAATGAAACATAAACATATGTTTAACTCTGATGTTATGTTATATAAACTGTTTGAAGCAATTATCCAAATTTAATCTTAATTGTAGATTAAAATCAGAGGTGGGTTTCAGCAGGTTCTGACCAGTTCTGGAGAACCAGTAGCGGAACTTTTTAGTAGTTTGGAGAACTACTGGCCCCGCCCCTATCTATTCTCTGCCTCCCAAGTCCCAGCTGATTGGGAGAAAATGGGGATTTTGCAGTATCCTTCCCCTGCCATGCCCACCAAGCCATGCCATGCCATGCCACAGAACCACACCCACAGAACCACACCCACAGAACCACACCCACAGGTAGTAAAAATTTGAAACCCACCACTGATTAAATATTTAAAGAAACTAGCATAAAGCATAATTACTGTAATGTACGGCTGATCCTGTAAAGAGCTTCTCTTAACAGCTCAGATGCTCATCTCCTTTTTGAAAAAGTGGTAAACTGAATTTGAGGATTCTGAATACCTAAATCAAACTCTTCTCTTCTATTTCTCTGATTTGTTTGCAAAAATTTCCCAGCTGCAAGAGCTTAAATAACATTGAGCAAAGAATTCATCAGGCTATTAACACAATGGTGTTCTATAAGACACTTAATTTGAATCCCCTTCTTTGTTTATTAGACATAATTTACCAAGAAAACTATGAAGAAATTTAGCAGAATCTGCAGCTCTGGCAGTATATTTCTGCCTTAGCTAGCAAGAGTGCAAGAATAGATATAATACATATACAACATGCTAGAACTATCCTATTTCATTGGGCTCAACATGGATAATAACTATTGATAGAAATAACATTGGTACCTAACCGTAACTGATAAGAAGCTGGATATTTGCTGTGTAATGATAGAAATAACATTGGTACCTAACCGTAACTGATAAGAAGCTGGATATTTGCTGTGTAATGATAGAAATAACATTGGTACCTAACCGTAACTGATAAGAAGCTGGATATTTGCTGTGTAATGATAGAAATAACATTGGTACCTAACCGTAACTGATAAGAAGCTGGATATTTGCTGTGTAATGATAGAAATAACATTGGTACCTAACCGTAACTGATAAGAAGCTGGATATTTGCTGTGTAATGATAGAAATAACATTGAGCAAAGAATTCATCAGGCTATTAACACAATGGTGTTCTATAAGACACTTAATTTGAATCCTTCTTTGTTTATTAGACATAATTTACCAAGAAAACTATGAAGAAATTTAGCAGAATCTGCAGCTCTGGCAGTATATTTCTGCCTTAGCTAGCAAGAGTGCAAGAATAGATATAATACATATACAACATGCTAGAACTATCCTATTTCATTGGGCTCAACATGCATAATAACTATTGATAGAAATAACATTGGTACCTAACCGTAACTGATAAGAAGCTGGATATTTGCTGTGTAATGATAGAAATAACATTGAGCAAAGAATTCATCAGGCTATTAACACAATGGTGTTCTATAAGACACTTAATTTGAATCCTTCTTTGTTTATTAGACATAATTTACCAAGAAAACTATGAAGAAATTTAGCAGAATCTGCAGCTCTGGCAGTATATTTCTGCCTTAGCTAGCAAGAGTGCAAGAATAGATATAATACATATACAACATGCTAGAACTATCCTATTTCATTGGGCTCAACATGGATAATAACTATTGATAGAAATAACATTGAGCAAAGAATTCATCAGGCTATTAACACAATGGTGTTCTATAAGACACTTAATTTGAATCCTTCTTTGTTTATTAGACATAATTTACCAAGAAAACTATGAAGAAATTTAGCAGAATCTGCAGCTCTGGCAGTATATTTCTGCCTTAGCTAGCAAGAGTGCAAGAATAGATATAATACATATACAACATGCTAGAACTATCCTATTTCATTGGGCTCAACATGGATATCAGACTAAGAGTTATCAGACTGTTTTGAATGATTATGATGTATTATTTTGATTGCTTTTGGGGAAGTTAGGAATTGATGATTGTAGGGGTATAATTAAGTTGGGACGAAAACTTTTATAAAATGTTTTATAGATGGCATCTAGATCCTAAAAATTATCGTGTATGTATCCAGAAATGCAAGCAAAATGTTGGAGATGTAATTGTGATGGCTACATATTTTCACATTTGGTGGACTTGTAAGGACATAAAGGCCTTTTGGATAAAAATTTGGTGGATTTTACAAAATGTTCTGAAAAGAAGATAAAGTTCCTGCCGCAATTTTTCTTGTTGGGAATTATTACGGATTGTACAGTAATTGAGACTAAATTGATTTTAAATCTAATAACTGCAGCAAGATTACTAATAGGACAATATTGGAAGAAAAAGAAGTACCAACAATAGAAGAATGGATATTGAAAGTTGCCAATTTGGCTGAGATGGCGAAGATATCAGCCTTTTGAAAGACAATACGCAAGAAAGATACTTAAAGGAATGGAAAAATGGATTGACTATATTCAACGTAGATATCAGACTAAGAGTTATCAGACTGTTTTGAATGATTATGATGTATTATTTTGATTGCTTTTGGGGAAGTTAGGAATTGATGATTGTAGGGGTATAATTAAGTTGGGACGAAAACTTTTATAAAATGTTTTATAGATGGCATCTAGATCCTAAAAATTATCGTGTATGTATCCAGAAATGCAAGCAAAATGTTGGAGATGTAATTGTGATGGCTACATATTTTCACATTTGGTGGACTTGTAAGGACATAAAGGCCTTTTGGATAAAAATTTGGTGGATTTTACAAAATGTTCTGAAAAGAAGATAAAGTTCCTGCCGCAATTTTTCTTGTTGGGAATTATTACGGATTGTACAGTAATTGAGACTAAATTGATTTTAAATCTAATAACTGCAGCAAGATTACTAATAGGACAATATTGGAAGAAAAAGAAGTACCAACAATAGAAGAATGGATATTGAAAGTTGCCAATTTGGCTGAGATGGCGAAGATATCAGCCTTTTGAAAGACAATACGCAAGAAAGATACTTAAAGGAATGGAAAAATGGATTGACTATATTCAACGTAGATATCAGACTAAGAGTTATCAGACTGTTTTGAATGATTATGATGTATTATTTTGCTTTTACTCCATATACAGGTAGTAAAAATTTGAAACCATATAAAGCATATAAAGAGCATATAAAGAGATTGTATAATGTGTTACTTGAAATAGATTTTGAAAGGGACTTGGTAAAGGACTGTATGATAAAGTGGGCACAAAACTTTCAGGAGCCAATATTATTGGAAACGTGGGAAAAATTTGGGTTAGAAATGTTAAATTCACGCAGGCACAGAATCTGAGGAAAATTTTTATAAAATGTTTTATAGATGGCATCTAGATCCTAAAAATTATCGTGTATGTATCCAGAAATGCAAGCAAAATGTTGGAGATGTAATTGTGATGACGCTACATATTTTCACATTTGGTGGACTTGTAAGGACATAAAGGCCTTTTGGATAAAAATTTGGTGGATTTTACAAAATGTTCTGAAAAGAAGATAAAGTTCCTGCCGCAATTTTTCTTGTTGGGAATTATTACGGATTGTACAGTAATTGAGACTAAATTGATTTTAAATCTAATAACTGCAGCAAGATTACTAATAGGACAATATTGGAAGAAAAAGAAGTACCAACAATAGAAGAATGGATATTGAAAGTTGCCAATTTGTCTATCCATCCCTAACAGATCAGCCGTACTCATGGTCTCCAACCCAGCAGTCCTTCAGTGAGGAAAGATATTCCATCTTTGATAGCCTCCCGAGGTTTTGTCCTATACAGAATGAAACATAAACATACCGTATATACTCGAATATAAGCCTATCCGAGTATAAGCCGAGGTCCCCAATTTTACCCCAAAAACTGGGGTAAACTGGGGACTCAGTATGTCGAGGGTGGAATGAGGCACCTACGGTTGGGGAAACCTCCTCCTCAGCTGAGAAGGCTGGCGGCTCCCCGCCCGCCCTCTCACTGCACCGCAGGGCTTCCCACCGTCCGCAAAATGTGAAAAAGAAAACAAAACTCAAGTATAAGCCGATATACTCGAGTATAAGCCGAGGGCTTAAAAAACAAAACTCAAGTATAAGCCGAGGGCTTAAAAAACAAAACTCAAGTATAAGCCGAGGGGACGTTTTTCAGCACAAAAAACGTGCTGAAAAACTCGGCTTATACTCGAGTATATACGGTATGTTTAACTCTGATGTTATGTTATGTTATGTTATATAAACTGTTTGAAGCAATTATCCAAATTTAATCTTAATTGTAGATTAAAATCAGAGTTGGGTTTCAGCAGGTTCTGACCAGTTCTGGAGAACCAGTAGCGGAACTTTTTAGTAGTTTGGAGAACTACTGGCCCCGCCCCTATCTATTCTCTGCCTCCCAAGTCCCAGCTGATTGGGAGAAAATGGGGATTTTGCAGTATCCTTCCCCTGCCATGCCCACCAAGCCATGCCATGCCATGCCACACCCACCAACCCACACCCACAGAACCACACCCACAGGTAGTAAAAAAATTTGAAACCATATAAAGCATATAAAGAGCATATAAAGAGATTGTATAATGTGTTACTTGAAATAGATTCTGAAAGGGACTTGGTAAAGGACTGTATGATAAAGTGGGCACAAAACTTTCAGGAGCCAATATTATTGGAAACGTGGGAAAAAATTTGGGTTAGAAATGTTAAATTCACGCAGGCACAGAACCTGAGGGAAAACTTTTATAAAATGTTTTATAGATGGCATCTAGATCCTAAAAAATTATCGTGTATGTATCCAGAAATGCAAGCAAAATGTTGGAGATGTAATTGTGATGACGCTACATATTTTCACATTTGGTGGACTTGTAAGGACATAAAGGCCTTTTGGATAAAAATTTGGTGGATTTTACAAAATGTTCTGAAAAAGAAGATAAAGTTCCTGCCGCAATTTTTCTTGTTGGGAATTATTACGGATTGTACAGTAATTGAGACTAAATTGATTTTAAATCTAATAACTGCAGCAAGATTACTAATAGGACAATATTGGAAGAAAAAGAAGTACCAACAATAGAAGAATGGATATTGAAAGTTGCCAATTTGGCTGAGATGGCGAAGATATCAGCCTTTTGAAAGACAATACGCAAGAAAGATACTTAAAGGAATGGAAAAATGGATTGACTATATTCAACGTAGATATCAGACTAAGAGTTATCAGACTGTTTTGAATGATTATGATGTATTATTTTTGATTGCTTTTGGGGGAAGTTAGGAATTGATGATTGTAGGGGTATAATTAAGTTGGGACGAAAACTTTTTAGCATATGTTTGTTTTACTTTTAACTATACCTTGTGCTCGTTCCGGGAAGTCGGGAGGGGAGGAGGGGAGGAGGAGGGGGGGAAAGGGGGAAAAAAATTTTGTAAAACTTTTTGAATAAAAAAAAAAAAAAAAATTTGAAACCCACCACTGATTAAAATATTTAATATTTGGCAATCAGACCAAATGAATGAATGTGAGAAAGATCCTATTGGATCAGATCAAAGCAGGACATGAACACAGTTATACCTGCTTGTACTACCCAGCAACTGTGGTTTTTCTTTTTCTTTTTTTAACACATCGAAATGATTTTATCTGGGCATACATACTCTTTTTTATTGTGTTCTTCTATTTTAACTATGTAAGCAGCCCGGATAATTTTAGCTAAGCAACCATCTAAAACTAATGCAGTAAATAATAAATGTAAGAGCTAATATTTAAATATCACAACAGTGAAGGATGCTAGCACTAGTATTAAACTGCCCTAATCATAATATGGTTAAATAGCCATCTTCATGATATTTAACCATCAATGAAATATTAGTATGTCTTTGTGTTGTATGTTTAAAATTATTGTTAAACTTTAATTTCTATGATTAGTTTAAATATACATTATTCTTGTTCTAGCTGACAGATACATCTCTATCCATCCCCTAACAGATCAGCCGTACTCATGGTCTCCAACCCAGCAGTCCTTCAGTGAGGAAAGATATTCTCCTGTTTCAAGGAACATGAAAGGATTATCTGGCAGTCGTAATCAATCACAATTATGTTCTGCACATACTTGTGGTTTAGCATCCCCTGAAGATTGTGAACACAGCCACGATCATCTTCACCATGGCCAGGAGTCAAGGCAATCGTATCTTCTCAGCCCAACCGAGAGTTGCCCAGTGGAGCACCATCGCTGCTCACCGCGAAGCTCCATCCATTCAGAATGTATGATGATGCCCATGGTTATGGGTGATCATATGTCCAGTAGCACTTTCCCCAGAATGCACTACACCTCACATTACGATACTAGGGACGATTGCGCCATGTCTCATCCAAACCCGAAGATTAACCGGATCCCAGCAAATTTGCTGGATCAATTTGAGAAACAACTTCCTCTCCATAGGGATGGCTTTCACACTTTGCAGTACCAAAGGACATCAACCGCAGCTGAACAACGCAGTGAAAGCCCAGGTAGAATACGTCACCTTGTTCATTCAGTCCAAAAACTGTTCACAAAATCACATTCTTTGGAAGGATCTTCCAAGAGCAATGTAAATGGGGCAAAGGGAGACGGCCGAGGTGATGACCATCATCATGGACATCATTCTAAACATAGCAAAAGAAGTAAAAGTAAAGACCGAAAGCCTGAAAGTAAGCATAAAACTGGAATGAGCAGCTGGTGGAGCTCCGATGACAACTTGGACAGTGATAGCACTTACCGAACACCTAGTGTGGTAAACAGGCATCATGTGGACCATATCTCTCATTGCTATCCTGAAGCTCTTCAGGGACATTTTGGGGATCTCTCATTAAAGACTTCAAAAAGTAACAATGATGTGAAATGTTCAGCTTGCGAAGGTCTGGCAATGACCCCTGATGGCAAGTACATGAAAAGGAGCTCTTGGTCTACCCTCACAGTAAGCCAAGCTAAAGAAGCTTATCGGAAGTCGTCTCTTAATCTAGACAAGCCTCTAGTTCATCAGGAAATAAAACCCTCCCTGAGACCATGCCATTATCTTCAGGTAAGTGTGAAATGTTGCTAATATCCTTAATTGCCATATACTCTTCAATTAACCTAAGCAGTGGCTTACTGGGTAAGACGCTGAGCTTGTCGATCGAAAGATTGGCAGTTCAGAGGTTCAAATCCCTAGTGCCGCATAGCAGGGTGAGCTCTCGTTACTTGTCCCAGTTTCTGCCAACCTAGTAGTTCAAAAGCATGTAAAAAATGCAACTAGAAAAATAGGGACCACCTTTGGTGGGAAGGTAACAGTGTTCCATGCGCCTTTGGCGTTGAGTTATGCCGGTCACATGACCACGGAGACGTCTTCAAACAGCACTGGCTCTTTGGCTTTGAAATAGAGATGGGCCTCGCCGCCTAGAGTCAGAAATGACTAGCACATATGTGCAAGGGGAACCTTTACCTTTACCTTTTATACACTTTTAACATTTGCAAGGCAGTTTTCTAACAGGCGTTCTTTCTCATAATTTTTTGGGTAAAATCCCTTATTCTTTTCCATGGTTCATCTACACCTAGAAATAAAACACAAAGCAGAGCTCAGAAACTGGTTCTATATGAGTTATTCATAACAAGCTTTAGGTGAAAGTAAAACATAACCATCATCGTCCCATCAATCTTTTATGGCCTTAACCTCTTCTCAGAAGCAACTTGGATACACTTCACTGAGCTTCTTTTTTTTTTTTTTGTTAACAGCACTTGCATAAGATAGCAGTGATGGTGGCCATAGGTCCTATTCCTGGTCTTTAATTACGGGCTAACCAAATGGGACACAAACCTCTGCTTTTCACTGAGGACTCTGATTGGAGCTTGAGTA